>NC_135783.1:197708946-198908946 GCF_051106095.1 Pogona vitticeps
TAATCTAGTGCTTATCTCATATGTGTACAATTATTTAAGAATAAGTTAAAAATTGAGGGGATGATTGGAGTGGAGGAAAGAATGTGGAGATGTGATCCGCCAGTCCTGAACATTATGCCCCAACTGCCTATATTATCAAAACACCGCCTACAGACATTTTTATTTGTTATTATTTATTATTTATTTTGTCTTTATGAGAACGTACCGCCACTAACAGCACATAGGAAAGCCTGTTTGAATTGTTCCATCTTGTAAAAGTGGAAGCTCCCCCCCCCCCAGTGGCAGAGAAAAAACACTGTCTCAGGAGCAAAAAGGGGTGGACCGATTCAATCCAGCCTTTGTGTCATGTGGTCAATAAAATAAATTCTCCAAATCCACCCGTTTTATAAGTGAAGCAAACTGTACAGTATTTGACCACGTAGTCAAAGCCTCGAGATTCATTTTGCTGTCATTGCATTGTTGAAACATACCTGCTCTGCCTACTGTCTTAATTGTATATGTTCCCTGTAGCTGAAATGTATCCAAACCAGAATGGGTTCTGGATTAGATGTGTGGGATTTCATTTTCAGCTAAATAGTCCACAGCTATTAGGACCTGACAGGCAACAGGGTTTTCTCTGAACAGAGAACAACAAACCAAGAGCAACAAATTATGCCAATTACTCATCATGGCATGTTTAATTTTTATTTAGCAACCCAAGATCAGTTTACCCAGCACCAGCCGTCTGGCAGACAAGATACTCTTTTACTATTCAAACATGCTGTAATCTACCTTGCTTTCTATCATATTTAAAGTGTATTAATTCTTAATGCTTAGCCTACTTGAATTCTGTTCGAGAGCGAGCTGTGTTCAGTTCTCCAGGTTGGGAAAGAACATCAGTGGCTCCCACCGGAGTCGTGCGCTCAGCCTCCAGAGACTCCGTCTGCCGTATTGTTTGCATGAGTTTCTCCTGGCACTGCTGGCAGTTGAGGACGGAGGTTTTCATCACAGCCAGTGCCTTGCATGATGGAGTCGCCTTTTTAATTTTAACTACCCAACCGCCTGGTGTTAATGCTGTGGATTATCATCTGGAAATCTCAGGAGGAGCTGAGCCGAGTCTTCAAACAATTTCTACAAACGGAGGTGCTTCTTTCTTCTACCCCTTTTAACAGGGCGCCAGCTACTTCAGATGGTTCAGGTACATTGCATCGGCACAATATTTTACGATCTGTGGGTGTAGTAATTAGTGCTTTAATTGGAAAAAAAAGAAGAAGAAGGAAAGCTTTTCAAATTATCAGTGCATTTGAAATGCTACCTGTCAATGCAAAATTTAGTGTGTAAGTGCAAGAGGATATATTATATTGTGTGCTCATGGAAGCAGCAATAAATACTGGATATAATCCAGTGATAATGTGTTGGAGCTTATGTCTGACATTATTTAAGATACATCTTAGCCATTTGTGTGTGACATTTACTGTGTACAGTGAGTGGTTCTTTAAGCAGCTGAAACTGTTGCTTTATGGACAGTATTTAATTTTTCTGTGGTTTGTTTGAAGAGACAGGCACTTCCATGTTTTCCTGGAACAAGAATAGTTCTGTGTGTACTAATTTGCTGCTGCTAGTTACTTAAGAGCCTGAGGTGAGTAAAAGATGCTACTTTAAGATGAAAACTAGAGGTTGCATATCGAGGATCAGCTGCCTGAGGACCCGTAGACCCACTTTTCTGGCAGACAGAAGACCGGCTATATCATCAGGGCGTTTCAGTATGAGGCAGAATAATTCCACCCGTGAAGGTTTACTAGAGGAAAAGGTAGAAACAGAATGGGATCATGCATGGGTTCTTCACAAGTGAAGACGGACTTCTCACCCATGGCACAAATACTGTATGCACCTGCCCCAGAAATGTCACAGATATTTGATTCCAGCGGGATGGACAAAGTTTAGACACAGAGAAAGCAGAATTCACTATGCTAAATACCATTGGCTAAACACTGGCAGTGTTACAGATGCAATTTTATGAATCTGTATCTCAGCTCAAAACACATTTGCAAGGAAACGATTTCACTGACAGTCTGATTTGTGTGATTTTAGCGGGAGGGGAACATTCACACTGCACTTCAGACTTTTCTGATGAAAAGTAAGATCCAGCCAAAGGTGAGGTGGGTGCTGAAATCTATCCCACTGGAAGCAGTCCGGATTTCAATTTTGGCTGTATCGTACTCTGAATGTGTGAAGCAGCCCTAAAAGACAGTCAAATGCACAAGGAGACTTCCACCTAGATGAGTCTGGCCACTAATAGCATCAACTTTCTTTTCTCTTGTATATCACCTAAATAAAACAGGAAAAGGCTCATGGATGAAGGATGAGGGTGGGGGGAAGGAGAACAGATATTTGGAGGTAAAAGAGACTGCACAGCAGCTGGGGGCTACATTCCAGCACAGAATCTCATAGTAATAGATTGTTTTGACCAGATTGCCTTTGCTACCAGTAATAGCAGAGTACATCAAGTGAGGCATGCAGCTGCTATCCAAGATGTGATGGGTGAAAAAGGATCACTCCTGAGAGTACAGAACGACTGGTTAAAGCCTATCCCCTCCTGAAGATGGAACTAGGATTTAATGCTGGGTATCTTACACCGATGACAAACCTAGACAGCATCTTAAAAAGCAGAGACATCACCTTGCCAACAAAAGTCCGCATAGTCAAAACTATGGTTTTTCCTGTCGTGATGTATGGAAGTGAGAGCTGGACCGTAAAGAAAGCTGACTGCCGAAGAATTGATGCCTTTGAATTGTGGTGCTGGAGGAAGCTCTTGAGAGTCCCCTGGACTGCAAAGAGAACAAACCTATCCATTCTAAAGGAAATCAACCCTGAGTGCTCACTGGAAGGACAGATCCTGAAGCTGAGGCTCCAGTACTTTGGCCACCTCATGAGAAGAGAAGACTCCTTGGAAAAGACCTTGATGTTGGGAAAGTGTGACAGCAAGCGGAGAAGCGGAGGACAGAGGATGAGATGGTTGGACAGTGTCTGCGAAGCAACCAACATGAATTTGACACAACTCCGGGAGGCAGTGGAAGATAGGAGGGCCTGGCATGCTCTGGTCTATGGGGTCACGAAGAGTCGGACACAACTAAACGACGACGATCTTACGCTGAATGACAGATATCATGCTGATTTGGCCAAGTGGGTTGAAATCGAGCAGTTGCTGCAATAATATGTCAATAATGAGCTCACCCTACTGCCCCATCCAATGGATGGCCAGACCCTGGGTTCAGGTGCATCATGGGCTGCATGTTGAGTTGAAGAGTGCCATGCTGTGTCCTTGAGCCACCTTTGAGCTGCATGCTGACTTTGTGGATCCAGTCAGAGATTAAGTGCTAATGGTAGGTCCACACCTAAAATTATTCAAACACATGTCCATGATCCTTGCCGATGTCATAAACTTTGCATACTTCAATCTGAATTTTGACCTCCTCTCTTTTCTTAATTGTATCCGTCATTCACAACAGCCCACCTTCCACAGGGAGTCATATAACGAGGTGTTATCAAATTCAGCAACCTTTAACACAAATGCACAACTTTTGTCCATTTCTTTTCCAGAGAGGTGGCAGATCAGGCACTGCAATGAGGAGTAAGGTTGAGCCTCGTGGTGCAATGGTTAAACTGCTGTACTGCAGCTAAAACTGTGCTCATGACCTGGGGGTTCAATCCCAGGTAGCCTGGTTCCAGGTTGACTCAGCCTTCCGTCCTTCCGAGGTCGATAAAAGGAGTACTCAGCTTGCCGGGGGGGGGGAGCAATGCGTAGCCTGTGTAACTAACTTTTAAACCATCCAGAGAGTCCTTGAAGCACTATGGGGCAGTATATAAGCAGCATGCTTTGCTTTTGCTTTTATGGTGCACATGGCAAGTGTAGCTGGAAATCCTAGCAAGCAACTCCTCTTTGGAGAATTCCCAGAAGAGCTTTTTTTTTTTAAGATCACTACCCCGCAACACAGATTTTCTTAGATTGACAGTAGCTATTGAAGTATCGTACAGCTGTGCAGTAGTAACTAAAATATAGTACAGCTGTGCACTGTGAATAGCTTGATTAGCCTGGGTGGTGTGCCCTCCAAACAAATGAGTAGATTTGAATAACAGGCACATCTTGAGTGAAAGCAGGTGAATGCCATGGATGGTAAGAGTTATTTAAAAAGACAAAAAAAATTCTAAGTAACTATTTTTAGGAAATATACTTAAATGGCCTTTGGAGAGAGTCAATAAAGAACAACAAAAGCAAGCTGAAACTCTAGGGAGTCTGTAGACTAAGATAGCTACCTGATACATTAACTCTGGATCTTGGCAAGCACTTCTGGCAAAGCCCTGTATGACCTCTGCAATGGGAAAATGGCCAGGAGAGTAGATAAAATTATTCCTAAGTATCCCTTCCACAGTCCTAAACTAGTCTCCTGGTTACCCAGCAACTGGCGGCGATGAAAGAAGTAGAATGGAGTTGAGAGTGACAATGGTGGAAACTTCCGAGCGAATCCATAGGCACACAGTTAGAGGTCATTGGAAGACCTATTCCTGTGCAGGGCTTGCTGAAAAGGAATTATTTTTTACAACCAGCATTGCTTCCTCCTCGCCAGGTTTCCTGGCAGATCTGATTGGGGTGGGGATGGGCCTCTTGGACATTGACCCACAAAAGGAAAACACAGACCACACAGCAGCCCAGTTTTCATGGTCCTTTGCAGATAAAATAATCTGAACCTATTCCGACAAGGATATTGTAATTGAGTCCGTCACGTGCATCTATCTTTGGCTCTTGTTTGCCTAGTAATAGTGAATATGTTTCAGCTTATACAAGATGTGGACAGGATGCCTGGAGGAGTGAAGACCACCACTTGAATGCCGGACCCCTGCTCTTCTTGGCTTATAAAAGCAGCCAGGGGGGTTGGACTCAGTGGGTAAAAAGAGTGATGAAAGCTTCTGTTCAAGAAGGCAGGATTCCAGCCTGCCTAAAAGAAGCAGTTATAAGCCGTCCTTGCACTCCACTGTGCTGGGCAACTACTGGCCAGTCTCCATTACTCCATTCATAGGCAAAGTACAGTGGTGCCTCACAAGACGATTTTAATTCATTCCATGGAAATCACTGTCTTGCAAAAACATTGTTTTGCTAAACCCAGTTCCCCATTGGAATGCATTGAAATCTATTTAATGCGTTCCAATTGGGGTAAAAAATCACTATCTTGCAAAAATAGATCATAGAAGACATCATCTTGCAAAACACAGTTCCCCATACCATATTGGGGGAAAAACAATCCCCTCACCTGCACTGCCTTTAGAAATTCAATGGGTCTCAGATGGCCTTCCCCCTCTTTCTCTTTCCAGCAACAAAGAATGAAAGGAATCAAAGCAGTCTCCTGGCTGTTGATAATGATGACTCTTTTTTCCCTGATCCTTTTACCATAGGGGAGAAAAAAGAAAGAAAAATGCAATATAAGACATCACCAGGACTTGCTACCTTTGCAATAGGGCCTAATGAGAAGAAAGAGAGATGAAAAGGAACCTAGAAAAACCAGGGAAATCATAAGTGCAATCCCCCATTAACACAAACTATGCATTTGAGTTCCCCACATTTGGGGAAATCACAGGAATCAGCAGCATACCTAAAGTGCAATGGATGAGCCTCACCCTGGAAAAACCACTTTTATAATCATGGTATTTCCACTACAAGGTATGAGTTGGAATGGCCCTTGCCTCTCCTACCCCCTTCTGTCCCCTAACCCCCCAAGTCATGGTGACCCCCCTGGCTGCACCTCCTACTCATTACAGGGCTGCACAGCCCCAGTCCTGCCAGAGGCCAAGAGAGCTCCTCAGTATTTTGGGGTGCCCTGTGGGACTCCCTCAGGGGCTAGGTGTTCCTCCCACAATCCCCTAGTGCACAGGTATTAGCATAAGGTATTAGCATATGCTGATACCTGTGCACTAGAGGATTGTGGGAGAAACACCTCGCCCCTGATGGGGATCCCGCAGGGCACCCCAAAACACTGAGGAGCTCTCTTGGCCTCTGGCAGGACTGGGGCTGTGCAGCCCTGTACTGAGTGGGAGGTGCAGCCAGGGGGTCACCATGACTTGGGGGGTTAGGGGACAGAATGGGGTAGGAGATGCAAGGGCTATACCAACACATATCTTGCAGTGGAAATACCATGTCATAAGAGTGCTTTTTCTAAGGAGAGTCTCATCCATTGTACTTCAGGTGTGCTGTTGATTCTTATGATTTCCCCAAATGTGGGGAACTCAAATGCATAATTTGTGTTAATTATAGATTGCATTTGTAATTTCCCTGGTTTTTTTAGCAATCTCTTTACTCTTTGGTTCTTGGCTGTTTTCACCATTCTGTATCCTTTAAATTTGTAGCTATAGCCCCATTGGTGGTGCTTCGCAAGATGGTTTTTTCCCCCATTGAAAGTCATTAATTATATAAGACCTGCTTTTTTATCCCAAAAAAGTGGGGGAGAAAGTGTATGTTGCTGTTTTTCCAGGAGGCAAACCCTGGAAAGCCAGCAACATACACTTTCTCCCCCACTTTTTTGGGATAAAAAAGTAGGCTTTATGTAATTAATGTGTTTCAATTGGGGGGAAACTATCTTGCAAACCAAGGTAAAAAAAAAAATGTCTTGAGGCAAGGACCCAAACATCATCCAGCGAAAATTGCCTGCCCATAGGAAGCCTGCCCATAGGAACAATCGTCTTGTGAAGCACAACATTGCATTGCTCAAAAAAAGTCATCATCTAGCGAGGCACCACTGTATATGAACTTGTGTTAGCCTCGCAACTCTAGAGATTCCTGGAAGAAACAAATTATCTAGATCCATTTCAATCTGGCTTCAAGCCTGGGAAAGGGGTAAAAACAGCTTTGGTGGATGACCTATGCCAGGAACTGGATGGGGAAGTGTATTCCTGTTAGTTCTGCTGGACCTGACAGTGCCTTTTGATAACATTGACCAAGGTATCCTTTTGGGCTTCCTCTCTTTCTTAGAGGGCCACTCTCAGAAGGTGGTGTTGAAGAACTCCTGTTCAACACCTTGGCTGTTGGCCTGTGAGGTTCCTCGGGGTTCTGTCTTATTCCCCTATACTCTTTAACATATATGTGAAACCACTGGGAAAGGTAATCCTGAGTTGGGGAAAGATGATCCTGAGTTTTGGAGTGCAGTGCCTCCAAAATGCGAATGGCACCCGACTCTGTCTCTGCTTTCCATCTCAGTCTTAGGAAGCAGTTTCAGTTCTAAGCCAGTGTTTGCAGTCAACCATGGACTGGATGAGGGTGAACAAGTTGAAACTTAATTTGGATGAGACAGGGGTGTTTCTCGCCAGACAAAAGGCAATCAGAAAATAGGGATTCAGCCTCTGCTGGATGAGGCCACAGTACCCCTGAAGACACAAGTCCACAGCTTAGGTGTACTCTTGCCAGAGAGACAGATAAAAAGAAGTCTCAGTGATGTTATTCAGTTAGAAAGTCTGGAAGTTGCCTCTTAGAAGTTTGCTTTCTCCTGCTTGAGGGCAGGCTATCTGAGTGCCCTGCGTTAATTTCTTTATCTTTCCTCTTTTGCTGTGAGTTTGATATGAGCACATTTTCTTTTTTTTAGGCTTCTTTACATGACTTTTATAATGTCAGTGTAATTTTGATACTATTAGTATTATTGACCTATCGGTAAATTTTGTTAATGTTTTACATGAATTGTAATATACTGAGGTGTGTTACAAGATGTACGTGTTATGATGTTGTATTGCTCTTGTGATGTATCACTGCATGTCTTTGTGAGCAGTTTTGAGCATGGCACATTGTGGAAAATACAGTTTACATATAAATTGTTTATTAGAATCTTTAATTAAATGATTTAAAAATGTTCCAGTTTTAATTGCAATTACATTACATGCTGAATGGATTTCTGTTTTATTGTTTGTAATTCGACTGCTGGATAGCTCAGTGTCTTAGGCATCTGGCTTCAGAACCGGGGTTAGGAATTTGATTCCCCATGTCACCTCCTTGACATGAACTGGACTCCATGATCCATGATCCCTTCTAGCTTTGTAGTTCTAAGATTCGAAGATACCATTGCACTGTAGTTTTCTATTGTTTTTAAACTCTTTTCTAAGCTGCCTTGTATCCCAATTCTGAAACATAGCATTACCTTGCTATGTACAGTGGTGCCTCGCTTAACGACGTTAATTCGTTCCAGCAAAATCGCTGTAGAGCGAAAAGTGAAATTAAAAAGCCCATTGAAATGCATTGAAAACCATTCAATGTGTTCCAATGGGCTGAAAACTCACCGTCCAGTGAAGATCCTCCATAGGGGCGGCCATTTTCGGTGCCTGTAGAGCGAGGAATCAGTCCAAAAACACAACAGGGAGCCGTTTTGGCCATTTTGAAAACCCGAGGATCAGCTGTTTTGATCGTCGTAATGCGAAGAATCAGTTCCCGAAGCAGGGAACCAATCTTTGCAAAGCAAAAAAAAAACCCATTTAAAACTTCGTTTTGCGAGCGCAATTGCGTGAAGCGGCTTCGTCGTTATATGGGGTAATCGTTAAGTGGGGCATGACTGTACAGTGTTCCCTATTATCCACAGTTTTCAGCATCCACAGGGGCCTTGGAGCTAATCCCCCACTGATAAGGGGAGGGAGGGGTCCTACTGTATTTAAATAATATTGGGAAAAGGTATTCATTCTATCAAGTATGGCATTGGCCAGTGCTAGGCTTTGAAGGGGCCTCAGATTACATCTGTCCTCGTTGGCCCTCTCCACTTCAACCAATCTACTATCAGGGCATCCACACCTCAACCACCTCCTCCAGGTCCCGGTTCTTGCACCGCCCAAAGCAAGAGGTCAAGGCAAGTGGTTGGAATGGAGGGCAGGTGCTGGTCCGTTGCCTTGTCCCTGTTGCCACCTGCTCATTTCCCTCCTCTTTGGCATTATGCTGACAAACAACTGAGCAACTGGCAATAGCAGGGAAAAGGAACCACGGGACCAGTGGAGTCATGAAATGTGTCTTGCAATGATGGTTCTTGTGGAGAATCAAGTTTTTGCTGAAATGTGTAGGGATTTTGGGAGAAACCCCTTAAGGATGACATGGTCCCTTCTGTCTAGCTTCACTTCCCAGTCTTCAGGTGGTGGTTGTAGTTTTGCTGGAAAAGGCCTTCATTTCGGCCTAGTAAAGGTATCACTGGAAAGCTTGTAAAAGTTACTTTTCAAAAGCAGTTCATTATCACAACTTATTACAGCATCTAAAAAGTCATCCGCTCTCGTTATCCACAGGGATTTTCAAACCGCCTAATAGTTGTTGTGACAAACCCAGACCTACTGGGATATGCCACAGTTTCACTAAGCTGCCACCAACCATTCCCTGTAAGAAGTCACACAGACCAGGGATGGATTTTTAACAAATAAAAGAACAAGGTTTATTAAATAACACACAGGGAAAAATAAAAGGATCAAGTGAATAAGATACAGTAACGTGGCTTAGTCTCAATCATACATACACACAGTTTGGTTCACACAGAACACTTAACTTGAAGCACAGACCCTGAACCTATCAGTTCTGGCTAACCATACAGACACCTGAACCTATCAGGTTGGTACTGACTGACACACAGTAGTACCCTGTCTGACACACAGACTCCCACTCCAGCTTCTTCTCTCAGCTTTTTCCTCCAGCTTCTCCTCCTTCTCCACACACGCTCCACATATATATACAGTACAGCCCCTCCTCCTGATGTCCCGCCTTCCACTCCCCATAGGATGGAACTTTCCCTCCCAACCCATGACAGACAGGTAACATCAGTGCTGTATGTAACACCTCCCCTCTTTATAAGTTGTTTTGTAGGGGGAAAGCTAAGGTGCTTTTCACCAAAAAACAACCTGGACCCAAAACAAACAAAAACAGTCATATAATAACATACAATACCATACTTACTTATACTTACACTCTATTAGGCATTTGAACATTTACCATTAACAATACATCAAGTTACCTTTATTCATACAAACCAACATGTTTAATAAACAGACACATTTGACTTTTTGTCATCAAAATATATACATAGTCCATGTTTCTTTCGCCGTCTTCATTCTTCAGGTCTTCTTGACAAGGCGTCAGCAACACAGTTCACTGACCCTCTGACCACCTTCACTTCAAAGTCATAGTCTTGCAGGTTTAAAGCCCACCTCATAAGTTTACTATTGTGGGATTTCATTGTCTTTAACCATTGCAGTGGTGAATGGTCAGTGCACAGAATAAAATGTCTTCCCCAGATGTAAGGCTTGGCCTTCTGGATCGCGTAGACTATGGCCAGGCACTCCTTTTCCACGGTTGCCAAATGTCTCTCACCTTTCTGGAGTTTCCTACTCAGGTAGGACACTGGATGCTGGTCACCATTCTCATCCTCCTGGCAAAGAACTGCTCCTACCCCGCTGTTAGACGCATCGGTGTAGATGATGAACTCTCGATCAAAGTCTGGAGCACGCAGCACTGGATAATTGATGAGCGCCTGCTTCAACCTCTGGAACGCCTCCTCACAGTCGCTGGTCCACGGGATGCGGTCATCAGCCTTCTTCCTCGTCAGATCGGTCAGCGGAGCCGCAATCTCGCTAAACCTCGGGATGAACTTTCTGTAGTAGCCCACCAACCCAAGAAATGATTTGACTTTTTTCTTGGTGTTGGGTCTGGGCCAATCACGAACTGCTTCTATCTTGGCCTCGAGGGGGTTTATCACTCCTCCCCCTACTATGTGACCCAAGTATTTTATTTCTGGGCTACCCAGCTGACACTTGCTCGCCTTTACTGTTAGCCCTGCTGCACTTAACCTCTGCAGCACTAACTCCAGGTGTTTCAGGTGATCTTCCCAGGTATTACTGAAGATCCCTATGTCGTCAATGTAGGCCACAGTAAAGTCACTGAGCCCTGCCAAGGTCTGGTCCATCAGCCTTTGGAATGTGGCTGGTGCATTTCTGAGACCAAAGCTCAGGACTCGAAACTCATAGAGACCAAAAGGGCTGCAAAAGGTGGTCTTTTCTTGATCCCTGGGATCAATTCTTAATTGCCAATATCCCTTTACCAGGTCCAATGATGAGATGAACCGACAACCCCCTATGGTTTCAATCAGGTTGTCTAGCCTGGGCATTGGGTAGGCATCAGGAGTGGTTACGCAGTTTAATTTCCTGTAATCTACACAAAACCTAATGCTCCCATCAGGCTTGTCCACTAGGACTATCGGAGAGGACCAAGGACTAGAAGAGGGGACGATTATGTTCTCCCTAAGCATCTCGTCCAGCTCCTTCCGCACCTTGTCCCTATAGGGTCCCGTTACTCGGTATGGGGATACTGCCTGCGGGGGTGCATCCCCTGTGTGGATCCGATGCATCACTCCCTTCACTATCCCCGGCTTGTTGGAAAACACCTGTTGATATTTAATGAGCAGCATTTTTAGTTCTTGCTGCTGGTCTTGGGTGAGTGCAGGACTGATCTTTACCTCCTCTGGGTTGTATTTTACTTCCCCTCTACCCTCCCAGAAGGGTAATTCAGCTTCCTCACTCTCAGCTGCTTTTATCGCAAATAAAACCCTCTGTTCCCCTCTGTAGTAGGGTTTTAGGGCATTCACATGAACCACCCTCCTTGCTTGGTTCTCCTCCTGCTCTATAAGGTAGTTCAGGTCTGACATCTTGGAAATGACCCTATATGGTCCTGCCCATTTGAGCTGCAGTTTGTTCTCTCTGCAGGGCCTAAGCCAAAGCACTTCCTCCCCTGGGTCAAAGTGCCTCTCCCTGCCTTCCTGGTCATCCCAAGCTTTCTTTCTGACCTTTTGAGCTTGCAGGGTCTCTGCTGCTAGCTCTAGGTTTCTCTTTAAGTCATTCCTTAAGGTGTCTATGTATGTCACAACGTCTTGTGGGTCATCCTGGGTGATCTGCTCCCAATTTTGTTTGATCAAATCAAGGGGCCCTTTCACCCTTCTCCCAAATAAAAGTTCAAACGGACTGAACCCGGTACTGGCTTGTGGCACTGATCGATAAGCAAACAAAAGGGATTGCAGCTTCTGGTCCCAATTGTTTGGATTCTCTGCCAAGTAAGCCCTAATCATGCGCATTAGAGTCCCATTGAACTTCTCCGTTAACCCATTACTTTCAGGGTGATAGGCAGTGGTTTCCTTGTGTTTAATTCCACAGATTTGCCATAACCGTTTCATGAGCTTCGATGTAAACGATGCGCCCAAATCTGTGATTATTTCTGAGGCAAATCCCATCCTGGACATATACCCCACCAAGGCATCTGCCACTGTGTTAGTTTCAATGTTAGTCAAGGGAATGGCTTCAGGGTACCTCGTGGCATGGTCCACAATGGTGAGAATGAACCTGTTCCCCCTCTTTGTGGCCTTGGGCAAAGGTCCCACAATATCCACCCCTATGCATTTGAACGGAGTGTCAATCACAGGCAAAGGGCACAACTTTGCTTTGGTCCTGTCGCGGCTATTCCCCTGCCTTTGACACACATCACATTGTTTACAGAACTCCCTGATCTGCTTCCCTATGTCAGGCCAGTAAAAATTCTGTGTGATTCTCTGCTGTGTTTTGTTCACCCCTAAGTGCGCAGCAAACATGTCAGAGTGCCCCCTTTGTAAGATCATGGGGCGATACTTTTCAGGTACCACTAGCTGACTTCTGATCCCATCTCCCCCTTTTGAGATATTCCTCAGGGTCTCTCTATATAAAATTCCCTTTTTCTCTCGAAATCTCACTGGGGTTTCAGGTGTTAGCTGGGCATCAGTCACCTGTTCAAAACATTTTTGGAGAGTGGCGTCTGCCTTTTGCTCTTGGCCAAATCGGCTGTCTGTGGTTAAGGTTTCCACCACAGCTTCTGAACTCCCCTCTGCTTCCGTCTCTGGCTCATCAGTACCCCCCTGAACTATCCCCGTGGTGGCTTGTGAACGTGTAATCACTAGCACCCGTTTCACATGTTCAGCCAGGTCATTTCCCACGAGCACGGCTGCTGGTAGAGTCGATGAAATCGCTAGCCGCCAAACTCCCCTCCAGCCTTGAAAGTTCACAGGTACCTCCGCTACTGGCAGTGAGATCACCTGCCCCTCAATCCCTGCCACCTTCATGCTCTCATTTGGGATTATATATTCCCTAGGAATAATATCTGGATGGCACAGGGTCACCTGGGAACAAGTGTCCCTCAACCCCCGATACTGATGGTCAAGTATTCCTACGTCCACCCCTGCTGTTTCAAACAACTGAGAATCTGTTCTCACGAGCAAGCAGCGCTTGACCTCCACAAGAGGACCATTTTCCTCAGCCTGATCAGCAGATGTAACTGTTCCAGATTGAGTAGCCATGGCAACAGGCTCCCTCAGTGACAAGGAGCTTTGCTCTTTCTGGACACAGAACACAGCTTTTGGCTTGGTTCCACTCGAATCCTGAGGCACAATTCCTTTTAGCTGCTTTAATTTCTCACACTCTGAGATTAGATGGCCCTTTCCCTGACATAAATAACATTTTCTGCTATATTTTGAGTCTTTCTCATCTTGTTTTGGTTTTCCCTCCAAAATCTGAGGTCTTGGTTTCATGTCTGAGGGCTTCCCTTCACCATGGGCCCCTCCCCCTTGCTGGCTTTTCCCTGGTCCCTGAGAGTACTTGCTGTAGGTTTCTTTAGGTTTCCCCATCGATTTCCCCTCACCCAAGGGCTTTCTTATTTGGGAAATAAAATCTGCGATCTCGGCGGCTTCTGCCACAGATTTCGGTTTCCTTTCCCTCACCTGGAATTTCAGTTCCCCATGCAGGACTGAATAGAACTGTTCCAGCGCTATCAAGTCTTTGAGCTGCTGAAAGGTCTCTGTCCCCTCCTGAGATAGCCATTTCTCTAGCAGCCTCACCAATTGGGCCCCCACTTGGGTAAAAGTCTGCTCTGGTTTCTTGGTGATTGACCTGAATCTTTGCCTCAGCTGTTCCGCATTTATCCCATGTCTGGCAAACACCAGTTTTTTAAACTCTGCAAAATCTTTCATCAGTTCCTCTGGCATCTCTGCATAGACTTTTGCAAGGCTGCCACTGATTAAAGATCACATGATGGTCATCTTCTCAGTTTCTCTTACTGAGAAGTCCACAAACGCTCTTTCCACTAGGGAAAAGAACACTTCAGGACAATCTCCCTTGTGGTACACAGGGAATTTCTTCAGGTCAGCTTTAGACAATTGGCCTCCCTCAGAATCCCTATTGTTATTATTGTTCTGGTTCATCATTTCCAATTTTCTTAACTCAAACGCCATCCTTTCCTTTTCCAGAGCAATTTTCTCTCTCTCTAATCTTTCTTCTTTTTCCAATTGCCTCATCCTCAGTTCATGCTGTTGGGCTATGAGCATTTTCCTGAGTTCTGGGTTCTGTTCTCCCGTGCTGTCACCTTGCACTGAGCCAAATTCATCCTCAGAACCTTGGTCAACCTGGGGGTCTTTCACTTCACCCATTTCTGCCATTTGGCTTCGAGTCAAGGGCATAATCCCCCCCCAGAACAGGCTGCTTTCAAAAGTCAAGCCTCAAAATAAAGCGACCACTTTTTTTTTTCTTTTGCCTCAGAACCAGCTTTCTATAGATTACTGCTGTTCTTCAGCACTAACTTGCAACAGTTGCGAGCCAGAGTCTACCCCCCTCTGCTAGGCCTCTCAGCAGACAGGCTAGATCACTGTTACTTTACAGTTTTGCCTCAGCTTTTTTCCCGCCAAAACAGGCTGCCTCAGAGCTCCCTAATCTAGCCCCCAGTTGGCACGTTCTTCCACTAGCGCACCTCCCCGTGAGGTACACCTAGAAGATTACCTACGCGCCTCAGATTGTCCCTGACTAGACCCCCCTTGCTCTGGGCACACTTGCCAAGGCTTTGCTGTACCACTGGACAACTGGACCAGTCGTATCCCACACGCTGGACACCAATCAATGTGACAACCCCAGACCTACTGGAGTGTGCCACACTTTAACTAAGCTGCCACCAACCATTCCCTGTAAGAAGTCACACAGACCAGGGATGGATTTTTAACAAATAAAAGAACAAGGTTTATTAAATAACACACAGGGAAAAATAAAAGGATCAAGTGAATAAGATACAGTAACGTGGCTTAGTCTCAATCATACATACACACAGTTTGGTTCACACAGAACACTTAACTTGAAGCACAGACCCTGAACCTATCAGTTCTGGCTAACCATACAGACACCTGAACCTATCAGGTTGGTACTGACTGACACACAGTAGTACCCTGTCTGACACACAGACTCCCACTCCAGCTTCTTCTCTCAGCTTTTTCCTCCAGCTTCTCCTCCTTCTCCACACACGCTCCACATATATATACAGTACAGCCCCTCCTCCTGATGTCCCGCCTTCCACTCCCCATAGGATGGAACTTTCCCTCCAAACCCATGACAGACAGGTAACATCAGTGCTGTATGTAACAGTTGTAGCCCTTGTTATTTTATTATTTTATTTTACCATTACTATGGAAACTGTGGAACCCTTAGGATTAGTGAGAGAAGGGCACAAAACTGGAAAAACACCTGGCCTCAAAATGCCCTCAAGAAGTAGTTGTTATAACTTAAAGTGGGGCAGCGTTAAGGCTTTTTTTAAAAAAGTCATTGTCTGAATACAGTAGTTTGTAGAATTGCATCACCTGTTGATTCCAAAGTAAACGTCCTGGGGGAAAATGAGTCACTTTTTCCTCACAAGAACGAAATATAAAGCGTGCAATGGAGTTAAAATGAGCACTCGCACCAAGGATGAATCCCAATTAAATTTTGTGTGCGAAAGCTGCTATGCTTCCTTCAGTGTCTATTATGTCTGAGATCTTCCACTTCCCCTGAGATTTAATTAATATTTGCTTTGCAGTGGTGGCTGCCACTGCTCTTAAGTTTAGAAAACATCAGAGAAATAACATTATGATTTTTAAGAGAAAGATAAGGAAAACTGATGTGAAAGATATTTGGAGAGTTGAAAGCAGACCATAAAAAGTTTACTTTTGAGTCCTCCATGTAGAAAAGCTACTCCAGAACAGATTTGTTTCTAAGCATTTGGTTCCTAGAGTGATTAATACTAATGAAGATATTATAAAGGTAATTGAACATCTTTTGCTGAATGTGGATATTAGAATTAGATGTGACTGTAAAGAAGCTAAAAGATGGAGGATAGATACAAGTATTCTTCAGCATAAAATAGAGTAAGAAAAATGGAGGAAAATGGGGGAAATATGGGAATTTAATGATAGAGAAGATTACAATGAGAGTGTTGTTTCAAATATAATGAAAACTGGTAAAAGAATTATGTATTAGAGAAAGAAAACAATACAGAAAGCTTGAAGAAGAAATGAAAGCTTTGGAGGTGAAATACATTAAAATAGACATACAGTTTTATCAGAAATACTGTACAAGTAAAGAGAAAAGAATTGCAGAATACTGAAAAGGAAAAAATTCAGAGGAATTTAACATATCTGAAAATACATTATTTTGAATCCAGCAATAAGAATGTTGGCTAGAGCAACACAATTTTAAAAAGCTACGAGTTTAATTGGAGTAAGGGTGAAATGAGTAAAAAGTGCAATTTGATGAATAATAAGTTGGAAGTGTTTGGTTTTTTTTCATAAATTATATATAGCGCGGAAGCTTTTTTTGAAGATTAGAGAATATATTGAGAAAAATGTGGGTAATAGATTGCAAGGTATGGATAGAGGTTTGATGGAATAGCCTGTTGGAGAAGAAGAGATAGAGGATATTATTAATAAATTAAAGGTAGGCAAGACTGGAATACAATAACGGTTTTAGAAAAGTGTTAATATGTAAGTTAAGGAGCCTTTTAAATAAAATAATAGAAACAGAAGTGATTCAATTAACTTGAAAGTATTCATTAATTATTTTAATCCCAAAGCCAAATAAAGATCCCACAGATTCTGGATCTTATAGATCTATTTTCTTAATAAATCATGATGCTAAGCAACAAGAATGAATATTTTTATTGCATATTATAAACATATTAAAATGTTTTATTGCATATTATAAACATATTAAAATAGATCAAAGTACTTCAGGTAAGGCCGCACCTCAAAAATACATTGTGGAACTGGAGAAAGTGCAGAAGAGAGTGAATCAAATGATGACTTGGTTGGGGGCACCTCCCTAATGAGGAAAGGCTACAGCGTTGGGGGCTCTTGAGTCTAGAGAAAAGGCACCTGAGGGCGGACATGATTAAGACATAAAATCATGCAGGGTATGGATAAAGTGGGTAAAGGGAAGCTCTTTTCCCTTTACACAATACTAGAACCAGGGGATATCCACTCAAATTGAGTGTTGGGAGAGTGAGAACAAACAAAAATAAAAGATTTCTTTCCCCAGTGTGTTGTTAGTCTGTGGAACTCCTTGCCACAGGATGTGGTGATGCATCTGGCCTCAATGCTTTTAAAAGGGGATTGGACAGATTTCTGGATGAAAAGTCCATCATAGGTTACAAGCCATGATGGGGATGTATAATTTCCAGACTTAGAAGGAAGGTACCTCCAAATGCGAGATGCAGGGGGAGGAGTATCAGGAGACAGGTATCTAGTTTTCCCATGTGCTCCCAGAGGCATCTGGTGGGACCACTGTGAGATACAGGAAGCTGGACTGGATGGGCCTTTGGCTTGATCCAGCAGGACTCTTCTTATATTCTTGTGTTCATTAGATACTTTTTAAGCTTTTGATTGTGTGGAACGGTCGCTAAAATTGATAGTAAAGATATTAAGTTTTGGAGAATGTTTTAAAGGTATGATAAATCAATTATATTTAGAGAATATTGCAACCGTGTTAATGAATGATAGTATAGCATTGTCAGGAATACCCCTCTTTAAAGGGTAAGTCTCTGAAGGGTGATGATATCCATTCAGTGTAAAGTTCTTTGTTCAGAACTCCACTACCCAGAAGGCAACTTTTCCAAAGTCCAGCCTCTTAGTTCCCAGGAATCTCTGCTGACATGCAATTAAGATGGAATTTATCATTTGTCTTCTTTTGGCATGACCTCAAAGTCTCTTTCTCAAGCTGATAAACACCGCTTGTGGAAGCCTTGAGAAATAAGTACTACACATCCCATTTCCTCATAAACCAAATAGATATCTTTAGGCTGAGGCACTAGATAGAAATGTCCCCTTTCCTCGATATTGTTTGCATTGGTTATAGAATTGTTAATGAATGTTATTAGAGAATATAAATTAATTAGTTTATTTGCAGATATTTTATTAACAATAGAGAACACATTTATGTTTATGGATCAGGATAAATTACTTTTGAAAATATTTGGAGAGATAACTGTGTTACAGATAAACTGGTATAAATCAGAGATGACATTATTTAACTATGCTAAAGAGAAAAAGGAGTTAGTGGAGTAAAAACTGATGTTAATATATAAAAATCTGTTCAGTATTTGGGTATAAATAACATTTGAAAGAGGGAAATTTTGATAAACTGAAAAAATATCAAAAACAAGTTGGATGAGATCGGACCTTGGTAGAATAGCAATTTGTAAAATTAAGCTTTTATTGAAGATTAATTTTTATACAGTATATGAAGTTACTGATATCTGTACAAGATCTGAAAGACTGGCAAGATATGATTAATAAATTCTGTAGTGGAAATATCAGAAGATATGGTATAAATCTCAAAAGTAAGGTTATATTATATAGCTAATCAAATGAGATAAATGCCTGAAATTATATCTCAGCATAAGAATTTAATATGGTTAAGTTTGGAATCACAGGATATTAGTGAGACACTTGTGAATATTTTTAAAAATAAATAATATTAGCATTGTTTTAAAAATGGAGATCCCCCTTTTAAAAGAAATGTGTTATTTATTTGAAACAAATATAGAAAAATATTTATTACACTAACAGTTGTAGGGTTGGAGGAGTTTCCAGGAAATTTGAAATGGAATTTGGAGAACCTATTAAGGAAAAAACAAAATTTTAAGTTAAAAAATTGGTTGGGAAATATGGGTAGTAAAGTGCAAATAATAGCAGTATTACGTTTGGAACCAGTATCTTGATTTAATCTCATTTAATTAGAGCAATGGAATAAAGAGTAGGTTAGAAAAAATTAATGTAGTGGTCTTGCAAGATTTCAAGAACTGGTAGTACAGAATGAAAAGGTAGATGAAAATACGTTAATGAAAGGGAAAACAAGTAAAATTTATAAGATGTTAATAGAAGCAGAGAACCAACTATGAGTAGATACTCTTAAACCAATATGGGAATATGATTTGGGAGAATAAGTATTGAGGTGTGGAAGAACATATGGGACAGAAGGATATTAAAGTGTATATCTATCAAGATAATGGGTTTTTTTCTATAAATTAACTCCAGTGAAATTAATTATTTAGATAATGAATATATTCTAATTTATGTTGGAGAGGGTGTCAGGAAGTAGGTACTTATTTCCATATGTTGTGGGAATGTGAGAATACATTGAAATTCTGGAAGTTGGTCTTCAAGGAAATAAAGGAAATAATGAAGTCAAATATATAGGTTTTCCCTAAGAAAGCTCTCTTATTAATATTTGATTAGGAGCAATGGAGTTGAGCAACCCAATAATTCATTTCAAATATATTAACAGCAACAAGATGAGTGATAGATAGTAAAGTATGATTTTTCTATTGGATGAATGGTACAAAGAAGTGTGCAATATACTGTTAAGGATAAATTAACGTGTAATATCAAAACTAAAGAAAGCATAGATAAGAAAGCATAAATAAAAATATTTTATAGGTATATGGGGAAAATGTATTGATTGTGTTAGTGAAGGGGAAGAGTTGTGCACCTTTGCAACAACCAGTGTAGTTTTGGAAAAGAAACAGCTCGAAAAATGGAGGGAAATTTGGTCATATCTCCAGATGGTCCCAGTGAAGGGCAGTACACTAGGTATTATTACTGTATATTGTTTCTATGGTGTTGGGTTATGAGGGGGGTTTATAAACTGTGTTTTCTTTTTTGGTCTCTTTTTTCTGTATCTTTTTTAGTTAAAAAATTTCAAATAATGATAATAATAAAAGAAAACATAATAGGTTGGATGCGAAACTCTAGCTCCCCCTATTTATGAAAGGGGCCGAGGGGAGGCCAAAAGCTAGAAGGAATGAGAGAAGGCGGATTCCAGATTGTAACTATGGCAGGACCAGTGAAGCTTTATGCCCCAATGTTTCATATAATGAAATTGATTGGCACAAGATTCAGGACAGACCAAAATGAGAGCTATTTCCCTTCACTCAAAATTAAGGAACTCATTACCACTAGAATAATGCTGACAGCTTAGGTAGGTTTTTGAAAAGGTTATATTATTTCAAAATGGCCAGTCAAAGCCTCATTCAAAGCCGAAGAACCGTAGGGAAGGAGATAAAGGGCAGTAAATGGAGAGCAGACTCAGCTGGCACTTTGGTTGCCTAATTACAGTCGTTCCCAGTGGGGTAAGATGGATAGCAGTTCTGTTCAAGTTATAAAAACAATTAAGAATTTAGCATCTATAGGTTTATGGAATTTTATGCAAAATTATTTCTTCTTTTATCTCCTTCCTTACCGACAGGTGCCATTCTTTTTGTTGATATGAAAATTCTCCTGCTCATTTTGGTGCCACCTAAAACTATCATAACATCTAGTGGAGCTTACTTTGTATGATTGCAGCCTCCTCCCCCATTCCATCTTAACACCTTGATTAAGAGCAGACAACATGGCTTGAACATTATCTCCCTATTTCTTTTGTTACCTCCTTCCTCTTTTTCTGGGTGTGTGTGTGTACCCTCCGTCTGATGAAAAGTTTTGGAGAATTCAAGAAGCTGCATATATTTTACGGGCTTTGAGTTGACCTAACAAAGATGTTACCCTAACATGGATGAGGTCTTTTGCTTATGAGTGCAACTCCCAGGTCTGTTTAACAAGACCACTTTGACAACAAACACAAGCCAAATAAATCACAAAAGAAAGTCCCCCATGTGTCAGGCTTCTGTTTTCCTCTTCTTTCTTCCCTCTCAAAGATGCTTTCAGATCTCTCCTTCAAAGGGGCCAAGAAAATGAGGGGGAAACTATTGCTTGTGAAATGCCAGTATGCAGCTCTGCTGTTTTGGAATTCAGACCATGAAGCAGAAGGGAGAAGACAGAGAGTTAAGCTCTCTGAGATATCTCCTTATTTATAATTTTTTAGTGGGCTATTGGCTGAAGACATCTTTCCAGGGATCAGAGGGGGTAAAAGGTTCGTCATTTTATAACATTCATTGTTTTGCAAACATACTGTCATAGTCACCACATTGTTTTTGGGAACGGTTTACTGCTCTATGAAACGAAGAGCAAAATTTTTCAGAGAGAAATTTTCAGTGTTTCCTCCTTCATTGAATGTATTCCTTCTGACATGCATATTTTATTCTACCGCTCAGATGGATCCAGTGCAAAAAGCCGTCATAAACCACACGTTTGGTGTGTCACTCCCCACAAAGAAGAAGCAAGTCATATCCTGTAATGTCTGTCAACTTCGCTTTAACTCTGACGTGAGTATTTCCGGTCTCAGCTTTATGTGTTTTGTTTGGTACCACTGCGTTCATATAAATTCTAAGACTCAGTCATACTAGTATGTAGGTCAACCTTGACCATTTCTAGAATAATTTTTGTATAGGTTAAGCAGATCAAAGCAAAGCCTTCTAGAATTTGCTATTTTTTCAGTTACTTAGGATACATTCCCAATAGGATAATCTTTCATATTTAATCACTAGTGTTGGCCACTATTGTGTAGCTGTTCCCTTCAGTTTCAGTAAGCCTGTAGCCAGAATGTTTGGGGGTGAAGTGGAAACAAAAGGTCACATTACAAAAGTCATGGCAGAATACCTGGGACATAAAGATAAATAGGCTACCTAACTCCATGTATGTTACCATTCTGTACACACCTACTTCTGAAATAATTCCTGGTGAGTAACTAGGTATAGAGATTCAGCCAAAATTTTATTTTGTTGCATTAGATGTTAATAAAATAAAAAATATGCTTTACTACTATTTTAAAATAAGGACTTGCCAGTTTTCCCAATGAGCACTGCATCCATTGACCAGAAGTTTGAAAAAAAATATTGTCTCGTTGGCAATTAAGCAGTACTTTGGCTGTATACTTTTCCTTTTATCTTTACGAGTTGAGTTTAAAAATTGGGTTACAATGTATTTCCTCTTTTCCAAACACTAAGCATTTGGGGAAGATACATAAAATATCTCTAAGGGAGTCAGTCTGTACTAAGGCTACTGCCCTGATCAGCTAACATCCTTTTCTAAATACAGTGGTGCCTCGCTTAACAAGCGCACCGTTTAACGACGAATCCGCATAGCGATGCGTTTTTTTGCAATCGCTAATGCAATTGCATCGCAATGTTTTAGGTGGCAAAACATCGCACTGCGGGGATCGGTAAGTGTTTCGCTTACCAATCTTCGTATTGTGATGTTTAGAAAACTGCTGATCGGTGGTTCCAAAATGACCACCGGATCAACAAAATGGCTGTCCGCAGCGTTTTCACGCCATTTCCTTGCTTATTGAGGCGGCGAAAATGATGGCCCTATGGAGGATTCCTGCTTAGCAGATTAACGTCGCTATGCGGGGCACCACTGTATCTAGAATAGCTGGAAAGAAAAGTATGTGATAAAATGTTGCAGTATGGAAGATTGTGCTGAGTATCCATTCCACATATATCCTCAGTTTTACTTTATTCTCTCTATAATCAATCAGCATTCCATTCCTATTGGACATATACACCCTTCAGGGATATTCCTCTGATTGTGTTTGTACTTCTGCATGTCTTGATGTGCTTCACTGGTCTACTGATGATCTTCCTCTTGTATTTGGATAGTGCACTTTTGACTATATGATGCAGTCTTCAGAACGAGCATGCTATCACTACATTGTATATTTATTGAGTATAGGGACAAATGCTTGCATTTGCTGATGCAATACAATGTAAGATATTATTTGAGTTATTTAAAAATACAGACTTAAATCATGGCTGAACAAATTATATCTGAGTCTATATCTATACAGTGGTGCCTCGCATAATGAGCGCACCGTTTAACGATGAATCTGCATTGCGATGCGGATTTCCCCATCGCTAATGCGAGGGCATGCTCGCATTGCGATGGGGGAACAGCTGTTCGGCGGTCTAAAATGGTCGCTGGACACCCAAAATGGCCACTGGAACACAAAAAATGGCCGCCGGGACACCCGAAATGGCCGCCGGAACACCAAAAATGGCCGCCGGGACACCCAAGATGGCCACTGGAACATGGGGAAACATCGGAGAACGGTGAGTTTTGGGCCCATTTGGAACGCATTAAAATTCGTTGGAGTGGGTTTCCCCGTTCCACTTAACGATGTTTCCCCATAACGAAGGTTAATCCGGAACGGATTAACCTCACTATGCGGGGCACCACTGTATCTGTATTTTTCTCTTAATACACAGAATCAACTTTTAAAGATGTGATTAGTAATAAACAAGAGGACCTTGTTAGTACAGTGTGTGTTGCCCTCGCCCATGTATGACCCCAAGCGAAGATCACCAGGATGTCCTGGTTGGAAAATGTAATAGAATTGGGAATCTAAATTTTCACTTACATTCCCCTGCGAACATGAAATATTTAAAACCATTTCCCTGCTAGTTGAGATTACCGGAGCTGTTGTGCCTCTTTTCTCACATTTCAGATTTGTTTATTTTTCACCCCCCAAAAATCATATAAGTTGTTTTTGAGCAAACAACAACAACCCCTTGTATTTCATGCAGAAGAAAAAGGTATTAATGCAAAATGTGCAGTTTGTTTTAGCTTTAGTTGTTATTGTTGCTGATTTTAAAAAAATCATGTCATTTCTCTTTTGTACAGAAGTGAAAAATCTCATAGCTGTTGACAGTTTTTTTTTCTTTTAAGGGGAATCTATATCAAGGAGAAAAAAGGCGAGTATTCATCCTTAGCAGACATAAAACCTCAAGCTAGTGCTGCTTTTTTTAGAAAGTAAAGACTAACTTCTAACATCAGCTCTCTGTGGTTCTTTTGCCCAAAAGTTTTTACTAGAGCAATTCAAAAAATGCAAAAGAATTTGAGAGAAAAATGAAGGTACTTCAGATAAATCTGTCTTCCAAATACAAATCTATGCAATCCAGTGCTATGCAAATTTACTCAACCTGAATTCTAACGTGTTCAGTAAGCCTTAATCCTTGGAAAGTGTGCATAGCAGCTTTCCCCAGCCTCATGTCTTCAGGTGTTGTGGATAGCAATCCATTAAGGCCAGGTTGCATGGCCAACTTCCAGAAAGTACAGTGGATATCGTCAAAAAAAAAAAATTCAGAGAGCACCAGGAAAGGTTACTGTAGCATCTGAATAATAAACCACCACCAAAATCACCATGTCATCCCTGGATGCTGTACTTATGGTCATTTCTGTGATGGTTTTCCATAAATTAATTCAGGTCAAATACTTGATCCTATTCAAAATGCCCGTTTAAAAAAAAATAGCATGTAAAGGAATGCATATTATAAGTTTCTGCCTGACGAACATTTTTCTTCGGCAGTTAACCTCAAGGCAACTAATTGCCCTGTGTAATGTGTTTAAAACATTATTATGCATATTGCAGAAGATTGCGGTTAAGGGTGTTGCACTGCCATTAGCAGAGATGTGTAATATGATACAAAGAGCAAGTATGTGGCTTTTTAAAATCAGCATTGAAGATTAAAAGCGCAGCTGATCTGAATTCCAATTCTGACTCATTTCTCTGTCTTCATGTAATTCGTAGGGTAGGTAAAAAAAAAAAACCAATAGTCTCCCAAAAAGATTGGAGGGAGACCACACAGGATGCAGAGGATGCTTAAAATTGTAGGATGTGGCTCCGTGGTCTTTCTATATTTCTTCCCCTCCCCTCCTCCCTGTTAGTATGAAATAAAGGCAACCTGCCGCAATAGTCAGAGGCTGCCAGTGCTTTTAAATACAGAGTTAGAAGTGTTCTTCTGTGATGCTGATGCTGCTTGCTACCTAGCAATGTGGTCATCTTTTTTTTCCATACAATGTTTCTAGGAATTACAATCACACAACAAAGTTCTTAAAGAGATTTTTAAAGCAACTAACCACCACTTGCCTGTCTTGAAGAAAAAACAGGAGAAGACAACTGGCCACCGTGTAAAATTAGGCACCTGAAAGCATAATTTGGTAGGGGGTGGGATTCCTAAAAATTGCATAAATTCTCCCTCCAGCTCTGCTGGAGGACACCAATCTAAGCAAAGTAGAATTGGACCTATGCTCAGGCCTAATGAAAACATTCCTTCCTTCATTGCCTTCCTCCAGTTTGCTCTGAACAACACTTTAGCTACCCAATAGCCCTGTGTGGCAGGTTGGGTGAAAGGAAAGGTGGGCAGTGTGACGTTATTGGTCTTCCCTTCCCCTCACACTTCAACACCGGTGTTGCTGACTGGGACTGATGCGGAACGGTTATCTAAGAACACTTAGATTACCATAAGCTGCTGATCCTTGTGCAAAGGGATAATAACTTCCCAAGCTGTCCTCCTGAAATGAATTTTAGAAGTCAACACGGATTTCAGCGTGGCTATGCCTAAGTCCACGTTCTTGCTCACCATCCATATGGGCTTCCCATGATGACAAGGTTTTGGAGAGAGCACTGATGGCTGTGATGTTCAATTTTGGCCTTTTCCACCCTGTGGCCTTTCTCTCATTTACCTTCTTCATTTACTGCGAGTTGGTTCAACAGTTCAACATGAAGAAAATAGTTGTTCTGGGTTTTTTCGGGCCCTTTGGCCGTGTTCTAAAGGTTGTTCTTCCTGACGTTTCGCCAGTCTCTGTGGCCGGCATCTTCAGAGGACAGCATTTTGTGCTCAAGGTTGCTGTCCTCTGAAGATGCCGGCCACAGAGACTGGCGAAACATCAGGAAGAACAACCTTCAGAACACGGCCAAAGGGCCCGAAAAAACCCAGAACAACCATTAGATCCCGGCCGTGAAAGCCTTCGCGAATATAATGAAGAAAATACATTGTGATGTGGTTTGTTAAGTTTGCGAGCTCTGAATGTGGTAGTGTCGCACTGACTTATTATTATACTAATCTAATTTGAATTTGGCTTCTTTTTGGCTTTTGAAAGAGAGAACAAAACAACAGGGCTATCCTGTTATTATTGCCTGTATTTTACTTCCTCACAAAGCAATTATCAACAAAATTATCATTGCACATTTAGTGTGTTTCAAATGCTGTCTTGCCTTGGCCTTGAATTTATTGGAATTTCAGCACTGCTGCTTTCTCAGAACCTCAAGAGAGAATTGTCATCTAGAAGAGGAACAACGTTTCATGTTACAGATAGCGGTTTAGGGTTACAAGAAGACAATATATCCCAATTCTCTGAAAACTCTAATGTGCTGTGTAAATACTAACAACAGCAGTTGCTGCTGCTGCTACTCCTACTACTCCTCTTAATTACCTGTCATTCACTTATTCCTTCACCCCTCTTTTTATTTATTTTTTTCCTTTTACCTTTGAAATCAGTCTCTCTCTTCTTCACTTCTAACATAATGCACCTTGATAAAATGCTTTGTGCACAGTAAGGGAGCTTCACGCCTCACATCCTGCTAATAATTTATTTGGGGATAAAATTGTATTTAGGCTCCACCAACATGGGCTCCACCATGTGTAGATTCTTGCTTTTAGTATGACTTTCAAGGCTACCTGATCAGATTCATACATTCTTCTCTCTTGGATGATCTAAATATCTGACAGCCCTCTCTTTAATGCTCTTCAATGTTCTCCTATTGGCGCAGATTAAATGAACTCTCAAAAGAGAGAGATGGGAATCACAACTACATGTAAGTCACTAGTGCATAAGTGTTCTTCATTCACCCAGTGATGTCCTCTCTTAAAGGCTTTCTGAACAGATTTATCTGAAAAGATGAGTGTGCATTAAGAAGCAACAAACAACCCTTTCATCTATATTAGCCTGGGCTTTTGGATAGGGAAGGGGGTTTCAAAAATGCTTTCATTGTCTTCTGTTGTGTGGCCAGAAGACAAAGGGACTTAAACATGATCGGACAAGCTCGTGTGGGGAAGTATAGCAGGACAAAACTATTGAGGGAGTGTTCTGAAAATGGCCAGAAGTCTACATTTGCTACTTTCCACATGGAAATACAATATTGCTCTTGGAGACTACAGCTTGTGTCGTACAGAATGGTAACTCCTTTTAAAAAAAAGTTCTGAAAGCACTTTCAGATAAAGTAAACTGAGAAGCAAATTGCTCTGATCTGTCCTCTTGTTCACATGTTCTTCTTTCAATCACTTACACTTCAGAAAGTTTCTTGGAATTAACTAGGAACAAGAAAATTAAGAATATAATGCATACACACACAAATAAGAGTTCCAAGAATAAGATTGTGAATTTGAGCTACTTGCATGCATAAAAGTTGAGCTTTCGGGTTTGGCAGAAGTAGTATTTTATTTTTGAAAAATTACAGTTACTGGTATTCTGATAGATGTTTATATAACTATACCTTGATGTTACGTAAGACTTCTGTCTAATGGTGCTTTAGAACACTGGTTCTTAACCTTGGGTTACTCAGGAGTTTTGGACTGCAACTCCCAGAAGCCTTCACCACTAGCTGTCCTGACTGGGGTTTCTGGGAGTTGTAGTTCAAAAGCATCCGAGTAACAAAGGTTAAGAACCACTGCTTTAGAACATATATGTTTACACCCTTCCTTGTACTGCAGTGAGAAAAGAATGTCAGTTACAATTCATCTGATTCATTTGGTGCCAGTTTTCCTTTGGATAAGTCCTTAGATTTTGGAGAAAACAGTCTAGAGAGATTCTAATGTAAGTGCAGGTATGTTTCTTTGCATATCAGAAATCTGCAGTTCTAAAACCACAATACCAGAAAAGCAGAAAGTATCTGAGCTTGTTTGTTCTCATGAGGTAGTCACACCACTGGAGTCTTCCACACTGGTTTCTTCCACCAATTTAAGGGGATAAATCTGTCTTCTATCATGGAGAAAAAGCTCCTGTAAGTGTATAGGGACCCTGGTGAAATGCAGCATCCACGACCACCTCTCCACACTCTTCTTCCTCCTCCTCATGGTTGTCCTCCTTCTTCCTCTTCTCGTCACCATCCTCTCCCTTCTTCATGAGAGTCTAGATTGGTGAACAATTCACTTAAAATCATAAGTTACATTTATTTAAAATCACAAATGCAAAAGCACGGATTACACATATTTAAAATTACAAATACTTAAAATCACGGATGAAGATGTCTGATAAAAATCCTATTAAACATGTCAAATTGGAGATGGGGAAGCATATAATGGAGTACCCCTAAACGCAGAGAAAGAGAGAGAGAGATGCTTTCTATACTGTATCTTCCTGGTGAAAAATATATTGTGGGAACAGCCTTATATGGGAGGCCAAAGGACTTTTCCATGTAAAAGTGGGAACTGCAGCCCATCCTGCTTCCAGGATTTCCTCACTTTACTGAGCCCCACTGCCTTTGCCTCACTCCTATTTTGTCTCCTTAGCTGCCATGTCACCAGCCATGCCATCTGTCCATCTGTAAGTATGCCCTGGGGTCACGACCGGTCTCTGACACCCCAATTTTGTGGGGCCCACCAACATTTCCTCAAATGACTGGCTGGGGAAAACACCCTACTTTCAGGGTCATTTTCACCTGGAGGGGACTGTAGCGTGATGATTCCCCAGTCAGAGCAAGTACAGACTGGTTTCCTCTCCTCTCCTCTTGGAATGAAAGTGTGACCTGACGAAAGGTCCTTAGAACAGCCAACATGTAGTTAAAAATCAGTGATGGAGAGGGAGAGAACGAAGGTGGGGATGGACAGACAGCACTTTAAAACAGCTTGCCTTTTGTACTTTTGAGCTAGATGTTCAGATAATTTTCTGTACAAAAATAGGTAGTCTATTACAACAGAACCTGTTCAGTTTCTATTTCTGTGGAATTTTCTCGGAGCATCAAGAGCAACCACATCAAAACCTTTTTCCCATCTTCCTGCCTGCTTTCTGTGTGAATCAACAGAGCAGGTCAAATAATAACAGAGGAGAGGGAAAGACTCCTAAATAGCTCAATTTCAAGAGTGTGCAGCTTTACCACCATCTGCCATGTGACAGCTATCCTCTGCGGCAGCTGTTCTGTCTTAGGCAGAGTCCCTTAAACTGCTCAATAATGTCAGATATTGGCAAATATAACTCCCTCCCAATCTGCCGATTCTGCTGTGGCTGTGTATGTGGATTTCCTCCTATGCACCAGATAAATGGCTAGCCTTTAAGATGCCAATCACCCAGGCAGGAAGGTCTTGGTTGAGTTCTCCCTCCCTCCCAAAAAGATGATTGGTACAGTCAAAGCTGGCAGCACTGGCTGTCTGCTAGCAGGTGTCCCAATAATATTGATCCTAGAAACAGAGCTGGGCTCATAGGTTTGCATGTTCCAAGCCAGATCCAGGAGGAAGAGAATAATTATTGTTTTTCCACCATCTATGCTCATACCGCTACATAAACAAACAAAAAGCAAGTTTGACAGATGCCTGTGCCAGGAGACTCAAACTGAGAATACACATAGTTTAAAAACAGACACAAGGATTTGGAAGCTGACAGGAGGAAACAAGGGAAGAGCATACTGTTTGGGTATGGTTTGGTTTTTAACGTGCGTGAAGCTAAGCTTGGCTGAGGCAGGATTATCGGGAGACAACAAAATTCACTGGAGAGGACAATAATGTTAGGAGAAGATGAAGGCAGTAAGAAAAAGGAAGATGTAACATGAGATGGATTCACACACAAAAAAAAAATCACAGCCTTTACTTTGCAAGACATGAGCAGAGCTGTTAATGATGAGATGTTTTGCTGTTCATGAGTTATGTGCCATCAACATGCCTCTTACTTACCGTGACCCTATGAATCAATGCCTTTCAAAATGCCCTATCATTAACAGACTTGCTCAAGTCTTGCAAATTTAAGACTGTGGCTTCCTTTACTGAGTCTATCCATCTCATTACATCTTTTTCTTACTGCCATTCACTTTGAGCAAAGAGTCTTATCCATGGTATGTCCAAAGTATGATAACCTAAAGTTATCCATTCAGTTTGTAATGAGACTTCAGGGTTCACTTGTTCTAAGGCAAAGGTAAAGGTTCCCCTTGACATTTCATCCAGTCGTGTCTGAGTCTAGGGCGCAGTACTCATCCCCATCTCCAAGCCATAGAGCCAGCGTTTTGTCCGTAGACAATCTTCCATGGTCATGTGGCCAGTGTGACTAGACACGGAACACCGTTACCTTCCCACCGTAGTGATACCTATTTATCTACTCACATTTTAAAATGTTTTCAAACTGCTAGGTTGGCAGGAACTGGGGCAAGCGACGGGAGCTCACTCCGTCACATGGATTCAATCTTCCGACTGCCGATCTTCTGACCTTGCAGCACAGAGACTTCTGTGGTTTAGACCACAGTGCCACCACTTGTTCTAGAACCCATTTATTTGTCTTTCTGGCAGTCCTGAACATCCATAAAGTTCTGCTCCAGCACCATCTTGTGAATGAGTTTTTTTTTAAATTGTCAGCAGTCTTAATTGTTCAGCTTTCAGATGCATATATAGTGATTGGATATAGCACAGAATGAATTATCTTGTTCTTGGTCTTCAGTTACGTATGTTCTTACACTTAAGCATACTTCCTAGTTCCATTATAGTTCTGCAGTCTTAGGGGGAATCGACATTATTATTTATCCCCTATTTTGTCCCCCTATTGGGATGGTCCAGATTGGATTTTGTGACAATTATTTATTTTATTTATTTAATTTATATGCCACCCACACTACCCAAAGGTCTCTGGGCGGCTTACAACAATTACTCAACGTGCAGCTAATACCAAACCAGCCTGGCCTTTTTTGGTCTCCATTTGTAACTTTTTGGGTCATTGAAGGGGGCTGTGGGGGGGTTTTATGTGATTGAGAACACATTGTTTTAGTCAGTTTTCAGGCATGTGTAGTTGCCTAGTTCATTCTAACACAGAAGTAAGGTGTGTTCCCCAGAGTGACACCTATAGTGACATATCCACGTCTGTTTGGCACAGCATGGCAGTGTGCAGCAGGGACACCTCTCCTCCTCCGTGTTATCTTTTCTGAATTTTCTTCCTTACAAAAATTAAATTGTTTTTTGTTCAGTCCAGTGCTCTTTCAAATCATTGCTGGACTTGTGTGAGAGGCAGAAACAGGAGAAGCAAGAAGGCAGCCTGATTTGTCCCCTCCTCTTCCTTCCACAGTTTAAAGGAGGTGTGGGAAAAGACAGCCTTTCTCTTCTTGAGATTGAAAATGTTGTATCCCAGTCTACTTTATCTCATTCACTCCAAGGGTTACAGCATTTATACATTCACCTTCTTGTTTCGAAATTTTTCATTTAACCTTGATGTATACTTCTCATACTTCATCTGTCATGCAGCCTTGGACTTCCATTTGTTTCTGTGGATATCAGCAACTAAATGTCCTTTCAACTTTAAATTAGCATTGAAATAATAATAATAATAATAATAAATGTTTTATTATGATCATGGACCAGAAAAAAATTAGCATTGTTATATTTTGGATTGTATCAAAATACAATTTTTGAGATATAAATATTCTTAAGTGACTTACTATTCCCTTCTAAATAATACTGACAAGAGTTGGCTTGAATGTCACTGCCGTAAGCTGTGAAAGATTCCCTGCCAGTGTCACTGTCCACTGCTATTGTTGCCTTATTGTTGTTGTTTAGTTGTTAAGTTGTGATCCCATGGACCAGAGCACGCCAGGCCCTCCTGTCTTCCACTGCCTCCCGGAGTTGGGTCAAATTCATCTTGGTTGCTTTGATGACACTGTCCAGCCATCTCATCCTCTGTCGCCCCCTTCTCCTCTTGCCGTCACACTTTCCCAACATCAAGGTCTTTTCCAAGGAGTCTTCTCTTCTCATGAAATGGCCAAAGTATTGGAGCCTCAGCTTCAGGATCTCTCCGTCCAGTGAGCACTCAGGGTTGATTTCCTTCAAAATGGATAGGTTTGTTCTCCTTGCAGTCCAGGGGACTCTCAAGAGTCTCCTCCAGCACCACAATTCAAAAGCATCAATTCTTCAGTGGTCAGCCTTCTTTATGGTCCAGCTCTCACTTCTATACATCGCTACTGGAAAAACCATAGCTTTGACTATGCGGACCTTTGTCGGCAAGGTGATGTCTCTGCTTTTTAAGATACTGTCTAGGTTTGTCATCGCTTTCCTCCCAAGAAGCAGGTGTCTTTTAATTTTGTGGTTGCTGTCACCATCTGCAGTGATCATGGAGCCCAAGAAAGTACTGTATAATCTGTCACTGCCTCCATATTTTACCCTTCTATTTGCCAGAAGGTGATGGGACCAGTGGCCATGATCTTAGTTTTTTTGATGTTGAGCTTCAGACCATTTTTTGCGCTCTCCTCTTTCACCCTCATTAAGAGGTTCTTTAATTTCTCCTCACTTTCTGCCATCAGATGCATATCGGAGGTTGTTGATATTTCTTATGGCAATCTTAATTCTGGCTTTGGATTTATCCAGTCCAGCCTTTCGCATGATGTATTCTGCATATAAGTTAAATAAGCAGGGAGACAATATACAGCCTTGTCGTACTCCTTTTCCAATTTTGAACCAATCAGTTGTTCCATATCCAGTTCTAACTGTTGCTTCCTGTCCCACACATAGGTTTCTCAGGAGATAGATAAGGTGGTCAGGCACTCCCATTTCTTTAAGAACTTGCAATAGATTGCTGTGGTCACACAAAGGCTTTTGCGTAGTCAATGAAGCAGAAGTAGATGTTTTTCTGGAACTCTCTGGTGTTCTCCATAATCCAGCAGATGTTAGCAATTTGGTCTCTAGTTCCTCTGCCCCTTCAAAATCTGGCTTGTACTTCTGGGAGTTCTCGGTCCACATACTGCTGAAGCCTACCTTGGAGGATTTTAAGCATAACCTTGCTAGCATGTGAAACGAGTGCAATTGTACAGTAGTTGGAGCATTCTTTGGGACTGCCTTTCTTTGGGATTGGGATGTAGACTGATCTTTTCCAGTCCTCTGGCCACTGCTGAGTTTTCCAAACTTGCTGGCATATTGAGTGTAACACCTTAACAGCGTTATCTTTTAAGAGTTTAAATAGTTCAATTGGAATGCCATCACCTCCACTGGCCTTGTTGTTCACCATGCTTTCTGAGGCCTTCACTCTCCAGGATTCTGGCTCAAGGTCAGCAGCCACACTATTTGGGTTGTCCGGAACATCCAGATCTTTCTGATCTAATTCCTCTGTGTATTCTTGCCACTTCTTCTTGATGTCTTCTGCTTCTGTTAAGTCCCTATCATTTTGTCCTTTATCATGTCCACCTTTGCACAAAATGTTCCTTTAACATTTCCAATTTTCTTGAACAGATCTCTAGTTTTTCCCTTTTTATTATTTTCCTCTATTCCTTTGCACTGTTTGTTTAAGAAGGCCTTCTTGTCTCTCCTTGCTATTCTTTGGAAGTCTGCATTCAATTTTCTGTAACTTTTCCTATTTCCCTTGCATTTTGTTTCCCTTCTCCTCTCTGCTATTTCTAAGGCCTCGTTGGACAGTCACTTTGCTTTCTTGTATTTCCTTTTCTTTGGGATGGTTTTTGTTGCTGCCTCCTGTACAATGTTACAAGCCTTCATCCATAGTTCTTCAGGCAGTCTGTCCACCAAATCTAATTCCTTAAATCTGTTCTTCACTTCCACTGTGTATTCATAAAGGATTTGGTTTAGATTATACCTGACTAGCCCAGTGGTTTTTCCTACTTTCTTCAGTTTAAGCTTGTGTTTTGCTATAAGAAGCTGATGATCAGAGCCACAATCAGCTCCAGGTCTTGTTTTTGCTGACTGTATAGAGCTTCTCCATCTTTGGCTGCAGAGTACATAATCAATCTGATTCCGGTATTACCCATCTGGTGATGTCCATGTGTAGAGTTGCCTCTTGTGTTGTTGGAAAAGAATGTTTGTGATGACCAGCTTGTTCTCTTGACAAAACTCTATTAGCCTTTACCCTGCTTCGTTTTGAACTCCAAGGCCAAACTTACCTGTTGTTACTTTTATCTCTTGACAATAGTTTTCTTTGCAGCATCGGACTTTCCTTTCACTTCCAGGCCTGTCCACAGCTGAGCGTCCTTTCGGCTTTGGCCCAACCGCTTCATTAGCTCTGGAGCTACTTGTACTTATCCTCCGCTCTTCCTCAGTAGCATGTTGGACGCTTTCCGACCTGAGGGGCTCGTCTTCTAGCGTCAAATCTTTAGCTTTTTGTTTCTGTCCATGGAGTTTTCTTGGCAAATATACTGGAGTGGCTTGCCAGTTCCTGCTCCAGATGGAGTGCATTGAGTCAGAACTCTCCATGATGACCTGTTTGTCTTGGGTGTCACTTCACGGCATAGCCCATAGCTTCTCTGAGTTACTCAAGCCCCTTCGCCACGACAAGGCAGCAATCCGCCGACGATAAGGCAGCAATCCGCGAAGGAGCTGCCTTATACTTGTCTTCTAAGAATTACTGTACTCCTATCACCATTAGAAGTATTAATTCTCTTCTATTTATGTCACTGCTATTTCTTCCAGTGAATAGATGCATCTTAGGCTCATGTCTCAGCATCAACCATTTTGTTTTGGCTTACCCTACTAGAAATCTCAGCTCATAATGGGGCCTAGTCTCCTTTCTTCATCGTTGCCAGCTTCCCAGAAACACTCCAAACCTCTCGTCACATTAAGGTGAACATTGAAGAGAGGCAGGAATTTACGAAAGTCTCCATAAGTTGCAACAGCATGTAACAAAAAAGTAGGGTTGTTGTAAAGCTTCGTGGAAGATACTGTGTTTTTGCATCTGGGATAGCCAGTCTAGAAACATATTTATTTATGCAAATGTTCTTACACCCACTGAAAGATGGGTATTTTTGTCATTGGAATGAGTTGCTTTCAGTAAGATTGCGTGAATGTGGAGTCTAATTTGCTGGTAAAGCAGGCTACAGGGACTGAACACTCTTTCACCCTGTGTTCTTCCAGATCTCCCTTCCCCACAAACTAATGCAAGAGATTTATTTACAGAATCATCATTCATACTGAACTGTCCAAACATGAACATTTTTTTAAAAAAAATTGTGATTAGGACAGAATGTAGAAAAGTTACCTTTTTTTGGAGTGCTGTTCTCAGCATCCTTCACTGGCCAGTATCCATGGTTTCCTAGGGGATTCTGTTGGTTGCAATTCAAAACACAAATATTGTAAACTCTGGATTAGGAACTCCCTCTGTCCCCCAACACTCCCCATACTTTAGAAAATAATATTGACTAAGGGTTCTATTCATACATGAAATGACCTCCCCGTGATCCCTCTCCACTGGGTGAAGGGAGCACATCAAGAGAGCCGTCAGAGTGACTTCATGAAATGAGAAGCAAAGATTTGACTTCGTAATTTAAAAGCATATGTACATTTTAGAGACACATGGCACTTGCAGAAGGTTTATGGCCAAATCTTGCTAGTTCACATGTTATGTATTTAATAGAGTTATTTTCTCTATGTGTCAAGGTTGGGTCAAGATTGTAATAACTGAGCAAGACTTAGGTCTTTAGCACACCCATAATTTCATCAATGGGGAAAAATAGAATCTTGTAAATCAGTGGTTCTTAACCTTTGTTACCCGGATGCTTTTGAACTGCAACTCCCAGAAACCCCAGTCAGGACAGCTGGTGGTGAAGGCTTCTGGGAGTTGCAGTCCAAAACTCCTGAGTAACCCAAGGTTAAGAACCAGTGTTATAAATGATATTGTGGGTGCCGGTTGATCTCCGTCACACTTTGAAGATGCCAGACAAGGAGTTAAAATGAGAGAGAACAAAACTTACAGGCAGCTCAGTAGTAGAGAGAAATAATTATATCAAGCACAAAAATTGTTCCAAAATCGAGGCCCAAGAATGGAGGAATTTTTTAAAAAATACAGTGAAAATAATGATGTTATTTTTAAAATGAAAGTGTCCCTAAGAAAATATATTAAGTCTACATTTTGATCGTAAAGTAACCAGTAGCTTTTGCAAATACCCAGTGACTATTTATTATTCATATATGTAGATTCCCAACCTGTGCTGTTTGTGAAGCCTTGGGCCAGATTCAAAACCAAATATAGAGTGCAGGGCTAATACTAATGATGTTGAAAGAATCAATAATATCAAGTAGAAATCTACCACAAGTATAGCTGGGTTTAGTCAGACGTTCCACACACACCCCATAAGCCTATTTATATTGATTCTTTAGGTTTGCAGGGTAGTGAAGCAGATAGAAGGTAATTAAAAGCATAAATCTCAGGAAGTCTGTGAAGGTGATTCTCTGCTTTGGAGGCAGAGCTGACAAAATGATGAACACTTCAGCTCCAGCATGACAGAAATATTACATGATTACAGGCTGCAGGGGCATAATGTACTGGAAGTTCTCTACAATAGTGGCTATTTAACAAAAGCTTTTAATGAAAGTTTTATTTGTCAGTCTGGAGCCACATATGGTTGCTTATTAAAGGGTTGCCTTGACTATGTTTCTCCCACCTGCCTACAATTTTTTTTTTTTTTTGCAATGCCCTTCTTTGCATTCATTTATTTAGATCAGCTAAATGCCAAAAGCACTTGCAGTTCAGGTAAGGGTTGGCAGGGTTGGCCCTACTGTTAGAAGGATGAAGTGGCCAGAATCAAGTGTCATGAAAGAGCCAAAAATTTTTTTTTAAAAACCCATAGGATTTTGTCTGAATCTGAATTGTGCTTTTAAGGCTGAAACCTTGTTGCTTAGTTTAAAAATAAAAGTAAATCGAACTAAAAAAAACCACACACACAGGAAAACAAAAAAGGAAGAAAAAAACAACAACCAGTAAATACAATAATGTTAGTACAGTACTCAATATAAACCACCACTATAAATTTACAATATGAATGTAGTTGTAACCATCACTACATAAATTTCTAATTAAGCATATAAATCATATATGCATATGAATGTCCTGAGTGAATTCAAATGAAGCTAGTACAGTACTAACATTGTGTAGTCGATGGTGGATGTTTATTCTTCCAATAAATATAAGTCTTTTAGCCACCATAAGGGCTTATAAAGTCCATTGTCATTGCCCAATTGCTGGACCTCATAGGAGGACAGGGATGTCATTTAAGAGAATATGAATACCTGCAAATACCAAAGATTTCCCCAGTACTGCATGAATAGATTCAATGACTCCAGGTCAAAATGAATGAATTACTGGACAAGCCCAGATCATATGTCTCAAGGATGCCTTTCCAGCATTATATCTCCAACATGTGCCAGAGTAGAACAATACCTTCCCAAGCAACTGTTGCGAAGTCCTATATATCCTAAATCCTATCTTCTCTTGGTTGAAATCTCCATTTCCAGTCAAAGGAAATATAACATGTCAATTCTAGTACAATCTTCCATTGTTTAGATTGGATGATACCTTCTGATTCTCCATTTCACATCTCTGTAAGCTTTTCAACATCTGTCTTAAATAAGAGATCCATCAAACATCAACCAACCATGGTTATGGGCTAGATTTCATTCTCTCCAATGACTCTCCAGTGCAGCTGAGCCAAAGACAGAGACACTAGCAAATGCTGGGGCAGGAGATGCCTCCACTCTGCACTCACAGGGAAGAGATATTTAACCTGTAAAGTGGAGAACATTAGAAGTCTGAGCCTATCAACTGGTCTAAAGTGCATATATCACATGCCACTCAATTTTTCCAAAAAAGGGGGGGACTCTCTCTCTGTCCTCAGATTTGGATTCCCCTGTAAAGTTATTGTAGCATGAGCATAAGGGATTGAATTGTAACTGATGAGCCAATACAGTATACGCCTTGTCTCTCTAGTTGCTAAAATTGAAGGAGGTCTAACTCCTTTCTTTTTACTCTATTTTGAACCCAAAGCAAACCATCCATGAAGGGGTGCTAGGTAGGCTACCTGTAAAATCCTCCAAGCAGAAACGGAGACTTGCCAACTACTTACTTGTGCTAAATATATATTAGCACAAGTAAGTAATATGGGTATTATGTAGTTCGTATCATGAGGCATATATATGCCTCATGATACAAACTAATATCCAGGAAGACAAAACCTGATATTCTGATACTGGCCATTGCATTTTCTTGAGTGAGAAGCGAGATGGAGAGTTGTTTCAAATAAACTTCTGAAATACACTACTGATCTTTTAAAAATATACTTGGGAAATATACAATGAAATACCACGAAGTACATACCGTATATTATTTTTGGCAATATACTCATCTTAAGTGTATTAACCTAACCCCAAATACTTGAGTTTAACTGACACCCATCTTTCTCAATCATTAGAAATCTCTCTAGTGAGCTTATTTAAATTCAGCTTAATCATTTGAGAGCCATCTTTTGGGATCAAAATACCTAAATATGTTAAGGTGTCGGGACACCAACAAAATCATTTGCCGTCCAATGTGAGTGATTTATAGTCATCCACTGGCATTCACTCAGAATTTTGACCAATTAATTATATATCTTGAGCTTCTACCAAAATTATCAATCATTTTTGATTAATTCTGGTATAGATATTTCTGGTCTGCTAATAAATTCTAATAAATAATTTTGGATCAATAAATACAACAGTTGTTATTTGTGTAATGGTGGAATCTGCTATATTGTAAAGAGCAAGAAAAAAATTTAAAAAATTAAGAAGGAGAATAAAAACCGACAGCCAAAAGAACAGCAATTAAAAATGAAGAAATACCAAAAAGGAAACCCAAACTGACTGAAAACAACAGAGAAGGACGAACTAGCCTGTTAGCCTCCCATCTCTGGATGGCAGCACCCTCCAGTTTCTCCCAAGCCTCTCCCTCCCATTGGCTACCTGATTCTAAGTTTTATGTTTATATACGTCTGTATTATTGTAGACATCAAATTAAATCAATTGATATATGAAGAAAATACTCAATAAACTTTAACAGTTGATGTATAAAAATTAATATATTAGGGCTATTGAAAACAGAGTAGAAATTTTGAATTCTGAATCAGTGTTCCTTGTAGGCACTTCAAATACTTCCAATTCCACTGAAAAAGGGGGTGAAGAAAGGATGACCTTGCAGCTTTTTGCTTTGCCCGCTTACTTATCTCTTGGCACTGACTCCACTGGCACTGTGCCTGAAGTCCATTCCAGCAGTATGCTTTTCTGCATCATCAAGCTTCTGAAAACGAAGCTGTCGGGAGCCCGTTCAAATGCAAAAGAGTGCTGGAAACCTCATAAAGTATGAAACGGATTTTTCATGTGCCAGTTTTTTGCCGTTGCAAATGCCTTTCGCTGTTGACGTACATGTTTAGTGTAATCTGGAAATATCAGACTCTGAGGTTGTTCTGGCCCCCAAAATAGTCTCTGCTTCTCTCTGGCATGTTGCAACAAGAACACTTTTTCAGAAAAACCCAGAAATGTCTCAAGAAACAGAGGAGTTCTGCAAGAGGGGGGCAGCAGATGTAACAGTGAGGTCCCTCTATCTCAAACTTGTAATGATCTGGCAGTTCTAACACAGTTCATAAAATACCTTCTATAAACTTAATTGGCCAGTCTTCTCACTATTAGCCAGAACACCAAGGATTCTCATCTTCAATTTACAGGTGTAGCCTTCCAGCCGGTCTATTTTGCCATCGGATCAACATTAGAGTTTTGTAGTGATGCCATTGCTATGCTGTGGACTGAGGCAATATTTTCCAAGTCAGAGATTCTGGCTTTTGCTTCAGCAATCTGAACCGCAATCTTTTCCGCAGAATCTTGAAGCTGATCGACAGAATCTTTAACAGGCTTCAGCAGTTTTAGTTCCCCAGCCATCTCCTTAAGAGTTGAGAAAATGTCAGTGTCCATAGCACTCTCGGCGAGGTGAGTGGCTGGTGCCAACCACATCTTGGCTGACGCACTAATTAGGGAGAAGAGGAATCACCTATTAGGAATCCTCAAGAATATATAGTTCTTTAGATTTAAAAAATGCTAAAGAGTTGCAAGAGTAGCTGAGAATAATTCCAACTATGTTGCCATCAAAGCAGAAGTCCAGACGAAGGATTTATTTCATAGCAAATACAAAGATTCAGAATATCAACTCTGAGGCAGTTCTACCTCCACTAATGCCACATCAGGTTTACGGTGATAAAATGGCTGACCAAAAAAAGCCAGTCCTTCCTAGATTAGGCTATCTGCTTTCATCATCTTTCTTCAACCTGAGGAAACTCAAGAGAATGCCAGCTTCCCTCTCTTTTGACTCAGCCACCCACAACTCAACTCCCTATTCCAGTTTACATAGTCAGCTCCTCCTGTCTGGCAATTATCTGTTGGTCCAAGCATTCTAAAGCTTCTAATTGCTCTCTTGTTCTTATCACATGCAAGGTTTATAAATGTTTTTATCTTCATTATGCACATCTTGTTTCACAGCAGGAACATTTGGATAACCATTTGAGATATTCATTCTACCTCTGTGTTCCTTAACTGATCGAGGGTTTAGGCAAGATGGCCTGCATAACCTTTCCTGTCTGTATTATTGTGTGTGTGTTTTTTCCCCCAAAGCATCCAAGGTCTTGCCCTGGTAACAGAACTACAAGTCAGCATTACTGGATCCATAAGCCTCGTACAGCTGAGGAAGTCATAGGGAACGTTCTGTGCTACAGCTGGAAAGCCCACTTCTGCATAATAAACATGTTAATATTAACCTGCAAAAACAAACAAACAAAAAAGTGGGGGGGGGTAGGCAGAAAGATAGACAATTCACCACCCTTCTCCTCCCAAACCAAAGTAAATATACTGTACACACATCCAGGAATGCCTAGAAGCTTTGCTGGTTCCCAAATTTCATTTTGTACTTTTAAGATTATGGTAGACATGTCAAGCATCTTCGAGACATTCACAGCCTGCATCTGTGGATGGATCTTGGTGTTTGGATAAAGCTGAACATGTTTAGCAGATTGAAGTGTATAAGGTTATCAAATCAGGTTTAAGTTTCAGGCTCTTTTTGGTGATTTTAAAGTGAACTTTGGAAAAAGTAAAGTGCTTTCCATTCTATAGCTTCCAGGAAAGCATGCAAGCGAAGAAGTAGGTGGAAACACTATTATAATGCAAAAGAACAAATTGTTCGCATATCGCTTGAAACTATAAAACACTTGAGGCCTCGTGCATTTTTATTAGTAGTAGTATTTGTGGCTCTGCTGCTGTTTAATATTTATTGCTAACAATGCTGGGGTCTCAGTACACCTTTATGTCTGTGTAGACGGAAAGCATCATAAACCAAAATTTAAGAGGATATCAGAATGTCCCTTTATTATTCAACCAATTATCACTAAGCCTCTAAGGTGACTGATCATGTGGCCTTCAATCCAAAATAAAACTAGCTCCATCCTGAAGGTATAGATGATCTGTTTCCGCAGAAGCAGGAGGCTGCATCGCCTAACATGTGGATCATCTCCTCAATGTTATTCCTTCGTTTATGTAAACCTCAGGGTTTAAATAAAGTTTTACAGCTGGGAGATTTTCATTTCTCCACACGAAACATTTTCAAAAGAAATAGATACTGTTCATTAGGACTAAATCTAAAATATTTATAGATATGAAAATAGAATACTTTCTAGACATAGTAATTTCATGCCTCTCTTTTTTTTCTTTTTCTATTTCTCACAACTTTTGAGTGGAGCTAAAAGGCCAGATTAATCAAAGGGATAATGGGCAGAAATTCTTTCATGCACATATTTGAAGAGCAGTAGGTGGGAATGGGCTAATTTGCATGTCATTACACAGACTAGTTACAGCTAAGGAAGGCAAGCACAAAACCTCTGTACCTAGTTTGCTTTTTCTTAGTAAGGCGCCAGATTCTGAAGGAGTGAGGAAAGCGTCTCAGAGGCTGGACATACAGGACTTTATGCCACTCTGGAGCCCCTGCTGGAATGGTTGGGCGTGACTACACAGCATTCTTGTTAGAGCATGCCATCCCATCCATCCTTAATGCAATCACAAAAACAGGGGTGGAGCCTACTGTTTTATTTGGAATGATTAGGGTAAATAAACATGGTTTTCTTGCTGTGTGATTGCCTAGAATTGTTCCAGTGTGGGGTTGGGTGTGTGTTCTTCTCACATGTCAGTGGTGATGTGTAGCAGTGGGTGTGGTCTGGGTGTGACTGCAGAGGGCGCCCTCCATCCAATTTTGAAGTGAAAAAGAGCATTTTTGTTCTAATATTTTTATCTTAAAAATTATTTTCCATTATTGTGCCGCATCACTTGAGCACTATGCCACTTACCAAAATTTAATTTTTTAAAAGGATAAAAGGGGAAACATAGAACTGAAACAGGGAGCTCCATCCCCTCCCTTTTTTGTGTGCATAAAAGCCCAACATTAATGTCCATCCACAAGCAAATAGAAGGAAGCTGTTTCCCAACCAGCAGACAGCTGTTGCAAAAGAGGAGGGAGGAGGCAGGGAGAGAGAAGGAGAAGGGCACCTGGCAACCAAACAGACCGAAACAAAGTGATCTAACACAACCATGTGGTTGACTTGACTAGATCACAGCCATAGCGGCTGCGGGAGTGATTTCCATGTGATTAGTAGTGCACTAATCAAGCCCTGCTGTTCCAGACCATTCCATAGTGATCGCTAGATTCCTCTCTCTGTCGCTAATGTAGACGTGCCCTCCGTATAGTGTGCTGGGCTCATGGCAGAGCAGTTCTTTTCTGTACTGCCACTTCTGTACCAGCTGGAGATACAGACTGAATGGAGGTTGCTTCCTTTTCATGTGTACTAAAGGGAAAGGCAGAATGTAAATTGTACGCCATGCCATGGACATAATGCACAGGAAAGACAGACACACACACACATGTACAGGAGTTTATGCCACTCTTGTGAATCTTTGAAAGGCAAATGTGCTTTGAATTTTCCTCCATTTCTTTAGGCTCGTGGCAGAGGAACAGGATTGGTTCAGGAGCCAAGATCCAGAGGTGTACTTTGTACCCAGTGATAGCTGAGTTGGGAAAGTCTTCCCCTCTTCCTCCTTGTACAGACCTTTTCTCCTCCTCCTCCTCCTCTTTCCCTTCTCTCTCTTTTTTATTGTTGTTGGGTGGAAGCAATGAGGTCCTGCAGAGTTACACTACTGGATCCTCTCTATGGTGGTGGTGGTGGTGGTGATGTTTATTATTGTGTCTTTGCCACTGTAGATGAACTAAAATGTGGCCATCTCCTGATCAGCAGAACAGCAGGACATTAAAAGTGAAGAGATAGCTGGAACTCTCTTTTCTTATTTTCATTTTGGATGCCTGCCACTTCTTTGTTCCTCTCCTTTTGCAGCTCTGGCTCTGCCCTGGGCAGCTGCCAGAGATTTTTTTTTTTTTTTAAAGAAAGCTCTCAATCCCACATTCCTCAGAATGGAAGAGAGGGCAGCTTGGCCAGTGAGCTGCTCATGCTCATTTTCTCTAGAAATGAAGACGACTGACCGACTATTCTATCTGCCAAGCCTTTACATCGCTCAGGCAGGCTCACCCTCAGGGGTTCCTGAGCATGCTTCTGTGTGACTGGACCAGACAGATCAAATCTCTGCCAGCTGTTTTGAACCCTGAAAGCTGTTTCAAAAATAGCTAGGTAGAGCTCAGAGCTTGGAAAAGTTACTTTTAGGGGTTAAAGTTCCCGGAATCTGACCGTCAGCCTGGAGTTCAGTAACTTTTCCAAGCTTTCCAAATTCTGAGCAAGCGTTGCATTGAGGTAAGCGATGCAAGAGGAACCAGAGGCTGTCCACTGCCAAGTGAACCTCTTAGTCCATGCCCAGCGAGGTTTAAGTTATGTGCTTGTTATGTTATGTGCCGTTAGGGGAGAACTGACTCATAGCGACCCTAACAGGGCTTTCATGGTATGTGAGATATTGAAGGAGTGGTCTTAACCAGTTCCACATGCTCCCAGCCCCAATGAGTTCCAATAGTAGCAGAGCAGGGAGCTGAACTCAGGTCTTCCGACTCCTAGTCGATCACTCTATCTGTTACAATACATTGTGTAGTGATCCACAGCACTTTAAAGGTAAGTGAAGGTTCTGGACAGGAGTTTCAGATAGATCTGGGAGCTCAGATCTATCTATCTATCTGTCTGTCTGTCTGTCTGTCTGTCTATATATCTATATATATGTATCTATCTCTATATCTGTCTGTCTGTCTGTCTGTCTGTCTGTCTGTCTATCTATCTATTCCCCAAAGCCATATGCTCTGCCAAAGCTAGAATACTGCTGCTGTTATTTCAATTTCTATGCCACCCCACAATGCTAAAGCATTCTCTGGGCAGTTTACAACATAATTATGGAGACTACATTTTGCCTCCCCTCCCAGCGAGCTGGGTGCTCATTTTACTGACTTCAGAAGGATAGAAGACTGAGTCAACCTTGAACCAGGCCCTGAACCTGTTGGGATCAAATTCAGGTTGTGAGCAGAGGCTCGACTGCAGCGCTGCACTTTAACTGCTGCGCCATGGGACTCGAATGTTTTCTTAAAGCTACATCTCTTCAGCTGCCTCCTGTTTTCTTTCCGTTTGTTAACTAGAAGGAACCTCTGAAATGATGTAATCCAAATACAGTGGTGCCTCGCTTAGCGAGTGCTTCGCTATGCGATGAATTCGCATAGCGAGGGGGTCCGGGCCATCGCTGGAGCGTTCGCTCAGCGATGGCCCCTATGGCGATTTTTTGCTTTGCGATGATCGCTAAGCGATTCGCTTTGCGATGATCGCTAAGCGATTCGCTTAGCGATCGTCGCAAAACGAAGCGGGGGAGAACAGCTGATCGGTGGTTCCAAAATGGCCGCCGGAAGGTCCGCGCCGCATTTTCGCGCCCTGCCCTCGCTTACCGAGGGCGCGAAAATGGCGGCGCTATGGAAGAAACATCGCTTAACGGTGAGTTTTCAAGCCATAGGAACGCATTGAACAAAGTTCAATGCGTTTCTATGGCTTTTTTAGTCCTGTTTAGCGATGTTTTCGCATAGCGAAGGTTAATCCAGAACGGATTAACCTCGCTATGCGAGGCACCACTGTATGTGGCATTGCAACCTGTTGCTATAAATGCCCCCCCCCCGACCAAAAACAAAAACTTCACCATGATTCCAGTGCACTAGTAAATAACTAGCCTACGAAAACTCTGCAGCTAGACTTGTTTGCAACAGAATTGGCATCTTTGTGGAAGAAGCTTCCCTGGTTACTGTTTTCAGTGGGGGAAATAACTTCCATTTCTCCAGTCTTTAAATTTAATTTTCATTGGAATAAAGTGGCCTTTTAAAATACAATAATAGCTTTCTCTGCTACCCAGAATGGCTGCTTTTAAAGCGAAGCAGAAGATGGCATTTTGCTTAGAGTAAATGTGACAAGAATTTATCTGTCTTTAATGCTCCTCATAGGGATGTACCAAGGCCTGTGAATTTTTGCAGGATAAATTTTTATGTTCAAATATTAATGCAAATTGTTCTTTTCATGCTCCTGTAATTTTCAATTTATATGTCAGAGACTGTTTGCTGCTGAAAATTCAATGTCGTTTTATACATAGGCACATCACTTTAGCGGTCTGTTGCTTTGAATCCATGCAGGTCAGGGATCCAATAGAAATGTGTGCCTGTTACATGTGATGTGTATGTTGGGCCCTTGGAAGTCATCCTGGAATAGAAAAGAAAGCATGGCTTAGAGCATAGGTTCCCAAACTTTTTTGCCCCGTAGACCACATGCCAACTTATTTGTTTTCTGTAGACCCCCTATGCAATCGTAATGACTACAAAATATGTATAAAAATTTGTACTTACTTTTCTTAGGCACTCCTAAAGATGATTTTGATTCACTTGAGCTTTACCTGTTTTCTATCTATATTTTTGAACGTATTTTTAAGCCACTTTTCTTCTCAAAACTCAGAAAGCACCTGAACGTCTCTAACACTCCTATTTATCAATTTTGAATCAAACAAGTCCGTGCAAAGCTTTGATACAAGTCTAAACAAGTATGTACGCATGCCATGTTTGTTCCCGTATACAGTAGCTCAGTAATGAGAAATGACAAAATGTCAATCCCATTTACAACACACCGACATTTACCATAAAATTTTACCAATAATTTTGGTATGAACTTACACCTGAATGTAGCAGACCACAATACAGATAGTACATAGTACCTAATTAAATAATATTATGTACACAGAATCTGTGTTTGGTGTAATTACGGATCGCCTAAATATTTATTATGATCTGCCTAATGGGATCTGCTCTAATAGACCCCCATTTACATCTTGTGCACCCCCAATTTTTTCTCTCTCTCTCTGGTGTGGACCCCCTGCAAGTCGAAATCGACCCCTGTGCATCCATTTTAGACCACTTTGGAAACCTATGGCCTAGAGCAAAGTGTTACTGGTTGGGGTTACCGTCCACAGAAGACACTAACCAGCACCCAGCATCTCCAGACAGGGCTACAAAAGACCCTTGTCTCGTACCCTACTATTCTTTGTAGACAACACTGAGTAGGTGAGACCAATGGCGTATGGCTTGATGTGAGGGAGCTCCCTAGGTTCATGGAAGAACATATTTTTGAATTTCACCTGAGAAGTAATAAGCAAGGAGTTGAGAAGTATAATGATTAAAATGTAATTTTTTAAACGGATTTGAGTCTCACCACTGACTGCAGTCCTCGAAACTGCTCATGGAATATTTGAAGTGCCACAAAATATTCTAAGCACCATTTTTAAAACCAAGCTAGCAGGTGCGTGGCATTTTCTCTGCCTTTCTTTTTTCCTTCTCAAAGGCGGCACATAGAGCTATGGTGAGCCACTTTGGCCAACTTCCACAGAGTGCGGAAGAGGTGGAAACGGCACAAGGAATAAGTAGAACACGGTATTTTCAGTCTCTCATAGGAAGCGTGCAAATTCCCCCTGTCTTGAATTAATTCTTTTCTTTTCTTTTTGAGCTGGGAGTGGGCTTGCAAACTTATTTTAGATGCTTGGAAATCCATACTAACTTTGAAAAAAAGAAAAACAACAACATATATACAAGATGGCTGTTGGATACCACATATTTTAGAATTCAGAGATACACCTCAAGCATACAGGAGAGTTTTGAAGAAAGAGAAAGCAACTAGAGAATAATCAGATAGAAAGAAATAACGCTTTGCCTCATGGTATTTGTTCAAATACCGAGAAAGAGAGAGAGAGAAAAGGCCTAATGTAAAGTTTGAAATATTTCTGCGTCCTTTTCAATTTCCAGAGCATCTCTTAGAGTCTTCAATCTTAAGAAAATTAAAACAACAATGAAGCAATAATTAATAACTAAACATAAACTCTCCAGATTAAAGTGGCTAAAAAGTATAAAATACAAAAACAGGATTTAAAAAACAACAGCCTAAAAGAAGCAGAATAATACCAGTTAACATAAAATGTTTCTGAGCACTGTCATAAAAGCTAACTAAATGTCTAGGTTGAAGTATGTTCTAAAAATATTGAATCTGCGTTTAAAACATGACAGGAAATGCATCTACTGAATCTCTTTAAGAGGAGCCTTCCATACCTGCAGTATCACTTCACTGACCAAAAGATCATCTCCGTGTTTATCATTGGAAGGCAGAGGTAAAAAGAGAAGAACCATTGATGCCACTCTCAGTTCTCAGGATATGGATGGTTCATTAAAAAAGGGCTGTTACAGTCACCTGGTCCCCAGCTGTGAGAGGCTTTAGACATCTGTTGACACAAGAGGAACATTTGTGACTCCTTGCAACTCAGAGGCATCGTGGAAATTGCCTTCATGATGTCTTGGTCTTTCTAGCTATAACAGTGAACCATAAATCAAATTGAACAGTACCCGTTCCCTAGGTGTGCATGGAAGGGAATAAGAATGACCTGCCTGCCTTTCCCACCCACTGCACAGGCCATCTCTCCAGGTTGAAGTACAATAGTCAGTTACTGAGTTTGATTCTGGAATTCGCTGGTGCAAAATCGATCTCTATGTGTTGGATCGACATTTCTGTCCCAAGGGAATGTTGGGAAGTGGAGCTAAATATCAGGTGGGAAGGCAGAACAAATTTATTGTCATTACTCCTCTGGTTAAGGTAGTTTTCACAGCATCTTCAGACCATAGTTTCATGTCCTGTTTTGCAGCCATCTTTGAAGCTTAAGAGTCGAAACACTTACCTGCAGCTTGGGAAAACAAACAAATTCAGCCTTGAAATCTACATGGAACCATGATCTTTTGCTTTACTCATGACGAGAGAATTTGCCAAACTAATACTTTATCCAATGAAACAAATGTATTTAATGAAAACATACAAGATAAGCCATGAATCTATAAGACAACATATGAAATTATAACTTTGCCTGTAGGTTAAACTCGCTCTCTCTCCCCTCCCCTTTTTCCCCCTACACCATTCCACGTTTTTGCTACTGCAATGCTTATAATTATTCTAACTGACAAGATGACTGGACTGGGGGCAATAAAGGAAACTGGACTGGGGGCAATAAAGGAAACAAGATCATTGCATGAAACATGAGCTGTCTGTAGTTCTGCTGTTATGCAGAGTAATCCTTGAGTGAAATGAGAATACGGCTAAATTAAATCACCATTCAAAGTATTGAAATGCTCTATTTTTATTTTCATACCATCTGGCACCTTTGTTTATACAAGCCAGCATTATACAGAATTTTCCTAGTGATCAGGGATGGAATGCTACACAAGACTTTATGCTACACAATATTGAAAGAATTCTGTTATAAATGGTGTAATTTCTAGCAATCTGGTGTTAAGAAAGGAAGTCAGTACATAAATAAATTTAGAGTACAAAAGAGTGGTTCATGTCTAGAGCCAATAGCAGCATCTGAGAATAACTTCTTGGAAGATTCACAGTAGACAACACCTTATGCTTTGCAGGCAGCCCTTCTAATTCAGATTACTAAATATAAAGTACAGTGGTGCCTCGCACAACGGGCGCCTCATAGAGCGATGAATTCGCTCTACGAGGCCGGTTTGCAATCGCAAATGCAATTGCAAAACGATGCCTGCATAGGGCGAAAATCGCAGAGCGAAGGTCGGTAAGCGATTCAGCTGTTCGGCGGCTACAATATGGCCGCCGGAAGCCCCAAAATGGCCGCGCGCAGCGTTTTCGCGCCCTCGTAAAGCGAGGGGAGGGTGCGAAAATGGCTGCCGGCCATCCTGAAGCATCGCTGAACAGTGAGTATTCGGCCCAATTGGAACGCATTAAACCATGTTTAATGCGTTCCAATGGGTTTTTACGTTCCGTTCAACGATGCTTTCACACAGCGAGGGTTAATCCGGAACGGATTAACCTCGCTGTGCGAGGCACCACTGTAATTTAGAGGCACGTTTACATTAGGTTGGTACTCTTTCTTTATCTGAGTCAGAAGGGCCACAACAAAGTTAATAGAATGCAATAAAAATTAGGCAGTAGGCTTCATCTATATAAACACACACTTAAAATATAAACTAGTTTACCCCTCCCCCAAAAAAGCTTGGGGCAGCTATCATCATGTCTTCTGTGGTACCTGTTGAAGGACATAGAGGACACTTACATAGTTGTGACATTGTCTGTTCTTCTCCATACTTGCAAGGGACTGTCCTGGCACAAAAATTCCGTTTTCTTAGTTCATCTTGGTTCTGCCAACTCCAGTCTATAGCCTGTTAAATGATTTCCAAGTAATGCAGTTCTCTGTGTGGCTGGGGCTTAAACGTTTGTGGTGTTCCAGCCATTTAAAGAGGTGGGCAATTCTTTCTACCTTATAGTCCTGGCATTTTCTTCAAAATTCACAGTTGCTCTTTAAAAGGAAAAGGGGAGGCATTTTTCCTTGATTTTAATTTGGAAGGATGGTAGCTGAAGAGCACATGTGCATTTGATGTGGATGCTTTCAGTCTTTCACGATTAATATATCACTGGGTCCCATGCCATTCCTCCTAGGCAATTGGCGTTATCAACAGGGGTTGACTCTACAATGTTTCTACAACTTTCATTGAGTGTTATGTCTCCCTCTTTTGCGTGGGCTGAAATATACCACACTAGGCCGGCATATTTGCTTGTGGAGTAGCATTAAGCCTAGGCAGCTGTTCTTAGGGTTTTTTGTTGTGTGGCTAACTTTCAAAAATTATTGTTCTTTGTGCAGACTTTTGCTTCGTATTTTGACAGCATTCCATACAATTCAAAGTATTTGAGGGTAAAACAATGATCTAGTTGGATGCCCTTCCAGGCGGCCTGACGTCTCCAAGGTGCCTGCTTGCTTCCCCAATGAAATATATATATTTCAGTCTCAGCAGGATTGAATTTATGTTGGTTTTTATCATAATACATACCCAGGTCTCCTAATGCACCTGTTAAGAGATGTTCTAACATCTAATATTGTCCAAACTAAGCAGGAAGTGTGAAACCAACATCCAGAAGCACCATTATAAGGTTGGCAGTTAGTTTTACCATTCCTTCTATTTCCTGGATTCAGAGGTAAGTGTCGTTGCTCATGTGGACAAAAAAAAAAAAAAAAAAACACTATCCAGACACAAGAGAAAAGGTGTCTGCAGTTCAGAGAACACCAATGTTGTGCAGAAGTACAAAAAGTCTTTAAGGAGTACAATATTTTATGGGCATCGTAGCCCAAAAACAGTTCAGTGAGTAACTGATCTTGCTCAGGAGTTGTGGAATGCTGGATGATGATTTGCTGAGGAAGCAAAACCTGGGGTTGAGGAAGACTGGGATGAAGGGACAGAATACCTGAACAGGAGTACCTCATGCTGCAACTTTTTGTTGCAGGCCCCAGTTGCAAGAATGATAGGGATGTGCAGATGAAAAATTTCATTTTCTTTCATTTTCATATGCTTTGTCTGTACTAGTCCTTTTATGTTTAAACAAAAAAAGCCTCTTCTGGGCTTCCCATTCATGTTTTTAGGCGCGGAAACTACTCCATTAAAAAAAAAATACAAGGCAACAGAGAATGAACCTAACTCCAAAAAGCAGACAACAATTTCGTCAGACCTAAGCAGCGTTAGGCTATATTGCAACATGCACACCGTCCATATTGGCACAGTCATGAAGTCCACTGTGACCCACAGAAGCAAATAAAACAGTTCCCCCCAAAACCCACCAGACACTTTTAACAGAGTGAACACACAGTAAATTAACCAAGTACTGTAGCATTTTTAAAATCAAACTAGGAAAGCACCCTGCACATAAAAACACAGGGCAAAAAATGGCAAAATAAAACACACGAATGCAGCCCCCTCCCCCCAAAATCAAGAAAAGCAAAGCGAGCGAGCAAAAGCAAAAAACATCATCAATACCCTTACCCAAACCAACACTATGAGGTTATGGGGAGATTTCTCTCCCTCTCACCCACCACCTCTTCATGCCTTCTCAGGCAGCAGCAAAGATAACCCAAAGAAACAAGAACCAGGAACAAAGAAGGGAGAAACGTCTCCAAAGAAATCTGGGTAGGTGTTTTTTTTTTCCTTTTCAAAAAATACTTCCAAGGAGATACACTGGCACAGGTGGGGTACCTGTCAACAGCACAAATGACTTGTAGAAGGGGCTGCCTGCCTGCCTTTTTCCTTTTTTAAGAACTAGCTTTTGACCCGGATGCAGGCAACTATGCTGCCACGCATTATGTTTTTCTGTTCAGGTTTTTACATGTATACCATCCAGAATATATATACTAAAGGGGCAGTATATAAATTTCAGAAATACACACACACACACACACACACACACACACACACACACACACACACACACACACACACACACACACACACACACACACACACACACACACACACACACACACACACACACACACACACACACACACACACACACACACACACACACACACATATATACATAGTAGAGGAGGAAAAAATTATGCAAAGGGAGCAGAAAAAGGAAAGCATCCAACATGGAGACAGGAAGGCAGACAGCAATTCAGAAGCTCTTTTTCTGCTGCTGACAAAAGAACACGAATTTTTGGGTTTGGGGGGGTCTTACATTTTAAACAGGAAAGGCCCACCCCTACTGAGCTATTCTCTTTTCCTGACTTTCCTGCTTACACAAAGTATCGCTCTGACGTTTCTCAAAAGCCAAAAATGGCCAAACCTGCTTTTAGATTTTGGCAGATAACCTTTTACACGGTCAATGACAGTGTCCTAAAGTAACGTACAAGTTTTGATTGCAGAGATAACCACTGGGATTTCAGGGTAGATTACTGCTTGCATAACAGCCAAAAGCAGATGTCCGCAGCGCTGAAGACCTTTCCATTTCAATGTTTGATTTGCTCACTTACAGTTATTCCGGTGTCCTTCATTCCAAGGCCGTTCATACAGGCAGTGTTCCCATTTCCACTGAAAACAAAGACACAGAAAGTGGTACATCTCTGTGCTTTCTTCATTTGGACACCCATGCATCAGAAGCCTTTAGAAAGGTTGCAAGGGATAGTCAAAATTTGGAAAATAGAAGGCAGCCACTTTCAAGTTTAACAAAAGTTGGGGAGTCCAATAAAATATATCCAAACTGCTGCTTAGCTCCTCTTCCCAGAATGCTCTCTGTCCTAGTAACTAGCCTGGGGTGAGGAACACTGCCGTTGCTCATGTTACTTTGGAGTACTGCTTATGAAGAGACACAGATAGCATCGTGGGTAAGAATGCTGCTTTGTAGGTTGTGCCCTATATCATCTGTTTAAAATGAGTGTCGTTTTAATTGCTTCTGTTCTATATCTTGGATACCGTATTTTTTCCATGTATAAGATGAGCTGATGTATAAGACAACCTACACTTTTCCAACCCCAAATAAGAAAATTTGATCACTGCTTTCCCCCTCCACTTCCTAAGCCCCACGAAAGTAGGATCAAAGGGCTGCAGAAGTGGAGGGGGGAAGCAGCAATCTTTGGAAGTGGTGGGGTAAAGCAGCAATGAAAGGGCTGCAGGATCAAAGGGCTGCAATCCTGCAGCCCTTTCATCACTACTTTACCCCTCCAGTTCCTAAGCCCCGTGGGGCTTATGAAGTGCAGGGGGAAAGCAGCAGTCGAAGTGCTGCAGGATCAAAGAGCTGTGATCCTGCAGCACTTTGGTCCCTTTCCCCCTCAATTTTTAAAGATTTTAGATAAAAGTATCATTTTATACACAGAAAAATACGGCACTTTCTGAAATCAGTGTGAGTATATCTTTAGAAAGGTAGATTAAGTCTTTGTCGCACAAAATGCAGCCTGTTATTGAATTGATACACTTCTCTTATTCTGTTTTTCAGATTTAAAAAGTTTTTTGTATGTGTATCTTTAAAAAAAAAAAAAAAAGTAAGCATTGGAGTTGTCTCAGCCGGGTGTAGTTTGTAACTAGTTCTAAAACTGTTTGGACATCTTTGTTTTCAACAGGTTTCATGTACAATAAATGAGGAAAGAAGGAATGAAGGGAATCAAAGCCAGTAGTAGGTTATCTCTGATATTGCAGGCGTCCCTATTGCCAATATCAGCAGAAAGGCTTATTAGGCAATGGCCAAATTAAGTAAGCCTTTCTCTTGAGTGCACTTCTGTTTATCATGTTGTAGTTTGTATTTTCCTTTTCTTTTATTTTCTCCCCCACTTTTGCCTCTGGCCTTTTCAGTATTGCAAACTATGCAGTGAAGATAGCTACAGTTAACCATTTAAAGGGACATGGTCTATTTGAAAGCTGGCTATCCATCTAAACGCTCTATGCTTAACTGATCGCCGTGACCACTCATAGCTGACTAGAGTTTAGAGGATTCTCTGGCCTGAAGCCAGGTGTGCATCCCAGCTCGAAACACTGGGACAGACAGAAGCATTAGTTCAAGAGGTCTCATTGCCTCCTCCTCTAGATGGGCCTAGCAACTGAATTTAGCTCTAAAATGCTTGCTTTCAGAAGCAGCTTTATCCCTTGGAAACTAGGTAATGGAAAACAGGCATACCACCTCCCTGAAATCCTTAAATAAAGGTAAGGTGGGATAAAAAATATTTTGAAAACAAGAGATACGTGAATGATCATCTGAGCACTGGTTCTTAACCTTGGGCCTCCAGATGTTTATTGAACTACAACTCCCAGAAGCCTTCACCACCACCTCTGCTAGCCACGATTTCTGTGAATTGAAGTCCAAGAACATCTGGAGGCCCAAGGTTGGGGACCACTGATCTAGAGGATAAGAATAGGGAAGGGGCTTTTGACCTGCTCTTATGATCCCTCCCCTCTCCCTTGCCCTCTCCTTATATATGGTGAGTGAACAAGGGAAAGCCAATGTTTATTTGAATATGAGATTTCCTTGATTCATTAATGAAAAAGGCACAGAAAAAAAAACATGGGGGATGTCCCAAGGTTTTCTCCCGCTCTCATCCTTGACAGAGTTCTGAAGATGACATTGCTTGTCATCTTCAGGACTACAAGACTAGCTCCCTGTTTGTGTGCTTTTATTGTAGCCCTGTTAGGAAAAAAAAATGGTTATTCATGCTCAGAAATGCAGTGGCAAGAAGGAATACAAATAACTGTCCCTGAGAACCAGAGTTCACTGGATTATGTAGGGTGATATAATTTAGTCATTAATTGTTTTTTAAAAAACAGATGGCTCAGAGTGCTGAGACTAATCTGAATCAGGACCATGCAGAATGTAATTCCTTGTCCTTGGGGCAGTGCTGACTGTAATTTTACTTCCCCTCGACATGCAACATCAGCTATTGACAGTGTTAGAAATGTTCTTGCCACCACCCCAGTGTCAATGGCATCTTCCCTTCCATCATGAATAGCAGCTATAGGAAAGATTCCACCTGGTGCGGTAGTCAAGACTAGAAGATTAAAGCTCCCCTTCTCGCCTTCCGTTCCATGCCAGCTCTTGTTAAACAAGAAAAAGCAAGCTATGAGTAAATTCAAGTCCAGTCAACTGTGCTGTATTGGCACAGTTTAATTCCAAGAAGTTTGGAAGGAAGGAAGGAAGGAAGGAAGGAAGGAAGGAAGGAAGGAAGGAAGGAAGGAAGGAAGGAAGGAAGGAAGGAAGGAAGGAAGGAAAACTTTCTTTAAAAGTATTGTTCTAACAGTGGTCCCCAACCCTGGCCGTCCAGGTGTTCTTGGACTACAACTCCCAGAATCCTTCACCACCACCTCTGCTGGCCAGGATTTCTGGGAGTTGAAGTCCAAGAACATCTGAAGGCCCAATGTTGGGTGTCACGTTGAGGCAGAAAATCTGCATCCACCCTTCTTGTAATGCAACCATCTACCATGCTAAAATATTTACAGAAGGATTCATTTCAAAGCTGAATATTTTGCAAAAGGATTGGGTTAGCTTTAAATGGACTAGTGTCCCTTTAAGTACTGTACATATACAATTATTGATTATTCAATTAACGTTACAGTCCTAAGCTTACCCATTGGGAAGGAAATCCTTTTGAACTCAGTAGGATTTGCTTTCAAGTAAGCATGTTTAGGATTGGTGCTGCTGGTTGTTTAATCATATTCACTCACTGTTTGTATGGTACTTGATGATATGGAAAGGTTTTAATTTAATTTTTTTACAATTAGTCATCCTTGCTATATGTAATATTTTACTAATGGAGTGCTGTGTTTCTGAATATTTTCCCGAATATTTCCCCAGTATGCAAATCCTTTGTTTTTAGTTTTTGCACAGCTTTGTATAGGAAAAAATGTGCCATCTAGAAATACGGCATATAGTGTACTTTGTTCTTTTTAGTGCAGGAAAAGTTGTGTTGCAGATGTACTATGGCTCCTTAGCCTATCTGCTGGACCTTAATAGCTATTTTACCTGCAGTGATTTCAGGAGTGCAAGTATGTGCCACAAGGATTGCTGCCAAACGCTGACATGTGTGTCTGTTTTCCTTTCCCTTCCACCTGCTCTTACCGTTCACTTAAACCCCAGTGATAAGGCTCTCTTATTACCTGAAGTCCCGAGGGGGACTGTTCAGTGGCACCTACTTACACTGAGAGTCAATCAGTTGTTTTTGCTGTATCAACAATGCTTTAACGACACCCCCAAGGATTTCAGATCCAGCAGAGGTGTTGAGAAAAGTTTGTGCATTTCGTTTTACAGCTTGCTTTCCCCTTAACACAGTGAGCGAAAGGCAGTAGTCTTAACCCATGTTGGCCATGAGATTCTGAACAGCGCAGTGAATGAAACAAGAAATGCGCCTAGCACTGTGTTTCCATTATGTGTGGCAGAGAGATGTTGTCACCTCACTGCATTGTCTAGGAGAATTGTGCTTTCTCATACATCCCATCTATAAATGTGTTCAGTGGGAGCAAGTTCTGGTTTATTTCCAGTTAGGGTGGTTAGGGATGTGGTGTTAACCTGAATTATGTTTATGATATTAACTTAAAACAGTTAATATTTACTCTTCAATAAAGGCACAGGCATACTTGCCTTTTGTTTCGTAAAACCTAATCCTTCATCATAAAACAGAAAATTTTAAACAAAATGAGTGAGAAAAAGAGAGAAGGCTCTTTCTTGTCAATTTAAAAATGTCTAATAGAATAATAAATGTATTAGAATATTGTAGCAGTAGTAGATATGATCCATATCACATCTATTCTTGACTGTCACTCTAGAACACCCAGTACTGTACTAAATACCTGATTATGTGGCAGCTGGCTCTATCCATTCTATACAGGACGTGAAATGCCTCAGGTATCCCCCACTCATGTCTTTGTGCATGTGTGGATAATCAAATGCATGGAGCTGATGACCATATCATGTTAATGCTAGTGTTTAGAGATGTTTGGACATGCTGAGGACATAGGTGAGAAAGAACCATCCGCCCTAGACTGCTCTAGGTTTCAAAGATATCTAAGACAATATTAACGTACAGCCAGTACTATTGATGTCTATTCAGAAGAAAGTCCTAGAGAATTCAGTGAGATGTACTTCTACGCCTATATGCCTGAGTTTGCGCAATCTGAGTTGCAAACATGTGCCCAGTTTCCTTAGAGTAAAGCCCATTGAACAGACGTTAGTTTTGAGTACACGGATATAGAATTGTGGTGTATGTTCTATTTTTCATAACGTTTTTGAGCATGAGATGAGCATTATACCTGACAGCTTAAACACTGTGAAAAAGCTACGCTTTTTCTTTTCATTCAAACTCTTGTCTGTTCCAGATCTACAGTGTTTTCACCACATACTGTGTTATGAAAAATAACAGCTTTGGAAAATGTTTTCTAAAGCATAATGAAAACCGTTGGCAATCTTTTCCCCAAGTAGCAGGGTCCATTGGTAAAACGATGCTGCTAAGTTTCCAAAAGAGTAGCAACGTTAGTCTGCCCAAAAACCAAAACAAACAAACAACAAACGGGGGGGGGGGCATCTTCTAGCAACTGAGATTAGTTAGCTTTAATTGGCACAGTCTTCTTTGGCCTGGAGCCCTTCTTCAGATTCACAGGACAAAATCCTTTTGCTTAGCATAGGGATGGGCACTGTGACAAACCCAGACCTACTGGGATCTATCACACAGTTACTAAGCTGCCACCAACCATTCCCTATAATAAGTCACACAGACCAGGGATGGATTTTTAAACAACAAAAGAATAAGGTTTATTTTAAATACAAACAGGGTAAATAAAACAATCAGGTGAATAAAATAAAGTAACGTGGCTTATTCTCACACACACAAGCATACAGTTTGGTTCACCTAGAACCTTTAACTTAAAGCACAGACCCTGAACCCATCAGTTCTGGCTAACCCACAGACCCCTGAACCTTTCAGGTTGGTACTCTGACACACAGTAGTACCCTGTCAGACACACAGACTCCCACAACAGCTTCTTCTTCCCCAGCTGCTGCTTCGTCCCTCCCAGTGTCTCACAGTCTGTCTCAGCATCACCTCTTCACCACACAGGCATCACATATTTATACAGTACAGCCCCTCCTCCTGATGTCCCGCCTTCCACTCCCCATAGGATGGAACTTTCCCTCCAAACCCATGACAGACAGGTAACATCAGTGCTGTTATGTAACACCTCCCCTCTTTAAAAGTTGTTTTGTAGGGGGAAAGCTAAAAGTGCTTTTCACCAAAAAAAACAACCTGCATAAAATACACAACAACATTTATACATACCATATAATACTTACATATACTTACACTCCAAGTTAACCATAGCAAATATGCATTTAAACATTTTACCATATACAGTACATCAATTTACCTTTATTAATACCAACCAAATTCAAAACCAGGTACATTTTAACTTTTTGTTTTCATTATATACATATAGTCCATGTTCTTTCGCCGTCTTCAGTCTTCAGGTCTTCTTGATAAGGCGTCAGCAACACAGTTCACTGACCCTCTGACCACCTTCACTTCAAAGTCATAGTCCTGTAAGTTCAAAGCCCACCTCATAAGTTTGCTATTGTGGGTTTTCATCGTCTTTAACCATTGCAATGGTGAATGGTCAGTACACAGAACAAAATGTCTTCCCCAGATGTAAGGCTTGGCCTTCTGGATCGCGTAGACTATGGCCAAACACTCCTTCTCCACGGTTGCCAAATGTCTCTCACCTTTTTGAAGTTTCCTACTCAGGTAGGACACCGGATGCTGGTCACCATTCTCATCCTCCTGGCACAGAACTGCTCCTACCCCGCTGTTAGACGCGTCGGTGTAGATGATGAACTCCCGGTCGAAGTCTGGAGCACGCAGGACAGGATAGTTGATTAACGCCTCCTTCAACCTCTGGAACGCCGCCTCACAGTCGCTGGTCCACGGGATGCGGTCATCAGCCTTCTTCCTCGTCAGATCGGTCAGCGGAGCCGCAATCTCGCTAAACCTCGGGATGAACTTTCGGTAGTAGCCCACCAACCCAAGAAATGATTTGACTTTTTTCTTGGTGTTGGGTCTAGGCCAATCACGAACAGCTTCTATTTTGGCCTCCAGGGGTTTTATCATTCCTCCCCCTACCATGTGACCCAAATATTTTATTTCTGGGCTATCCAGCTGCAGTTTGCTCTCTCTGCAGAGCCTAGGCCAAAGCACTTCCTCCCCTGGGTTAAAGCGCCTCTCCCTGCCTTCCTGGTCATCCCAAGCTTTCTTTCTGACCTTTTGAGCTGGCAGGGTCTCTGCTGCTAGCTCTAGGTTTCTCCTTAGGTCATTCATCAAGGTGTCTATGTAAGTCACAACGTCTTGTGGGTCACCCTGGGCGATCTGCCCCCAACCCTGCTCGATCAAATCAAGGGGCCCCTTCACCCCTTTCCCAAATAAAAGTTCAAATGGACTGAACCCGGTACTGGCTTGTGGCACTGATCGATAAGCAACCAAAAGGGATTGCAGCTTCTGGTCCCAATTGTTTGGATTCTCTGCCAAGAAAGCCCTAATCATGCGCATTAGAGTCCCATTGAACTTCTCAGTTACCCCATCACTTTCAGGATGATAGGCAGTGGCTTCCCTGAGCTTAATTCCACAGATTTGCCATAAGCGTTTCATGAGCTTTGACGTGAACGATGTGCCCAAATCTGTGATTATCTCTGAGGCAAATCCCATCCTGGACATGTACCCCACCAAAGCATCGGCCACTGTGTTAGTTTCGATGTTTGTCAAGGGTATGGCTTCAGGATACCTTGTGGCATGGTCCACAATTGTTAGAATGAACCTATTCCCCTTCTTTGTGGCCTTGGGCAAAGGTCCCACAATATCCACCCCTATGCATTTGAACGGAGTGTCAACCACAGGCAAAGGGCACAACTTTGCTTTGGTCCTGTCGCGGTTATTCCCCTGCCTTTGACACACATCACATTGTTTACAGAACTCCCTGATCTGCTTCCCTATGTCAGGCCAGTAGAAATTCTGTGTGATTCTCTGCTGTGTTTTGTTCACTCCTAAGTGTGCAGCAAACATGTCAGAGTGACCTCTCTGTAAGATCATGGGGCGATACTTTTCAGGTACCACCAGCTGACTTCTGATCCCATCTCCCCCTTTTGAGATATTCCTCAGGGTTTCTCTATATAAAATCCCCTTTTTCTCCAGAAATCTCACTGGGGTTTCAGGTGTTAGTTGGGCGTCAGTCACCTGTTCAAAACACTTTTGGAGAGTGGCGTCTGCCTTTTGCTCCTGTCCAAATCTGCTGTCTGTGGTTAAGGTTTCCACCACAGCTTCTGAACTCCCCTCTGCTTCCGTCTCTGGCTCATCATTACCCCCCTGAACTGTCCCTGTGGTGGCTTGTGAGCGTGTAATCACTAGCACCCGTTTCACATGTTCAGCCAGGTCATTTCCCACGAGCACGGCTGCTGGCAGAGTCGATGAAATCGCTAGCCGCCAATCTCCCCTCCAGCCTTGAAAGTTGACAGGTACCTCTGCTACTGGCAGAGAGATTATCTGCCCCTCAATCCCTGCCACCTTCATGCTCTCATTTGGGATTATAAACTCCCTAGGGATGATATCTGGATGGCACAGGGTTACCTGGGAACAAGTGTCCCGCAGCCCCCTATACTGACGGTCAAGTACTCCTACGTCCACCCCTGCTGTCTCAAACAACTGAGAATCTGTTTTTATCAGCAAGCAGCGCTTTACCTCCATAAGAGGACCATTTTCCTCAGCCTGATCAGCATAGGTAGCTGTTCCAGACTGAGTAGTCATGGCAACCGGCTCCCTCAGTGACACTGAGCCTTGCTCTTTCTGGACACAGAACACAGCTTTTGGCTTGGTCCCACTAGACTCCTGAGGCACCATTCCTTTTAGCTGCTTTAATATCTCACACTCTGAGATTAGATGACCCTTTCCCTGACAGAAATAACATTTTCTGGTGTTTTTTGATTCTCTCTCATCTTGTTTTGGTTTTCCCTCCAAAATCTGAGGTCTTAGTTTCATGTCTGAGGGCTTCCCTTCACCATGGGCCCCTCCCCCTTGCTGGCTTTTCCCTTTTATTCTCAAATCCAGCTCCTTTTGCTTGGCCTCAAACTCAGCCCTGATCTGTAAAATTTCTTCCTCAGCCCTAGCTTTTATCTCTTTTACTTTTTCTTCAGTCTTATCTCTGATTTCTTTTAATTTAATGTCTTTTTGCTGAGTATATTTTTCAAGATCTTGCTCACTTTGTCTGACCTGAGCCTCATACTTTTCCTTCTTTGACATTTCTTCCCCTGATAAATTGTTAATAAACTTATTTAGGAACTTCAATTCCAATTGTACCAGTCTAATTTGGTGTTTCAGTTCCATCTCTTTTATCCTCATGGCCATTCCCCTTTTCTTGGCATCTGCCTCTGCCTGACAGATTTCAGCTCTTTCTTTTCTTCTGATTTCCATTTCCCTCACCCTCAGTTCATGCTGTTGGGCTAGGAGTATTTTTCTGAGTTCTGGGTTCTGCTCTCCTGTGCTATCACCTTGCACTGAGCCAAATTCATCCTCAGAACCTTGGTCAATCTGGGGGTCTTTCACGTCACTCATTTCTGCTACTTGGCTTCGAGTCAAGGGCATAACCCCCCCTCAGAACAGGCTGCTTTAAAAAGTCAAGCCTCAAAATAAAACGACCACTTTTTTCCTTCTTGCCTCAGAACCAGCTCTCCTAGAGATTGCTGCTGTTCTTCAGCACTAAATTTGCAACAGTATCGAGTCAGAGCCTACCCCCCTCTGCTGGGCCTCTCAGCTGGCAAGCTAGCTCACTGTTGCTACGCAGTTTTGCCTCAGCGTTTTCCCGCCAAAATCAGGCTGCCTCAGAGCACCTTAATCTAAGTCTCCCCAGTTGGCACGTTCTTCTACTAGTGCACCTCCCCGTGAGGTACACCTAGAAGATTACCTACGCGCCTCAGACTGTCCCTGACTAGACCCCCCTTGCTCTGGGCACACTTGCCAAGGCTTTGCTGGACCGCTGGACAACTGGACCAGTCGTATCCCACACGCTGGACACCAATCAATGTGACAAACCCAGACCTACTGGGATCTATCACACAGTTACTAAGCTGCCACCAACCATTCCCTATAATAAGTCACACAGACCAGGGATGGATTTTTAAACAACAAAAGAATAAGGTTTATTTTAAATACAAACAGGGTAAATAAAACAATCAGGTGAATAAAATAAAGTAACGTGGCTTATTCTCACACACACAAGCATACAGTTTGGTTCACCTAGAACCTTTAACTTAAAGCACAGACCCTGAACCCATCAGTTCTGGCTAACCCACAGACCCCTGAACCTTTCAGGTTGGTACTCTGACACACAGTAGTACCCTGTCAGACACACAGACTCCCACAACAGCTTCTTCTTCCCCAGCTGCTGCTTCGTCCCTCCCAGTGTCTCACAGTCTGTCTCAGCATCACCTCTTCACCACACAGGCATCACATATTTATACAGTACAGCCCCTCCTCCTGATGTCCCGCCTTCCACTCCCCATAGGATGGAACTTTCCCTCCAAACCCATGACAGACAGGTAACATCAGTGCTGTTATGTAACAGGCACGAACCACAGTCTGGTGGTTTGACCCAGTTCAGCTCAGTACCCATATGGGTGTTCAGTGTGCGCTGCACACTCCCCTCTCCCGCCTCCTTTGCGTGCTCACCCATTTCCCAGGTGATGTGCACTTCCCTCCCCGCCTCCTCAGCACAACCTCCAGGTCACCGTTTTTCAGTGCACGCTTCTCTCCTCCACTTCCTCCAAGGCCCCCCCCTCGTCCACCTAGACAAGGAGGTGGGGCAAGGTGCCTGCAGTGCTGCCTTTGAGTGGATAGCTGCCAGAGGAGGGAAGTGCCTGCTGCAAACGGTGAGTGGCCAGTTGAGCTGAGGAGGTTGGTAGAGAAACCTGCATTGCCTGAGAAATGAGTGAGAGTGCAGGGAAGGTGGGAGAGGGGGGGAGTGTGCGGCCCCCACTGAACACCTGTGTGGCGCAGCACTGAGCTGAGCCCTCAAGCTGTGGTTTGTGCCCATCTCTGCTTAGCATGCACCATAACTTTCAGTCCACCCCTCCCTGGCAAACCGTCCCTGCAAAAGCTACTTTTTAGCTTATACTAAGCAACAGCATTTTGAGCAAAAGGTGGTTATTGACTCCACAAGTGGGCTACCATCTATAGATGCTTATGCCCAATAAAGCTTGTCATTCTTTTAGATTCCACAAGACTTTTTTTGTTGTTGTTTTTGTATATCTTGGAGGTGACAGGAGGGAGAGTCCACATGGATTTGTTTCCGTTTTCTTCATCCAGGAGATATTATTCTAGGCATCAAGGAATCCTTTTTCTTGCACTAGTCCCTCCAAAGGAAGCTGTAAGTGACTAGAGGATCACTTCCAGCTTAATGGAAGCCACTTCCATTAAAAAAGAAACACAGATTTTTCCTAAAATAAGGTTATTGGGGCCACATTTTGTTTTAGGAGAAATCTGTACTCCCTAGAGCCAGGGTGGGCTTTATGGCCATATGCAGTCTCCAGGGGTTTTTTCCACCACCACTAGTCACCTCTCTATAATTATTCTGAGAATTAAAAATAAGGTTTATCAACTCTTCTCAGAAAGCTACCATGTGCTCTCCAGGGAGGTATGGGGGACTCTTCAGCGTATTTGGATGGGCTCCCAACACTCCATTTTTTTAACCACTAAACAGCCCTGTTTTGGTTTTTTTTCCAAGGTGGATTTGAAATCACAATTTAAATCATGATTTAAATTTTAAAAATTAGAAGTGTTTTTATGATTTAAATTTACATTTTTTTTATCCATTTGCTTTTTTAAAAAAAAATCATTGATTTTAATCCACCCTTTATAAAACACCAAGTTTAAACCTATTTTTTTTCCGTTAACAAAAACCCAGTGTACCAACCTGTACCATGCATAACGATTACTTTTAAAAAATATGTACTGTACACAAACTGACCTGTTGGACCACGCTCTTCCGTGTTTAGTCCTGCTGCCTTTTTGGAGTGCAGCCCTTAGGGTGCTAGGAAATCCCCACTCAGACCTCTGACTCCTGCTCTAGAGGCATTGTTATCCTAATTTTTGAGAGGGTGATTTAAAAAAAAAAAAAAGAGAGAGAGAGTTTGTGTGTTGTTTCCATTTCCTCCAAGGCCCCCAAAAACCATCCTTGACAGACCTCATGATTCGCTTCCTTGTATTGAAGATTAAAAGATCAGTCTTCATAACACTCTAATAAAACGTGCTGGCCTTGTAGTGTTGCACCTGATAGTAGCCTTGTGCTCATTCAGGCACACATACACACCTAGCACAGCCCTCCCTCCATTCATGGTGTCTCATTAGGGATGCAGTAAACCTCCTCTCTCTCTCTTTTTTTTTGCTGGAAGCCAAGAGTGCAAAACCCTGCAGCAGGAAGAGAGATGCCAGGCACAGAGCAGTTCACGGTGCAAGGCTGATGCAGTCTCATCTCCTGCAGAGGTCCATGGAGTTGTATTTTGAGAAACAGACCTAGTACACGTGCCTTGTGTTTTCAGATATATTCAGTAAAGATTTGTCTCTAAATCTTCTGCAGATTTAGATGCTTTTAAACCTTTTGGGTTGGATTTAAATTTAATCATACTAAAAACAGACCCGTGGTAATCAGTCAGTCTTAAGTTAGCTATAACCCACTGAATCCTGATTTATTTCAGTGATTCTACTCCAGGTATAATTAAATCTGGATCCAGCTCAACAGGTTCCAGAAGGCTCAGGCACACTCTGTTTGGAACAAGGCTTTAAACTTCCGACAAATTCAGACATTTTCTAAATGAAACATACTTTTGTTGATGCAATAGCTTAAACTTTAAATTGAGTTTTGCTAGCATTGAGTAGAGAGGCTCATCTTCTTACTGTAAGTCTTAAAAATGTGTTCTGCATAAAACCTCTGTTAAAATCTGATATTCGTGTCCTTGATACGTAAAAGCAAGATCAAGAATGAAAGTGCAATCCCCCACCAAATATATATATATATATCCCCCACCATATATATGTATCTTATCAAGCAAAACGAATGTGGTGCCTATTTTTGAAAGCTGTCTAACTTTTGTTTCGACGTTTTCATCCACGGAGCGGTACGAAATGCAAATGATGAGCCTGATTTGTTCTCCTTTGTAGAGCCAGGCCGAGGCCCACTACAAAGGAAGTAAACATGCCAAGAAAGTCAAAGCGCTAGAAGCAACGAAAAATAGACCCAAAGCTGGTGCTTCCAAGAACAGTGCAAAGGCTAATACGAATGGCTCCTCCACACCGGTCCCGGCCAGCATCACTGACAAATCAGGTCAATGACATTTTCATTCTTTGCATTCTTTACTTCTTCTTCTTCTTCTTCTTGCTTTGCCTGAGATTCTGAACTGTGTGTGGTTTTTCCGTTACTGTGTTAAATACTTTGCCATAAATGAGGAGTGTTACATTCAGCAGTGAACACTGTCGAAGAGTGTATTTAAGACTCAGTGTGTATTTCCCAATTTCATCCGAGCTACGTAATCATTTTGTCGGGGTGGTTGGAAATTGAAAAACACAACTGCTGGAGGTAACTGGAAGGTCCGGGTTGCTTTCTCTGTCAACCTAGGATAGCTACTCGGTTTAAAAACAACATCGTCAACTTAGGTTTGTCAAGGCAGATGGCAAGGCACTCATTCCAGAGCCGAAATGATTTCTTGCTTAATCTGCGGTGATTTGCTGGCTGCAACAGCAGTGTAATTATGTAGCTGCCCAGCGGGAAATGCATGCTGTTGCTGTTGCCACAGTAGCCAGAGGAGAGCCTAGGCCACCTGTGACCTAGAGGTATGCCTAGCTACCCAATAAACGGTTGATATTGTCAAAGCTAATGGGCCCTCCACTTCCTCCAGATGGAGAGGAGGGATGGAAGATTGATCTTCCCCTGTCATTGCCCAATGGGAGGAAAATGCTATGAAGGCTGGTAGTCTCGTCTGATGCCAGCAAGCAGACTCAGCAACCTGCCTAATGGATCTAACAGATTCCAGACCAGACCTGGAATCCTATGCACAGGGCCCTTCTCTGTGTGTGGTTCCTTATATATTTGTCTGACTTGTCCTGCTAGCTGCTATGCTTTGGTTACCCAGTAGAACACCTGCACTAGGGCTTGGATAGGAGAGAAGCGCAACCGGATTAGTTCTCCGGATGGCTCAGCAACCTTCAGTACCATTGACCACGTTATCCTGTTGGATCACCTAGCTAGGCTGGTGGCTGGGGGCACTGTATTGCAATGGTTCCCATTCTTCCTGCCATGGCATATACAAAAGGTGGTGTGTGAGGAGCATGGTTCAAACCAGTGCCCTTTGGCTGGTGGTGACTCTTACCCCTATATTATTTAACACCTCTATGGAGCTTCTGAGACAGGCCCTTTGGAGCTTTGGCATAAGGGGCCATCAATATTCTGATGGCAGTTCTGCTGCTCCTTGTTATCCAATGAACCAGTCCAGGCTCTTGAATGCTGTCTAAGCTCAACTGTAGGCTGGAGGAGGATGACCAAGGTGACGAGACAGAGGTGCTGCTGGTCCATAGACAGCCAAGTTTGGGAATTAGGATTCAACCTGTTGTAAAAAGAGTTGCACTGCCCCGAAGGGTCCGGTTTGTAGCCTGGAAGTGTTGCTTGATTCTTTCTTATCCCTGGAGTCCCAGGGGGCAGCACAGATGAGGAGTGCTTTTGTACAAGCACATTTACGTGAGTTGACCTAAATTAGCAACAGTCACCCATGCCTTAATTACATCATGCCTTGATTACTGCCATGCACTCTTGTGCGGTGCTACTCTTGAAGAGGATCCAAGATCTTCAGCTGGTTCAACATGCAGCAGCTAGGCTGCTAACTTGTACATGGTGTTGCAATCATACTGTATGACCCCAGTAGTGAAGATCCATACTCATTGCTCCACGCTTCCTGGGCCTGATTTAAGGTATCTAAAACACTAAATGGCTTGGGTCCTGGCTAATTAAAAGACCGCCTATCTCGTTATAAGCTTCTCCAGATATTCGGGTCTTGAGGAAGGGTCCTCTTAAGAAGCCCAGCTATTTCACAGACCTGCCTAACAGGCATGGCTTCTGGACTATGGAATCCACTCCCTTCAGGGCTGTGATTAGTTTCCACTTTGGCTGCTTTCAAAAACGATGTGCAAAGACATCTTTTCAAATTGGCACTTGATGTTCAACTTGCCCTCCTGTGTTGTTTTCTGAACTGCACACTTAATTGGTTTTAATGCTTTAATGCATGTACAGTAATTGATTAGGTGTATTTTTTTTAAATTCAATTTTATGGTTAAAATTAGGGGTATAGATGTTCTGGTTGTGTTATAAAGACTTTGAACCACCTTAAGTGCTACTTTATTGTGGACAGGCAAGATATAAATGTAATTAGCAGCAGTAATAATAACAGCAGCAACAACAATAAAAACAATAAGGAAACTGAAATGAGGAAGTACCGCATGTGTCATATGCATTACTGTCAGGCACAGATCCCTTTCACTTGCAGTGACTGCCGCCAGGGCTCAGAATAATGGGCAAGAGGGCCGGGACATTTCTGCGAGCATTAATATTGTCTTCAAAACCCCTCCTCAGAATTAGGCATAATAATAAACCTGAAACAATTATCTTAGTTATGACATTACTTCAGCTCTTTCCTTGCTATAAGCAAGGAAATAAGCCCATTTGTATACCTTAAAACACTTTTCTTTTTCTTTTTTCTTTTGTTTGTTTGGCAATGTTGATTGTGAAATTTAGTGGGGGGGGGGTTCTTGCTGGCCTTTTGTACAAACCAATAACGTCTCTAATGAATTATATGCATATATATATTCTTTAAAATGTTTCAGTCCCTAGCAGAGTCAATCGTAGCGGCTCCATTAGTTCAACAAGCAATGTAATCAGAAAAGTTGTTACTTCTCTTTGAATAATGTTAAATAGATGCAGTACACTGAGTGCGGTGGAGTGGACTGAATGATGAACAAAGACTCAAGACGTGGGTTCAAATGCTATCTGAGCCATGGAAATGTACTGGACAAGTGTGATGTTAGTAAACCCCCACTTTAGATATCTCATTTACCTTGAGAGCCCTACGAGGGTCACTATAAGTTGGTCCTGTCTTGATGGCACAGAACACACACAGTTGGTGTGGGGTAGATTCCCACTCCTAATGGCGATTACTTTCACACTTGTATAAATGTACTCTTAAAGGTGGAGTAAGAGAAGAAATATGAAGCACTTGTCAAATTGCTGAGATTGGGGAGAAAAGGTATCACAACTAAAGGTGGCTTGTAATCGCAAGAATAAAACCATGGTTAAAAATGGGTTGAAATATAGTAATGAGTGAATCTCATAATGAATGTTTGAGCTAAAAGATGAAGACGAGTGTCCATGCTTATTCTAGGAAAGCCAGTGTAGTGTACAGTGGTGCCTCACTTAACGACGATAATCCGTTCCAGGAAAATCGCTGTTAAGCAAAAACATCGTAAAGCGAAATTAAAAAGCCCATTGAAACGCATTGAAAACCGTTCAATGCGTTCCAATGGGCTGAAAACTCAACGTCCAGCAAAGATCCTCCATACGGCAGCCATTTTCGCTCCCTGTATAGTGAGGAATCCACTCCTAAGCACAACGCGGAGCCATTTTAAGCACCCGGTGGCCATTTTGAAACCCCGATGATCAGCTGTTTTTGATCATCATAAAGCGAAAATTGTTTCCCAAAGCAGGGAACTGATCATCGCGAAGCGAAATTCACCCATTTAGACGATTGCAAAAACATCATCGTAAAGCGGATTTGTCGTAATGTGGGGCAACCGTTAAGCAGGGCACGACTGTAATAGTAAAATCACTGGATTGGGATTTGGGAGATCAGAGTTCTAGTCATCATTTTGCAAATTATTAAAGTAATTCCGATGTTTCAGAAAACAATCAGAGATTATGAAAGGGAGGAGGTTGAGAAAAGGCTCCAATTACACCGTAAACAGGATTAGCCAATTAAGTCCGAGTAATTTTTAGACTTCACTTCATTGATCTAAGTTGAAATATATCTTTAATTCCCCCACCCCGTTTCTCCCCCAAATAATTTAATTGGCTAATGGAGTTAAAATAAAAGCTTCACTTCTGACTTCTGATCAGCTGTAGGTTGAATATTCCATTATAAAGCCAACTTTATGCAAAAGGCTTATTGGCATTACAGTTTCTATCTTTCTTTTTCCTTCTCCATGAAAAATGAACTTTGATGACATAAAGTGATATAAACCTCCTTTATAAAAATGGCCACAGTTCTAAGATGACAGTGAAATGCACAGCAGAGAAATAAGTCAACCAGCTGTCGCTCAGCTTCCATTTTGTGGCCTTTGTGTTCCTTTAAAATTAAAAGAAGAAATATAAGGTTGCTGTCAATATAAATCAGTGGTATCAAGTCCTGGGAGGAAGAGAAGCCTATGTGTCTGTTTAAGTTAGCAATGCTCTCATTTTGCATTTTAAAAAAATGTATCACATTTATGATAGCACCTTTCTTCAAATGATCTGAAGGGGGCCTGCATTGTGCCCTTCACCATTTTATCCTCACAATAAACTTGTGAGTTGCGTGATGCTGAAAGAGAGCGATAGACCCAGAGTCAGTCACTAAGCAGACCTCATAGTTGATGAGCATTTGACCGTAGTTCTCACCGTATCTCTAGCCACCATGTGACCTAGACCAGTTTTCAGATATACTGTGGCCACAGAAGTACCATAAACAAGAATTGAGCGATATATATATATTTAAAAATTAATATATCCATATTACAAAGGCAGTGATATAATTATACCACTAGGTCAGTGGTTCCCAACCTTGGGTAACCCAGGTGTTCTTGGACTTTAACTCCCCAAAACCCGGGCCAATACAGCTGTTGGTGAAGGCTTCTGGGAATTTCAGTCCAAGAACACCTGGGTTAGCCTAGGTTGGGAAACACTGCCGTACATAATAGAATGATGTATTTGCATTTGTAAAATTATAATCTTGTTTTATTTATTTATCAAATACATTGTTATTTTTTTACATAAAGTTAGAAAAATAAACTTTTTTTAGTAATGATATCCACTTGCCACATCTGGTCTGCCTCTCGAGGGGGCTCCAAACCATATTCTCTTCATTCTGTCTCAATCCTGACAACCACAAATTGAATGGAGTTTTCCACACCTTTTTTCCTTTGCCATCTGTCTTCTCAAGATGGTTGCCGTGAGAACACCATTAATGCACTCAAGTCAGTAAGTATGATTGTAGATTCACCACCAGACCAAATTTGTCTGCCCCCTTTTCCTTCTTCCATGCTCTTTGAAGGTGATTTTGTTTCAGGCTCCAGTGAACTTCTGGAAACTATTGCTTCCCGCAACTAATCCTTGAAAACAGGCCCTGGAGTTTCTCTATGCTCATTCCTAAGTCTGTCTGGACTAAGGATACCCCTTAATAATACGTTACAAAATTTTTCTTCTTCAGCTGATGGTAGCTCGGTGTCTACATTCCAACGACAGACAGAGAGTATCCGTGTCTCTCAACCATGGATAGGCTGCCTTAACATCCAAGAGTGGATGATAGACCACTAATGCTTCTGCAAACAGTTATGTGCAGGTGCCATCAAGTAGAAACTGTCTCCTAGCAACCCTAATAGGGCTTTCAAGGTCAGTGAGATATTTAAGAAGTGGCTTTACCAGTTCTACACTCCCACTGAGCTTCTGTGGCTGAGCTGGCATTTGAACTCTTCTCTCCAGGGTCTTAGTCCATCACTACACCACACTGAGTACCTGGAAACAGAGGATGTAGTAATTCCTCGGCACCCTGTCACAATCTTGCAGCAAAAGAAGAAAGAATCAGGTGCTACCTTTCAAGACCAGCAGATTTATGGCGACAAAGTATGAGCTGTCATGGAGAATTACACAACTGTTATTTAATGGCTGAAATCCTCTTAGTATCTTAAGTCAGAACTAGTGTAGGTCCATTTGCATCAATGGAGTTGTCAGAGTTGGCCCACCAAATAGGTGCAACTTTTTACACTAAACAATAGGATTCCAGCCCATGAGGACATAACGGACAACACAAGAATCAATGAGGTAAAATAAGTGCACAATGTATACTGATTAATCCTCAAAGAGGGTAGAACACAGGTGCAGGTTATCAGAGCTTAATCTCATTATCTGGTTGCAGAAACCTGAATTCCATGTCAGGCATACTAGCAGCCAATTTAGATGTGCTGAAAAGAGAGATAATGCAAGCATGTACAGCACCAAAGGGATGCATATTTGAATGATTTTGCCTCTAAAATGTCCATGCACATGCACAGGTACACATCAGGAAGAAAAGTAGCCTTAATCCTACTAGCCATCATGCTAATTTTCTGTTTCCAGAAATGGTTCAAGCATCCAAGCCTACAGTCAAGCACATTAAAGACACATTTTAAAGCATACCATCTCGTGCTTTCCCAGTGGGGCAGGTCAGGGAAATCTGTTTTGCCTTTGCATCCATCCTGAACCTTCATTGAGAGATCTAGGGCATCTAGCTGCTTTTTTTTGTGCTGCAATGACATTGCAGGTCTTTGAAAGTGGTTTGGGTAAGCAGTTTTTCATATCTTTCTTATATATACATATTTATATCTGTACATTTTATGATGAGCTTTACACATCAAGAGTTGAGAGCTAATCTTGACAAGTTACTGAGCAGGTAGAAAGCTGACCTAATTCAGTGTGCTGGTTTAAATGTGGGCAGAGAAAGATCAGGGGAAAGGGAAGGAAAATGATGATGATTCTATTCTGCTCCTCACGAGAGCAGGGGATGGTGTCTCCCAAAAGACACAGAAGAACATTGTAAATGGTAGTTTCTGGATGTTATAGAATTCTTACCGTAGGTATGTATTCCTTTTAGCAGTCCATCTCTTAAGTAGGGCCCATGAATGTGAACAGGAAACCGATTTATAATAAGACCAATTGTTCTAACTCAGCGCTGTCTGTATGGAAAGGCAGTGGCTCTCCAGAGTTTCAAACAGACGCCTTAACCACCCCTTCTATGATGCTGGAGGACAAACCTGGGAATCTGGGGCACTCACCGTGTGCAAGAGTCCTCTGCCATTTGTTTTTCAACACTGATGTAAAAAGGCTCTTGAAAATACCTTAAAAGGAGATAAAATGGCAGAAACACATCTCAAATCTTACATAGACAGGCTCCTGTTAGAAATGTTGCACATGCAGGAGTAGCTTTAGCAATTATGTTCATCAAAGACCAGGCTTAGAAGAAAGTAAAGAAAGTAAGGGAGCCTGTTATCAAGTCATAATGGAATATCGTGTCCGTTGAGCACCAGGTCCTGTTGTTCTGCAAGGCAACCAAGCACTTCAGCATTGAAACTGACTCTGAGAAGTCCCCCAGTCACCAATGTGAAGGCTAGTCCTTTTTAAATTATAAAAGTACTGGAATTAGGAGTGAGCAGTGGGCTGGCCATACCTGGGTCCAAAGGAGGACCTAGGTGTTGCACGTAGGGAGGTTAAAAGAAAACAAAAAGATAGTAGCCAGAATCTTGCTGGGATTTTATTCCAGAGTAAGCGAAGTTGCATAAATCATGGTGGTGAATTCCAACTAATTAACAAAATTAGTTGGAATTAATAAGTCATTCACCTACAGTGGACCCTCAACTTACGGAATTAATCCATATTGGAACAGTGGCTGCAGGTCGAAAAGTCTGTAGGTCAAGGCTCCGTTGACCTACAATGCATGGAAAACCGATTAATCCATAACTGGCCGTTTTTGTTCCATTTTGGTTTTTTTCTGGTCTGTAGGTCAATTCTCCGGCTGCAAGTCGAACCTAAATTTTGCAGCCAGAGAAGGCTTTAACTTGAAAAGTCTGTAAGTGGAGTCATCTGTAAGTCGAGGATCCACTGTAATTGTATGAGTGGCACCCTCCCAGATCTGTGACCAGGCACACAACCAGCATCTTGTTAAATAGCTGCCTATTTGCCATTGTGACTGATGATGATGATGATGTTTTTACTTATATATACGGCCCCATAGTGCTAGAGCCCTCTCTGGGAGATTTACAGTATAGTTATACAAGGAATACTTTCCACAGTAAAATCCCCATAAGAGTCTGACCAATGAGTAGCTCCAAAAAGAGACCTAAATATTGGAGGATTGGGTTTTCGAAGTGGCAAACACTATTCACTGTAATCTCATGCAAACGGAGACACATGGGGTGGGAGCCTAATTTCACATTGGGGTAAAATCCTCAGTTCAGATATATGGTGATCTGGCAGCAATTGATTGGGATATTGGGGTACTGGAATTGCCATGGATCTGATGAAGAGATTGGTTCAGAGATCACTTAAAAATGAACTGGAAACAGAACTGGCAGTTTAATTCATTTATTTAACATTCACTACATTTTCATCTTTTATAATGTCTTTTTACCACAGTCCTAGGGTGCCCCTAGGGCTAGGCACTTAAGACAAGAATGGGAAACCCAAGTGCTGCCAGTCACGGAAACACTTCAAAGGTTTTTCACCTGCACCTATTGAAAGCACCTCTACAGACTTTTGTTCTGAATACATGAAGATCTGTGTGATTTGTAGATGTGATGGGTGTGGGGAGTGGGGCTTATCTGCTATCAGGCTTAATACCTGAACGTGGTTTGAATCTCTCATAGTTCTAGAGCTGGGGACCATCCTTTGGAACTGAACAGTGGTCATTTGAGATTTTCACATAGCACAATTTAATACACACACACACACACACACACACACACACACACACACACACACACACACACACACACACACACACACACACACACACACACACACACACACACACACACACACACACACACACACACACACACACACCTCTACCTCTCTTTTCTGTGGAAAAGAATGTTGTAAAAAATACAGGACTTTTAACACAAAGTAACAGTTGTTCTCATAAAAAACAGTGTGACCAAAAAAAGCGTTTTGAGTTTTCATTCTCACCTAAGAATGAAAAATCTGGCAACAGTTGCCCATTTGTTTGAAAAGGATGAGAAAAATGTTGAGAATTTCTTATAGCCTGACTACAGAATTTACCACCACCTAATATAGTGAGGGCCATCCGTTTGGTATCTTTTAAAGAGGATTAGGCAAATTCATGCAAGATAAGTTCATCAACAGTTCATATGCCTGCCTAGCTATTTATTTACCCTCTAGTCCTGCAAGTAGAAGGCCTCTGTATACCAGCTGATGGGAGGCATAAGCTGGATGCTGCCATGGGTCTCATATCCTACCAGTGGGTTGTCCATGGTGTGCATTTGTTTGGCTGCTGGGAAAACAAAACAGTGGACAAGCCTGCCTTTCATCTGATCCAGCATCATTCGTTCTGTGTTCTTCTACCAGTTTTTTTTCCTTCCCTCAAGAAGCTACATGGCTAGATTTAAAGCACAAATTAAAAGGAAAAGCTCCTTGCTGCAAAATATTAACATGAGCTCCTGTTATCTTGTTTGCTAGACATTGGATAACTTCACATGATTGGGTTGTATGCAGGAGAAGCAGTTGGTCCGGTCAGTTCCTCCCACTGTCCTTATCTCCTCTAGAGGATTGGGGAATCCTTCAAAGCAGAATTAGGGGACATAGAGCAGGGAGAAGAGAAAGAGGGAGACTCCGTTTCACCCTTTTTACTTCTAGAGAAAGTTAGGCTTGATTTCATCTGGGACCTACTTGGTTCTCTTTCTGACAGTCCGCAATATCCAGTGCCACATATTGAACAAATTAAGGGTTCTTTCCTGTCAGCTTTTTTCAGCTTCCAGCCATCACATCTCTACATAGTAATTGGAAATACAATAGCATGGATGATTTTGGCCTTGGTTTCTGCTTGGCAATCTTTTCTAGTTCTTTCATAGCAGCTGCCCTTCGAAGTCTCAGTTTTCTTCTGACTTCCCCTGGTTGCAATCTCCATTTGGATGGATGGATGGATGGATGGATGGATGGATGGATGGATGGATGGATGGATGGATGGATGGATGGATGGATGGATGGATGGATGGATGGATGGATGGATGGATGGATGGATGGATGGATGGATGGATGGATGGATAATTGTATCAAGGTATACAAAATCTTGAATGTCAGCATGAACCTTATGTAGTTCTTCCCTAACCATGATTTTTGTTTTCTTAATATTCAGTTTTCATCAGCAGACATTTCAAGTCATTGTGGCTTTCTGACAGTAATATGATGTCATCTGCATATCTTAAATTACTGATGTTTCTTCCACCAGTTTTCACTCTGCCTTCATCTGAATCTAATCTAGCTGTCAATATGATATATTCTGCATACAGATTGAACAGATAGGAAAATACAAAACATGTTTTTCTGAGACTTCTGCGTATGGGAAACCATTCTGTTTCTACATATTGTGTCCTAACGGTACATATTGTGTCCTAACAGTAGCTACTTGTCCTTAATGTAGGTTATGCATCAGGACAATCAAGTGTCAAAACAGACCCATTTCTTTTAGAACAAGCTATAGCTTCTTTTGAGCCATACAGTGAAAGGCTTTGTGTAGTCTATAAAAGCATAAAGCAATATTCTGAAGTGCCTTGGTGTGCTCCAGTAACCAACATATAGTTTTGATATGGCCATTAGTTCCTCCTTCTTTTTGGATTCCAGCTAGAACAGGGATCCTGAACTCCTGGTCCGCAACCCGGTACTGGACTGTGGCCTTGGCAGGACCGGACCGTGGAGACACATCTCCCCCCTGCATGCATGTCCCCCATACACGCCCACCCGCACACATGGCCTGCCCACACACACACAGAGGTGCCCTGTGCGTTGCCCCGCTCATCCATGCAGACACACAAGCCCAACCCACCCACATGTGAGCACGCCCCACCCATCTGCGCATGCCTGCGAGCATGCCCTGCCCACCCGTGTGCATGCCCCACCCCCACACAGGGACCCCTCCCACCCCAACCGATCCACGGTTTAGAAAAGTTTGGGGACTACTGAGCTAGAACAGCAGGCATTTTTTGCTCTGGTAAAAGTTGTTGCAACACCTTGAGCATCACTTTGCTTGTTTGGGGAAATTAATGCCTATATAGTAGATGTTGCATTTATTGGTGTCCCCTTTCTTGGGGACTGGAATGTATATTGAATGGTAACAGTCTGTGGTTCAAATTTTTCATAATACATGGACATGGCAGATCAGTTTCAGTTTCAGGATTGTCTTGATAAACTTAGGCCAAAACAGACTTAATCGATGGCCTATAATTAAAGCTGAAAACACATTCATGTTGCACAGAGGTAGTAGAGGCAGTGTTTCTAAGTTTATAAAATCAGACTTCAATAAAAAGCTAATTTGCATAATCCCAGAAGTGGGAGAAGTTTGTGCTGTGACACTCATATGCTCACTACTAGCTAGTTATTACTAGTATATCAATAGGCCCATAGGGTTAGAAGAACATGAGGATTGAAGGAGAGTGAATTCTTAGTAATTGTTGTGCAGAACCTAGGCCCTCTCTGAACTCCTGCTTCTCGCTAGTTTCATATGTTGAGAGCTGTTACTTTTGAAAAGGAGATTTGTTTTGCATGAAAGGTTATTATACTGAAAATGTTAAGAAATGTTCTGTTCCAAGCTGATTTCCATGCAGATCTGCAATGGTATTCTACTTTTTTCTCATTGGCCTATGGTTTTAAAAGTTTCATTTCTTGACAAACTATACAACCACGTAGGAAGCGGGTGCTCTGAATGACATGCACTAGTTTCTCGTTAATCAGAAAACAGGGCAAAAGAGCAGGAAAAATGGTTTTGGAATTCCTTATCAAACATGCCTCACTTTTTAAATGAATGTAATGTGGTCAGTATGAATCAGAGCTTGTATTAAGAACTGGAAAGATGTCAACATTTATCCCCCTTTTCATAGCACATCATACAGAAACAGATTTATTATTTGAAGTAGTGGTGCCTCGACTTACGACTGTCCCTACTTGCGACCATTTAGAGTTACGACCAGCTCCGGCCACAGAATTTTGCTTCTACTTGTGACCAGAGCTTCCACTTATGAACAGAAAAAGGGGGGAGGCGGGAAATTCAAATTGCAAACTGTAGGTGGTGACAAGGCTGCTTTTTGTAGCTCTTTTGCCCCAGCAGTTAGAGAGAGTGTGTCAGAGGAGGCGGCTTGGGACTGCCTCCTTCTGCTTCTGAGCGAGTGTGTGTGTGTGTGTTTGCAGGGAGGCTTCGGGCTGCCTGATAAGGTAAGGTGCTGTTTTCTGCTTTTTAAAAACTGTTCAGGGCGTTTTTGCAGCATGGGGGTTATGTTTCTGTGCTGTGATGGGTCTTGGCCGGTTTGTTTTTTTGGTTCCCCCCATTTCCAATGGGTCTTGGGGGGTTTGTTTTTTGGGTTTCCCCCCTATTTCCGATGGGTCTTGGGGGTTTGGTTGCTTTTTGGGTTTTTTCCCATTTCTGATGGGTCTTGGAGGTTTTGTTGCTTTTTGGGAGGGGTTTCCCCATTTCCGATGGGTCCTGCATGCTTCCCTTGCTTTTTACTTTGTTTTCTTTGCATTTCTGACCTGCCCCCTTTGTTCTCTGTGCATTTCCCATGTACTCAATTTGTTTTCTGTGCATTTCCAATAAGTCTTGCATGCCTAATTGCTTTTCTTCCCCCCCCCCTTCGGCCAGAAGGGATTAATCGCGTTTCCAATGAGTCTTGTAGTGATTTCTTTCTTACTTACTTTCTTTTTTCTTTTTTGGTGATTTTTTTTTCTTCAGCCAGAATGGATTAATTGCATTCCTATGGGAAATGGTGCTTCGACTTACAACCATTTTGAGTTACATCCATCTTCTGGAACGGATTATGGTCGTAAGTGGAGGCAGCACTGTAGTCCACTGGGAGGAAAATCTAAATCTTTTCCACTGCTCTTTGTGTAATGAGGACAAGTGCAGTGTTAGATCTTCCTGAATTACAGCAGAGTGAAGGAGACAGAACATGCTGAGAAGGGCCTTTTATTATCAGAGTTCTTACCTTCTCTACAGTGCTGGTGTTCATAGCAGAATTAGGATTCCCACCCTTGCTGAAGCTTTATGCAGCAAGCTTTATTCAAAGAATAAACGGAGACTACAGTGCATTCTTGAGAAAGATGCTAGTAGCTGCTGTCTACAGAAAGCTTACAAGTCTATATACAGTATCTCTTTTGTAGGATGGCAAACCTATTGACAGACCTGGTCCCACTGTTCAAACTTGTCTGTAAAGACAAGGTGTGGCAGCCACTGCATGGCTTCCACCGCATGGAACTCTTATCAATGGAGGCAAGAAAAGAACTTTTTATTCAAGCAGGTCTTCAGATCCAAGTTCAGTAGCCCAGAGCATAAGAATAACTATCCGTCTCTCAGATTTCCTGTTTTGATTTTCACCCCATACCATGCAGTGATTTTCCTACACTCCAGAGCTCAAACATGACAAAAGAAAGACAACTCATCTAGTAACCATCTGTTTTATTCTGCATGTTGACACAGGAATGGTAAACACGTAGAACAAGGGATGTAGATGACACCTTATTTCTCCTGCACAGTCATGATCCTGAAGAATAGAAACAGTCCTTCAGTCCTGTCAATAACTGAGTGCCATAATGAGTGTGTGTGTGTATTAGTGTACCTGTGTGTGTGTGATTATGTTCGCTTCTTTGTTAAGAATTCTTATTGAGCTGTCATGATTGCTCTTCAAATCTCTGCATCTGACAATATGATAACAGCTTATTCATTCATTGCAAGTTCACTGTCTGTTGATTGCACCTGCTGTATAGCTTTGCTTTTCAAAAAAAATAATAACGAGGAACTATTTGTTTCTTTGTTCAGTGTGTCAGTGTGAATGTTCCAGAATAATATGTAAAAACACAATTCTGTGAATTTGCCATCCAAAGCTGGATTCAAGTAGAAGAAACAGAAGGAGGGGAGGACAGGGATGAGGTTAACAAGGGGAATATACATAGGGTTGAAAGTAAAAATTAACTGTCATGTAAAAGTGCTCTTGGAGGCACCTATTTATACAGAATCATAAAATCATAGGATAATTGAGCTGGAAGGGGGTTATAAGGACATCGAGTCTAACCCCCTGCTCAAGGCAGGAATCCAAATCAAATTAGATCTGACAGATGGTTGTCCAATTTCCTCTTTAAAAAATTTTTTCTCCCACGTTGGAGAGTCTTTAGGGAACCTTCCCCCCCCCCTTTCAAAATGAGATACAGGCTCAGGAGTAGCCTAAGACTGTAAAATTGCTATATTTCAGCAAGAAGTTGCAAGAGAGCTTTTTCAGTTAATTTTTTAATTATTTTTTTGGGGGGGGGGAATGAGTTAGGATCCAGGAGCAGGTATGGCTCTCCAAGGAGCAGGTGTAGCTATATATACTGCTGGACCTCTTGAAGTTTCACACCCCTGTTTTACAATAACCCCGTAAATCAGGCAGAGAGGATATTGATTTGTCAAAGGCAAACAATGAACGAAAGCATAATTGAACCTGAGAATTGTCTGATTTACAGCTCTGTTCCTTCGCCAGTACACTAACACAGTGTGGTCTTGCATATCACAGTCAGTGAAATGGTGATCAGGGTGACCGACTAGGAATGAGGAGACCCATGTTCCATTCTCACTCAAGAGTATACCTGAATGGATTGCCTTGGGCCAGCTTACCCTAATTTACAGGGGTTCTGAGGATTAAAATAGTATTTATTAAGCTCTCCGGGGGGGCGGGGGGCAGTTGGGTGTAAGTTTAACAAATAAATAATTATATATTTATGATTTATCTTTCTGAGTTATTTTGATAGGAGCTCTTGGAGGGCAGTTATGTGAAATCTAACAAAAGTATTAGATGAATAAAACAATTGGAGCATTTCCTGAAAGGAGAAACTGCTGTGCATCAATTTACTACATGTGTTATATCAAGACTGGCTTTATTGTTATCTGTCTATTATATAATGTTAAAAAGTCTGTGAAATAAGTTCCTGTATTTGTGGAGGAAGTCACGGCCTGCAGAAATAGGTGTATTCATCCTCCTGGCCTAGTTCTCTGTCCAGCAGGGCTAAAGAAAGCCACATTGATGGTAATGGAATTTTACTTCCTTTGGCAAGAGTTCGCACATACAGTGGTGCCTCGCTTAGCGAGTGCACCGTATAGCGATGTTTCTGTATAGCGATCCCTTTTTCGGGATCGCTATACGGAAACATACCCGATCTTCGCAATGGGGAAAACCCGCATTGCGAAGATCGGGTGTTGCGGCGGCCATTTTGGAGCCGCCAAACAGCTGTTCGGCGGCTCCAAAATGGCTGCCGGAAGCCCGGAAATGGCTGCTGGCAGCCGTTTTCACACCCTGCCCTCGCTTAGCGAGGGCGCGAAAATGGCTGCCGGCAAGGGGAATTCTCGCTGAACGGGTAAGTAAGCAAGGTATTGGAACGCATTAAACTAAGTTTAATGCGTTTCAATACGTTTTCCCTACCCGTTTAGCAACGATTCCGCATAGCGAGGGTTAATCCAGAACGGATTAACCTCGCTATGCGGGGCACCACTGTACTGTACTGTAATAAGTTGTTCAGGGTGTCCATTGGAAACATCTCCCAGTGTACCATGTTAATGAAAACTGTGCATGTGTCAGTTAATGCCCCTTCTAGTACAGATCCTGGAATGTCAGTACCGAAAATGAACGCATTCTGTTACTCCTTGCTACACCTAGCAGTCGGGTCGCGATTAATATTATGGCCTGGCAGGTGCAGCTGCCTCTGTTAAATGTTTATAACATGTTGCTGTTTATGCCCCACCTGCCACCTTTCAGGTTTTTACCTTTGGAAAAGGCCCTCCATCTTGAATGGTTCCCCCATGCAGTTTAACAGGGCGCCAGCCACTCTCAGCAACTGCTTCCTTCCCTCCTCCTTTCTTTTTAAAATAAAACTTTGTTTGGTCCAATATAACAATATTTTCCCCTGCTTAACACAAAAAAAGGAAGGCCCAGTTTTCCCTACTGCCATTTTTCTGCAAATCATTTTCTGTTCACTTCATTAGAAACAACAAACCGATATGTTCTTGGGGCTGGGTTCCATGAACGAGAATGTCAGCGTTCATTACTGGGGTGCTGGTTGTCTTTTCCTTCCAGGATAGAGGGCTCCAGAGGGTTTTGTGTGTTCTCCCTGTGGTTACTGTCAATTGTGTCTCTGTATGTGCCCCTCAAGTTCTCCTGGGGGGGGGAGGCATCAGAGGAGCCCACAAGCCCAGACACACTGGTCAGAGTCAACATTTCTGTTGCAATATAAACTTTAATAACCAAACCAATGAGATAACAAGCAAACCAACTTTATAGGCCCATGTCTTCCTTCAGCCCACAGCAGCCAGTTCAGTTCTGAGCAGTTCTTCAGTCCAAAGATGGGGAGCCCTTGCTTCACCCTCACCCTCATCATCTCTGCGGACTTAGAATTGCCCCCGCCTCTGTCCTCTGCACGGAGAGGAGGCGGTTGTGTCCTGAAAGGCCCACATCTCTGCTTCCAACGGCTGGAGGTGGTTGAATTGCCTCTGCCTCCTCTAGCATTGCAACTGGGTGGGGATGGGGTTCATCTGGTCAGGCTCTGCCTCCTCTGCGTTTATAGCACCCCAGGGCCAGCTGAAGCTTAAGGCTTGCAGTGCTCCCTTGGGTGGGTCAGGGTTAGGGCCATTCCAGGCCCTCCACTCGGGTCTCCCTTTCACCGGGAATTCTTCGATTCTTCCCTCCTCCTGTACAACCTGCTCCCCCCTTACTTCCTTCTCCCTCCCTTTTTATACCCTTAGGATCTTCCTTCTAGACTCTTCAGACCCTAACTCCTCCCCCTGAGTCTCATTCTTTCCAGAAGGTTCCCTGCCCTGCAGACTCTCTGGGTAAGCCCCTCCTGACATCTTCTCCTTCTCCGCTTGGATCGGCATCTCAGGCACACTTGACAGCTTCACAGGGGATAGTATAGCCACCTTCCAAGGATAAGATCACTCTGGGGAGATCACCTGCAGAGTGGTTGGGATGGAAGGCACAGGGAACAGACTGACTGACTGACTGACCCCTGGGACTGCTTGGGAGCCCCTCCCAGTGTTCCACCAAACTTGGAACTAAAATGAACTATGTTAATACGGTTAGTTTTCCAAGGTGCAAACACACACAAGCTTTGGGGAAAAAAACATTTTCAACTTATTTCATCCTTGAGTTCATTTGCTGTTCATACTGCAGAACATGAACAAAGATAAACTAAATAATTGGTATCCTGGACTACTCAATGGCTGGGAAATTCTGAGAGTTGTCTAAAAACTTTTCCAAGCTTTATTTTAGACGCAAATTGATATAATCAGAATTAAGGATGATTAACAAATAATCTCTCTCTCTCTCTCTCTCTCTCTCTCTCTCTCTCTCTCTCTCTCTCTCTCTCTCAGAAGACAGAGCAAAGCTGAAAGCTAACGACTCTGGTCAGCTTCCAAATACTGAAGGGGTCACTTTTATAGCTGAGTGTGTAACAACAGAAGCTGTCACAACCACAGCAACACGGTCATCATCAGCTTCCTCCAGTCGTACAAATGGAACACCCCATGCCATTTTGGAATCAGAGGAAGAGAAAGCCAAAAACTTGCTTTATTGTTCTTTATGCAAAGTTGCTGTGAACTCCCTGTCACAGCTAGAAGCACATAACACTGGTGAGTATCTGCCAGGATGAACTGAATGCATAACTGTATATTTTTGAAAGCGTGTGGCATTTAGACATAGCGATCTATGCAACTCTTCATCAATCCAGTGTGGAGGTTTTTCCCTTCTGAAAAAAAGAAAGGATGTTTCATTTATTGAAAATATACAATGGTAATTACCAGGTTCCTGCTTAGAGACAACACAGAAAGCATAAAATCTATTCTTTTATTAAAGCTTTTAATCCTCTAATATCTATTACATCAGTTTGGCCATTTTCCATGAATATTTTCGTTGCCCAAATTAATGATTTCTCCTGTATCCAGTATATTCCCTTACTGGAGGAAATACTGCAACAGAACACACATTTAGAAGGTAATTTTTACTCATTCAGTAACAGAATAGAAGGTCTTCCAGGTCCCACAATAATAAACTTCTTACAAATTGTGCTTTTCCTTTTCTCATGTAAGGCCTTATATGCCTGTACCAGGTGGGGTGGCATTCCAAAAAGGATACATGCATTAGCCTTCTGCAATGAGAGAGAGAGAGAGAGAGAGAGAGAGAGAGAGCCAAAAAAAATCACATTTTGCATAAAATTAGCATGAGCTAATTTGTATGTATAATTGCAAATTTAGAAATAATTATCAGAATTTAAATAGAAATACAGATCATCTTACCAGGAGACCACTGGTTTCCCTGGTCGGTCTTTCTATTCAGTCTGCTATCCAGGGCCTGAAGGTTCATGGACAACCACAAGGTTCCCTCAAGGCTCTCATTTCTTATGACAAATCCTGCTGATTAGTGTAATAAGTCACAACTAGAGTAGGAGTAGAAGTTGTGTCACCAAAATCCCCACTGAATCAATGGACCTACTCTAGTTGTGACTTACTAAGGTTAGCAACAAGATTTCAGCCCTTCTGTTTGACCCAGACTTGCACTAGGCAACCCTTTAAACTGAGAATATCTTCGGAAAGAGTACTGCTATCAGCAAAGTAGGATGCATGAGCACTCTAATGTCTACTGGCACACATGGGGCAGTCAACAGAGTAAGGAGATTTTCAAGTAGGGATGCTTCTGAAAATTTCCCCATGTGAATTTACCCTTACATTCTGGAGCTCCTAATTACCTGGTCTTGTTGCCTGATTGTAACCATTGTATCACAAAACCATGTCAACCAGAAGTGACCAGAGTATGAAGAAATGCCTCCTTATGTTCACCAGGTAAAAACATTAATCTGACTTTTAATTTGGCACAATTGGCTGCTTCTGCCTGGTGAACGAACCAAATTACAGTGGTGCCCCACATAACGAGCGATTCGTTTAACGACGAATCCACATAGCGATGTGTTTTTTGCGATCGCAAAAGCAATCGCATTGCGATGTTTCTAATGGTAAAACATCGCTTTGCGATGATCAGTAAGCATTTCGCTTACCGATTTTCGCATAGTGATGGGTTTTTTAACAGCTGATCGGCAGTTCTAAAATGGCCGCTGGGTAAATAAAATGGCCGCCCGCTGTGTTTTTGCCGGGATTCTTCACTTACCGGGCAGCGAAAATGGCGGCCGCATGGAGGATTTTCGCAGAATGGTGAGTTTTTTTGCCCATAGGAACGCATTAAACGTGTTTTAATGCATTCCTATGGGCTTCTTTGTTCCGCGTAGCGACAAATCCGTATAGCGACGATTTTTGCTGCATGGATTATCGTCGCTATGCGGGGCACCACTGTATAACCTCTGACTTGTGTTAACGTATCAGGCAAAATTAAAAAAACAAAATAAAACATGACGAAAAACATGTGGCATCTTAAAGACTATTATATTTTAATGTGAGCTTTCATGGACACACCCACTTCATCAGACATATGGAAACAGAATGAAATGTTGAATGAGATATCAGTTTCATACTAAATATTCATTGGCTCTTGATTTATGTTACATTTATATGCAGTAATTTATGGCTTGTGGTGTTCTCAGGAGACAGAAAACCGACACCAGGCCTGGGCAAAGATGAGAGGGGAGAGAGAAGAGAGAAGGGTGGGGTGGATGGCAGTTGAAGATTGGGAATCTCAAGAGGAAAGAAAAAGAGAATAGTAAATATAAAGGTGAAAGAAGATAGCAGAGGAACCCCATGTGTTAATGTAGGGAATAGTAACAGCTTCTACCTTGGAGCCTTGGGATGATACTCAGTCCATTTCTATGGGTGTCCACCATGCATATAAATTTTATCTCAGCTGTTTGCCTCTGTATTTTTGATTTGTAATGATTCTGTTGTAAAAGAGTGGTTTTCAAGTCTCCCACACTTGTGACAGAAGCTGGTCAGTCTTTGTCATATCTTTGCCCACATCTAAAAGAAACTTTATGTCTCAAGCAAGCAAGATGTGGGGAGTGGGGGGCAGAATCACAGGGTAATTGGCAGCCTTTTGGTCTCAAGAGGAAGGATACAAATGTTCCAAGTCTTGCTGCAGAGACATAGGAGGCCCAGCCTCAAGATTGTCTATCACAGGCATGGGTCATCAATTTTGGACTGTTGTCTACAGTTTTTCTGCACTATCCATAAAGGGAGGTGTGCTTAGCGTGAGGAAGTGGATTGCATCCATGAAAGCTTGCTACTTATTGACTTTTTTTAAGTGGCTCTATAAAAGGTATCCCCTTTTACACCTCGTGTAATCCTGTGGTCCGCAAGGCCTGTTCCTTGTCCTTTCTGGACTATCTTCCCCAGTTTCCATATTTTCCAACTAGGTTTGCCCCTTCTTTCCATTTGTTTACATCTTTTGCCTTTTGCTCTTTTTGGGTCTTTTGCCCATTTTACATCAGTGATGCATTGCCCAGTGATAAAAATCTACATATGATTGCGCTAAGATCCTTTTCTATGCAGTTTTAATAAAGAGAATAAGAAGTTCAGAGATGGGAAACCAGAGTGTCAATTTTCACCACTTGCAAAATCAATTTGTTATTCCCTTGACAGCCCACTTGGCAGGAGAAAGAACAGGAGGAGAGAGAGAGAGAGAGAGAAGGGAGGAATGGAGTGAGTCTGCCAGCTGTTGTCTCTGGTCTTCCCCTGCCAGGGAAAATGTAAACCTCAACAGAGAAGCTGTTCCTCATCCAGATATAGTTACAGTGATGCCTTGACTTACGACCATAATCCATTCCAGAAGATGGACGTAACTCAGGATGGTCATAAGTCGAAGCACCATTTCCCATAGGAATGCATGGGAACGCGATTAATCTGTTCCAACCTTTTTTAAAAATACCAAAAAAATTAAAATAAAATAAAACACTTCAAGCCCCATAGGAACGTGCTGGGGCTGCAAAAGCCAAACAAACCCAAAAATAAACATTAGAGCAATTCCCACGCTGGGACTGCAAAAAAAAAAAAAAAAATCACCAAAAAACAAAACAACACAGCATAGAAACATAACTCCCCCAGCCCAAACCCACCCTGCAAAAGCCATCCAGAACAGTTTTTAAAAAGCAAAAAGCAGCAGCTTAATTTACCAGTCCGAAGCCTCCTCTGATCACACTCACTCCCCGGCAGGGTCGGTCATGGCAGAGGGCAAGGCCAGGGCACACAGCTGGACTACCCTGGCCAGCTCAGCCTCCCAGCGCTGGGTCCCTGCTGCTGCCGCCGCAGCCAGGAGGTGAGTGGCCGGACCATCCCGGCCAGGCTCAGCCTCCCGGCGTTGGGTGCACACATGTATATCAGTAAAGTGTATCCAAAACTAATCATGATACAGCACTTTCGTGTCTAAGATGACCCTCAATTTTTAATCTAGATATTTTAGACAAAAGTATTGCCTTATACACAGAAAAATACAATAAGCTCTTGTATTTTACATTTTCAAAACTTGTTAGAAACATTTTCATACATTTTAAGTTTTGCTGGAGTCATATGCCATCTATAAAACATCTTGTATATATTTTCTTTGAAATTTACTGATTTTGTAAGCTTAATATTATTCTGCCAAATGTGTGTTCAATGTTCTAAATCAATATTATGTTTTGTGCCTATTTTATCATACAGTCTTTTGTGCCCATTTTATCATAGTCTTTCACCACTTCATCTTCCATTTTCATATTTAAGAGATATTCATACATTTATTTAATTATTTTATCACTTGTCCATAGCAGTAGTTTATCAAATGTCGTTTGTTCTTCATAAAAGTCCATTAGTTTATCTTTTACATATCTCAAGTCTAATAGTAATCTCATCCACCAATCTTGGAACACTTTCTGTTCCTCTGGCTCCTCTCTAGTCTTTAACACCCTGTCTTTCTTAAGCAAGTCTCAATATCGAAGAAGTTTTGTTGGGTACCATTAAGGTTGGCTGTATAAATTTTTTTTAATGGTTTTAAAGGGATATCAAAATAATGTAAACACTCCCACCAATATATATGTTGACCAAATAGGCAGGATAATAAATAAATAAATAAATAAATAAATAAATAAATAAATAAATAAATAAATAAATAAATAAATAAATATACCACGTGACTGCTGGAAAAATGTATTGGTACAACAGAAGGATGAAAAGAATCAGTATGACTGGGGATCTTTCACATGAGATTGAGCCCTCAGATATTTTACTTTCCTGTAAGAACTTATTTTGAGTCTGGGAACTACGCACGCAACAAATGGGGAATACAGTGGTGCCTCGCTTAACGAGTGCACCGTATAAAGAAGAAATCGCATAGCAATCTCTTTTTTGAGATCGCTAATGCGATCGCTTACCGATGGCCTCTATGGCCAAAACTCGCATTGCGAAGATCGGTAAGCGTTTTGCTTACCGATCTTCACATTGCAACGCCAGGAAATCAGCTGTTCAGCGGCTCCAAAATGGCCGCCGGATGACCCAAAATGGCCACCGCAACCATTTGCGCGCCCTGCCCTCGCTTACCGAGGGCGCAAAAATGGCAGTGCTATGAGGAAACTTCACTTAACGGTGAGTATAGAAGCCATTGGAACGCATTAAACTAAGTTTAATGCATTCCAGTGGCATTTTGCGTCCCGTTTAGCGATGTTTCCTCATAGCGAGGGTTAATCCGGAACGGATTAACCTCGCCATGCGGGGCACCACTGTATTGGCAAGTGGGAGGTTAGTAGAGGAGAACTGGCAGGTGGAGGATAGGGTTGCGCACGCACCAACCCCACCGCTGATTCTTTCTCCCAATACCTTTCTGATTGCCATGTTAGATTTAGTAGCCAAACACAGTTGCGGGCTTTCCCTGTTTGCCTTATAATATATATTTCCATGCTTCTTTTCAGGCTTTTTTTTTGTGCCATTCCCTTATTTACCTCTCTATGTTGTGGAAGTTTTAGCTTAATGAGCGTCCTCTGTCTTATCTTTCCACAACAGAAGTGGTTTTGTGCTTCCTTTGGGCTTCTCATGGCACACTGATGATATTTTTTGGCCTTCAGTGTAAAGGTATCTCTTGCTCTTTCATTTGTAGTACAGAGAAAGAACATGGTTCTCTGTTATTTTCCCTTCTCCTTTGTGCTGATGTGAAAAGAGATGGGAAATGGCAGGAAAGGCTCTCAGAGCAAGAAGCAATTTAGTGAGGACAACATTCTTTCTCAGATCAGCAGCATTAACCTTAAAAGAAACCTTTTCCTCCTGCCAGGGTGGGTTGTCTTGGAGAGGAGAGGTCACCACATGCCCTTTGGTTAGAGCAGTGGATGATGTGTAAGAGAAGGGGACCGAAATGCCAGAGGCATGTCGCTGAAAAAATTTCACCACTCTGTGAATTGAAATGGCTCACATACTCAGAACATGGCTTGTTTACAGACTACAGCTTCCAGAACTCCCTGGGCGGAGCCTTCCAACCTTTGCCCCCTAGTGTGAGGAAATGATATTTTCAGGTTAAGCTCTTTGAGAACTATTAACCATTGTTATAACAATGTAAGAAACAAGAATTAGGATAAACACACATACCCCGTCCCAAACTGGTGCCCTAAGAACAGAACAACGTGAGTCAGGAGGTGAGGCTGAGGAGCCTAACGCCAAGGGAGGCCCGGAAAGAAAAGACAAGAAATCGGGCCTTCTCGGCGGTGGCTCCTCGCCTCTGGAACAACCTTCCCCCTGACATTCACGTGGCTCCCTCGCTGGGTATTTTCAAAAAGCAATTAAAAACATTGATGTTTCAGCAGGCCTTCCCCTCAGCTAATTCCTGATTTCCCCTTTTCTCCTCTCTTAGTGTTTGCCCCATCTTGTTTAATGTTTTTCCCTTTATTTAAAATTGTTTTAGTTATATTGTTATATGTCTGTTGTAAGCCGCCTAGAGTGGTCCTGAGGGACTAGATAGGCGGGATATAAATAAATAAATAAATAAATAAATAAATAAATAAATAAATAAATAAATAAATAAATAAATAAATAAATATTTCTAGAAGGCGCCGGCTGAGAATAGCCCAAGATCCGACATGAAGAAACAAATGTTGGCTTCATATTCACCGTGTATTTGAAAGCCAAGAGAATGGCTGAAAACTGGAGTCCTCTTATTTTAAAGGGTTAACCGTCTTTTGACTCGTCTGCAATTCTGTTCCTCAGGTTCTAAGCACAAGACCATGGTTGAAGCTCGGAATGGTGCTGGCCCAATTAAGTCTTATCCTAGACCTGGATCGAGACTGAAGACCCACAGCAATACGACCGGCTCAGGACTGCAAAACAAAACGTTTCATTGCGAGATCTGTGACGTCCACGTCAATTCAGAAATTCAGCTTAAACAGGTGTGCTGCCTACATCAGGAATCACTTCTTCGGTATACCAATTGCCAAGTTCACATTCCTTGTCTACTCTTGCACGTTGTTAACAATGCACGTGTAAATGTGGTTAGGATGTGTAAAAATGTGTTGCCCGGCCCAGAACCCTAACTTCCAGGTTTTGCTTTTAAACGAGGGGACAAGTAGATCTCAGCGCTGCTCTGGAACAAATCTGAAAGTATTTGGACAGAATTTGCTGATGTCAGGAACTACATTTGCTGACTGGAACAGTCATCGCTTGTAAAGTTCAGCAACCTGGCACCCATGCCAAGAGCGGCTGTTCAGTCAACAACGGTTCACTTGCTTAATGCAGGCTGTGCTTCTCCCCCTTCCCTTGGTCTCCAAACACAGCCTCTCCCTCCTTAAATACAGTGGTGCCTCGCTTAACGATTTTAATTGGTTCCAAAAAAAATCGCTATGTGAAAACATCGGTAAGCGAAACACCATTTCCCATAGAGATGCATTGAAAACCGGATAATCTGTTCCAATTGGAACAGATTACCATCCTTAAGCGAAAATCCCCATAGGAAAAAACATTAAGAGAAACCCATTGAAATGCATTGAAGCCTATTTCAATGGGGGGAAAAAATTCACAAAAAATTCAAAAAGACTCAGAACAAAGCCAAATTAAGTTAACGAAGGTTTTATTAGGTGCACTAACGATTCCAAGCATTTTAAACATTTTTTAAACATTTTAGAATATTTTTAAAATAGCAAAAATGGGGCTGTAAAAAAAAACGTTAAGCGAAACAAGGGGACCTAAAACTGTCATCGTTAAGTGAAGCATGGTCCCTAAATCGTTAAGCGAAAATCGCCCATAGGGAAAATCGTTAAGTGAAGCACAAGATCGCTCCAAAAAAGCCATCGTTAAGTGAATTTTTCGTTGTACGAAGCAATCGTTAAGCGAGGCACCACTGTATATGGACAAGAGTTCCCTTCTGCTTTAGATCACCAGATATTGTCTACTGGTGGTGGTGGTGGGGGAGGTTTGCCCAGTAAGCTCTCCCAGCACTTTCCTTCTGCCTCGTCACATGTGTCTTACTCCACCTTTTAGTGTGCCACGTTTCATTTTCATACGATTAGCTCCATCCAATAAAATCCTTGATGGTATAAGTGGTTGACTAATCCTGTTTAATTAGCATTTGGATATATACCTGAGGAAATGTGCAACCAGCCTTGTGCAAGGAATGGTTTGCCCTTGGGAGGAAACAGAACAGCTAGGCATTTGGGGCTCATCCTCAGTATGGTGGTAGTGTTGTCCACGGTCACCCTGGAGTTGCTCTGGGTCATTCTAGTATATTTTTCCCCTTGCAGATTTAAATAAATCATGCTGCTATTGGCATCCCCACATGGGGAGAGTATTTGTTACTGGATGTCCTGACATGCACCGAGTCTTGCCGGTACTGTTCTCCCCCACGCATCTGGAATTACTCCCTGAGGTCTCCACTCGTAACACAGATCACACTCCCCTTCTCCATCCTCTCACCACCTACTTCACTCCTCTTTCCTTCCCCTTCTCCTTCCTTGTTTTACTCACCCACCATTCTCAAATGTTCAGGATCAGACCACAGTGCTTTCCGATTTTAATTCTTTAAAAAAATCAATCAATAAAGGAATAGCTGCTCTTACAAGAAAACAAAACAGGCACGCCAGTAAGGCTTGGAAGGGTGGAACTGACCAGCAGACACACTTGTCCACAAAGAAGACTCATCAAATCACATCCACCCACAGGTGCATCGATCAGCGCACATCAGTGTGCCGTTAGGGTCTGTCCATACAATCAAATTGTGCCCTGGAGCAAGTCAGTCCAAAAAAACACAAAAAAACCCACAAAAACCTCCACAACACAGCGGTGGTTAAAAAAACCCTGGGAGGCAAGGGGTTTGGTCCTGTTTTGACTCTTGTTGGCACAGGTTTCAGCCTTACATTCTGTGGACACCGGATGCAATACTGATGCATGGGTGAACACTCTGTGTGAATGAATTCTCTGATGGGCTTCTTCTTTGTATTCTTCACATCCAGAGCAGTAGATCTCAGGGTTAATTTCACCACCTTCCCCATACCGGTCCTTATTTCTCATTCCTGTACTCAGTGCTAGCAAATCCTGTCTTTCCTCTTTCCCAAATACGCAGCCCAGTCTCATAGAGCTTTCTTTTCATCGGGAACAGGCTTTGTTTAATTATTCCAAATTCCAGCTTTCAAACAGGCTGTACCCACAACCCTAATCATGGGTCCTTTGATTGCATGGTTTTAGAGAGATTTTACTGAACAAATCTAAATCTCCTGCTGAAGCTCTATTGATTTTATTCTCCCTGGGAATGAAATTATTTTGCATGCTCATTGCACAGCAACTACGGTATCAGATAATAACTTTTAAACAGAACATTTTGTTTTAAAATTTCAGCACATTTCCAGCAGAAGACACAAGGACAGAGTTGCAGGAAAGCCAACAAAACCAAAATATAGTCCTTATAACAAACTACAGCGTAGTCCAAGTATTCTAGCAGTAAGTATTGACTGAGTTGTGGCATACATTGGGTAGCAAGTGGGCGTTTCCAAATGCATTGAATTTAGGAGCATGCCATATATAAGTCTATCAGACCACAACACAAAATTACAGCACAACAGCGCAAACATATCCTTTAGAGGAGTAAGCTGTCTGAAGTGGAGTCCATAATATGTCTACTAGAACACCTTTTTTTGTTTTGTTTTGAAACAGGCTGAAGTAGCTCAACATAATGGCCATATATATGTCTCTGCCTTTTTAAATGAGCCTTTTAGAGTATTATACTTGCAGTCACAACAAGCTGCCTATAATAATATCCAGTGCTAACAATGAACCTTGCAGATTGTAAAACCGACACTATTCCAGAGACCTTGATTTTAAATAATAATAATAATAAATCTTCTTGGCCATAAAGATAGATTTACAGATACACTACAGAAATATTAGGAGTACTTAAAATCTCCTTGTTTCCTCCTCATTTTGCAGTATGGAATTCCTTTCTTCTCCCTCCCTATCCTTCTTCCCAAGTCCAGGATATAATATTGGAAGGTGCCGTGCCTGTATCTGTGTTACTGAGCATACATAGAGGCAGAGTCTGTTTGTTCCACAAAAAAAGAGGGAGGCTTCCCATTGAAGTCATTGGCCATTATTTTTTAACGGGGCCAGATTGAACCCATCTCATTGCAAAGGCACGGACAAATATTTTAAAGTCTGGAACATTCCAGCTGACCTTTAGAAACAAATGAACAAAAAGGGAAGACCCCCGCATAAAATTACAAAGAATAAAATGAAAAATGCTTCTGGCTTTTCTCGTGTCACAGTGGGAAAGCTTAAGTCACAGCAGGTGTGCGCACCTCTCAGTGCAAATCCCAGTTAAGCACTTAATTTGGATCTGTGAGCAAAGGGTGAATTTGGGGAACTTTTGGGAACAGTTCTTGGAACACTGAAGGACTTGGACGTCTTTTGTCTCTTGCATCTAGAGGCATGTATTGTACAAGAAGTTAAGTTTTATTGCCTCAGAGGATACCTTTCTATCTCACTACACATTGTGTACACTGTAATTTTAGTTACGGTTGGGAACAGCCGGAGCACTCTTACGTTGTACAGACAGGGTACAACCTTGTATCCACAAGCAGAGAAGGAAACAAACATCCCATGAAGAAATTATAGCAATCAAGGCAGGCTATCCCTGCCTCTTCCAAAATAATTATTTTAACTCCGGCGTAAGTAACATTTTCATGGGGCAATTCATATTAATCAATGCAAAGTGCAGGCATCCTGATTTAACATAGAAGCTTATTATTAATACAAAATAGCTAATTGCTCTCTGGTTTGTAAGACTGCAGTGAGTTACCAAGTAGTTGTTCATCGCTTCCTGTAAAAAAAACAAAAGAAGAAGGGGGTTGCAATTGAAAACATTTATCAGAAGGTTTTTATTTTTTAAGTTTTGTTGTTGGGGGAATAACTATTTAATGTTTTTTCTACATTCCGTAGGCAAAACTTGCGTTCCAGAAAGATATGATTAAACCCTTGACACCTGCTTTTCTTTCATCTCCTCTTGCCGCGGCTGCCGCGGCCGCCGCTGCTGCCGTATCTACTACTTTGACTCTTCCAACCCGTCCTACAGCTGCTTTATTTCAGGCTCCCGCAATACCCACAGCCCTTCTCCGGGCAGGACCTGGCCCAATCCGAGCGACTCCCACATCTATTCTATTTGCACCCTACTGATGTTTCCAGTCTACAGAAGGTCCCTATGGACCACCGTTAGGAAAAGAAGCAGAAGGAAGTGCACCAGCTTTCCGTATAATTTGTAAACAACTGGGTTTCGAAAGCGCTGTGCTTGATCATTCCTCAAGAAAACAGGCTGTGGGATTCTTCGTTGGCAGGTGCTGCAATCTAGAGGACATCAATTTGTTGCTGTTTGAGGTTTTCTTTTATCTAAAAAAATAAATAAGCAGGTCAGTGATTTACAGGAAGAAAATACTGGTGCACAAAATACATCAATTATTTTTAAGTGGACAAATGACCTGCATTTTAGAGCAACGAATGTGGAATATGTTCCTGGTCTGACTTGAAAACCAGAATCTTCCTCCTTCATGTAGATGTACGCAGGTCTCTGGAAACCATCTGGACAGATTCTGGTGTACAAAGAAAGCTAAGTAAAACAAGTGGTTAGAGGACCGATGACATCTCCATAGCAGACTGTGAGGTTTTCTTTCCCGTGTGCTTCTGTTGCTAGGGCCTGTGTCTTATTTTAGGCCTCAATATGAGTGTACCTTGTGTAGGACTTGAGTTTGTTCCCTTGTTTCATTTTAAACTATTTTCGTTGCTGTGGAAATGTTTGGAAGCAGACCGTCTTAAACGCATTTCTTTTAAAAAATGATTTGTGTCTTTAACATTTTATTTAGAAACATTCAGAATACGAAAGCCATATATCAGATAGCTAAGATTTATTGTAGTACCATTTTCATTTAACTTATTTTGTTTGTTGTTGCTTTTCTTCTCCTCCATCCCTACTGATGTTGAGCAGCTTTATCAAAAAACAATTCCATCATGTATATGTTTACTATAGCTCATTGTTTCTCAAGACAATGGTGCAGTGTATTTATTCTCATATATATATATATAGTCATTTTAAAATTACTTTCCTATATAATGATGCTGCATTTACTTGTGGCTCCCCAATGCAATAATGTACAGAAGATTATATATATAATATAATTACTTGTCTCTTCTCTTTAAAGAATATATAATTGTCTTAACCTTCCTATTCCCGCCTCCATTTCATAATGGTGATGAAGGCACCTCATCTGTTGTTTGAAACAATGAGGGTGCTCTCTGAAAACACGTTTACCTGCAATCTGTAAAGAATAAAATATATGTGTATTTTTTAAAAGCGAATTTTTAATAAAATGATGTAGAAAATAGCAATTTGTTTATTAATGAGAAAGGGAGTTCTTGCAGAGTCCTTAATGAGCATGTGATCCTGAAACATTATGATCAAATATGTTATAACATATTTGATAGTGTCATTGTTATGGGGGAACACACTAGAAACTTCTATATACCTGTACAGTCACTTGGTGATACTGTCATTGCAAATGAAATCTTCAAAAAAACAACCCTCTAGTTTATGAATGTGGGATTATTGTGCTTCTGCATGTATCATTCAAAAAACTAAGAAATTGCCCAATATTGCTGCACAATATCATGGACACCTTGATTACTGGCTATCACTGCGCTAGAGAGAATAGGAAAACAACCCCCCTCTCGCTTTCTTTAAGGCATCAAATCTTTCTGCCAGACCAAGCTTCCATACTGCACTGGGACCATAAATCAACTTTCGCAATTACTCCATGCAAATGGCTTAATGGTTTAATGCAAACTGAACATAGCTGATTAATGATACTTAAGACTCCTCATAGATTTCTTTATAGCTACAGGGGGTTTTCAGTGAGATGGAATCTTCAGTGCAGACATATGCGCTTCTGCATGCATGATTAAAAAAACTTAAGAAATGGCCCAATATTGCTGCACAATATCATGGCCACACTGACAATAGGAAAAAGGATGCCAAGCTTTAAGCAGAAAAGGGCAGACTGAATGTTGACAACACCAATGGCAGCAGTCAAGATGGTCTACAGCAGGGGCCTCCAAACTTTTCAGCGGGAGGGCCACATCATATATGCTCCTCATATATGATGTGGCCCTCCTGCTGAAAAGTTTGGAGGCCCCTGCTGTAGACCATCTTGACTGCTGCCATTGGTGTTGTAGACAGATATGCCCCATGATTGAGGACTTCATGCCCCAGGGATACACTTCAAGGAAGTCTGTTTGGGAATAGGACCGTGTGCCTTTAATATATTTTACAGTTAATGGGCCAATTTTAAAAATGTTCAGACTGTATGATCACATTTCAGTCATCCTGAACAAGTATCAGGATCATAGGATTCAGCAAGAGGGATCCCAGAGGATGCAGGTAAACTGGGTGTGTTTTCAGTTCTTCCCCACTGAGAAGGCACTTTGGTGGAGGGAATTCTGCTAAATTTCTTTATGGAAACAATGAGATGCGTTGCCTGCGCCCACAGGTCATCTCAGCATAAGGCTCATCCTGGCGAGCAGCAGCAGGGGGACTTCAGCAGATGGCTGAAACTCAGCAGACTGGAGGAGATGAAGGAAGAACATGGCTTTGGAAGTCTAGCAGCTGCTCTCACAGGGAATTATTGGCCCTCCAGATGTTTGGGACTGTTGTTACCTGTTTTGGCTTATCCTTATCCTTGCTAACTAGGAGATAAACTTACCCACTCTGCTCCTAGGATACACTTACCCACTCTGTTTGACTGAAAAGGCAGGGGCCACAGCTGTGTACTATCTCAGTGAAACAGCGCCAAGAAAATGCTCTCTGTGCTCAGGAACATCTGGATCAGAAAGGTCTCTTGAAGCACTTATCCCCTTTCATAGCATCCTTTAGTGATATATTGCCTCCAGCCAACCTGTAATAAATTAACAATTTCAAAGTGCCTATAGATTTTAAAGAGAGAGAGAACGAGAGAGGATCTTTAGGAGAGGTTAATGGAAGCACAGCTGAGATGGAAGTTAATATCTTTGTTGAAGAAAATATGAAATGTAAAAATAAAATAAAGAAGATGCCACCTCTGTGCAAGTAAAAGATTAAGCTGCCTTGTCAAAGAAGTTTCTTAAATGTTTTTCCTCTTATCACAACAAAGCGAGGTGATAAAAATCATTCAGTGTTCCCTGCTTTGCATTTCTAAACACAGATAGTGCACCATCATTCCCTCATTTCCCTCGGTCCAGCTTGTATGTTGCAGGCACTCTGAAATACCTTTCCTCACCTAGCATGTCTGTTCCATTTATCTGGAGGAAGAAGTTATTTTAAGGACTCTGATTATCTTTCATTTGCACACAATCAAAGCCTTCTGACATTGTTAGTGCTCACACATGCTCTCTTTCTTCCTCTCACACAGAGGTTGGTAACATCTAAACTTAGCTGTACCTGCAATTTTGGTATGCTGGCAAGATTCTGTGATGCAACTGAACACACCATATGTTGCCATTGAAATCTGTTATCTTTTGGGACAACCCATCCCTCCTCTTAGAAGCAGCCTTTTGATGTTACGGAATTCTGGGAGCAATATTTATTCTGCAGTTGTGGGACTGAACCTGCAGGATAAATGTCACTAGTATACTATTATTTATATCCACAAAAAAAGGTCAATTTGACTCACTATTATATTTTATTTTAAAAAACACTGGTTTGCACATGTGCAGCCTGAGAAGCTACAATGCTGTGGCACTGGGCTACCACCATGGTAAATGAGCAAGCAGACAGAATCTAACGCTACTCACCACCCATTGGACCATACACCTGGAAAAAAAATCCCCACCTCTAAATGTTCTCAGAGGTGAACAGAAGTAACATTAGGATTAGTCTGTTAAAAAATATCAAAAACATTGTTTTGACTTGCCTGTGTCGCTCACAGAAGACACTCAGGGACTTACCTGGGTTGGGCCAAAGGCCTGCTTTATCCACCTGTCTTTCCAGACGCCCAGCAGAATTCCTAGGGAAAGTCCACAGGTTAATATGTGCAGTGCTGTTAAAACTGATTGGCTGAGAGGCATAACAGAAAAACCTTTTCCTGTGACACCCTCACCCCGAATGGAATCAAATTACCCATCCAGTAGTAGCCAACCCTTGGCGATTCCATGAGCCAGCTCCCTCCATGGTTTCCAATCCTGAACAGCTATTTTGGCCAGTGTCTGCTTTGACTCCAACCAATGCGTTACTTGCCGTCCTCGTTATCTTTTACTGCAGAGCCTTCTGAGCATAACGTCTTTCTCCATAACATCTTGCAACCCCCTCCCTTATGCAATAGCCAAGTCTCTTGTAGTTGCAGAGTGGGAAAGGACGCTGAGGAACCAACCTTCTTGCCGTGGAAAAACCTACAGCCAAAAGATTCCTCACAAACGGTTGTCCAAAATCAGCTGAAAAACTTAAAATGAAGGTGATTTTGTCATCCTTCAAGATAGTCTGTTTCACTACGATCTTAACGTCAAGAAGTTATTCCAATTTTAAGCTAGACTCTTGTCCCCTGTAATTTGAATCCCTTAGTTTACATCCAACCGTGAATGTTAACAAAAAATGTGCATGATTCTCAGATGTTTGAAGAGAGTTACCATCTTCCCTTTTCCAGGCTAAACATGTCAAGCTCTAAATCATTTTTCACAGGCTTGGTTTCCTGACCCTTTATCATCTTGGATATTTTCCTCTGGATATGTTTCATCTCAGTCTAGAAAACTGTGGTGCTCAAAGTGATCCTACATAGTCACAGATGATGTCTGTCCAAAACAGATTTCCCTTGATCTCAATACAGCAACCTAGAATTGCATTAGTCATTTTTTGCTTCTGCACACACTGTTGGCACATGGTTTGCTTGCAACCTGTTAAGACTTCTAGATCACTGGTCCCCAACCTTTTCAGAACTGTGGACCGGTTGTGGGGGCAGCGGTCCGTGCATGGGAGGGGTGAGGCACACTCATGGGGGCGTGCGCTCATGTGCATGTGTGGATGGGCGGGGCATGCTCATGCACATGGGTGGGGCATGCTCATGGGAGGGTGGGGTGCACTCGTGTGCATGTGTGGATGAGTGGGGTGCGCTTGCAGGTGGGCGGGGTGCACTTGTGCACAGGTGGGCATGCCATGCATGCAGGTGGGCATGTGGGGGGGAGTGCATGCAGGGGCGGGAGATCTGTCTCTGCGGCCCGGACCATCACTGGGCTGCAGACCGGGGGTTGGGGACCCCTGCTCTAGATCACCTTTGTCCATATTGCTGTCCAGCCATGTTTCACTTATCCTCTCTTTGTGCATCTGATTTTTCACCTCAAATGCAGAACTGCTGAGACGTATTGTTTGTTTTGGCTCCCTTCTCCATATAATCTCCTAAACTTACGTATCTCCAATGACAATTCTGGTGGATTAGCTCCTGCTACTGGTTTGGTATCTGAAGGCTGGAGGAGCATCTCTTCTATTCCTCCATCTAAGCCATTTATGAAGATGTTGAACAATGCCAGGCTCGGGACAAATCCAATGGGACACATGTCACTTCTCTCTGGGATGACAAGGAACCCTTGTGTACCTCCTCTGGATATGGTCTGTCAATCAGCTATCGAACCCACTCAACGGCAGCCCTGCTCAGACTATTTTACCAGATTGTCTGAAAGCACAACTTTTTGAAAGTTTTCACAGAACTGAAGACACGCAGTATCTTCACAGCATTCTCCAGACTAAGCTGATCGTTTTTTTCAAAAAATTAAATGACATGACTTGGTTTGAGAAATCCAAATCGTAAGCTTAGAATATGGTAATGAAACTCTCCCTGACTGCTTTCGAAGCAGCTGCTTGAAAGAAGACCTGATTGTTTCATACTGCTTTTAGCCGTATGTCAGATTCTCTTTCTACACGGACTATTTCAAAGGGTTTGTGCTTTTTTTACTGAACAGCATCTTACATTTTGCTGTTTTAGCTTCCTGCCTTGTGAACTACCTTGGGGAGGTTTTCCCTCAAAAGGTTGTGTAATTTAAAATAAAAATAATAATAATTATTATTATAAATAAACGAGCACTGCATGAGATCAAGCCTCTCCCACTGTTGTTCCCTAGTGGCTGGTAGGGTACTGCTTCTAATCCTGAATACCAGAGATAGCCCTAATTTGCAATGCTGATCTTTCATTCATTTCCATAAAAGGCTAACAGCCAACAGGGCAATTAGCTAATTAGCTAATCTCCTTTTTCATTTTCCTTAATCCACATGTTATAAGTACTTTTAAAAAAATCATTGAAGCAAGAAAAACATTACCATAGTTCCATTTGTTTGCCACTATTTTTCAGTGTATTTTAATCAATGACCTTTTCCTCATGTTCAGGCAAGTTCCACACAGTCACTGTGAGTTCTGTGGTTAGCAAGAAAAGTGTAATTTTGAAACTTTAAAAGTGTAACTTTTAAAAGCTAAAAACAATAAGTATACAAATATTTCAAAAGAATTAAACAAGTAAAAACGGTAAATAGAATCAATACTAAAAACAAATTTAAAAACAAAGGAGGACAACAATCCAGTGTGAAAAAAAAGAAAACCCTCTTGGACAGTCAGTCCCTAAGGGAAAGCTAGCCTGAAGAGAAAGGTCTTTGCCTGCTTGTGGAAGGACAGCAAAGGCGGGGCCAGCCTGGCCTCCAGTGGGAGGGAGTTCCAGAGTCTGGGAGCAGCCACAGAGAAGGCCCTCTCCTGGGTCCTCACCCCCCCCCAAATGCACCTGTGAGGGTGGTGGGACTGAGAGAAAGGCCTCTAGCTAAGGAACATAACATCAGAGGATGATCATAAAGGCAAAGGAGGCCATTTAGGGCTTTATAGGTAAACACCCTCTGCGAATAGTGCCCTCAAACAGATCTGCAGCCCGTGGAGCTGTTGTAATATGTAAATTCACTTCAGACATCTGAGGTAATTTTAAGAGTTCATACCACAAACTTACATACCCAAATTTAAGATATAGCAGCATAAATCACAGTTCAAAGGACACAATGTCAAAGCTCCACACCTCAGTCTATTATTCTCTATTGCAGAAGTTGGAGAATAACATAAACATCTTTCAAGGAAAACTTGAACAACTGCTGTTCACCCTCCTTTCTAATGGCAGCCCCCCTTGTGCTCTTCAGCTCTCTTGACATTGTGGTGAACCCACCCTTACTCTGACAGGGTAAGCTTGCCAACACAAAGGCACAAGTGATCTAACCCTCTCTTGCTCTTTAAGAACTGCTCCCAGCAGTTACCATAAGACACTATAACACATAAAATCTTATAATTGGGTGCGATATGCAAATAAGCCTGGTTTGCTGGGTCAAAACTCAAGGGTTTTCCCCGCAGTTTCTACTCCCACCACTGGGTGGGGTGCGTCCCTTTCTCTGCGGCTGCAGGTCAAGGAGGGCCACAGGTGGCTTTAATTTTGAATTGTTTCATGGGTGTTTTTTTTTTTTTTTTAGTGGTCTATAAAGGTGTTGCCTATGTTTGCATTTGTATTTTATTTTGTTCGGTCCACATAGCTACCCTTTATTTCAGTTTATTGCTCATGTTTCTCTTGCAACGCCCAGCTTCCCATTCCAGGATCAAACATCTTTGAATTCAACTCTATTTTTGTTGTTCTTTATGGAAGACGACAGCTGCCTGTGGCAGAAAAGCTGTTTTCTGTCTGTCCGAAGTTAACGGCCCGCAGTTCTTGTTGTCCAAAAACTTATCCCATAAGTCAAGAAAAAGGAATGTGCAGCTCCTGCCAGGGAGGTCTTGGAAACTTGCAATGGCAGGCTTACACCACATCCAGAAGAGTCCACCCTCAGAGCTGGAATTCCCCAGTCGGGGAGTAAATGCACAACCCGACACCAGGCGAGGCAAAAACCTCTGAACGTTACAGATCACGTTTCAAGGGGAACCTCTGGAAGTCAGTCAAGGTTTCAAATCCACCGGCTTTGCTTTTTCCTATGAAAAATCATTGTTAAGGCACAGCCTGTAATGTGGCTAAATCCCCAAATGAGAAGTTGCCAAGCACAACGTGTCTCCTTTGTTTGCCTTCGGCCAAGTCTTCAAGCTGAAGTCATCTCACAGATCCCAGGGAGCCGAGGAGGCATGCGAGAGCTGCCTGTCGCTCGTCCTGGGGTTGCAGGAGGTGGCGCGGAGGCAGATCGCCTCTCCCTCTGCCTGACCTACCATCCAAGGTTACCCTGAGCCGTAACTCCTGCTCACGTCACTCTGAGCTCCTTGGGGACAAGGAGGAACAGAAATGTGTCAACAATACACGAAACAAAAGGCAGGCTTTTATCTAGGATCCCTGCCTTTAATGAATCCCTGTGTTGGTTGTTGTCTTCTTTTGGTTTTGTGGACTGTTATGTAACCCTAAAGGTGTCCTGTTGGTGATAAATATTTCCTCTTCATAGTCTCTAACACAGAACTCTTTTGATGTTAGTATGGATAACTTTTCCTGGGATAGAGAAAATTCTCTTTTATATTTTTAAAGCAGAAGTGGGTGATGTTGGAAGGTTTGAAGGAGGCGGGTTTTCTACCCCAGAAGGAACCGTCTGGAGTGGGGATGTGGAGAGAAGAGAGAAATATCTCACACACATTCCCGTGTGTGACAAGATATTCTGGTTCCCATGTCCTAGATATATTTATTTAAAATATTTTTATCCTGCCTTTCTCCTTAAAGAGGACCCAAGGCGGATTACATCGTTAAAAAGAAAATATTTAAAAGCTAAAACAGTAAATATATAAATATTAAAAGAGAATTAAACAAGTATTATATTAAAAACAGCAAATAAAAATGATACTAAAAACATCTAAAATAACAGAGCACAACAGTCTATTTAAAAATCATTTTCAGACTACTAGTCATTAGAGAAAAGGTTGTCTGAAGAGAAAGTTTTTTTTCCCCCTGCTTTCAGAAGGGCTGCAAAGATGGGGCTGGTCTGGTCTCCAGTGGGAGGGAGTTCCAGAGTCTAGGCATAGAGACAGGGAAGGCCCTCTCCCGTGTCACCACCAGGCACACCTGTGAAGGTGACAGAACCAAGAGAAAAGCCTCCCCTGATGATCTTAAAGCCCAGGCAGGCTCACAGAGAGAGATGCTTTTAGAGAGCTTGGGCGCAAGCCATTTCTTCAGATCCAAACTCATTGCTTCTAACCATGACTCTTTCTGCCAAAATGCCAAAAAAAAAAAAACCCAACAACCTCAAAGTGTTTTAAAGTCCACTTCTATTTTTTAAAAACTGCTCTCTGTGTGTGTCTGTTTCTTTTTATTAAATGGTTCAGGGTGACCCATACAAGCACTGAGCTTGGATCTGAAGATGCTTAGTACAAGCAAGGGGGTGGGCCTTGTCATGCAAGGAAATGTGTTTTGGATACTTCTGCCTCGCCCATTTTCTCTCCACTTCCTCTGCATCCCCCTCCAGATGGTTCCTGAAGCTCTCCAAACCTTTGGGACTGCTCTTTTCATGGAGAAGCAGAGATGGAGAGAAAGGGATGCGAAAGATTTCTGCCCACCTCCCAACTCTATTGACTCTTCAACTATCCTGCTCACATGAAACCACCTCTCGTACAATGAATTGTGGAGCCAGGCTTGTGTGCAATTGACCCCACCCAGTGAACCAGCATCTTATTCTTTCTTCTGCCCAGGCTCAAGATTCATCAACTCGGAAAGTTGTTGAGTTTGGGGATTCCTCCCTGTGCCCCCCCACCTTCCGCTAGCAGTCATCAGTCTGGCAGGGGCCAGGACAAAATCAGCAAGGGAGAAGCAAACAGACATGACCTGGCCAAAATATTATTGGTTCAACCAGTATGAATGGGAAAACGGAACAAGGAACAATAATGTTAAAGCATGATGTTGTTCGTGGTGCGCAGGGCCCTAAATACAAAATGGCAAGGAAGTATTATTCTGCTGCTGTTTTTTTTTTTTAATGAGAACCTGCTTTTGAACTGGCAACTTTGATAAGGCCATCACAAAACCACCTCAAAGAAAGAAGTCTACAGAGACCATGCAGTAAATCCAGAAAGGCTGCCAGGTCCCAGATTCAGGAAATAAATGCTTGGCTTCACTCTGTGCATGTTTAGGATCAGTGCCTGTGTCCACATTGTTGTCATAGAAGAAGCATATCACTTCCCCACGTGTGATTGTAGGCCAATAAAGATCTTCATAATATTATTGTTAGCCTTACAGTGAAGCTGAAATGTATGGTTATATAGCCAAAACAGCATTCCCCAACCTGGTATCCTCCAAATTTGGTGAAGTACGCTTATCATCATCCACAGAATGGCCATGCTGTCTGGAGACTCTGGGATTTGTAGTCACCCACACATCTTAGAAAGGTGCTAGATTGTGGAAAAATGGCCTCGAGGACGGGCGAGCGAAGATTGCAGGTTACTTCACTTTTCTTCAGCCTTAAAGTGGAAATGAGCACGAAGATGAAAAGGTTCAGGCTTCTATTGTGTTAAAAGGCAGTAAGATAAACTATTTGCATAACGAGAGGCACAACAGGGGTGCCTCGATGCAAAACTGTATTTAAATAGTAAAAATGGTATTTACAGTCATCCTTCTGAGACAGAATAGAACACAGATGGTTATACTACGGAAAGTTGTCTTGTAAAAACCATCTGTGTCAAGTATTGAAATAAGTACACTTTCCGAATTTATGGAGTGAAAAATCTCCATAAACTCCAGCAGTTGTGAATGGCTGATTTCTCAGATAAAGAAAAATAGTTTCTAGAAAACCGAATTTTAGATTTTTTTAATGTATCTAAGTATTTAGCCCCCATTTGGTAATATAAACGGCATTATGTCAACATAATGGGATTAAAGAGCAAAAGGATGACTCAAGTGCATTAAACTGTTAAGTAAAAGGTTTGCCCCATGATCAGAAAACCAGAAGACACCGTCTGTCTGTGTTTATGATCAGATGAACTTACAAAATCCTGCATCATATAGATGGGCGGCAGGAGGGGGAGGAATGGCGCTCAGAAATAGGTAGTGTGACCCATGCCAGATTTTCTTTCTTCCAGGTAAAGAGTAAATGGTTAAACAGGGAATTGTCTGAGCTAATGAGAAGAAGAAAATGTAATTATATTTTCCAGTTGGCTTGCTCCACTTTGACAGCATTCTACATCCATTGCCCATTCAATTCACATTTGACAATGCTGCTTCATTTCATTCTTGTCGATTACGACAGAGTGGGGAATACTGGATTTCACATCTAGTATTTTAATATTTTCAGAAAATGTAGTGATGTTCGGAACCATGTAAATAAAATGCCTTAATTTCACAAGGATTTTCCCATTGCTTTTAAAGGGCTTCAGGTTCTAGAAGTTTGATTTGTGTGATAGGAGTAACGCTATATTGAGCTGAGAATCAAATGGTACAGCTTCACAACATGTACATCAGGGTACACATCAACCTAGAAAACTGGGTTCTAAATCTAGACTGGGCAGTGGAAATGAATTTCTGGACAACAGTATACAGTCAAACGTGTTTATTAACCAGAGCATGGAAATGTTAGCCACCATGGACCTGTTAATATCTTAACGTCTTTCGAGAATGTGATAACGCTTTTCTGTCTAGGACCGAAATATAGTTCACTACATAGTATTTTGGTTATTGATGCCACCTGGTGAAGTAAGTATCTTACACTGAAGATAACAGGGAGTTATCTTCTGAAAATAGTTGAAAACAAAGCCAATTCCTTTTATTTTCAGACTATATTTGTTCTTACAGGCCACCACGTCACCTCTGACTTATGGCGGTTCTATAAATGAGTCATCTCCAAAAGGTCCTGTCCTCAACTGCCCTGTTCAGCTCTTGTAAACGTAAGGCTGTGGCTTCCTTTAACGAGTCAATCTATCTTATACGTGAGCTTCCTCTTTTCCTGTCACCCTCAACCTTTCCTAGCATTATTTTCTTTTTCATTAAATCTTGACTTCTCATGATGTGCCCAAACTAGGACAACCTCTGTTTCATTATTTTTTGCCTCCAGAGAAAGTTTATGCTTGATTTGATCTAGGATCGATTTGTTTGTCTTTCTGGCAGTCCAAGGTATCCACAAAGCTCTCCACCAGCAACATACAGGTATTTCAAATGAATTGATTTTCTTCCTTTCAGGTTGCAAAGGCCAGCACAGATAACTGCCTTAATTCTCTCAATATATTCCAAGTTTCCATACTTTTTTTTTTTAATCGGCATTTGTTTAATCTATATTTATCATGAATCTTGGGGGGGGGGAAACTCTTCTAAAGCATCTTGCATATCTGAAATAACTTGTAATTTCACAAGAGGCTAAGAAGTTTGATTTGGGCATAATCTTTCCATGATGAAGGGGGCTACAGTCCACAAAGATGATGCTATACAGTACCCCCCCCCATATTCACAGCAGCAGTATCCACAGTTTCAGTTATCCACACTTTGCCACAGCCCTATATACAGCATGCAAAGGCACTCCTTGCGGCCTTTGTCTTCCTGTATATTGTATATATGGTTTCCTCATATCCACAGTTTCAGACATCCACATAGAACTGATCCTCCGTGGATATGGGGGTCCTACTGTATACAACTTGTTGGTTTTTAGGATACCACAAGACCCGTTGTTGTTTTTACCATAACAATTTCATGGCACCCTAAATTGGAGCTGCCTCCCTAACGATAGGGCTGGCCCTGGATGGGGATTAGCCATACCCTTCTCTTAGCATAAATTGCTAGTGTTGTTCATTGTTGTTTACAGATCATTACCCAGATGCCTGCTATGACTGTACTCTGTAAATGCTGGTACTATTTAACAAGTATGGGTTCTTCTACTGTGAAGATTTAATTTTTTTATCAGGCTACAAAATGAAATACTGTATGTTTGAACTAAATCACAAGGCGTTTATAAATGTCAAGTGGGGAGAGAAAAGGAATTTATGCTTATGCATTTTTCTGCTAGACACCAAACTGTGCAGTGTAAGGTTAGGTAGGGATGCAATGAGATTTTTAATTACAATTTGGATTCCTTCAGTGTCTCTCCAAATGGATGACATTTGGGAAGTAAAGCACTGCATTGGGCATCTTTCCAGAGGGAAAATGGTTTAGCTGATACCTTAGTCTCTCACGTTTCATTTTGTTTTAGTGGGATAATAGTTACAGTATACTGTATATATTTTGTGGCATCTTAGTTAGACCCTTGCTCTACCATATATATATGATAGAGCAAGGGTCTATCTAAGATGCCACAAAAGAACCCTGTTTCCCCAAAAATAAGACCTAACCTAGTATGATTTTTCAGGATGCTCATAATGTAAGTCCTACCCTCAAAATAAACTCCAGTTAAGAGAAACCCCAGCCTCCGCCATTGTGCAGCAACCAGAAGAAGATGACATGATTGTGTTTGCATAAATGTAGATTGTTGTATATGAAAGAATAAAACATCCCCTGAAAATAAGCCTTAATGGGTTTTTGGAGCAAAAATTAATATGAGGCCCTGTCTTATTTTCAGGGAAACATGGTAAGCACATGTAAAGGAAGAGCTGGAAATACACAGAGTTATGGTTGTAGTTTTTTGTTTTGTTTTGTTTTGTGGGGGTCTGTTTTCATTAGAGGTGGATAAGCTTTGTCTGCATCCTGAATCCTGGACCCAGTAGGAACTTTGTACAACTCCAAGTGGCCTTGATGAATTTTGACTGAGGTCTGCTAAATGTGCTGTTAATGAGCAAACTTCTGGAAAATAACCTGAAATCAAAATTTTGTTGGCAAGTAAACTTCAGGTTTACATTTTGTGCATTAAAGGGGTATGGGTTAGGGTTACCTCATTTTGTGACACCATCTCTCCTGGAGACTCACTAAGGCAAAACAATGACCTTTTATTACAGATTTTGGATTTTTCTGTTTGTTTGTTTGTTTGCTTGCTTGCTTTTTCAACTATGGCGACATCCAGGGGCTGCAAAAAACATCCCTGGATGTGACTGTTGGGTGGTATTTTGCCCAGTCCTGCAGTAAAAGGGCTGGAGATGATGGGCTGTACCCCTTCTTTGTCTCTGATTCTGTGAAGTCAGGGCCCCAAAGTAGCCCCCCCCCGCTCCCCCTGCTTATTATTTCACTTTTGAATTCATATCTGTTGTGGCTTAGCCAGGTCTGCAACCGACCTCTGAGAAACTCTTGCTCCAATGAACACTTACCTCTTCTGCTTGCTGTGTCATGTCACAGGCAATGCCATTGTGTGTGAAAGTAACGGGGTCCAGGTGCTATGTCCTACCCCCTTGTTACACTTAGCAGCAATAAGCAACTATAGTGGACGTGCGTCTACCGGTATGACACAAGGACCTCATACCTCTCCCTTTGTCCAAGAAAATAAATACGAGGCAGTGAGTTTCAGTCATCTCACCCCAGAAGAGCTAGTCGGTTAGCAGGTTTTCTGTGAGTTCCCTGAGATTTCAGGGCCAAAAGCCTGAGACCTGTGGGTTTACCCAATGGGTTGTCACAAGAGGAAGGCTCTTGTGTAACAATTACAAAAATAACATGTGAGAGAAAGAGAAGGGGGATCTCCTGCACAGCCTTCCAAATAAATATTATGTGTGCAACATACGTGCTAACATCTTCACACTGAGCCAGTGAGTCCTGGCATCATGGGGGAGTGGGAAATAAAGAGAGGTATCTAGGTACCAAAGCCACCACACACACAGACACACACACAAAATGGAACTTTCTCCTCCATTACTATTGCTCACTCAGAGATGTGTTTCCTTTCCGGGAGATCTGTGGGTGCGCAGCAAGCCTCCTAAGACTTCAGCCGGCTAACTACGACTTGACAATCCTACATTTCAGAGGAGCCCTGCTTCTGGTTTCAATATCGTTTTGATATAAACAAGTTCTATAGTGTGTAAGAAATGATTTGGTTCCTTTCTCTTTCTCTCTTTCTTTCTTGATGAAGCGAAGTGGCTTTGAACTTGGCCAGCATCAGCGTGGAGGACTATAGAGCAGCCACACGTATCATACTAACCTTTTCTAGGAAGGAAAGGCTATGAATAGGAAGGGGGGGGGGAGAGAAAAAATTAAACCACAAACTTACTCATTCAGTTCCTCTCACACAAAAATAGGGGATACATAATAAGGTTCCTGGTGTCCAAGATTTTGCATCTCAGAAAGTGGCTTCTCCCATGGGTAGTTTTCCTTTCTCCTCTACTCATTGGCACATTTCAGTGGAATCTTCTAGATCCATTAATGGTGACATAACAATATCGCCTGCCATGACAATGTGTAACAAGCATTTTTCACCACTCACTTTTTTTTTAAACTCCCCCCCCCATTTCCCCTGCCACCATGCTGTGTTCCTCTCCAGAACAAGGTACAGAAGGAGTGTGCCTCCTGCTTTCAAACCTCCCGGAAGCCCAGCTGAGTGTGAGAACAAGGCAAATGCTTCCTCCCGTTTTAAAGGAGTGTGCTTCGTTCTTTTGTCTCCACTGTGACCCCCAAATCTGTCAGTACAGCAAGCCAATTCAGCTGTGCGGAAATCAGAGCAAAGGACGGAAGCAGGAGGATGTAGGGAAACCGGCCTAGGGTGAGGTTAGTTCAGTTCGGGGGGAGGGCAGCAGACACTTCCACAATTTGCCCACCACTGGATCTCAACATAAAGGCTTTATCTGCACATGGCTCCAGGAACAGACTCTGTTGTAAATGTTAGGCATCTTTCAGTCTCGAAAGACTATGGTAACGTGCTCTGTATGGAGGACTTGGAACAGCGTCTACTGTGGCTGAGGAGGCCAATTCGAGAGTGACAATCCCTCCCACACTGAAGACAAATCCAATCTGTCCCCTGTCCAGCTCCCTGGTTTTGCTGCTTTTGTGACTTCCTCTTTGCCTCAGCCTGCTGGGCAAGGGTCTCTTCAAATTGGGAGAGGCCTGACGCAACACCTGCCTCCAGGCTGAACACTCAGATGTCAGGGTTTCTGTTGTTAAAATCCCACAGTGTATCTGTTCTTGAATTTTTCACCCCACCTAATAATAACCGTTGTGTGCTGTCAAATGACACTTTCCAGGGTTCCCAAAGCAAAGAAGACACAGAAATGGTTTGCCCTTCCCTTCTTCTGGGGATGTCCCAGGACTGTGCAGCTTGTCCAAGGCCACCCAGGCTGCCTCTGCCAGGGAACGAAACTCCCAACCTCTGGCACCTCAGCCAGATACCTAAACCATCCATTTTTTTTCTTCCTAGGCATGTTCAGGAGTCAAAGCACTCTGGCTGGATAAAGCCACATGCACAGGAACGTGGAGCAGGCTGCTGCCCACACACTGCTCCACCAATGGCTATCCGTCATGGCATACATTTTCCAGGATAATTTGGGAGCTAATGTTCTCTCAAACAGAAATTGCCACTTAGTAGTCCTAGTACGTACCTGTACACTGTTACTGACTGTGACAAGGCATAGATTCTGCCACTCTTGCTCATGGCTATCGTTCATTAAGGTAATAAGGGAGATGAATCATTAAGCAGAATGAAGTCCTTGTGCCTAGACATCCACAAGGGACATTGAATAGTGATGAAATCCATGTTTCCTAAATTGAAATGTTATAAAATTATTGGTGCAAAATAAGTCATCCTTCTCGAATGCAATTCCCATTTCAGAGAAGGAATAATTGATGATACACTGTTTTGGATCGTTTTCTTTCTAACAAGCATCAAACTGGCTGTTCAGTGCCGGGAAATGGCCAAAGAATTGCAGAGCTACAGGCCCACATGAAAAATGGATTACTGTGAAAAACATAATTACAAAAGGTTTTCCAGTTCAACTTATTTATCTATACTTCACGCCACCTTTCTGTGTTGCGAGCATTCATTCCACAATCATCATCCACTTCCCACAGGTATGTGCCTGCCATCTCACTACACCACTGTCATCACCTTTCATGCTGCTTTCACCTTTCTAACTCCTGAATCACCCCGAACCCTAAAGTTCAGAGTTCATCCGGGGCTCATTTCCACATCATTATTGGAATCTTGTAGCAACTCTGCTTTTATTATGTTTAAGACGGTGTTCTGCTAGAGGGAGTGACTGGTGTTTTAATTTTAAAACATACACAGCTGGTCAAAGAAAAGTGACTTAGAGAACACCTGATATCACAAAATATGGTAGAGTGGAAGTCAACATGTGTGAATGAAAAACCTGGGCTTTGGGAGATTCCAGAAGCTGCATGAATGGGTCCTTTTTTTAAAAAAAGAAGAAGTGATCTACTGATTATACTTCAGTGATAAAGGCTGTTAAGGAGGGATTGGGTGGCCAATGTGGTCCAGGATATTATGTAAGTTTACTTCATCTTGTCCTTCAGCCTTGCATTTGAACCCCATCGCAACATACCAACTGTGTCAACTTCTAAAGTGATTTCAAGGCCCAGGTCCAGGCACTTTGCTGCTGGAAGCAGAAGACAAGATTGTGTTCCCTCCCCCATTTTGAATACAGAAACTAATTGGATTGATGACTGAATCTTCTTTCAACACCAGAGATAGGTTATAGTGTTTCCCACCACAGCTGGGTCAGCAGATGACACTAAGCCCAGGATATACAATGAGGTATTTAAAAACCATCTTCCAACGGAGGAGCACAGCATTCAGAAGCAACAGCTGACAGGTTGCCACCCCTACCTCTAGTTAGAGCTGGCCCTGATGACTTGACTGGGTCAAGACTTCAAGGAATGTATGATACAGATTCATCTTACGCTTCTTTCCCAGATTCTAAAGCCCCAGGGAGAGCCCTCCAGGACTGAGGAGGGACTCCTCCGCAGACAGCTGTGATCCAGATGTTGAGGGCAAGGACAATATGAAAGGGGGAGCACAATCTGTTCCACCTTCTTGCAGGTAGACTCTGCACACTATTAGAAGACCTGAAGAGGGCTGCTTAGTGTCCACTAGAATTGTAATGCTTGAATGTCCATTTTAAAACTCCCTTATGCTTCAGAAGTACCTGGCATGAAGCACGTTTGAAGCACAGTCTAAGACATTCTGTTGACTTGTCATCCTCAAAAGTAAGTTTTCCATTTTCTGATAGGAGGAGGAGTCACTGTTCCTGGATATCGTTCTCTTGGTGGGCAGCAGAGAGCCACAGTGCATCACTTTTTCTAAGGCAGCAATGTCTTATTACTACTGTCCTAGCCATCCAGAATTGGTTTTAGGCCCCTGCATCTCAGATTCGATATGAAATAAATCAGGTTTATCATTATATTTTTGCTCATGAACTAGAAGATGATGTGTTACAAGTTGTTGTCATTTTTGTGCATTTTAAGATATGTATATTGATAGCTCAGTGGTTGAGGTATCTGTCTGGGGAGCCAGAGGTTGGGTGTTTGAGTCCCTATGGTGCTTCCCGCAAGTAGAGCCAGCCTGTGTGGCCTTGGGCCAGCTGCACCGCCCCAGAAGAAGAGAAGGGTAAACCACTTCTGTGTACTTTCTACCTGGAAAACCCTGTAAAGGATCACTACAGGTCAGAATTTTCTTGACAGCACATGGCAACAACGTCTTGTAGGTTGGATAAGAGGAAGGATGGAAATAAATTCTTGTATTATAAGAATCAAACCAGTATCTAATCCAAACCATTTAATGTGCTGGCAGAACCTAAGCCTTCAATTTTATGGTGGGAATCCACTCCATTCATATGGTGATGCCCAATTTGCTTCCTTAGCCTTGTATGTTCAACATAATGCATAAACACATCATCTGTGTTAATTAGATAAAAACCATGGCTTGTGAAAATACCTCTTACAGGCAAAGACTATAATCTTATCTCCAGCTTTGGGTGTTACAGCATAATCCGAAAGCTCACAAAGCTATATTAGCTGCTGAATTTTGTTTATTTTAGAAAATGTCGGCAAAACTCTTCCACATCCCACATTTTGTTCTCGCCCAGTAGGCACCATTAGCTGGCCTGTAAAATAGGTGATGTATTTTTCAGAGCACTGGAGTATACCATATTTTTCAGTTTATAAGACGACCCAATGTATAAGACACCCCCCTCCCCTTTTCTAGCCCAAATTAGAAAAAGCAGGGATCAAAGGGCTCCCTTTTTGCTAAGCCCCATGCCTTGGCAAAAGGCAAGGCAAGCGGCTGTCAAAGTGACAGCCTTTTGCTTGCCTTTTGAGAAGGCATGGAGCTTAACAAAAAGGAAGAGACCAATAACTCCCCTTCCTTTTTGCTAAGCCCCACGCGTGTGCCCTTGCCTTTTAAAAAGGCATGGCGCATAGCAAAAAGGAAGGGAGCAACACCTCCCCTTCCTTTTTGCTAAGCCCTGTGCCTTCACAAAAGGCAGTGGTAAAGAGCTGCCTTCCGTGTATAAAACGACCCTCATTTTTCTCTCAAATTATTTAAGGAAAAAGTGTTGTTTTATACACTGAAAAATACGGTAACTCTTAAATTGGCTTTTAGGCAAAACCACCAAATGAGTATATAAGATTTATTGGCTCTATATAATTAGGGATATAACATTATATAGCACTTATCTATTGATTTACGGTATATCTTTACTTTCTACCCCATCTTTTCCCTCAAAATAGAATTTGGCATATCACAGTAATGGTAAATCAAAGAAGAATGCAAATTAAACCCAAAACAAATCGCCAAAACAGAATTAAATTAAAAGGACAACATAAGACCATTTGAAACAAACCAGTAACGTCAGCGGCCCTGTCCTCAGCACCCAGTCAGTTGCCAAATGGTGACCTGAGGAGAAAATGATTTGCCCTCGGCAAGGAGAGACCGAGCCGAGCCTTCCTTGGGAGGGAGGGCATTCCAGGGTCTGGAAGTGGTCCCAGTCACTACTGCTTTCTTGCTAGGCTGTAATCAACGATGGAGTTCATTCCTGAACCGCAAGAGACAGGACATAACCTAACAGCACAGATAAAAGTGGCAAGGAACAGGAGAAGCCTCTGTTTGAGGAGAGGTTGTGAAATATTTGATACCTTTGAGACAGGGAAATTAATTTACTGTTATGATTTTTATTAAAACAGCAGAAAGGTTTTAAAATTAAGCATGGCCATGAGAAGTTGAATATTTTTGGAATAAATATTGCAGCGCTCACCACACCTGACCAAACCCTTTCAATAATTCTGGGGTTGTTGTTTAACTTGTACTCCTCTGGATCGCTCCTTTTGCCAAAACCGGGCGAATAGCCCGCCTACCCTTTCCAAGGCTGCTTCAGTCCTCCGGCAGCCCTTTAAAAAGGAGGAAGAAAAACTTTTGTGTGAAACACATAGCTGATGTTATCTTGGTGATACAACCTTGATTATGTATCCCTGTGGTGGCTGTCAGTATGCATACCATAATATCTTATGAAAGCTGTTTTCAAAAACAAAAAAATGGTTTGCAAAGCAAAAAAAGGGTGTATTTTTAAAAAACAGAATAAAAAGGTTTAGAATGGTAAGTTTTTATCATGGAGCTGAAATGTCATCCTTTTCTCTCTTTATAGTTTAAATGGACATGTGTGCACAAGATCCACTAAGAAAACATTACGTTTTCCAGAATATCTCCACATGAAGAGTACCGTTCAGCCCACCTCCTACCAAACTACCTTGTTTTACCTCACTGTTTCCACTTCCTCTCAGACTAATTTCACCAGCAGCCTCGAAATTGAACTCTCGTCTCACAACCCTTTCTGTCTCTAACTCAAACTGCGCTAAACAAAACAAATTTAAAAAGGCTCCTTCTCACACACAATGCTTACATGTATATTAGCAGCCGTACAATCACACAGCACACCGGTCAAGCAGAACATAGTTCCAGCCACACCTATTCCATCCTACCACAGCCAAGCAAAAGCAAGTCACTCACCATGCACATCAATACATATCTATATGCGTGCACACACACATACGCACACCTGTTATGGACTGCCAGATCCTCACAGAGAGGATCCACTTACTACTCAGTCACACTAGCCTTTTGCTACTTGGTGTGGGTGCTTGCCAGTCGGGTCAGTGCACTAACGATTGGGAAAGTTTCCTGTGAGTCCCTTTGTCCAGCACCTGTTGAGCTACTTGTTCCTTGATCCTCCAAGGAGACTAAAACAAACAGGCTGTTGTTCCTGGTTGCAAACCAGCCCTGCAAGGTAGAAAACTTTAAAATCCACAGAAATACTCAAAAGACTTCCAAGTGCATAAGACACTAGGGTTTCGTCGTCGTTTAGTCGTGTCCGACTCTTCGTGACCCCATGGACCAGAGCATGCCAGGCCCTCCTGTCTTCCACTGCCTCCCGGAGTTGGGTCAAATTCATGTTGGTTGCTTCGCAGACACTGTCCAGCCATCTCATCCTCTGTCATCCTCTTCTCCTCTTGCCATCACACTTTCCTAACATCAGGGTCTTTTCCAAGGAGTCTTCTCTTCTCATGAGATGGCCAAAGTACTGTAGCCTCAGCTTCAGGATCTGTCCTTCCAGTGAGCACTCAGGGTTGATTTCCTTTAGAATTGATAGGTTTGTTCTCCTTGCAGTCCAGGGGACTCTCAAGAGTCTCCTCCAGCACCACAATTCAAAGGCATCAATTCTTTGGCGGTCAGCTTTCTTTATGGTCCAGCTCTCACTTCCATACATCACGACAGGAAAAAACATAGCTTTGACTATTCGGACTTTTGTTGGCAAGATGATGTCTCTGCTTTTTAAGATGCTTTCAAGGTTTGTCATCGCTTTCCTCCCAAGAAGCGGGCGTCTTTTAAAACCCACAGAAATGCTCAAAAGACTTCCAAGTGCATAAGACACTAGGGTTTAGTACCTACAAAACCCTCTGAATGAAGACACAATTGTTGAAGAAATTTTAAGTAAAACCTGTAAGTTCATCAAAAGTCTTAATGGTGCTAGCAAAAGGATTACAATGTGAAGCAGTCCCATTGTCGGGATACACAAAAACAGGTTCAGAGATTCAATGTTTAGAAGTCATTCCCACTAAAACAAGGAAAGTAAACCTAATCTATACATACTAAGCGGCATAGTTCCAGGACAGAAACAGATTTCAGCATAGTAACAAGCTAGATTACTTGTTGAAGCAAGAAAGCATGAAGGAACTCAAAGCTGCTAGCCAAGAGTTGCTTAACTGATCCATGGTTCCATCTGAACTTATATCTCATCATCCCCTCATGAGCTGGTTCTAGTCATTCCACCAAACAAATTAAGCCAGTTAATAGGTTTCTGATGCAGAAGCACCCCTAAGATTTTACCAGGCACAAGCAAACTGTATCATGAGAAACCAAGCATGTTACACTTCTCAGAAGATACTTCCAAGGTCACAGATAACATTTCACAGCGGTTAGCGATGTCTCCTCACAACTCCACCGGGCGTGCCCTCTCCGTTAGCTTAGCTCAGCCAATATTAAGATTTTAAAAGAAATTACAGGGATGATCAACCTCTTTTCTGCTGGTTTCTTCACAATACTCATCCATATACAGAGTATGGAATCACCACAGATACAACAAACACAATGTCTCACTGGAATTACTGATCTTTGAAGACAACAGAATACTGTATTTTGCTGCATTTATTGCTCTAGCAACATTTTAAAAATCTCTTGACAATACTGCAATTCACATTTATTTTTAAAGAATACTAGAATGATTTGCTCTACAATTTCCATTCCGCTTCCCTCTGAAAAGCCTGTTTGGAAAAGGTTGCCGCCCTTATGCTAAATGCAATAAGGCGGTGGCAGGGTAACATTATGGGAGGGAGATTCAGGATTCGCCTTTCTATTTATTTAAGGCTGGAGCTGTTTCACCCCAGTGAATTGGACTGAGCCGAAGTCTACTTTTTCAGCTATGTTTGCATCCCATAACTGACAACAGGTTGCAGGTTGTGTGTTTTTGTGGTGCCCATGGCCTATTTTATGGAAATCACAACAAGGTTCTTCAAAGGTTTTTGTACCATAGCACAATAACAATGTGAGTGTGAATTGTGGCCTTTGGAATGGCTTGGTGCCAGAGGACTGGGGGTTACAAGGTGGTTTTTTACATCTCATCTTGCTTTTTAGTTCTCTTATTTGTGAAGTGTCCCCTGCAAAGAATGCCCCCCCATTTTATTGCCAGTTTTGAAGTTGACTATTCTCCATTCCCTCTTTCCCCAAAATGGCTTTATAGTGAAAGGGTTGCTATTTAAAGCCTAAACGTGCGGGGCCTGCGCAGAGTCTTTTGCCAAGGAGCAGGGAGCACACTGGGACGGGGGCCAGAAATCTGGAGCCAAAAACTAGATCATGTTGGTGGTTCAGACCTTCATGTAAATGAGAGATTAGAAAGCCTGCAAACAGACCTTGCTCAGAAAGGGAGGCAGGAGGAACACCCGTGCTCTTTTCAAAGTAAATCGTATCAGAATTTTCTTTTTAATTTAGGAGATACACACCTGTACACACACACACACACACACACACACACACACACACACACACACACACACACACACACACACACACACACACACACACACACATCTGTAATTTAAAAAGAGGACTAGATTGTTTATAACAGTTTTTGCTCCTCAAGTGACAGGGCTTGCAAATTTGTGTATGTGTGTGAACAAGGTTATTTAAAGAGTTGACAAGCTGTTAATGTCTTACGGGTGCCTTATGAGATTATTCAGAAAGCCAGGAAATGCAGAGAAGTGGTCTAAGTGGAGTATGGTCGTTTCATTGCAAGATTTTTCAGTGTGGAATAAGTACCATACTTTACCATGTATACAACCCCACAATGTATAAGACACCCCCCTAATTTTGATCCTTTTTGGAGGCGGAGGAGCCATTAACGGGCAACGGCTTCCTCCACCTCTGTCTCTCCTGCTGCTGCTGCCTCTGCTGCCCGCCCGATTACCTCCTCCAGTGCGACTGCCGACTGCCGGGGCTCACCTCCAGCTCACATTGCTGCCCTGTCCCCTGCCCTAAGGAGATTGTGGGAGGAGGTGGCAGCAGGAAGAGGTGCCCAAGCAGGCGCAAGTGCTTGGTTGCCTCCGCCTCTGCTTGCTCCTGCCTCCACCACTGGAGGGACAAGGGGGAGATGTGAGCTGAGCCCGTCAGTCCCAGTGGAGGTGGTGATTGGGCGGGCGGGGAAAGCAGCAGCGAGAGGCGCTGGAGCGCATGTGAAAGCTCCTCCGCCTCCATCTCCTGCTGCTGCCTCAGGGCCACCAGAGGGGACAAGCCGTGAGCTCTGGAAGAGGCAATTGGGCAGTGGGGGCAACAGCAAGAGGCACCCGAGTGTGCGTGACTGCTTCCTTCTGTGTATACAATGAAACTCAATTTTTCCTCTCATTATTTTTGGAAAAAGTGTTGTTTTATACACAGACAAATATGGTACGTAAACTGCCATCTGCTGGTCCCAATATGCCGTTAATGCCAGCAAAGGAAACATGGCTGACCACAGTTCCAGGGGCAACTGTGCAGACTGCCCCATCATTCCCTGCTCAAAAGAAGAGTCTCATCTTGACAAGGCCAGCAAGGCGCACGATGTTGGTCAGCGGAGAATGGCAACTCTTGCGTTGAACTTTTGTGAGGAAAGGGTTGTTTGAATATCCCTCATGTGACTGAGACCCTGGAGTAAAATCACTAGTTCATTGTTAGCTCACTTCATGTTACATTCAAGAAGCAAGCAAAAGAAGATGGAGAGTTATGGAGAGAAAGGCATATGTATGTGCCCATCAGTGTGGCACTGATGACCCATAGGGCGACTGGGGGGGCACCTCTCTTCAAATTTTGGAGTAGGTTTCTCCTAATTAGTCCATGAGCTGCCCCCACCCCATGGTAGGGCTGCAGTATCATACTACATGCACATGGCTCTCCTCTCCAGGCATTTGCTCTATCAGTTTGGATGCCCAGAAGGGTGCCATGGTGGAGTGACACAATGTGAGAAAAAGGGCTGCTTGGCACAGCCCCATCCTGCTTTGAGTGGCCCTCTGCTTTCTAAAAATCTTGAATAGGGGTCTAGCTGCCCAGCAACCTATAACAGAGTTCGTCGCCTATGGGTCGCACAGTCACCATCGTCTCATTCCCTGAAATTTCCGGGCCCAAATCTGTGGGCAGGGACCCTGTGAGGCCATGTTGGCAGGGCAGGCAAAGCTTGGGAGGGAAGAACGTGCAACATCCATGCAAACAGCTTTGTGCTGAGCCACTGAGCCCTGATCCCAGTGGTAATGGGAATGACACTCGGAAGAAAGAGATGCTGCACACAAGCATCACACTTCCTTCTCTTCCACTATTCACTCCCCATCTGGAGACCCAGAGAAGCACAGCTATTCCCTAAAACTTCAGTTGGTGGTCTGAGACTCCCTATGTGGGACTCAAAAGATTCCCACAGCCACAATTCACTTTAATCATATGGAAATATCTTTTGGTGGCAACCACACCATTGTCACTATGTTCACATCGGGTGTCAGAAAAGCAGGCATGACATGGAAGCTTCCTTCCCACTTCCCTTTCCTGCCTCAATCTGACATCCTCCCTTCACTCTCCTTTCCCACACTCCAGAATGGATTTCCTGCCTGGCAAAACAGGACAACTAGGCTTTGCAAGGCTTAGGATCAAGGCTGGTGCTGCTCCTGGTGGTGGTGGGATATGTGGCCAGAGCAAAAATCCCACCCTTTTAGGTCTTGGCTAGGGCTTGTGAGAACTGCAGTCCAACAAAACGTTGACTGAGGACTATAATTACCCAGACCTCACTTGCTGTTCTGATTTCGCTCTGGGAATTGTCTGCGGACTTCTTTTGGATACTGAGAAAATTAAGAGTATGGGATCCTTTCTAGCATGAAGTTATGACGTGACATCACATATAATAACGAGAGGCTATGAGTCTTGTCAGACCTCTTACGATGAGCTTTATCAAGGATGAAATTACTAATCTTCACTGAATCCTCAGGCATATTTCTTAAAAATTTATATTAGGAAAACCTATTGACATTTATAGCAGAAGCTATTTCACATTATAGTGTCAGCATTTTACAATTAAGTGTTCTGAATTATTAAAATGTCTTATTACAGATATTCTCGGTTGAGGTTGAGGCTGCCTGCCCTATTCTGTCTTTCTTACCATGTGAAGGAAATTAGCACTCTGGCTGTCTTTCTGTCACCGTACAGCTGGGCGTTCAGCAACTCTGAGCGATTTAAGGAAATCTGCCATGGCTTCCATAATATGTAGTCTGCCAGAAAGAGAAAATACTTACACCTCAGGCTGAGGAGCCAGAGGTTGGGAGTTCAATTCCCCCCACAGTGCCTCCTTGACAGGGGCTGGACTCAGTGATCCATAGGGTTACTTCCAGCTTTGTAGTTCTAAGATTTTTATTATTACTATAGCAATAAACCATGGGGTCACTAATAAACATAAATAGCAAAGTCAGTTTTTTAGTACAGGACCTCTTTTGTCAATACAGTCTATGGGCTACTTCCCACAGTTTGATGCTGGTTGTGATTCAAGATGCTAGGAGACTGTAAACATTTTATATTTAATAAATAAAAAATAAAATGTAAACTGTTCTAATCTGGCTGTTTAACACATGTATTTCTTTTCAAGGGTTCTGGTGCAACTCCCATCAGCCCTAACCAGTATGACTGTGGGTTGGAACGGCAGGTGTTGTAGTTGGAACATCTGGAAAGCACCAGGCTCCACACATACATTCTAGCTCACAAGTTTAACATGGCGGCCTTTTCCCTCATCAATATTACTAGTCAGGAGTCGTGACAGGAAAGTCTAGCATCCCACAAGGCCCTACAGTATGTGGTAAAGCATAATAAGACAACACAAGCTTATCTGGTTACCTTCCTAGTCAGCTTCTCAACAATACAGGGCACAAAGGAATCTCAGCGCTGTGGCGTCCACCCTCGTGCCCCTTAACTTGACCTACAAGCCCCAGAGCACACGAAGGCTAACTAACCTCACTCTTCTCACTTGCTGCCACCAGGTGACTTCTAAATCACCATTTACTTCAGAAAGACTCAGGTCCACTCTTCCAAGTTCTTTTAAATAAAACTTTGGTTTATTGATTACATAGATTCATAAATATCTTCAGTAGTTAATCACATCTAAATTCCTCAAACTACACATTCTCTTGCACACCTTGACTCTACTCTCAGTGACTCAATCGGACTTAAACTCACTTCATCTCACATTCTGACTGAAATATTGATTCAAGCTCCGCCTCTCATAGCATCAGTCTCGGCTCCGCCTCTCTGCAACATTAATATTCATAAACCATTATATTACATAACATAGACCATAGATCAAATAAATAGAGAATGTTACAGACCTCCCCCCTTAAATATGTTTGTTTGGGAGGGGAAACACCGTTTTTCCTCCTAAACAAACAGGTACAGTGGCATAACTTATATCTCATTTAACAGTTCAATAGGTAAAGTCATTCAATTTCCCTTCTTATTACTTTAAACAATTTAAACAACTATCATTCCTTATACGCCAAGCATTTTACTAATCTCAACAATATACTTTACCTTATCATTTATACTTTATAATTAATTTTCATTAACATTACCAGCCTTACAGAACTTACAATCAGGAAATTTCTCATAAATAATTAAACAGTGAATCAAAGTCCAGTCCAATTAGTAATAAAAATCCTGGTATCATTCTTCACATTTTAGTCCATCAATTTAATTTTTAATCACATTTACAAATGTCCATTCTCCCTCCATCAGCCATTTGGCTTCCAAGGCTCGATCAAAGTCTCTTTTGCAAAGTCCAAGTTTGCAAAGTCCAAAACAGGCTCACTCCCGCAGTCATCTGCATGGCACCACACCTCTCCAAGTCCATAGCTTGAAGCATCTGTAAAAAGGTTGAACTCACGGTGGTAACCAGGTGCGCTAAAGACTGGTCCGGATGTTACTGCCTCCTTTAGCTGGACACACGACTGCTGGCACTCAGGAGTCCCTCTGTCCTCCACAGGCTCTTTCTTCCGCAACCTCTTCCGTCGTCTGGTGGTCATCGGCCACTCGGTTGACCCCTGGATGTCGTCAGCTGGTTGTTTTATAGGGAAGCCTGCTCTTTTTCTGGCTCGGGGCTTCACCATCTCATTTGGAGAAAGGATAGTCAGTTTCCTCTCCTCCTTCTGACCATCTCTGGATGTGTCCCTCTTTAAGACATCAGAGCGGATGCCTTTCTCCACATTTTATCCCACCGCTGCCACCACTTTTGTGGGGATCCCCTCTGAAGCCCCTGTTCCCCCAGGCCTTCACGAGGTTCTTGCTCTTCTTCTTCGCTGCCACCAGGTATTACTGCTCTAATGCCATTTAATCAAGGAGACAAGTGTGCTTTTAAAACTTAACTCATTTATTAGGTCAGGGAAGTTAACATATGATTTATATCCAATAGGTAAATCACAGGTTGCTAATCACTTGTATTTGAATCAGTTCTACTTTGACTTTAAACTCCTACTAACACTCTGTTCCATTAAGAGAGAGATCTTTAACTCACTCTAAGTTCACCTTTAAGTTTCACACTGTCTCTCACTCACAGAATCTCCCTTCATACTCCACACACCAGCCTTTATATCCAGCCTCCTCCACCCTTGGCACCGCCTTCTGTCCACTCACTGGCTCCTTCTCCACGTCTCAGCTGTGACGGACAGGTGAGGGCAGGGCAGGGCTGTTCGCTACAAGCGCTTTGGAAACAGATCTCCCGGAGCTGAGGAAGACCGAACTGATCAGATTCCTTTTCCCTAGGCTGTGATGACATGTTGCCTGAAACTGTGAGGAAGATTTAGGGGGGTCTGTCATGAGTGCACTGTCCCTACCCTTGGGCTCCAAATCAATAACAGTAATTGGAAAATTAACTCATTGCTGTCAATGACAAAATTTAAACTGCTTAATTTGTCAAATTAACCCGCTAATTAAAATATTAGACTGCAATGCAGAGGGCATATATCAAACCATTCTTCTTGTCTCTAAAGGGAAAAGGGGCTAAATCTCCTTTTAAAAATGACATTAACAGGTGGCCTAACCTTGTCCTAGACAAGTGTTTAGAATACTGTATAATGTCTCTCAGCCTTAGCTAGTAGAGTGAAAATCGATGGCATTTCTCAAGGTTTCTGGGAGTTGGAATCTTAAGACCCATCACTCTGCAAACAGCCAACTTGCCACTTTCAGGTACAGTTCTTCAACTAAAAGGAGGTTTGACCCAGGGTGTAGGACTAGTCAGTGAGAAGGCTGCTCATGGATAAGGATGTTATGAGTACATGCAAAAATTTCTCATCCTTGGTGATTTTCCAAGTTTCACCATGCTGAGATTCCTCACCAAGACTTCTCCTTCATCCACAAATTTCTGGCTAGTCCAGTTCATCTGCTCCGTGCTGTCAGGAAATTTATCTTATATAATTTATAGGGTTTTTAGCACATCCCATCCTTTAGCATTTGGCCCAGCCATGGTGCCCCCACCCCATGAAGACGCAGCGAGTGTGGGCAGGAGCAGGCATCCTTTTCTCAGAGCGACCGTAAGGGCAGGTGAGCCCGCCTGCCTCAACGAGAAGCCCTCGCCTCTCCTACAGACGGGCGAGAGCCGGCCGCGCTCCCAGACAGGCCGGCTCGGCGGGAGGAGGCATTCACGCCCGTCTCCCCGGGCGGCTCCAGGGCACACACCTCCCTCAGGGAAGAAGGGCCAAAGTCTGTGCAGACACGGCTGGGCTCGTCCCTATAACGAGGGGTGGAGGAGGCTGGAGGAGAAGGAGGAGGAGGAGGGCCAGAGCTGGCCGGCCTTGGAAAGGCGGCCCGGGTGGGAGCACCTGCCGGCGGCGTGCCCTGAGGGAAGTCTTCGGCCGCTCCCTCTTCGCCTCCCGCTGCCTCGGCCTGCTCAGGCTGCTTCCCTCCGGCAGCGCAAAGGGCCTCCCTCCTCCCCACGCTCGGCGTGAGGGTGCCCGGGAGGGATCCTCTCCGGACCCGCTCTCAAGCGCTCCAGCAGTGCTGGTGGTGCCTCTTGGTCACCTCGAAGGCCTCCCCGTCGACAGCACCTCGCCTTCCTCCTCCTCCTCCTCCTCCTCCTCCTCCTCCTCCACTCTCCAGCCCTCCACGTCCCCACGGGTGTCGCCTCTCTGAGGAGTCGCCCGCATCGCTTCCCCCAGTCCGCCGGGGAAAGGCGGGTCGGAAATCTCACCCTCCTTCTCGGGGAGGTGGAAAGGCCATTCTCCACATGGCCGGCCCCTGAGATGTCTAAACAAAACTGCAGTAATAATGACAAGTGTGGTGGGCTCCTCAGAGTTCTATCAGAATGGAACTGTTGTGGTTCCATCTACTAACATGGGGCATCTCCATCTGGCACTTGAGACCAGATACAATGATGACTATACAGTATAGGAGTCATCCTAGTCAGAGGCGCTACTGGAACTTTGCTGCATGATGCCAAAGGGGCTAAATCCACAATTTAATCACTGAGCAGAAAACAAGTTTTTCACTTGGACAACACCGTCTTCTCTTTGTGTGTCTTATATACAGAGATGTAGCTGCCTTGGAAACTATTTACATCCCTTCTGTTTGAGATCCTAAGTAAACATCATGTTATTTCTATTACTGTTTGTTCAAACAAAGAAAAAGATTCCCTTGAGAAAGATCAGATGTGGTGGATTGGTAATCAAACATGAAAAATTAAATACCTCAGCCTTTGCAAATATCAACATATCCACAGTAAACAGAAGCACACCCAGGAAGGAATTTTCTCCAGGGATGTTCAGTTTTTGTAAAAGTTGCACTGCAATAATAATGTTGATGTAGTAACACACGCAATTAAAATGAAAATATTTTACTATCAGTGTCCCCAAGTGGTTCCTTTCACCTGGGGAGGCATTCATTTTAAAAGTAAAAAATAGGTGTTCATGCATATTCAGCATGAAAACAAAATTTCAGGCCAATATGGAATGGGGGCAACTTAATTTACCTAACTCCACACCTTCCACTGTTCATTTGACTTCTTTCAGATGATTGCAATAGCAATCATCTGTACATCCTCAAGTGCTAGACTTATTTATGGGTTAACAAATGCCATAGAAAAAAATATGAACTCTACTTGTGATAAGAATTTAGAGAGGAAAGATGGTCTAGATTAGAAATGGCAGCTTTGTATTTGTCTCCTGGGGGAGATGAAGTTGAAGCTTGCCAGCACAGGTGGCCAGCCCAATGGGACACACCCGCCTGAAACAGGCATGGCCAGTGTCATCCAAACACTTTTCCTAGCATTTCTGTGCATCTCAGTTTAGTCATTTTAGCTGTTAGTGAGAATGCAGGCTTAATCTGATACTGTACAGAGCCCACTGACCTGTCTTTCTGGTTGTGGTTGTCTATGGTAACCTGCAAGAAGGCTCCTGTACCATTCTTTGAACTGATTTTCCTCCCCTGCCAACTATTTTTATTGTCCAGCTTTCACAAAGATATTGGGAATACCATTGTATGAACAATCTTGTCCTTGCTGTCCAGCAACACATCTTTACACTTAAAGGTTCTTCCTGGTTCCTTCACAACAGCCTTTCCAAGTCTCAGTCTTCCTCAGATTTCCTGGTTGGAATTTTTATTTTGAATGAAGAGAAATCATTAGTGGTGCATCGTCCTCTTGTGAAACCCAGTTCCCCATTGGAATGCATTGAAATCCATTTAATGTGTTCCAATTGGGAAAAAAATTGTCTTGTGAAAATTATCCATAGAAAACATCATCTTGCGAAACACAGTTCCCCATACCATATTGGGGAAAAGCAATCCCCCCACCTGCACTGCCTTTGAAAATTAAATGGGACTCAGATGGCCTTCCCCCTTTCTCTCTCCAGCAACAAATAAAGAGAGTAAAAGGAAGCAAAACAGCTCCCTGACTCTTGATAACGATGATTCCTTTTGCCCTGATCCTTTACCACAGTGGGGAAAAAAAACAAAGAATGCAAAATAAGACATCATTAGGACTTAGAAGTGAAAAAGAATCTAGAAAAACCAGGGAAATCACAAGTACAATCTCCAATTGGCACAAATTATGCAGTTGATTTCTCCACATTTGGGAAAATCACAAGAACTAGCAACCTACCCAAAGTGTAATAAATGAACCTTACCCTGGAAAACCACTTTTATGACATGGCATTTCCCCTGTAGGGTATCAGTTGGAATGGTCCTTGTACCTCATACCCCCTTCTGTCCCCTAACCCCCCAAATCATGGTGACCCCCTGGCTGCACCTCCCACTCAGTACAGGGCTGCGCAGCCCCAGTCATGCCAGAGGCCAAGAGAGCTCCTCAGTGTTTTGGGGTGCCCTGTGGGACCCCCATTAGGGGCTAGGTGTTCCTCCCACAATCCTCTAGTGCACAGGTATTAGCATAAGGTATTAGCATACCTTAAAGGTTCCCTTTGACATTTTAGTATTTCCCCTTACAGCATATGGTCTGTCCTAGACATGGTTTTTTTATTTCACAGAAATTCACCTGTTCATGGTTCTAACTCAGAGTTTCAAAGTAGCAATTTTAAAGCAAGATTAGTTATGAGTCTATGGGCTCTCTCTTAAAAGGTGCTAACATTTTATAGGACTGAACTTTTGACCCTACCACTCAAACCCCCATTCAATGCCTGTGAAAGAAAGCATTTAACTCCTTCCTGGCCAAACATTTTTAACTCCTTCCAATGAAAATTATCTGAAAAGATATTTTAAAAATATTGAGGAAAAATGTTCAGCAGCTCACTTATTTAACCTGTGAGATTACTGGTGTATGTGTTGTTTTTTGTTTTGTTTTTCGGCTTTGTGGCTGGGAATGATCTCAAAGCAATTCTGTAATGTTGCCGATACAGTGTTGTGCCTGGTCATAACAGTCCAGAGGAAGACCAAGTGTACCTGTCAGATCTGATTGGAGCTCTCTTGTTCTTTTCCACTTCATCCCTGGATGCCATCCTTTATATGGAGAGCAGTGAGTTTGGGAAAAAGGAGATACACTACCTACATACAGTCTCTGCTTGATTTGGGACTCCAATTTTGTTTGTTGATTTGTTTGCTTAAAATATTTTAACCCCCTTTTCTCCTTAAAAAGGACCCAAGGTAGCTTACATCATTAAAGAACAAATATGTAAAAGCTAAAAAAAAGGAAAATATACAATTATTTTAAAAGACACAAACAAACACCACACTGAAAATGGCAAACAAAATCAACATCAAAAACAGATGCAATGCAACAAGGCGCAATGCTCCATTTAAAAACCCCCTCAGGCCACCAGTTATTAATAGAAAGCCTGCCTGAAGAGAAAGTTCTTTTTTCCTGCTTGTGGAAGGACAGCCAAGATGGGGCCCAGCCTAGCCTCCCGTGGGAGGGAGTTCCAAAGTCTGGTAGCAGCGACAAAGAAGGCTGTTTCAAGAGTCCCCACCGAGTGCACCTGTGAGGGTGGCAGGACTGAGAGAAAGGCCTCCCCTGATGATCTTAACACCCAGACAGGCTCATAAAGGGACCCAAGCTTCCAACACATCTGCCCACTGAAGAGTGCCTATGCCTAGCCAGGCTGTTTCTCTCTTCAAACCTGCCACTTTCTGCACAGAGGAGGGTGCTGGAGGTGATGATGGGGGAAAGGGAATAAAGAAATCTGCATTATATTCACAACAAGCATATATGCACAATAACTCCTGAAGAGAGTGCTGGTCTACGGGGAAATAATTCAAGATCTTAGGATGGCTAAAAGCCACCCATTAAATGGCAAAACAATATTTATAAAGCCAAATTATTATGCTGGATTAATATTTACCTAGCTATTGTAGTGTGCATCTCCAGAGAGAGAAATTGTACATTTAAAAATAAAAAATATATATAATTTGATTATCCACCACATTGGAAAGAGCCTAAAAGCAATACATGGAGATTTTTAGTTTTCGTGTGCTCAAAATATAATACTCTGCCTGCATGAGCTTGAAAAGGTCAGAACTTGATTTAATAAATTCATCTTTCAAGAATATAAGATTCCTTCTTTAAAGTTTAACATTAGCACTTACTGGAGGAAGTGATGCATGGGGCATTTTCAATGAGTTATTTAACATGCAGGTCAGAAATCGGAATGTGCGCCACAGAACCGTATGTGAGAAGTCTTAGCTAGTGGCATTTGTAAGGCCTCTCTGGTGTGGTGGGGCTGATGTGTTGACCAGCAGAACATCACTAGAGACGATGGCCATTACCCAAAATGTCTTGGATCAACCTTTTCAACATGACAACTCTTGATCTTCTGTTATTATGAAGAGCCCAAAAGAGTTCCCTTTTGAAATATACTGTAACCCCCAGGAGTGGTAGCCCCAAATCCATAACTTCCAAGTTCTGCTTTGTCATATGTGTAGGCAAGGCTGCCGCAGATGACTGGCAAAATAAAGCAGATGCCTTAGGTAGCAGATTTGGGGCGTCGCAAAAAAGCAACACACTGCTAGATGCCGTATTTGTTGTCCTTCAATTTTACTGTCAGGGCTGAGAAAGGGTGCTTTTAAGATTTTCCAGCTCACGTGACAAAGTCACTTATGTGGTTTGCGGTACCTTTGGGTACTGTGCCTCTTGACCTGGCCTGAGGAGAAGGAAAGAATGGGAGCAGTCCTTTTTAAAAAAAAGCTCTTTGTTTTCTAATATTTGTAATATTTGACAAGCCATTCCTCTGGGCAAGATCTGCTTTGCTTCCTTTTTCTTATTGTTAGCCCCTGTTGTTCATATTTTAGAGATGTGATCTTCTGAAAGGAAGCTATGGCTTTGCCCTCCTCAGAGTCTCTTTGCCACATCGTTCATCACACCTCACAGTCAGGTTTTTCCCAAAGCATTCAAAGGCTGGCTGTGAGGAATAAGCAAAACAAGGCCTGGAACTGTTCTGTACAAAACGTCCCACGAGCAGGCTTGTAGAAAGGAGGTTTTGTCCTGTGGTTTGCTGATCAGGGAATTATTAAGTGTAAAATTTAACCTATTATTACCTACGAGGTCTATTATCAGAACAGAGCTATTTGTGAAAACCATTATGGAAAGGGAGGTGTAGAGCTTCTGTGGTGGCACTTATACATGTGTACCACTATTCCACTACAAAAATGATGGTAGAATGGTTGTTAGGAACAAAAGTTAAAGAACAATCTAGATTTGTGCCCTGTGAAATGTGGGGATGTACCTTCCAGTGGTTAGGCAGTTCCAGGCTTTTTCTTGGTACTTCACATCTGGCCTTTAGGCTGTGCTAGATACCGTAGCAGTTATTGACCAAAACATGTTGCTTCATGTTATAAATTGTACTAGAGTAGGCCCACTGAATCAATGGGGATTTGGTGAGTCAACTCCTCCGCAGGTTCCATTGATTCAAATTGGCCTAGTTGGCACTTACTTCAGTGCAGTGAGTCACAGTTAGAGTACTGTACGCCTATTTGAATCAATGGGACTTGTGGAGGAATTGACTCACTAAATCCCCATTCATTCAGTGGACTTACTCTAGTATAGTTTACTATGCTAAGCGATAGGATTTAGATCTAATGTAGTTACCAAATAAATAAACACAAAGTTCCTTGAAGAGGTGAAAGACTGCCTGTTTGCTTCCACTCACAAACTAGCTTGCTTTTGTTTTCCAATTGGTGACTGGGAGATATGCATGGCTTTGAAGATGGCAAGAGGAAGAAATACATATTTTCCTTGGTATGCAATCTGACCCTTGGGTTTACTGGAACCAGGAAGACTTGCTTCTGAGCAAGTATGTACAAGATTGCCCTGTTAGTAACTGGCTGAAGAACTCTCAGAACTGCTGTCCATTATTTTCTTGAAATCGTGGGAAACGAGAGAGGTGCCAGAGAACTGGAGGAGAGCCAATGTTGTCCCTATCTTCCAAAACAGCAAAAAAGAGGAACCTGGGAACTACTGGCCAGTCAGCCTGACATCAATCCCAGGCAAAATTCTGGAACAGATCATAACACGCTCATTGTGCAAGCACCTAGAAAATAATGTAGCAATAACTAGAAGCCAACGTGGATTTGTCAAGAAAAAATCCTGCCAAATTAATTTGATCTCATTTTTTGATCAGGTCACCTCCTTGATAGAGGGAATGCTGTAGACATAGTATATCTTGACTTCAGCAAAGCTTTTGACAAAGTGCCCCGTGATATCCTGATTAGCAAACTAACTAGGTGTGGGTTGGATAGATCATCAGGTGGATACACAATTCGCTACAGAATCATACTCAGAGGGTGGTGATTAATGGGTCCTTCCCTAACTGGGAGGAAGTAACAACTGGGGTACCCAGGGTTCAGCCCTCGGCCCGGTGCTCTTCAATATATTTATTAATGACTTGGATGAGGGAGTGCAGGGAATGCTTGTCAAATTTGCAGGTGATACTAAATTGTGCGGAATAGCTAATACCCTAGAACAGTGATTCTTAACCTTGGGTTACTCAGATGTTTTTGAACTGCAACTCCCAGAAACCCCAGCCAGCACAGCTGGTGGTGAAGGCTTCTGGGAGTTGCAGTCCAAAAACACCTAAGTAACCCAAAGTTAAGAACCACTGCCCTAGAAGACAGAAACAAAATTCAAAACGACCTTGATAGGATGGAGCACTGCCCCCCCCCAAAAAAACAGAATGAAATTCAACAGGGATAAGTGCAAAGTACAGCACCTTGGAAAAAGAAACCAATTGCACAGTTACAAGATGGGGGATACCTGGCTCAGCAAAACTACGAGCGAGAAGGATCTTGGAATTGTTGTAGATCACAAGCTAAATATGAGCCAACAGTATGATGTGGCTACAAAAAAGGCAAATGCTATTTTAGGCTGCATTAATAGAAGCATAGTTTCCAAATCCCATGAGGTGCTAGCCTCCCTCTATTCAGCACTGGTTAGGTTTCACCTTGAGTATTGTGTCCAGTTCTGGACACCACACTTCAAGGAGGATACTAACAAATTGGAACAAGCTCAGAGGAGGGTAAGAAGGATGATCAGGGGTCTGGAAACTGAGCTTTATGAGGAAGGTAAAAGTAAAGGTTCCCCTTGACAATTTTTGTCCAGTCGTGTTCGACTCTAGGGGGCGGTGCTCATCCCCGTTTCCAAGCCATAGAGCCAGCTTTTGTCCTAAGACAATCTTCCGTGGTCACATGGCCAGTGCGACTTAGACACGGAAGACTGTTACCTTCCCACCGAGATGGTCCCTATTTATCTACTTGCATTTGCATGCTTTCGAACCGCTAGGTTGGCGGGATCTGGGACAAGCGACAGGCGCTCACTCCGTCGCGTGGATTCGATCTTGCTACTGCTTGGTCTTCTGACCCTGCAGCACAGGCTTCTGCAGTTTAGCCCGCAGCGTCACCATGTCCCTCTCCTTATGAGGAAAGGATGAAAGAATTGGGCATGTTTAGCCCTGAGAAAAGAGGACTGAGGGGTGATATAGCACTTTTCAAATACTTGAAAGGCTGTGACATAGAGGAGGGGCAAGATCTGTTCTCAATCATCCCAGAGTGCAGGACACGCAACAGTGGGCTCAAGTTAAAGGAAGCCACATTTCAGTTGAATATCAGGAAAACCTTCCTAGCTGTTAGAGCAGTGTGACAGTGGAACCAGTTACCTTGGAAGTTGGTGAGTGCTCCAACCCTGGAGGCCTTCAAAGAAAAAACTTAGATACTCACCTGGCAGATATGTTTTGATTGTATTCCTGCCTTGAGCAGGGGGTTGGACTTGATGGCCTTGTAGGCCCCTTCCAACTCCACTTTTCTATGATTCTATGATGAAGATTCTTTTGAAAAGGACTAGCAAATAGCTCTAAGTCACCAGACAAGAGTCTGAAAAGTTAAATTTTGGGCAACAGTTCTCTGAATCCAAGCATGGCCAGTTGACAGGGGCATTCTGGGAATTATAATACAGTTCCTGCCCCCTGATCTGAATTTGAGGAAGGACTCTTAAGGATTCAACAGCTGTATGCCATGATTCTATCTGGAGTCTTCCCTGTTGGGTTTCTCCTTGTTGTTTGGTTATGAAATGTACAGCAGTCCCAATAGAGAAGTGAATATGTTCAGCTGTGACTTGATAGTTCTGTAACTAAAAATTTTGGCAGCTAGAGTCACAATGAGTGGTCACATTGTTTGGCAAAACAATACCTCAGCTGCAAACAATGGCTAAAAGCCGAAAGAGCCATTTATCTTTGGCTGAACATGCCATTTTCATAATGTCCCTTGCAGTAACACCTGCAATTTCTGGACACATGGTTAGGATGGATCACACCAAAGGGTCCAGACATTTAAAAACAGAACAAAACAACAAAAGGACAGGGTTCTTACACCTTTAACGATTGTGAAACGGCCTGTTCCGCCTATTAGGGGTGCAGGAGCACCAATCTTTCCGTCCCACACCACCCTAGTTGTATATTTTTGTACCATGCTAGCAATATACCTGAACATGATACACAATGCTATGAGCTCTCCAGTGATAAGAAAGGCACAGACTTCACTTGAATTGGCATAGCAGCAATCACAATATGATAAATACTGCATTATTCAAAACCCGGGTCTCTCCGTAACCTTTTCGTTTTTAGCAGAGATCACTGAATCACATGTTATTTCATTCAAGGAAACTCACAGAAGGAAAAATATCCAGTTGGATAGTTCAGGGGTTTAGGCATCTGGCTGCGAAACCAGAGGTTGGGAAGTTTGATTCCCCTGGCATAACCAGAATTGGGTGCTGGGATTATTTAATTTAAACTAATGGAAAGCTTCCTATCCTTCCGCTTTCAACTTCCAAGGCTCCCTAGGGCTCCCTTTTCCCCCTGTGGAAACATTTGGGAAACTAGGAATACAGTGGTGATAGAAGTCTTTAGTATTGCTTGCTGGATCTCTAGTGGCTGTCCTGATCCTGGTAGCAGCTATCCAGTGGGGATTTTTCTTTTTAACTGTTAAAAGCTCTCTTCACCCACCCACCCACCCCATCCCAAGGATTCCAAAGGCTTTCCCAGGCCAAAAGGGAGCCCTACGGAGCCTCAGAACCTGAAGTGGAGACAGGGAGGATATGAAGATCTCCATTAGCTTAAACACTTCCAGCACCCAATTTGGATTACGCTGGTATGAATGTATGCAACAAGATTTTGCTCAGTTGTTGCCATCAGCTGCTCTTGAAGGCAGTTGCAGGAGAATTTCTCTACACAACAGTTTGTCCTTATGGTGCTGATGAAATGGAAACTCTCACTCCAGTTTCTTTTTCTCCTCATTTTTACAGTGGCCTTAGACAAGGTCTCCTTTCTCCTCTTTTATGTTTCTTTCCAAGTAAATCATTCTAATGGCTGACAACCTATTTTCTTAAAGACAAAGATTTCTCCATCATCAAAACAGTGGCAATTAACTGGTGCAATATAAACAAGAAACCAAATGTCATCTGAGCAACCATCTGGTGTGATTTGCATAGTTTTACTGTCTATTGATATTGTTTTGTAGACATGTACTATATATACGTGGTCTTAGCCTAATAGTTCTGTATCTACAATTTAATGTAGTTATTTATTTTAAGGCATTTTAATACATGTTCTCTAAACTTTCATATATATATACATGGTCTTAGCCTAATAGTTCTGTATCTACAATTTAATGTATTTATTTATTTTATGGCATTTTAATACATGTTCTCTAAACTTTCATGGACTTATTTCTATTTGGCTTCGTTAGTTTCAGATTACAGTACTCTCAAATTCTACTAGATCAGGGTTAATAATTTGTATGATGATGCAATTTTGTTCTTTAAAACAATCCTTGTTCTTGCACTTTCTTTCTTTCTTTCTTTCTTTCTTTCTTTCTTTCTTTCTTTCTTTCTTTCTTTCTTTCTTTCTTTCTTTCTTTCTTCAAACTAGACCCAACTGCAACACTCATCAAACAGTGTTTCAAAGACCTGGTGTCCATTACTTTTCTTATCACTAACAGCTAATCACTTCTTATTGCCCTGATTTTATCTCTCTTAATATCTCTTCTAAGATTTTAATACTTCTGCAGTCCCTTGGAAAGCCTGGTTGAACAGATGAGGTGGGGTTTAAATAAATAAATATATTACTTACAAAATACTTACCTCCCAAGAAATTTCTGTACTGACGTGTGAGTTGTATTCCCTAATGGTGTGCAGAACACATAGTAATAAAAGTATAACTTGACTAAACAGGATACTCTTTCAACACTGTGGAAAGAACTCTGAGAAGATATAAAGAATATGGGAGACAGAGAGCATGTATGTAAAGTTATATAGCTCTTCATGGCTCTTCTGTGTGAGGATAAACTGAATTCTTTTCATTTCAGCTGAATTTAGCCTTGTTTAAGAGATGCCAGCCTTTCTAAGAAAGAGAGATTGAGGGGACCCTGCTTTGCTTGGGCCTGTGTTGTCATGGATGCTCATGTCCACTTCTGCAAGGAGAAATCAGTTCTGTTCTCCCATGAAAAGCACTCTGGAGAGCAATTATTTAATTCTGTCATCGTCATCGTCATCCTCATTCGCATCATATACTATCATTGCTAATAATACTTAACATTTTTAAAGCATCATGGACCAAATAAATCACTTTTCGTACCCTAGCTCAGTCATCCTTCATAGAAATTCTGTGTCAGGTCAGTAGGAGTTGCTCCCGCTTTGCACCTACAGCCAGGAGGCTGAGACAGAACTTGGAGAAGTTCCTTTTTCGTCCTATAACGCCCAGGTTCCCCCAGCCGCTGGCCATGGTGGCTGGCTAGATTCTGTGACTCGTGGTCCAAAAAACCTGCACCAACTAACAGGAACAAAAACAACTTGTTTGCAGCACTTTTAGTCCAAAAAAAAGAAAGAAAGAAAGAAAGAAAAAAGCTCTGGGTTGAGCTTAATGTGAAGTTCATGAATTTTCGTCCATTTTAGATCCTGGATATAATGGCTGTGCAAGGGAGAGGGAAGGATGGGGACGAAGCGTATTGTTATTAATGTATTTTCAGAGCTAATGTCTTCCTTTGGGCCTCCCTCCTCCCTGCCTGAACTCCTTCCTTCCCCTCCTTCTCCATCACAGTGCAGCCACGGCTACACCTCTTCCTTCCTCAATAATGTAGTGTCACCAGGCTTCCCACTCTTGCACCTCCTGCCACACCACAATGTTTCTCACTCTCTCTTCTTCCCTGTCATTATTTTTATTTATTTATTTATCAAAAGTTGGGTTTATTTGTTTCTGTTTCTCTTAAAACTTTGTTAACTGCCGTGTGTGCTGTCTTTTGGTAGAACATCAGGGCAGAAATATAATAGGTAGGTAGAGGAAGGAATGAACTTTTATTACTTTTATACACTGCTTTTCCACTATAATGTAGTGCTCAAGGTATGATCCTTACAAAAGAGTAGAGTAAGAAAAAAAAAGTAAAACCCAATATTAACCATAAAAATCAAGTAAAAGCCCCACGGTAAAAACTATTAAAGTCAACTAAATGCGCAATTAAGAACAACCCAACAGGGCTGTTTTCTGTCTCCCCCCCCCCCCGCATTTCGTCACCTTGTACCACTGTCTGGCGGTTCTCTGCAAAACACCACCAGTTGCACAAAGCATCAAGGGTACTCATTTTATCAGCCTCGCAAGTCAACCATGAGCTGGTTACCGGAACCTGTTGGGATTGATCTCAGGTTGTGAGTAGAGGCTTGACTGAAGTACTGCAGTTTAACCACTGTGCCACGGGGCTCTTCTCCATGCAAAGCACCTAATAAAGACCTGTCCGCCATTTCCTGTGCCTAAAGCAGTTCTTAAAAGTTGAGATTTTGAGTGGGGAGTTATGTGGGGGAGGCATAAAGTGCCGATACAGCACATGATTGGTATAATAAAAAGATATAGTAAAATAATATGCAAATAAAGTTGCCCATATTTGCAGGGCTAAAACAGGGAAATCTCAGTCTGGCCCAGCAATGCCAACTCTGACTGCTAGCTCCTGCCTTGGTCTCCAAGCAGGATTGTTTCCTCTCTATGACCCGAGATAGCTGGGAATTGAATGTGGGTCCCTATGCATGCAGAGCAAGCTTTCTACTATCCTTTCCTAATACAGTCCCCTGCATTCATGAACAGACCAGGCCTGACTCTCTTTAGCTTCCAGAATCAGAGGAAACCAGGCATGAGTGGAAGAAGCACAGCGATATCTTTCAGGTAAGACACAGAAATCACATTGTGCTATTATAGCCAGAAACGCTGGTGTAGGATGGAAGACACGCTATGGCTTAAATTCAGAAGATGGCTCAGTGGGTTGATTTCAAGCTTGGCAGGGCAAATCAGGTTAACAACAGCCCTAGTCTGTTTTGAATCAAAAAGGCTAAGCAATGGTTTATTTATAGCAGCTTAAAGTCTGATGTTTGACTTCCAGTAGTTTGACAGGTGTTACCTTCTCTCCTCCCCCCCCCCCACTTCCCCAAGACATATTTCAGGCAGAATTTTATCATCTGCATTGATTGTGACTGTCTTTGGACTAACTTTTCTCCGGAAAGTCAAGAGGGATGCCTAGCACATTCCCCTAGTAGTAGCTTTTTTTGAAAAGTTCTTTAATACGATTTTAGTAGGGTAACATTTTTTGTAGCTTTCATTTTGTAGCTTTCCACTGACAGTGGAGATGATAAGGTCCCTCGTCACCACCCATGGCTCAGTAGAAGCCTGCTGGGATTAGCAACAGGGATATTTTTTGATCATGACGTGAGTTAGGAACAAGGCAGATGACACACAGTCATCGGGGGAAGACCCACAAAGCCTCGGACTCATTTCCTCCACCCTATGACAAGCTGGTCGGGGAGACAACCAAAGCAAAATGTAATCCGTTACCCCTTTTCCATTGAAAGTAAATTCTCTGTTGTAACATGGTGAAAAATGAATCGGTTACCAGGGAAAGATGGCCTTGCAATATGTAGAGACCATTCGTTCAGTGGTATAACGAGAGAAATGTAGTAAACACACCAGTCCAGAGAGTTATAGAAAGAAGGATTTGTGCACCCCGTTTTCCGGAAGGGGCATCTGTAACAAATGTTGGCACAGTTTTGTGGCTTCCCTATCATGAGACAATTGACTCTGGAAGAGAAACATGGGAGAGCATAACCACTATCGCTCACCATGACTGCAGGCGGACCTGTGCTTCTTTTCTCTGTTTCAAAAATAACCATAGGGGCATCAATCTATCGATCCATCGATCTATATTCATTAGAGATGAGCATTAACTGCAATTCGGTGGTTCGGTGCTGTGCCATTCCACGGGCACCCTGCACTCCCCTCTTCTCCCTCCTCTACATGTTTGCCCATTCCAATGCGTGCTTCTCTCCCCCACTCCTGATTGTGACTGCCCACTCACCAGTTGCAGGGCATACTTCCCTCCTCCACCTCCTCCAGTGACTGTCCAATCAGATGAGCAAGCGGAGCAAGGAGGCCTGCATCCATATATTTTGTTGTTGTTATGTGCCATTAAGTCACCTCTGACCTATGGTGACCCTATGAATGAGGGCTCTCCAAAATGTCCCGCCTCAACAGTCCTGTTCAGCTCTTGTATACTCAAGCCTGTGGCTTCCTTTAGGGAGTCAGTCCCTCTTGTATTGGGTCTTCCTCTTTTCCTGCTCTCTTCCACCTTTCCCAGAATTATTGCCTCTTAACAAAGAATCCTGCCTTCTCATGAGGTGCCCAAAGTAGGACATCCTCAGATTCAACATTTTTGCTTCTAGAAATAGTTTGGGCTTGATTTGCTCTAGGACTTAACTTGTTCCAGCTTAGATAAGAGAGAGGACAAGTCGCCCAGATAGGCGGGGTATAAATCAAATTAATAATAATAATAAAAAAATAAAAATAAAAATAAAAATAAAAATAAAAATAAAAATAAAAATAAAAATAAAAATAAAAATAATAATAAAAATAATAATAATAATAATAATAATAATAATAATAATAATAATAATAATAATAATAATAATAATAATAATAATAATAATAATAATAATAATAATAATAATAATAATAATAATAATAATAATAATAATAATAATAATAATAATAATAATAATAATAATAAATGTTCCAAAAAAAACACCATGAAAAATTCACAGACTATTTTTTAAAAAATCACACCAGCCACTTTTCCAGTTTTTCAGGTAAAAAATATGTAATAATACTCCAAGTTACTTCAAATAATTTAAAAATAGCATGCATTATCGTCATTAAGCAGCAAGAGTTAAATGATTTTAAACCACCCTTCCCTATGTGACTGAAGAAATGGCCTTGTGATCATTTTTAACCTTTCATCAAGATAATTGCAAAAAAGAAAATGATTACAGTGTGTGAAGCATAAGAGTGATTAGCATTAAGGTGCATAGCACATTTGACTGAGAGGTGACCTATTTATCTTGTAATGCATCTGACATGGCGGTATGAATCTGAAAGCACCTGCAAGCTTGCGCCTTGCTTCTTACAGATGTCTCCAATATTTCCTGATGTTTGAAATTCTTCATTCGGCCTCTGTTCTGAAGAACACGTAAACCCCTTGGTGTACAGGTTCAGCTTCATAATCCTTTGTTAGTATTTATAAAATGACAGAAGGAGACACCTGCAGTTGGTTTACACAGAACCCTGCTTGCACCACCGTATTGGTACTGTAAGGAGAGTTACAGTGGGGTCTTGACTTGAGAACTTAATCCGTATTGGAAGGCGGTTCTCAAGTCAAAAAGTTCTCAAGTCAACTCTGCGTTTCCCATAGGAATGCATTGAAAACCATTTGATCCGTATCTGTTCTTTTCCGTCCATAGAAACTAATGGGAAGCTGCTATTCTGCCTTCGACCACTAGAGGGGGATATTTTGTTTCTTTTTTTCTTCGGTCAAGAAAGGTTCAGGGAAGGCAGGGAAAATACAGTCCAGGCAGTACAGTACCAGACAGTCTGAAGATTGTCTCCCAATCCACTCTCTAAACGCTGGTAGGAGTGAGGAAGCAGACAGGCACCCTTTTCACTGGCCAACCGTTAACTGAAAGTTCACATTTTGCACTTTCCCTGCCTCCCACATGGTTTTTTTTATTTCTTAACTCAAATCTAAGTACTTAAGTCAAGTCAATATTTTCCTCTGACAGCGGTTCTTAAGTCAAAATGTTCTTAACTCAAGCTGTTCTTAAGTCAAGACCCCACTGTATTAGATCCATTTCTAGGCCTTACCTGTGCAGCCAGCTGCCCACACTATTAGTGTGGAGGGCAGTCGCCGTTCAGAATTGGATCAATCCTTGGGATTGTGGCTGGTCTTTGCCGGGCAGAACTTAGAAGAAGAGGGCCCGGTTTGCAAAGGGAATGGTGTATCCCACCCTCTTTGAAAGGCAAGCTTGGGAGGCCTCAGGGACAGCTGTACTTGTAAGGGAATGATTCCCGTTTTGGAAGAATCCAATCAGGATTTTGGGACCCACATTGTTTTCTTAGAAACCAGGATAACCCTAGGCCTCTTGATTTAGGTTGTTACGTTGTTTTAAAGGCAGATGTTGTTCTGCAATATTAGCTAAAGACATATCGGTGGAATGTTCTTTCCTGTGTTCAAAACAGAGTTCACACTCTCGCTGGTCTGTTTCTAAGAGGTTGTCCACACTGGCATTTACATCGATATATGGATCACTGTGAGTATGGTTTGGTTTGAACCAAATGGTGGCATCTGCATGTGTTTCCACATAGACCAATCCATCCTACCCCTTTAAGAGCTGTCATACACTTTTCTGGCACATGCAATAGGGCATGCATTCTTTCTGGTACAACTCAGTGTGATCCAAACTAGCTTGTGTGGACGGTTAACCCACACCCAAATGGAACTATGGGTGGCTTTAACTCAGGTGGCAACCCTGTGAGGTATTGGGTGGTTGTGACATTAAAAAGGAGAAGGGCGAAATCCCCTTTTCTATTTTCATCTTCTTTAGTTTTTAATATTTCCCTCACAGACAGAGTGCAATTCTAGTACCGTGCTAGGTTGATGCACTGCTATTTTGATGTGCCACTTACTTTATTTAACAACAAAAAGGGGAAGCCATGGCAGATGCCTGAATGACGGCCATGAGAAAAGGCAGGGAAGGGGGCTATGTTGATTCCATGGGCTCCACCCCCACAAGGCAACGAAACCCTAGCTGAGGAGAAAGGCAGGGAAAGGGGAGGCTAACTCCTGTCTCCTCAACCCCCACCCCCAACGTTTTCCCCTTGGCTTGCTGCTCTCCTCATCTGATGTTGATGCTACCTCCTTACTCATGAGTAAGCCAGATTAAACTCATCTGGTGAGTAAACCATGCTATGTGTGGACCCATACCACGATTTCCAGTGTGGACGGAAGGATTGCCCAAATGAGAGTTAAAGCAGATCGTACTTAAGATGAGAACCTTTTAAGCACAGAGTGGACTGCAAAAAATAAATAAATAAATAAATAAAATAAAATAAAATAAAAAAAATTCCCAGTGTGGGCAGGTCCTAAGTTACTAAAGGGAGGCTTCTATGGGGATAATAGCAATCTTGAGACGTAGATGTAATTTGATTTCATGCAGGCACTGGGTAGCTATACCATCTTTCTCATGTCCAGGATCGCTTTGAACAATAGAGTTTCCCTCAGCCTCTGTTCCCATATTTCCAGGCCGCTCCCTCACAGTTCAGTTCGCACTCCAAACACACAACTCAAAATCCAGCATCCTTCCTAAAAAGAAAGTAATTACTCATTTTAGAAAGAGCTAAAGGTGGCCAAATCTGTAAACATGACCAAGTAATTCAAGATGACAGCAAGAAGCAATCAGAGTATGAACTTATTCCTTGCTATGCCAGTGAGAATTAAAGTGTGTTTCAAGAACTGTAATGTAGTTCTTTCCGCCCCCCCCCTCTGAAACAATGGCTGAAACCTTGTTGCTTAGGAAGGTACAATAGAGGAGACCCATTCAATCTGTGGGGAATTGGTGAGTGGCCTTTTCCATGGTAGGTTATTTAACAACAGTTTGGGGTTGAATCTGTGGCAGACAATGGGAGGTGACTCATTCTATTGTAATGGTGGTGATTAGGATCTGGCTAAGTGACCAGCTGTCATGAGATCGAATCCACACGGAGTGAGTGAGCTCCCGTCGCTTGTCCCAGCTCCTGCCAACCTAGCAGTTCGAAAGTATGTAAATGCGAGTAGATAAATAAGTACCACCTGGGGGGGGGGGAAGGTAACAGGCGTTCTGTGCAGCAGGCCTCCCTCCACACCCTGGCTGAGCCCAGTCCGAGATGTGTGAGGAGGAGTTGTGGGAAGATGGGGGAAGGAAGGGTGATGAGGGAGGAGGAGAAGGGGAGTGTCTTGGGGCCAGAGAGCGAGGAGGAGGGGGTGTAGGTCCATGGGTTAGGGGGCACAACACTTGCCCCGGGTGCTAGCAAGCTACACTATGCCACTGTTTCTGTGGTCATCATAGAGGGGGCGGGGAACCTCACGCCCAAAACAACTGCAACAGAGTTACAGGATTCCATGCTAACATGGTACAGGCAGTGGTGTAAAAAATTCAGCAGATACTGTTGACAAAGTAAGCTTCATTATCAGTAGGCCCAGCTCAATCCTTAGGCAGAATGAAGCAGCCGCCTCAGGCAGCAGACGTGGCAGGGCAACCATGCTGTGGAAGAAAATACCATCAGAGGTGCTGGGCAGGCCAAGGCTTTATTTATTTATTTATTTATTTATTTATTTATTTATTTATTTATTTATTTATTTATTTATTTATTTATTTATATCCAGCCTATCTAGTCATTTCGACTACTCTAGGCTGCCTTGCCTTTTACATGGAAGCTCACAAGGAGCTCCTGACCTCCGAAGCACACTTAGGAGATAGGTCAGCGTCATCATTTTTCCACTCTAAAGCAGTGGTTCTTAACCTTGGGTTATTCAGGTGTTTTTGGACTGCAACTCCCAGAAGCCTTCACCACCAGCTGTGCTGGCTGGGGTTTCTGGGAGTTGCAGTTCAAAAACACCTGAGTAACCCGAGGTTAAGAACCACTGCTCTAAAGCATGAAAACTTTCCCTCTGAACATGTGCAAAGTGATTTTCTTTCACTGGTGCCTGCCCTTTTATCATTATTATTAATTTAGTAGCTTTGTGTTTGGGACCGAGGACAACGTCATGTAGCAGTTATTTCTGATTTATTTAAACCTCACGCTAGAGAAAGCCATTGTCCTTCCAGTACTATGGAAAAATACTAAATGTTTAGCAGTATTGACTATTAATATGTCTTATGTTATTTTTTACTATCGCCATATGTGCAAAACTATTTTTCCACATTCTTGGTTATTTAAGCAACTGAAAGGCATTGGTATGAGTTTGTAATTTTTTTTGGCAATGTCTAATTAACAGGGCCCCCATGATTCAATGGAGTAAAACCTCCCCATATATTTAAAAGAAGTGTTAAGTAAATCATCACCACCCCCCCATCTCTTCCAGCACTTCAGATGGAAATGTCTTTAGCAAGCAAGAAGTGCTACTCTTTATTATCTTTGAAAAGATGTTAATGGGACCTTTAAAACATCATTTATAAATAACAACTGCTAAGAAAATAATTGTATGAAGTCCTGTTCCATTACTGATAAGCAGAAATTGTTTACTCTAGTAATAATGCAAGACTAATCATCACGCTTTATTAGGCCTTCTAATTCTCTTTCAGTGGCCCTGCTACATTAATTCTATCCAATATTACAGAGGTTTGTTTTATTGGAAATATATACACTTATATTAGTGTGATTAAAAATCCAGATAACAGACAAATGATAAGGTTTGGAACAAACTTTTAACAAGAAACTTGTTACTTGCTAATTATAATAATCTTAGAATCACAGAGTTGGAAGGGACCCTCTGGATCATCAAGTCCAGCCCCTCTCAGAGAGGCACCATGGGGGGAATCGAACTCCCAACCTCTACCTCTGCAGCCAGAGGCCTAAACCACTGAGCTATCTTGCAGTTCTCCCTGCCCCGTATTCACCTAATGTAGGTCATTGCCATTGCTTTTTATAAGAAGAGCTGACTGTTATGTTATGCATTAATGATGACTTTTTGCTACTTTTAATTAAATACACTCAAGACCCCAAAATGTCCAAAAATCCCAAGAAATTATCCTGAAAAACAATGCTGTAGGAAAAACCAGTAAAGGTGACTTGATACTCCTAAGAGGGGGGGTTGAAAGCTAATGAATGGTGCCAGTTATACCAGTCATTATCTTAATGCCTAGAAAGTAATGATGTTGATACTGTAAGGTCATTACCCAAAAAGTAATGTGTGACAGATGGCTCCATTGCCTATGATGCTTTACTTGCAAGGTCTGAAGGATCATTATTACATCAGACATTACGCAAGTATAATAAATTTGGCCATTTCTTGAAGGTTACTTTTTTAAACCCTGAAATTGTAAATGGAGTTTTTCAGATTTGTTTGATGAATTCTCTGTTCAGCAGTAATTCTTCATTTCTCATTGACTTCTAACAATATGCTTTGGCCGAGTGACCTAAAAGGGGGTGGGGGGGAATCAAATTTTAAAGAGCATAGAGTCAGGGGAAAAGCAAAAGAAAGAAAGGGAAAATGGGCAAAAATCTTTACAATGAGGATTCAGATGAATTCAACTTCTGACAGTCATATTCTTTTATTCATGTTGATTTTTCATTTGTATTTGTTAACAATTAAACTATCCTTCAGCCACATGGGTATCAAGGTGGTATTCAACGTTATGATCAAGTGCCAAATGCCACACACAACAAAGAGAATAAAACATTGGCATGGCTGAAAAAGAGACTGCGGACAACATGAAGTCAAGAGATGGTATCAAACTGTGCCATCCTTCAGTACAGTGGTTCTTAACGTGGGCGATAATACCCCCCAGGGGGCGATTTCATTTTTCAGGGGGGCGGTAGAACGAAAAGGGGCGGCGTGGGGGCACTGGAGCAGAAGGGGTCGGTAGGGGGGCGCTGGAGCAAGCCAAACCTGTTAAGATGGCTGCAGCCTTTTTACAGTGTGCATGAATATATATTTTCCTCCAATCTTAATTTAGTTTCAGAGTTTTTGTCTTGAAATTTTTAGTTCCTGCATTGTGGTTTGTTTTTATGCCCTTTTTATATTTCTTTTTGCGTCTTAAAATTCACTTGCAACTAAATCATTAAATGTTACTTTTGGGGGGCATTTCATTTTCTTGGAATTGAATTTTGTTTTCAGGGGTCATTTGATGTAAGTGTCATAAATAAATAAATAAATAAATAAATAAATAAATAAATAAATAAATAAATAAATAAATAAGTAAATAAGTAAATAAGTAAATAAGTAAGTAAATAAGTAAATAAGTAAATAAGTAAATAAGTAAATAAATGAGTAAATAAATGAGTAAATAAATAAATAAATAAATAAATAAGAAAGATATCATCACCATGGGGAGGGGGGCGATGATAACTTCCTCAATGGCTCAAGGGGGCGTTTCTTTCAAAAGGGTTAAGAACCACTGCTTCAGTAGACAAGGAGGCTGCATGAGAAAAACTAGACTGCTGGCATCAGTTGCATCTCCAGGTGAATGGGGGAGGTTGTTACAGCAGAGGAAGGTCTCCCCCTAGTTGTCATATTACCTACCTGAGATACATGAGGAAGAGTCTCACTTCATGATCTTAAGATATAGGCAGGCTGATATAGGAAGAAGCATCCATATATTTGATTCCCAGGCAAAGCAGATTTGCTCAAAATGGTGATTTAATATGCAATTTGAAATCACTGCTCAGAAATTGTGAAAGATTTTGTATACCTTGGTTCAATCATCTATCCGAAAGGAGACTGCAGCCAATAAATCAGAAGAAGGCTGAGACTCATAAGGGCAGCAATGAAGGAGTTAGAAAAGATCCTCATGTGTAAGGATGTGTCAATGGAGAACAAGAACAAAATCATCCACACTCTTGTATTCACGATCACCATGTATGGGTTTGAAAGCTGGACAGGAAAGAAAGCTGGCAGGAGAAAAATGATTAGTTTGAAATGTGGTGCTGGAGGAGGGTTCTGTAGTCATCCTGGATTGCCAGAAAGATGAACAAGTGGGTCCCGGATCAAATCAAGCCTGAACTATCTCTGGAGGCAAAAATGATGAAATGGAGGCTGTCCTACTTTGGGCAGATTGTGAGAAGGCAGGATTCTCTCTGGAAAAAACAATAATGCTAAGAAAGGTTGATAACAGCAGGAAAAGAGGAAGACCAAATACGAGATAGACTGACTCCCTAAAAGAAGTCACAGTTTTGAATTTACAAGAGCTGAGCAGGGCTGTTGAGGACAGGACATTTTTGGGCACCTTTCAGTCACAGGGTCACCGTAAATGGGAGGCGACTTGAGAGCATGTAACAACAAGAGTGGAGCTCCTTTGGAATCAGTGTAATGTGATTTCACCTGGCTATACAGAGTACAGTTCCATCGCTTCCATTCTTCGTTGGCGAATGCTTCTGAAATGTCTTCAAGAAAAAACACGGTGCACTACATTGATTCGGACGGGTGGCTGCAAAACCGCAAGTCACTACGGTTAGGTTACCCCTGGCAGGAAGGGCCGTGGCAATTCTTTGCATGCTTCCTCCCACCACAGCACCTCTTGACTTGTGGCCAGCTGGTAACAGTATCTGCATTTCTTTCTATGTTTACGCTTCTCCTGCCTCTTTCTTTCACACTTGTGCTTTCTCCTCAGTGCCAAACACATGTATATGTTGCTGATGTAACACAACAGTAATCCACGGAACATGCAATTTCAAACCCTACCAGGAAGATTTAATAAACGTACATCATTATATTTCTTTCTGAACACATCAGTTTCCTGTATGGCCCCCTTAGTTGGCACCCCAGTGATGGTCACCAAGCAAGCTCTTGTAAGTTGAACCCTACTTCCCTATTGGGGTCAGTGTTAAAATAGGGATTTGGTTCCTGGACAATTCTCCGGCCACAATTCCACTCTTCTCTCATCTCTCCTGCTCTCCTCACCATCACCTTGCTTGCTCTTTCTGATCCCCCTCTGCCTTCCTCTCTGGTCTTCCACCCAGCTTCCACTGTCTTGCTTTCTCATACCTTCCTTGGCTGTTTTCTCCCTTGTGGGCCCCAGGCTATCTTGGTTGGTTCTCCGCTCCCATTCCTTCCACCCTCCTCTCTTTCCTTTGTTGTTGCACTAGCTGACCTCAGTGGGCCAGTTGCAGAGTCGTCAAACTTGAGTTTTGGACAGCAGGGAGGGAGACTGGATAACCCTGGAGTGGTTGTATAATCAGGGGTTCATGAAGTGAGCTGCAGTAAGTTGACATTTGCTGTACACGTAAGTTTCTCATAACAGGGTGGATCTAGCTGACTCTTCTGAGAAATAGGATTAGAGTACAGTAATTAAAAAGCTGGGTTCAACTTTTAAAGTCATTTTCCAATTTGAAGGTTATAGCATTATCAGGACCCAAACAGTTTCAAGTCAGAGGCGATCTTCCCCTGATCTCAGATCCCATAAATATGTGAGGTTTTGTTCTCTGCTTATGTCTTGAAACCACCTGAATCAAAAGGCCAAAGAGTGTATCTCAGATCATGCTCTCTGGAAGGAGCTCCAAACATGCTTTGAATCTAAGATTTTACTAAATAAAGTTGGCTGGATAGCTCTCTGGTGTAGGTGCCTGGGCTGAGGAGCTGGAGGTTGAGAGTTTGATTCCCCACTGCCCTTCCTAGGAGAAGAGCCAGCCTGGGTGGCCTTGGGCAAGCTGCACAGCCGTCCCAGAAGTGCCGCCCAGAAGAAGGGAAGGGGAAGCCACTTCGGTGTATTGTTTATCTGGAAAAACCTGAAACGGGTCACCCTAAGTCAGAATGGACTTGACAGCACATGGTTATTATTATTATTTAGGCAACAAGTAACTAGCTAAGTTAGACTGGCCTCTTGGTTAGTATTTGAGACAGTATGTTGCCTTTGGAACTATGCTTCTTACCTTCACCTGTTCATCTTTCCCCCCTTTTCTCCTTCCCATCTGGACCCTAGGCTGCCTCGTTTTAAAAGAGAATTTCTAACTTAAACCTTCTCCCCATGCAAGAATGCACTGTTGCTAAGCTACCCTTAATCTTCTTAGGTTTTTCACAGGTGTTTTTTTTTTGTGGTTAAATTCTTTATTTCCAGGGCTTTAAGCAAGAGACAAAAGCAAGTTTTGTTTTAATTTTATTCTTTCTAGAACTGGACTGAAGGAGGAGGTTTGCCACAGTTCAGGACTCCCTTTTGCCCTCAATTATACAGGTGATCAGTACCGGGAATGTTAAACATATTTTCAGCAAAAAGAACTGTGTTTCGCAAAGCCGGCACAAGCATCTACTTTTCCAAGGTCATCTGTAGGTGATGCATGAACACTCTGTACCTCACCAACTTTGTAATAACTGTGAGGCTTCTCCCACACAGTAGCTTTCTGCTTTTCCTATAGATTAGTGGAAAAATCCTCAATGAATAATGGAAGAAAAAAAGATTTTAAATTAAAAAAAGAGACATGCATCATTTATGATGCAATGCTCTTTTTCATTACAGTTTACTGTATTTCAAGATGAAAAACACTCTTGTAACAAGGTTTTGGGGGTGCTGATTGGCTTTCTTGGTGCAGGACCAATGCCCCAAATAGTTTTCTACACAAATGTAATTTAACAACAACAACAAAAAAGCTTTCAGAACTGAATGTGAAATGCTGGGGAACCCCCAAGTATCATGCTTTTCCTCCATGACTTCCAAGTGTAGAGTTGCCAATCTTCTCAGGAGTGGATGTCCAAGCAAACTTACCCCAAGGTCAGACGGTGCGATACTCAGAGAAACTGCAAAAAAATCCAAGAGTTACATCTCAGACTCTACAGGCCTCAATTAGTATGTTAAATGTTAATGTTCATGACAGAGCAATTAGAAAAAGACTGAACAATTATGGTTGGTTTGGAAGGGTTGCCAGGAGAAAGCCTCTTCTCTCTAAAAAAAGAATATGGCAGCACGGCTTAAGTTTCCAAAGTTGCATCTGGACAAACCACAAAAGTTCTGGAACAATGTCCTTTGGACAGACGAGACCAAAGTGGAGCTGTCTGACCATAACGTACAACGCCAGGTTTGGGGAAAACCATACAAAGCATATGAGCACAAACACCTCAGACTGACTGTCAGGCATGTGGTGGAGGGGTTATGATTTGGGCTTGTTTTGCAGCCACAGGCCCTGGGCACCTTGCAGTCATTGAGTTGATCCTGAACTCCTCTGTATACCAAAGTGTTCTAGAATAAAATGTGAGGCCGTCTGTTCGCCAGTTAAAGCTTGGCCAAAATTGGGTTATGCAACAGTTCAAGGATCCCAAGCCCACCACCAAATCTACAACAGAATGGCTGAAAAATAAAGAATCCAGGTGTTGCAATGGCCCAGTCCAAGTCCAGACCTCAACCCCATTGATATGCTGTGGCGGGACCTTACGATAGTTGTGCACAAACAAATGCCTGGAAGCTTCACTGAACTGAAGCAACGCCGTAAAGGAGAGTGGGCCACAATTCTTTCACAACAATGTGAGAGACTGATAAAACCATACAGAAAATGGTTACTTGAAGTTATGGTTGCTAAAGGTGGTTCTACAAGCTACTGAATGATAAGGTGTACACACGGATTCTCCATTTTTCTTTTCGTAAAATAGATCATGTGTAATATGCCATGTGTTGTGCCCATCTGAGGCTGTTTTTACCTAATTTTCAGCCCTTCTAAGGACCAAGATGATTTTTATGATGTCCTGATATGTTAAAAAAACAACAGCCTAGAATTCAAAGAAGGTGTACTTTCTTTTTCACATGACTGTATGTTGCTTCTGTTACATAACATAAAAATCAAAACAGTTTTTTTCAAGATAAAAAAAGGGGAATAACAAAATCAAACCCATCCTCAATAACTTAGAACCCTCGTTTTGGGGCATAGTGGACTGAGCAGAGTCAATAAACCATCTGAGTGATCTAGAGACCTAGGGAGAGAACTTGGAAGCAAGGTTCTAAAATCCACTCTCCCCCCACCCCCGACTGTCCATCGATTTCTGATAGAAGGGAGCAAATGGTCCAGCTAGAGTGAGCAAGGTTTTGTGTCTAGGTTGCTTGGTGTTTTGGCAAATACAGTAGGTTAGTAATTAGCCAAATACGGCAATACGTTGCAATTAATGAGGCTGCTACAAAGATGCATTTTATGGTGTCATTTTTTTTTAAACCCCCCTGGTCTTTCTCATGCTTGAAGGTCTTCCAAGGACAGAGTAATCCGTGGCCTTGTTTGTTCTAGATTTGTTTTTCATATTGCAGTTATTTTCCACTTCTGTCAGTTCTTGTTCTTTATCTGCATGCTTTCTCTCTGCCTCTCAGTACCGGAGTGTTGAGGGCCTTGCAAATGGCTTCCATTGGTTCAGTAGATGAGTCTATGGCTTGTTTTGTGTCATCATCTATCACTAGTCCCATTTCTGCTGGACACTGAAGAGCAGGAATCAAGGCTCTGAATTCTTTTTGTTTTCTGAAATGTTCCCAGTGTGATGTCTTGGAAAACTGAGATTTGCTTACCTTTCAATGTTATGTTGTGAAGCTTCTTTGGAGCCCTCATTACCTAAATTTTCCGGTTAAAGCTTGCAGGTTTCATCAAAATGATTCAGACTCCCTGGCATAGTCCCTAAAGCCCATGGAGCACATTCAAAGTCATTTTCTGAGATTTTGAACTCTGGGTATCTGTTGGCAAGCTATTGGGTAACAAATCCCCCCAGATTTCCTCATGTGTTTTCTTTCTAAGGTGCTGGTGGAGGCTGCAACTGTAGCTTTCAGGGTCTTCCACCTGGACTAGAAAGTGCAAGATTATCTGTTAACAACTCAGTTTCTTGTCATGTGCTATGCCCATTTCTATGGTTTCATGGGATCAATATGTGGAAATTTCTCTTCCATATTTCAGTTGTTTCCAAGCCACTATCTAGTCTCCTTTAAGTTTAATTTGTAGTTGACGAAGCATTTCTCAAAGGATCTGTTCAGGTCTAGAGTCAGACTATTTCTACAGCCTTTTACATCTTTTTTTGAGATGGAGACTATTTCTACAGCCTTTTACATCTTTTTTTGAGATGGAGTCTGTACAGAGCACATTGAAAGGGTTTTTTGGTATAGAAATATCTGTAGGATTGCAAATCTGTTTGTTCTTCAAGATCACATTTCATTCCATGATTCCAAGCCTTCATTTGGAACACTTATGCTCTCAAGAAGTTAGCATTCTGGTTGATATTTACATGAGTGAGTCAGGGGGAACTGGATTTAAGCTGCCCTGTTTTACGATAGCTTGCCACACCCTCAAAGGATTTTTTTTAAAAAACAAAATTATGTGATGCAGTACACATATTTATATGTGTAACTTTCCTCCACCTATGCACATGTTTAATGGATATATATGAAACGGAGTGTGATACATTTGCATAATCAAAACAATGATGGATCATAATACAGTAGATGTCTTAGATATGCCATGCATTTTTTCACTTGATAAGAACTATCATACTTGTAAAGCTGTGATTATAGGCACACTTATATGGGACTGGGAATAAGTTCCACTGAAAATAAAACTTTATTCTGGATAGACATCTGTAAGACTAAATCATAAAAGAAATATTTTCTTATTATTTTTGAAATTGCTGCAAATGGCAAACATAATTCATTTTCCTATCAAAACAGGTCTTTCATCACTTCTTTCTCTAAATACATTTGTGTTAGTTTCATTACAAAAGACTGTTCCACAATCCCTGAATTGAATCTTCAATTCAAATCCCCATAGTTTCCCATCTGCTGGCTATTTCAACTGTAGCCATTCTGAAGATGAACACTAATTCTCTGTCTGCTTTATGAATGACATTTTTATACAGCCCACAAAGATTAATAATTAGCTGAGCAGCTAAATCATATCATGCATTGTCCTTGTTAGCTTTTTTAAAATAAAATTTTAGAACATCCCCGTATTTCTTTGTGTCACTGGCATCACATGCATTCAATAAATATGTGTAAAGTGATTTTCTTGCAACTAGCTGGTAGTGCTGTTTTTTCTCCTAAAAATGTCTCCTCAGACATAATTTGGTAAAGATCTTTCTCTCAGCTAAGCTTGGCCCAGAATGACAATGAATCCAGAGATATTACAGGTGTAATGGGTAGAAGCCTCTTCTGCTGGCAGATTTCACTTCTGCCGGGTGATCTCAGATCTGCCAAAGTAAATGGCTATAGCGACTCAACTTTGCTATAAATGGGCAGAGGTCAGCCAGCAGAATAGAAAAAAACGGGGGGCATAGAAAGGGGGAACTCTTTTATGCTAGATCTAAACCCTTCTCAATTCAGAATCACAACTGCTCTATTGCCATAAACTTAGACCACGTTCAGAGTAGTCCTAAGTAATTTTCAACATCCCTAGGTTGGGATGAATGAATGAGTGAATGAATGAATGAATGAATGAATACGCACGCACGCACGCACGCATGCACGCACGCACGCACGTACGCACGTACGTACATACATACATACATACATAGTTAGTGTTGGCTCAGCCAGCCTGGCTAGCTGGACTACACCCAGAGCCTAAGTGGGGTCCTTGAAATCTATCGCATGACTCAATTATCATTGACAAATCTAACTCTATGCATGTAATGTACTAATATTTGCTGTGGTTAAATATTCAAAATATTTACTTGTAAGAATGATTGCTAAAATAATTTTAAAATTATATAGGATTGGTGTTTCCCAAGTAGTTTCACTTTTAATGATGAAACACTTCCCCTCTCCCAGCAGATAGCTTAATAAAATATTTAATTTTTAGATTCTTAGTATTTCACAAGCTATAAAGTGTGAACAAGGCTTAATGATAGCACTTTCCAAAATATATTCCTTTTTTTCATCTTTCTGATTCAAGAAAAAAATGACTTATAGTACTGTCTGTGGGCGTAATCTCCAGAATGCCCAGTTTTGATGGGAGCAGATCCTCCTTTTCTTTAAAAAAAAATGGACAGATTTTCCTAGCCAGTGATGAGCTTTGACTTGTCATCATTAAAAATACTTCCCTTTCCTCATCTTTGCATTCTGTTTATGACTATGGGCAAGTATGATTGACATCAGCAAGTACTCAAAGAGTTGGTTACTGTACTGAAAACTGATAATCTAAGGTCAGAAGGAGGTTATATATAGCATTTATTTAAGACCCATCATGAATCTTTCTGAAAAATCCAGGTGACAGGAAAAAAAATTAATATTAAGAGGTCTGTGAGAATCCTTTTTAATCTACTTTCACTACTGTCCTTTGCATAATACGTTCTCACATCTGTTCCACTTTGGGATATTATAAATTTGTAACTGATTATGTATTTAAGTATCCAGGCCAGGATCACTGCTATCACTTGATCTCTCTGGTCAGAGTTTAAGCACCCTGTCTTTAACAAATAACACTGAAGTGGGGGACAACCTGCAGCTAGCCAGAGTGGACTAATAGCCTGTGATGTTTCATTTGTTATTTTTCAAGATCACCTATGTCATCTACCACTATTGCTCCGTGAATTGCCTTCTCTCTTTTCACCAGGTTACCAGTTGCTCCCTTAATAATAAATTCACACGTAAGTGCCCAAATAGCTATCAGTTAACCTATATGCTATAGACAGCTTATCATCATTAGAGGGAGGAGCTCCTGAAAGTCACAGGAGCTCCTCCCTCAATCCCACCCCATTGGTCATTGGGAATAAAGCACAGACTTTGTTGCCAAGTGTGACTGCTCAGTCACAAAGGTCTGCCAGAACCATGTACAGTGGTGCTTTGACTTACAAACTTAATCCGCCCCAGAAGATGTTCGTAAGTCAAAACGTAAGTCAAAATCAGCATTTCGCATATGAATGCATTGAAACCCAATTAATTCGTTCCGGCTGTTTTTTGTTCATATGTCAAGACACGGTTTGTAAGTCGAAGTATTAGTTCCCTTAGGAACTAATGCAAAACCGGTTAATCCATCCTCTGCCACTAAGGGGAGAATTTTTCTTCTTTTAACCTAAGATGAAGTTAAGTTAAAAGAAACGGGGCAGGAAAGGAGGGAGGAAAGGAACAATGGGGAAAAGAGGAAAGAAAGAAAGAAGGTAGACCCCCTCAGACAAAGGTTTGTACTTTTAAGCACAAAAAGAGAGAAGACAGAGAGAGAAGACAAGGGGGGAGGAGAGTCTGGAGTCCAAAACACATTTTAAACCCACACATTTTGCAACAACACATTTTAAAACAAGCAACCAAAAGATTAAAATGCATTTTGGAGGCCATCAGCCAGAAATACCTTTGCAAAGAGTTTTCTGATTTTGAAACGAACAGCCAGCACAGAAATATAACCCCCCCCCACCTAGCCACCTAGCCCAGCGCCAAGCTGCAAAACCCCTGTACAGTAAATACAGTATACTCACCCAGAACAGGCAGTCTCTCTGTTTTAAAAAAGAAATTCAAAAATCCCCCCCCCAATTAAGAAAGCCTAAAAAGACCACAACAGTCCATACAGTACAGTACCAGGCAATACCAGGCGGTAGGCAGTCTGAGAGTATCACACTCTCTAACCACTGGGGCGAGTGAGGTAGCAGACAAGCAGCCTCTTTGCTTAGCCAATGGTTAACTGAATTTCCCATCTTCCCCACCTTTTTTTCATTCGTAAGTCAAAGCTCCGTTCGCAAGTCAAAGCAAAATTTTGCGAACAGAGCTGTTTGTAACTCAAAATGTTCGTAGGTTGGGACATTCGTAAGTCAAGGCACCACTGTAACTGAACTACTAACTGTGTGACAATGTCTGTCCCCTCCGTCTGTTGTTTTGGGTAAATAATGTACATTTGGGAAAGTTGGCTATATGCTTGCTGGAAGGACTGGGTTGAATGACAGAAGACAATTGGGTAAGTGCCAGGTACAACTGTTCTGGCTGCTGGGAGGTGAAAGGTAATGCCTTTGTGGAACTTTATGGCGACAGCCGGCACAGCAGATCTCCAAGTCAGCCATTTATTGGAGACGTCCACTTGATGATGATGATGATGATGATGATGATGATGATGATGATGATGATGATAATAATAATAATAATAATAATAATAATAATAATAATAATAATAATAATAATAATAATAATAATAATAATAATAATATGCCCAACATTATTATTCTCCCCACTGGAGGCTATCTATTATGCTACTGCTTAAAATGCTTAAAGTCGTCTATATGAGTAGGCAGATGGGTTCAGAGACAGGACAGCCTTACCATTTGGCAGAATAAGGCAACAGATTTGGAGTATTGAGATAAAAGAACACATGGTTAGAAACTGCTATGTGAATTTTATACTACTACTAGAACTTGAAAATAACATACCACAATTAATGTTAATATTGAGTGTGCTACTTTATCCACCTAATGGCAGAAAATGCACTAAATAAGTCTTTAAAAGTAATTAAAATGTATTTATTTTATTTGTTTATTATTAGATTTTTATCCTGCACCTTCTAGACAAAGTCTACTCAGGGCGGCTTACATAAAATCATTCATAAAACAGTATACATATACGGTTAAAACAACAATTTAAATTAACAAGATTAACATTGGTCAAGATGGAAAGAAATAAAGAAAACTAAATAAAAAGAAAAATCAAGTATTGATAGGAGGGAAGGAAAAGGTAAAAGTAACATTAGTATGTTTTTTACATGTTAAAATTGTTACCTATGCTATGTCTGTGTAGCCAAACCATATTTTAGTTTTATCTTACGATATGCGATGTAGTTAGTTATGCAGTAATAAAAGTTGTCAAGCTTCAGTCCTATGCATGGTTGCCAGGGAGTAAAAAAGGCAGCTATATTTGAGACTGCTCTTTTTTTTTTCCTTAGGAGTTCTTTTTTCCTTGGAAGTTGCCATTTCTGTTGTTGCCCAGGAGATTTGCTTGCTTCGTCCTCTTGTGTTGGGAAAGAGGGAGATGAGGGGGTGGAAAAGCTGTGATCTCAGCAGAAAGACATATGAAATCTTACATTCATCCTTCCTGGGCGACAATTTCTCACCACCTCAACCTCCATTCTCCCTAGTACAGCTACCTCAGTGTATAAAGAGACATTTAGGGGAGGGACCATGCAAATCATCTAAGTTTCTGTACTGGGTTTGCTCCAAATGCAGGTTTTAAAGGCATTTTTCAAACTATATTACCCATTGGAGATTGGAAGCTAATAGCTTAGAGTAGAAGTATGGAAATCTGTTTTGGGTTGCCAAGGGAATTAGCTGTAGTCCAAAAACATAAATCTTCATACCTCCAGTTTCCATGGACATTCCCACCAAATTATGGATGTAGAAGAAATTGAATTAAGAAGTTAAAGCACTGATTTCAATACCTTAATTGTTTTTAGGTTTAAACAAATGTATTAAAGACCAACAAATTAATTTTTAGACCTAGCCTTACAAACTCTGTCTATGAGGAAGATAAAGACAGGTATCTGAGAGATTTTCTACCTCAAGTACATGAGGAAAAACTGCAGTCACAATGGAACCATCACCACCATGAGCAGCAGCTCTGTGTGCATTTGAAGGTAAAGGTAAAGGTAAAGGTTCCCCTTGACAATTTTTGTCCAGTCGTGTCCGACTCTAGGGGGCGGCGCTCATCCCGCTCTTCAAGCCATAGAGCCAGCGTTTGTCCGAAGACAATCTTTCCGTGGTCACATGGCCAGTGTGATTTAGACACGGAACGCTGTTTACCTTCCCACCGAGGTGGTCCCTATTTATCTACTCGCATTTGCATGCTTTCGAACCGCTAGGTTGGCGGGAGCTGGGACAAGCAACGGGTGCTCATTCCGTTGCGTGGATTCGATCTTACGACTGCCAGATCTTCTGACCCTGCAGCACAGGCTTCTGCGGTTTAGCCCACAGCGCCACCACATTTGAAGGGCTTTGTAACAATGAAAAAGAACTTAGGATGGGGCAAGGGCAGTCTTTGGGTCCGAAGCAGTTCTCATCCTGATCTCATGTGGTCTTGGCTGTACAACATCCCCCACCAAGAGAACAGTTCAGGTCTTAGCCCTATAGGGAAGGAAGGAAGAGGAAAAAGAGAAATATTACAAAAAATATTAGAAAGTTGAGTGGGCTCAGCTACGTCTGGGCATTGGCTTCTTCCCCTATATGGTCCTCAATAGAAAAAAAATGTAGACTGTGCATTGCTTAATTTGGAGCAGCATGCCAGGAGAGCATATACATGATGTTTTTGACCCTGCCAGTCTGAAAAATTGCTGGTGACTTTGTTTCTAATGTTTAACTATACTATTTTAACAATAATGTATGTTCTGTAAGGTGGTATGAGTATATCATTCCAATTGATATATTGTGTGTATGTGTAAATATTTCCTAATTAACAAAGCAAAATGTGTTTTAATAAGCTGAATAAATTAGCTTCAATTTCATTTATCTTTAAGACTTGTTAACAAATTTTGGTAGTTTCAACTGCCCCACCTTCCCATTTAGTCACGTTTTTGCAGTTTTTATTCAGAGTTCTGAGCTATTTGTATATCATACACCATTTGGAATTAAGAGCAAGTGAGAAAATACATGGCTTAGAAAATGTTAAAATAAGTATGGTTTTAGAATAAATAATTATTTTTAATTTTTCAAAGCAATTGCTGCAGATTTTCATAGTGCATAAGTACAAATGTTGCTGGCCTGGGAGTTCTATGAAACGCAGTAACATTACCAAATCTCTATCCTGTTTGTATCTTTCTCACTTCACGTAGATGTGCCGCAGAAATGCTTTCTACCACTGTGTGTTTCAAGAGTTGCTGTTCATTCACCTACCAGAATTCTCCTTTCTCTCTCTTGTACATGTCTATACACAAAAAAGACAGTTTTACCTGAAGGCATTGCTTAGATCCATGAAAGCACACAGATTTTCTGGCAAAGAAATTGCAGGTAGGTTTCTCTATATAAAATGATGACTGCTGGTCAGTTCCATGCTGTGGCAAATGCTAATCCTCCCTTTTAGAAGGACAATGAAATGCAGTGCAATGAAGTTCCAAAGAAAAGGGGAGAGACAAACTGGCTGCCTTAGGCAGCAACATATAAAAATCAAGGGCATTAAACTTTGTTGTGTATGGGCTGACCAATCACGTTATAGGAAGCTGACAATGTATGAGCTTAGATTTGACCTCTGACCATGATGACGTACTGGCTTCCAGAGTAACTTGTGTGAGTTTTTCTACCTGCATCGCTTGTCTCAAGGTAATGGTTCCATAACCATTTTTCTACCATGTATCTTTTGCAGTATACAATTTTGTGCAGCACACAGCAGTCTGAATCAGTTAAATGAATTTGGGAAGGAAGTGTAGCTGGTAGACAGACATCTTTCAGTCTCAGAGACATTAGACTACATAGTATTTTCCCAGGTACCATAATGGGTTTAAAGCTACTAATTGCTAATGGTTTCTGATATCCGACTCTGTAACCACATGGAGATGTTCATACATCTTTCTGCATTTCATCTGGGGCTCACAGCATATGATGGATACAGAGAACAAGCTAAAGTATACCTATGCAGCAACTTTTTATCACATGTTCTCCAGAAAAAAGCTAGTGTCAAGGCAGTCAAAAGGACACAAGCCCTACATATGCAACATTATTTATTTATTTATTTATTTATTTATTTATTTATTTATTTATTTATTTATTTATTTATTGTATCTATATCCCACCCGTCTAGTCAATTGACCACTCTGGGCGGCTAACAACACATAAAAATAAAACAATTTAAATATAGCAACAATATACAGCATTATACTGTCTTTTTCCATCTTTGGTGGATAGACCAGCTGCGACCTTATCTCGATGTGGGGGTGCTCACTACCTTGGTCCATGTGCTCGTAATCTCCAGATTAGACCACTGTAATGCGCTCTACATGGGGCTACCTTTGAGGTTGATGCGGAAGCTCCAAGTGGTGGCTGCATTGCATTGGCTGCCCATTCGATTCGGCGCTGACTTCAAAGTTTTGATGCTTACGTACAAAGCCCTAAACGGTTTAGGACCTCGATACTTGGCGGAACACCTACTCCCACCTAGTTCTACCCGTGTCACTCGTGCGAGTCAGGAGGTGAGGCTGAGGAGGCTGACGTCGAGGGAGGCCTGGAAGGAAAACAAGACACTGGGCCTTCTCGGCGGTGGCTCTTCGCCTCTGGAACAATCTGCCCCCGGAGATTCGCGCGGCCCCCTTGCTGGGTATCTTTAAAAACCAATTAAAAATGTGGATGTTTCAGCAGGCCTTCCCTCCAGCCAATTCCTGATGTTTCCTTCTCTTTTTCTATTGTGATTTACTTTGCTCTCCATCTTGTTGAATTTGTCTATTGTATGATAATCTTTTATATTTTATTCATGTATTTTATGTTGTAAGCCACCTAGAGTGGTCGTAACTGACCAGATAGGTGGGATATTAATAATAATAATAATAATAATAATAATAATAATAATAATAATAATAATAATAATAATAATAATAATAATAATAATAATAATAATAATAATAATAATAATAATAATAATAATAATAATAATAATAATAATAATGTCTGCAGCTATTCAGTATTGGTTGAACATGTTAACATGCAAAAAGTGGGTAAGTAGCTCCTTATTCCCAGTTTTCCTTCTAGCACTAAGTGATATAGAGATGATTTGCTCAAACTTAGACCACGCTCTGTTTTCTGTTTCTTATTCAGCATACTGCCCAATACTGGAATTCTGCTGTTATTTTATGATACAGTGTCATTGCTGCTGCTATGAGGATGCAGAGGCATGGCATGCGCCAATGTTTACAGTTAACAAACGCAAACACCTCCAACTTTGGCTGAAACCCAAGGAAGGACAGTGGCTATGTAACAGCGGAGATCAAAGTACAAGCTCCTCTCCAACACACTACTTTACAGAGAGAATGGTTAAAACTCCAGACCTTCCCTTCAAGATACAACTGTGGTTGATGTAAAAGCTGGCAATTGGTGCAGAAATCTCAAAGCAATCAAAAAGCTTTTGTGGCAGTCCAAATGCCTAGCTAATCTCTGGGAAACAGGTCCTAGCCATTTTTACATACAGTTGGCAGGAGAGTCCATGTGTGGGTGTGTGAAAGGGAGGTTCTTTCTATGACTTCTTTTTCTTGATAGCAAAGTTAAAAAAAAATCATATTAGCAAAATCAACCATTTATTTCAGATACTTTCTCAAAATTTAATGTGTTGAGATCAATGATGCCTGAGGATGCCACCAGAGAACGCTGTATGCTAACGCTGTATCTCTTTCTCTCTCATTTCCTAAAGATTCTATATGTATAACGTATGGAGCCAGGGTGGTGTGGTGGTCTGAATGTTGGTCTAAGATAGGAGATCTGGGTTCAGATCGCTGACTGGCCATGAAAACTTGGCAGGGCGAGGACAGTGATAAACCTCTCCTTGCTCATCTCACATACCTCAAAAAGCCTGTTGAGGTCTCCATAAAGTGAAAGCAATTTCACAGTATATAGCAACAAGAAATATAACATATATAAAAATGCTCTTTGTTTCAAGTTTAAGTTCATTGTATTGGCTAAAAGCCATCACAATTGATTAAGATACAAATACTGTATGATCAAATAAAATCATGAAATCACAGACGTAAAATAATAAGAGGCCTATCCACAGGAGGAAAGAATTTAAAAAGGAGGGGGGAGAATATCAGGGTGACACGTATGAGCCCCCTGTACAATTGATCACAAATTGCGATGGCTCTCAGGAAATTAGCGGGGATGTTTCTGGCTGCTTTTGCAAACGCTGCTGTTCTGTATGTAACATTTAGGTCACAGTCCGAGAGTAACCTGCCCACCTTTATCTGAGGGCTTTCCACCTGTACGGCAGCCAAGATGTTTCCCAGGAATTTTTTTTTCTAGGGTTTTGTGTGAGGAGGAAGTAGCAGGAACATCAAAGAGTGAGCCGTCCCCTCAACCTCCCGAGATAGAACAAGAGATAAAGCCTGAAAGAGAGTTAGGAGCAAGACCAAAGGAAAGGCAGATGACAGACGCGCGCGCGAAGGAGGAGGAAAGGACCCGCGAGGCGGAGATAGGAGAGGGAAAAGGAGGGGAAAGGCGCGAGGAGGAAAAACGGAAGAAACGGTCGGAGATATCAGTTGAGAGCGAGGAGGGAGTTTGGAACCGCGGCAGGGAGAGTGTAGACGTGTTCTTGACGACGGAAGAAGGAAATAAGTCAAAGGAGACACAGAAAGTAACCGTGATAGAGGAGAAAGTGGCTGCAGAACCAGATGAAGATGTGAGAGTGTTCTCAGTCCCACAGAAAAGGCTAGCTGAGGGTAACATAGACGAAGAGTATAAAGATTCAGCGAAGGGAAAGTTCAAGCCCATAATACCTGGCCTTAGCCCTGAAGAATGGACAGTCCTGGTGTATCACAGGGCTCAAGGTCCAGAGAAGATGGTACATCAATTAGATCCGGAAGTAGAGAAAGAGCTGTCGAAAGAGGGGGATTGGGCCCGCCATCCTTGTTGCGGGACCCTCTGTGCGGTCCGCAACGGATTTCTGAGAATGCCAACCGAGAAAGAGAAAAGTGCGAAAACTTACTATTAAAAGAGTTACCTGTTGACAAATCATTAGCATGGTTTTGGGATGATTCCCCACCTCATTTGACGTTACAAACCCCAGTTATTGTTCAAGAAAAGGTTGACTCAAGATGTGTTAATAAAAGTTCTTTATTTCTTAATTCTGAAGCCTCTTTCATCCTTCCTGATGTAGAGTTACCTAAACCGGTAGATGAACCCCCCCACATTGGCGCCCAACCCGGGGCTGGTTCTGAGATACCGACGCAAAGAGAAGAAGACCTCAAACAAACAATAAAGAGGCAAGAAAAAATGATAAAATTTTTAGCCGAGCAACAAAACCTAATTCTAACTCAGTTGGCAAAAAATCCCGAAAGAAAGACGACGGGAACAGAAGATGTTATAAAGAATTCTTGGGTGGCGGGTCCGGCCCCTATTAGGTTGCAAAAAATGACAGCTGAAGATGACCCTGAAGCTTACTTAAATACTTTTGAGAGAGTTGCATTGGCGGCAGGTTGGCCTAAAGAACAGTGGACTTTAATTCTGACTCCCTGTCTATCTGGTAATTTGCAAGAGATAATTGATACGTTATCTCCAGCGGAAGCGATGCAATATGACAAAGTTAAATCTACGATTTTACAGACGTTAAATTTAACGGAAGAAGCTTATCGGAAAAAGTTCAGGAATTTGAAGATGAAACATGGTTTACATCCCCGTACCTTAGTGCAAAAGATGAAAGCAAACTTGTTAAGGTGGTTAAGGCCCGAAGAGAAAACTAAAGAAGAAATTTTGAATGAGATAGTTATGGAGCAACTTGTGACGACGATGAGTTTAAACATGAGGGCTTGGGTGCAAAGGAACCACCCACGTGATTTGGAAGCTGCTATCCAATTGGTCGAAGATTTCTGTATCGCTGATGAGGGAACACGTGAAAGCGGCTGGGCGAACCAGGAGAGGCTGAAAGCGAAAGAGAAGATGGCGTCCGAGAGTAATAGTGCTGCGCAGCGTACCGGAGCGGCGGGAAAAGAAGTAAAAATGGAGAAACCCGGAGGCAGCAAGCATAGGATCATGGAAGCGTACCCTAACTGGAAAGAACAACGTGAATTTAAGGGGTCTTGCTTCCGTTGTGGGGCCGAGGGACATCAGAAGAAAAATTGCCCCGGAGTGGATTGTTCCTGGGTTAAACATTGGAGCCAGGTGACTGGGGGAAGTGCGGGTTTTAATAAAGAATGGGAAATAGAAGTTTTGGTTAACGGGGAACGAAAGAAGGCCTTAATTGACTCTGGAAGCGGTAAAACTCTGGTAAAAAATTTAGAGGGGATCAACGCAAATGGGGAAATGAAAATTAGATGTATTCACGGGGATGTGAAAGCCTACAAGACCACGTACGCGACGGTAGAAATAAATGGGGAGAAGAGAAGAATGGAAGTGGGAGTAGTGCCTGGATTAATTAGAGAAATGTTATTGGGGAGGGACTGGCTGGGTATTGACAAATTGTTAAGAGATAAAGAATGTAGAAAAATCGAATGTGTCAATATTGGAAATGTGGACGATTTAGAAGAAGTTTCACGGGAGGTAACGCGGTTTTGGCAGCAAGATGATGCCTCACTGACTAAATTCTTTGAAAGAGCCAAGAAAGAAGGAGAAGTGAAAAAAGGGGAAGTGGGATTTGAGCTATGTGACGGTTTATTGTATAGATTATCTATTGATGGGGTCAAACAATTGGTGGTGCCTGGAAAATGGAAAGAAAAATTGTTATATTTAGCACATGATGTTCCTATGGCCGGCCATCTGGCTGCAAAGAAGATGAGCTCTCGCATTTTACAAAGGTTTTGGTGGCCTAATGTATGGGCAGATATTGAGAAATATTGTAAAACTTGTAAACAATGCCAATTAACACAGCCAAAGGTTGAACCAGGGGGGGAATTAATTCCCATGCCTTTGGTTGATACTCCATTTGAACGGGTTGGCTTAGATATTGTGGGACCTTTAATGAAATCGGCTGGGGGACATGCTTATATTTTGGTTATAATTGATTATGCAACGAGATATCCTGAGGCAATACCTTTAAGAACTATAACGTCTAAAGTTTTAGCCAAAGAATTAATGCAGGTTTTTTCTAGATTGGGATTTCCTAAGGAGGTGATAACAGACCAAGGTTCGAATTTTATGAGCCAGACTTTAAAAGAGATGTGGAAGCTGTTAGATGTAAAGCCCTTACATACTACTGTCTATCATCCTCAGTGTAACGGATTAGTAGAAAGATTTAATAAGACTTTAAAAAGTATGTTAAGGAAATTAGTTATAGATAGACCAAAACAATGGCATCTTTTAATTGCACCTTTGATGTTTGCAATTAGAGAAGTTCCACAGGCATCTACCGGTTTTACTCCATTTGAGCTCCTATATGGAAGGAACCCTAGAGGGATCCTGGATTTAGTTAAAGAAAGTTGGGAACATGGTAGAGACAAATCCCAGATGCAAATCAAACAGATCATAGAAATGAGAGAGCATTTAAATCACATATCTAAAGAAGCTAAAAGTCAGTTAAGAAGAGTGCAGGTTGATCAGAAGCGTAGATATGATAAAAATGTTAGAAGACGGACATTTGAAGTTGGACAGAAAGTTCTGTTGCTACTTCCCTCCGAACAATCCAAATTGTTCGCCAATTGGCAAGGACCATACGAGATAATCAGAAAATTAAATGACGTTAATTATGAAATTGCTACCCCGGATAAGAAAAAGGAAACAGGGATTTATCACGTGAATCTTTTGAAGGAATGGAGAGAGAGGGAGAGTTTCTTGAGTGAGATGGAAGAAGAAAATTTTGGTCCCGAGGTTGTAGAGTGTACAATGCCCGAAGAAGAATTAAAATTAGAGGATAATCTTAATGCCGAAGAAAAATTGGAAATAAGAAAGATTGAGGAAAATTATAAAGATGTATTTTGCAATAGACCAGGATCTACCAATATGGGAATACATTGTATTAATACCATACCCGGAAAAATAGCTAGGTCAGGAGTGAGGAATTGGCCTCATTATATTAAAGAGAAGATAAATAAGGAGGTGGATGAGATGTTGTTATTGGGAGTAATAGAACCATCTTACAGCCCATGGAGAAGCTATCCAGTAATGGTACCAAAAGCAGACGGCAGTGTCAGACTATGTATAGACTTTAGAAAATTGAATGAAATTTCCAAGTTCGATGCCTACCCCATGCCTAAAATAGAGGACCTGTTAGAGAAGATAGGCGGAGCTAAAATTCTAAGTTCGTTAGATCTAGTAAAAGGATATTGGCAGATCCCGTTGAGAGAGGAAGACAAAGAAAAAACAGCCTTTGCCACGCCTAAAGGGTTATTCCAATATTTAAAAATGCCGTTTGGTTTGCATGGAGCTTCTGCCACCTTCCAGAGGGTAATGGACAAGGTACTTGAACCGGTAGAGAAGTTTGCAGCTGCTTATATTGATGATATTTTAATATTTAGTAGAGATTTTAAAGAACATGTAGTACATTTAACCAAGGTATTAGAGGAGTTAAGGAGAGCTAGTCTGAAAGTGAATCCCTCCAAGTGTAAAATTGCTAGAGAAAGTATAAAGTATTTGGGATTTTTAATTGAAAATGGGAGAATACAACCCGTACCAGATAAAGTGGATAAAATAACAAAATGGCACGTTCCCAAGGATAAGAGAGAAGTACAACAATTTTTAGGCTTGGCAGGATATTACCGGCAATTTATTCCAAATTACTCAGAGGTCACAGCACCTTTAACGGATTTAACAAAAAAGAAGAAGTTCAAAAAAATAATTTGGGGTGAAAAAGAACAATATGCCTTTGATAAGGTGAAAGAGATCTTAAATTCCTTGCCTCACCGATATGCTCCTGATTTTGAGTTACCGTTCCTGGTTCAAACTGATGCATCTGAAAGAGGGGTAGGGGCGGTACTGTCTCAAGCAAAAAATGGGAAGGAGTATCCTGTCATGTACATTAGTAAAAAGTTAAATGAAAGGGAGAGAAAATACTCTACGATTGAAAAGGAAGCCTTGGCTGTGAAATGGGCTATCCATTCATTTAAATATTATTTATTGGGTACCACTTTTGTATTAATGACTGATCATGCTCCTTTACAATGGTTAAACAAGATGAAAGACTCTAATGCAAGGTTAACCCGATGGTATCTTAGCCTACAACCATTTTCCTTCACGGTCCAATATAGGAAAGGGAAAAATCATATTAATGCAGATTATTTTTCTCGGCAGGATATCGAGGAGGAGATAGATGTCGAGAGGACGGCCCACTCAAGGGAGGGGGCGTGTGAGGAGGAAGTAGCAGGAACATCAAAGAGTGAGCCGTCCCCTCAACCTCCCGAGATAGAACAAGAGATAAAGCCTGAAAGAGAGTTAGGAGCAAGACCAAAGGAAAGGCAGATGACAGACGCGCGCGCGAAGGAGGAGGAAAGGACCCGCGAGGCGGAGATAGGAGAGGGAAAAGGAGGGGAAAGGCGCGAGGAGGAAAAACGGAAGAAACGGTCGGAGATATCAGTTGAGAGCGAGGAGGGAGTTTGGAACCGCGGCAGGGAGAGTGTAGACGTGTTCTTGACGACGGAAGAAGGAAATAAGTCAAAGGAGACACAGAAAGTAACCGTGATAGAGGAGAAAGTGGCTGCAGAACCAGATGAAGATGTGAGAGTGTTCTCAGTCCCACAGAAAAGGCTAGCTGAGGGTAACATAGACGAAGAGTATAAAGATTCAGCGAAGGGAAAGTTCAAGCCCATAATACCTGGCCTTAGCCCTGAAGAATGGACAGTCCTGGTGTATCACAGGGCTCAAGGTCCAGAGAAGATGGTACATCAATTAGATCCGGAAGTAGAGAAAGAGCTGTCGAAAGAGGGGGATTGGGCCCGCCATCCTTGTTGCGGGACCCTCTGTGCGGTCCGCAACGGATTTCTGAGAATGCCAACCGAGAAAGAGAAAAGTGCGAAAACTTACTATTAAAAGAGTTACCTGTTGACAAATCATTAGCATGGTTTTGGGATGATTCCCCACCTCATTTGACGTTACAAACCCCAGTTATTGTTCAAGAAAAGGTTGACTCAAGATGTGTTAATAAAAGTTCTTTATTTCTTAATTCTGAAGCCTCTTTCATCCTTCCTGATGTAGAGTTACCTAAACCGGTAGATGAACCCCCCCACATTTTGATAGAGCTGACAGTTGAGTAGATAGTGGACAACATCCTCTATCTCACCTGCTCCGCAAATACACAGCCTTACATATTTAGGGACATTCATGTACCCGCCATCTAAGACAGCAGTTGTCATGATTTGAAAACGAAGTTCTGCAAATGCAGGTCTCAGGGAGGCACTTGAGTGGTTTGTTTTCAGCAGATGGTACCAGTGAGAGAAATTCAAAGAGTCTATTAAGGCTAAGTCCTGATCATTATCCAATTTGTAGAACCAGTCCCTCAACATTCTTTTAATCCCGGGGGAAAAATATCTGTGGAGAGGGATTCAGATTTTACTAAGGTTTGAACTGAAGTTGCCCAGCCACCAATCTTACATTGCTTCACCATACAGCATTTAGGTAGATAGTGGTCAGACATATCTATCACCCTCTTGTAGTAAGAGAACATAGCTAGAATTGCCCCGGCTTTAATGGACACCACATCTGTCTCTGTTCTAAGAAAAGCTGCTGGAGTCCCCTGGGGTGCCGCGAGGATGTGTCTCAGAAACGTGTTCTGTCCTACTTCAAGATAGTGTAGGTTATTCTGGTTCATACCCCAGATCTCAATTCCACAAAGCATTTGAGAGATCACCATCCCTGAGAAAACATTTAAAGCAGGGGTTACTAGGTTACCACCTTTAGAATGGAAAAATTTGGCCAAGGCATGGCAAGATTTCTGAACCGATATTTTGGTGCTCTGTATCTTGGATTTCCAGCAGTTTTTCCTATCAAAGTGCACTTCTAGGTACTTGAAGGTCTGGACTTGTTCTATTTTATATTCGCCTATAGTTCAGCTGAATTTGGGGGAATGCTTTCCAAAAATAATCACTTTGGATTTTGTGTCATTTATTTTTAGTTGCTCTAGGTGGTTGAACTCTTGGAGCTTATTTGAGCTTCTCTTCAGTCCCCTTTTGTTCATAGATAGTAATACAATGTCAGCAGCATATACAAGGCTTGCAATCTTGTAATTCCCAATTGAGGGGGGGAATGGTCTGGATGGTTTAAAATTATTACAATATTATTAATATAAAAGTTAAAGAGTAGGGGTGCAAGTAAGCACCCTTGTTTTACCCCTTTGTTAGTATGAATTTCCTCTGTCAGCCTTCCATCTGTGCTAATCCTTACCCTCAACACTGTGTATAGTTCCTGTATTAGGATTAGCAGCCTCTTATCAACCTTAGTCTCTGTGATCTTATCCCACAGGTGATTTCTGGTAATTGTGTCAAATGCAGAGGAAAAGTCAATAAAAGCTGTGAACAGCCATTTGAATGGCCTGGTGATATATTTGTGTACAAGTTGATGCAGCACGTAGATTTGATCTACTGTGCTATGGCCCTTCCTAAAACCTGCTTGTTCCTGGTGAAGGATGTTATTTTCCCCCATCCATTTAGCCATCTTCTGGAAAAGAAAGTGGGTATAGAGCTTGGAACTGATATCCAGTAAGCTGATTGGGCGATAGTTCTGAGGGATGGATTTTTCACCTTTTTTATAAATTGGGAAAATTATGCTCTCCCTCCATCCCTCGGGGAAGATTCCTGTAGCGTTAATGTGAGAGAAGAGTTGTGCTAGAACTGGGGCCGACCATTCCTGGTTGTTCTTATATACCTCTGGTGGGATCATGTCCTCCCCAGGTGCTTTGTCTGTTGCTAGAGCATCAATAAGTTTGCACACTTCCTGTTCTGACACTGGAGGCCATTCAGGTGTGGAGACTAGTAGGGTCTGGGGGATTCTCACTTTTTTTGGCCCAGTATCTGCATTGTTATTGAAGATGATTTGAAAGTGGTGGCACCAGGCATTTGTCGTGATGCAGGCATTTGGTGTAGGATTGAGACCTACAGTGGTGCCTTGACTTATGAAATTAATCTGTATTGGAACGGTGGCCACATCTCAAAATTTTTGTAAGTCGAATCACCATTTCCCATAGGAATGCATTGAAAACCATTTAATCTGTTCTGGCTGTTTTTCGTTCTTATGTAGAGGCACCATTCTTAAGTTGAAGCATTAGTTCCCATAGGAACTAATGTAAAGCCGGTTAATCTGTCCTCTACCACCAGGGGGAGAATTTTTCTTCTTCTAAGATGGTAAAGGTTTCCCTTGACAATTTTTGTCCAGTCGTGTTCGACTCTAGGGGGCGGTGCTCATCCCCGTTTCCAAGCCATAGAGCCAGCGTTTTGTCCGAAGACAATCTTCCGTGGTCACATGGCCAGTGCGACTTAGACACGGAACGCTGTTACCTTCCCACCGAGGTGGTCCCTATTTATCTACTTGCATTTGCATGCTTTCGAACTGCTAGGTTGGTGGGAGCTGGGACAAGTGACGGGCACTCAAGTCGAAGCAATATTTTGCGAACGGAGCTTTTCTTATCTCTAAACTTTCACAACTAGGGATGTTCTTAAGTCGAGGCACCACTGTATATCCGTGGTTGAAACCATACACCAGAATTTTCTCTCTTTCCTTTCCAGCATAGCCTGCCCTAGTTCCTCCCACTGAGCTGACATAAATGCACGTGGGTTTTTTTTGTTTTGTTTTAGGAGTTCCTTATATTTTGAGCGGTAACGAGCCAGCATCTCCAAATTTGAATTTTGGATTCCTCATCTTCCTTGTTAGATGACCTAGATGCCTTTTAGCTAATCTACTTTCTTGATCATACCACCCTCCTCTATGAGGGGCCGAGGGAGGTTCCTTGGCTTTTTGATTAATAGAGCTCTTAAGATAGAACTGATGTAATTGGCACCCCCTATTGGATCCCTATGTCCAATTAAGATATCCCTATGTACACTCAGCAGATGTGGGTTGTTTAGCTGTTCCCGAATTGTTTGGTCGACAAGGGGGACCATTTTAAGTGTTTCCCTACAACCATAGTTCTCTCTGCCCAATCAGCCAGTGGCAGGGGCAACTGTGGAGTTGTCAAGGGAATGGGGAGACAGATGTCATGAGTGCTTCCGAAGATCTGGACCCAGAAGGGTTAACTGTGGCTGAGGAGAATGTGGAGAGATCGGAAACAGCTGAGCAGCCTCCAGGTTCTCCCTCCACAGCAGACAGGCTTCGGGAAAGACTTAGGACAAGAAAAGCAGAGGATCACTCTAAAGCTTTCCACAGGGACCTGCGTTCACCTAGCCCTGAGTACTAGCAGAACAGAGAGCTTTCCAACAGCTCAAGGAGCTGCTTTAGGATAAAACAAGCTTCAGCGAAGCCAGAAACTTCATGGAAGCAAGGAGTCAACATCTTGGCTGGCATCCACGTCTCTTGTTCCTGAACTCTGGACCTTGACCCTGGACCTGTGCTGGTATTGAACTTTGGACTTTGGCCCTGGACTACGTACTCTGAACTCTGGACTCTGACTGTGTATCTGACCCTGGACTTTGACTTTGGGCTGCACTCTGTAAGTTTGTTTCGGAACTCTGGTTTGCATTCTTGGTATCTCTGACCTTGGACTGGTTTATCGGACTTCGGCTATTGTAACCCCCGGGAACATGACAACAGATGGGGAGGTAGTCACTATCGGGTCAATCTATTATATTTTGTCTCTTGGGATACCAACCCAGGGGAACAAAAGATATAATCAATGACACTCCCTGCCCAACTGTTAAGCAAGGTGAAAAATCCCTTTGAGTCATCCCAAGAACTGCCATGAAGGCAAATTAATTATAAGCCGCCTAGAGTGGTTCGGTGGTCCAGATAGGTGGGATACAAATAAAATAAAATAAAACAACCAAACAAACAAACAAATAGTCTCGACTAGCTGCCTACCTTGCTTTTTGAGGACTTTATCCAAAGAAATCTAGTCAGATAGGAAGAGTTCATTGCACTCTAGGTCTGAATCAATTAGAGTCTCAGTTAGGTCAGAGCCAACTCTGACATTAAAGTTGCCACACAAGACTATAGCTGTTTTCGGGTGCAGGAACTCACAACGGTTTATGGCCTCTTCCAATTCAGTCCAGAAGGAGCTAAGATTTTCTGATTTGTCAGGTGGACAGTAGGCATGGGTGCATATTAGTGCCTCCATCCCATGTCTCCATCTTCCCCTTACCAATAATGGCAGAATAAAATTGCTTTCAGACCTGTATATGACTTCCAGCTCCACGTCCAATTTGGCGGAGACTAAAATAGCTAAACCTCCTCTTGCTCTCCCTTTCCTAGATGGTTTAAGAGCAAAGAGCAGAAATGGAGTATACCCATGTAACACCAGGGGAGTGATATCAGTTAGCCAGATTTCCTGCAAACAAAGGATATGAAACATTGAAATAATTTTCCCTAACTCCTGGTCCGCCAACTTACAGTATTTTGCCATCCAGCAATGTTCCATGATAGAACTGAAAGTGAGCACTGGGAGTTGGAACCATTCTGTAGGTTGAGGAACTTCTGTCATAAAAGGGTTGTAGCATCGGCGGGGGGGGGGGTGTTGGTTCTGGATGTACTTCAGCCTGAATTGTAATATTGGGACAGCGAGTTTCAAGGAGTTTTGCAAGCTCCTGCCTTACCGTCTCTATCTTTTTAAGTATCAGTACCTGATTTTCCCATGGGAGAGAGATGAAGCTGTCCAGAGTTTATTTCGATAAAGCTTCATCTTCAGTTTCAAGCTGTAACTGCAGATCCCTTGGAATTTGATTAATAATAGGACTAGATCTTATGAATGCAGGAGCAGTAGGGGTTATTTTCACATTAGATTTAATGGGTGATTTCGGTGTATGCCTGGTGGTTGAGTTGTCCTTGGGGGTCTTCTGGGTCTAGGAGCATCGGGTCCATTGGTTGACAGTCCATCCACTGTGTAGAGATATTTGATCGCTTCTGTTGGCCCATTATCCTAGAAGCTTGAAAATGGGTTTCCTGGTTGGGTGGGGTAAGAATGAGTGGCATCACAGTGTGGTCTCTCAAGGATTCAGCTGATATTTGCAGAGAGGCCAAGCTGATTTTGGTTTCCTCCCAGTTGGTACTGAATTCAGCAAGGGAAGCTAAGGCCTCCTTATTAGAGGGTGGAGCTTCAGACTGAGTGAGGGCAGTCTCCTGAAGGGACCTTTTCTTGAGTTTGAGTGCTTGACCCCTTGGTTGTGGAGTTGACAGAGCTGTGAGGGCATAAGGTTGCTTTTCCGGACTTCTGACTTAGTTTCTGACTTAAGTTTCCCGGCTGCTGGTACTAGGATCTCGTTGTATTGAGTTTCTCTGAAGCAGGGATATATAAAATGTGTCTGAGAAAGCTCTAATAGGTGTAATATGAAACTTGGCTTAAAAGGTTTTCATTTTAAATAACATGAGTGGAATCACTGCATGTTCAAAAAACAGTTGTATCCTCTTTTGACCCCTGAAGTGAGGAAGCCATTTGATGGTTGTTAGGTCTATTTTGTGCACTTCTGTCATTACTCTTTGTAAGCATGGGAGGGGGAGAAGGCTGAATGACTGGCACCACACTTTGTGTCTTAAGAGGACTGGGAGAGCTCTTCCCATTCACATCCACGGAAGGTATGATCTTAAAACTACTGTGCACCTCTGACTTGAGACTGCATTCCCCATTTTGAAATGTACTTTGAGCTGAGAAGCCAGGCCTGCACATGGGGCAATGATTTTTGGAACCATTATATTCTTTCTGCACCACACACTTGTATGGATTGAATGCGACTGTTTTCGGAAATTTTTAGTGGTTTAATAAAGGTATCAAACTCTCATTTCCCTTTGGATTGCATACAAGTACCACACCGCTTTTTATCTCTTTATACCGCCTACCTTGAAAAATCTATTGGGGGTCATCTTAATCGGATGTGACTCAATGGCAGAGACCACAAGTTCCTCTGAGGTCACGTTTCCCTAAGAGTACATCTGACCTAACTCACCTAGATTTCTTTCTGAAAAAAAAAATTAAAATAAAAACAGGGATAGATTGCATTGTCAGGCTGAAATCCTTTACATGGTAACCACTGATTATGTTCCATTTGAGAACAGTAGGAATGTTGAGTTGTTGTTTTAAAGCAGCAACAGAATATAGTCACTTTTTTTCAATATTTTAACAAGGATATTTGTATTACTGTATCATGCCCTGTCTACTTAGAATTTTGTCATTTTTCTTCCAAAGGGACCTTAAGATCTAACTTAGAAAATACAACAGTCTTCCAAATTTTAAATGAGCTGATCTGATTTCACCATTACCAAGCAGGAAGCGAATAATTTATAGTGTTGTTGATTTTCCAAAAATGATGGCAACCCTATACATGTCTATTCAGATACCAGTCCCTCTGAGTTCAGAGGAACCTTCTCTCAGGTGTGTGAAAATTGAATTGAGGCCTAATAGACATTATCTACATTAATGATGATATATGGTTCAGATAGTGCGTAGAATCAAGCATGATTAAATGCCTTGCCTTTTTTAATAAAGCTGCTGAATTTCATATTATGCCCATTCATTAACTACTCAATAGTTATTTACATCTTGAGACTGACAAAACAGAAAGATGAATGCTTGCTTTTCTATGTTTGGAAATATTTTAGGATGTCTTGCAGAGATGTTCCTGTAAACATCAATTTAACTGGTGGCAAAGCTTTAAAACAGAGGAAGGTCTTAGAGAATATCCTAAAGGTGATTAAACTGTGGATTAATTTAATCGCCTTTGGAAGTTAGTCCACAGAGCAATCCTTCCCAATGAGAATGATTTATCTTTGGCTCTCACAAGCTTTGTAAGTATTAGTGTCCTGAAGGTATGTCACTCTCTTGGTATATCAAAGCTGAAACATCAAATCGGGGGCAGGTGAAAACTCGTCCGTTAGCACCTCAGAAGATAGGAAAAGCCTTATTTCAACAAAAGGAGTGGTTAATGAATGTGGCAGAGTGGATGGCTACAAAAACCACCCCCCGTGCAGAACCACATAAAATCACCACTATGTCCTGAGCTGACGGATTTCTGTCTGGGCGAACGTACCATTCCTCACATCAGAGGAATGGAGGTAGAAGTTCATATGACCTAATGTTTTCCTGGGAGTTGTAGTCCAAAAAACATTTTTCATCTCTCATATTTACACACACGTGCACAGTTCTGCACATAATAAGCTACCAAACAAGGAGGAAAAATGGACTAGAAGCCACTTTTTCTCAACATGGTCAGTTGAGTGCATTAGGAATATTGCTTTGCATGCATAAACAGCTGGTCATCTGAGCTCATACACTCAGTGTGAATGGTTCAGACACAGGTTCACAAAACATTGTTTCTGAGAAGAAGCAGAATGATATGCTCTTTGTCTGGAATAGCCAAGTGCACTGCATTGGACAGCTGAACTTTTGTTGAACGGATGGTCTGGCAGGCGTATGAGAAGCATTTCACACATTAAAAAGGAACACTTGAAAGAGCCAAAAATCCCCCACCCCCATTCTGCCTAAGCTGCTTCCATTTGTGAAGGGATATATATACACAGCCAGCAAGACATGTGTTGCCCTCATTGGTTCTAAAGTACACGCAGACCTCAGAGGAGGAAGTTTACAAAGCAATAAATAGAATGCTGTGGAGAAAGAGGCAAAGAGGCCCTGTCCCAGATGCCCACTTAACCACATTTCCAGTGCAGGTACGGTCCAGAGCAGGGTCTCGGAAGATGACCTCAGTGGGTGGGACAGGAACATGTGGGAGAAAGGCATCTTTAAATATCCTCATTTCAAGCTCTTTTAAGGCTATAAAGGGGAACAGGAGAACTTTGAATTATACCTGAGAATACTGTAGACTAGAGGCCAACAAAGAGCACTCAAAATTGGAATAATGTTCTGAAAAGTGAGCACCTAGCTGGCAATAGTAGCATTTAGTGCCAACTGAAGTTTCTGAACACTTTCAAAGACCTTCATGTGCATTATGAAAATCTATCATGCTGCCATAAGGATCAACAAGTTTTATTTTGCTCAAGATTTTCTGGAGTGAAGGCCAGTCAGGTTAAACCTAATGAACTCAATTAGTCTTTAAGGTGCCATAAGGTTCTTTCTTGTTTTTGTTGCAACGGACTAACATGGCTTTCCCCACCCCAAGAACAAAAACAACAAAGGGAACAAAAGCACACAAAATATTGTATGTGCTTTCCAGAACACAACCTTAGAGATTGTGTTGCAGAAAGCTTGCATAGCGTTTTCTTTGCTTCATATAAATTTTGTGCCCTTTTTTGGTAGGCCTAATATAGGTGATCCTGAGCATGGGTTTGGGAATTTGGGGGAGGGGAGGGCAACACAGCTAGCTCTGCTTTTCTTCTTGGAAATGGGTGTTAGAGTACTTTAACCACTAATGTGACCAGACATGGGCCACCCTAGGTGCCAGTTTTGCCTTGTGCAAGAGGTTCTGCAAGGGTGCTCCTGACTGTGGCTGCCATTCTGGTCACCTAGTAGCAGAGCTAGCTCAAGAAACACTTCCAAAATATGAACTTCCTTCTTCAAAAGAAGGGCTGCCCCATCGAAAAATGGGCAGTAACCCTTGTTGTACAGTACAACAGAACCATATCTGGATTTAGTTATGACATATGACTAGAAGCTTGCGCTCTTCCCCCACAGTAGGATTATGTGGCACTCAGACTCAGGGCACTGGCCGCACTGGGAAACCTGTTGGAACACTTTTGTCAGTGTTTCAGTATCTGATGAAGACTATTTTGCTAGACTTGTTGCCTTGAATAACTCTCTTCTTGCACCTTTTTAATGCTGTTGTCTCTTTTTGTTTCTTTCACACATTGTTGTATTACTGTTTCATACTCCATATTTTTCTTCCTTGAATCATGCCATCTTGGTAATATGTTGTTTGGAATTAATTGTTTTAACTATGTCTTTGATGATTTTATGCAATTCATATTGTTGTGTTTTTATCCATGTAAGCCGCCCCAAGTAGACACTGTCTAGGGGGAGGGCGGGTTAAAAATCTAACTAACAAACAAATAAATAAATGAATATCCACTTTTTGTTCAAGGAGCTCACAACGATAATTTTCGCAAATGCAGAAGCAGGTAATATTTACACGCACTCCCGTTTTATCTCCACTATAACCTTTGTAAAATAAAAGCCTGGAAAAGTCCAGGAAAAGCTTCCTGTAGGTTTCCCTATTCCTAGTCTGGTATGGCACCAGCTCTCTCTGGCTCATGTCTAGTTTGGCTTGCTTGAGTTTTGATTACAATTCACCACCTTGGGCGTTTCGGTCAAAAAGTAAGATATAAATATTTTAGATAAACAAAATTGGAGCTATACTAGAAACCCCTGAGGAGGGCCACCATAAATTGGAATTAACTTGACATCGTGTGATTATTATTATTCAAAAACACCAGGCACTGTCAATCAAAATTATAAAAACATTGACTGGTATTATACAACAAATAAATGTTTTAAGCAAAAACTAAGTATCTGTTAAATATTGGTGCAGTACATATGCTGATCCTAATATTGCCCTTTTTTTGTAGCTCTGACGATGTTATTCTGAAATCTGCAACTGCTTATAGCACTGTGTGAAATTCCATGGTAATGTTCCCAAAGCCCCAATGACAATGGGAACCACTGAAGTGTGTTTCATCCAGAAGTGAGATGTTTCAATTGCTAGATTTCTGTATTTTGTTAATTTTTCCAATTCTTTATTTTCATCCCTGGCATCCCCTGGAATTGCAGTGTCAATGATCCATACATTTCTTTGTTGTTGTTCCCAAAGTAAAGAGCCTCGTGGCGCAGTGATTAAGCCAAAACTGTACTCACAACCCAGGGTTAAATCCCAGGTAACCAGCTCAAGGTTGACTCAGACTTCTATCCTTCTAAAGTTGATAAAATGAGTACCCAGCTTGCTGGGGGTGGGGGCCAATGTGTCGCCTCTATAATTAACTTGTAAACTGCCCAGAGAGTGCTTGAAGTGTTATGGGGTGGTATATAAACAGCATACTTTGTTGTTGTTATAGTTAAATTAGTAAAAACTCATTATGTTCCCCTTTATCAAAAGTAACTACAGTGGTGCCTCGCTTAACGAGTGCACTGTTTAACGAAAAATCCGTATAGCGATCCCTTTTTGGGGATCGCTATACGGATCAGCCCCAATCGCCGCACTCGCTTTGCGACGATTGGGGCTCCGGCGGCCATTTTGGAGCTGCTGAACAGCTGATCGGCGGCTCCAAAATGGCCGCCGCATGACCCAAAATGGCCCCTATCAGCGTTTTCGCGCCCTCCCCTTGCTTACGGAGGTCGCGAAAACGCTGCGGGGGGGCATTTCGGGCCATTCGCGGCCATTTTGGAGCCACCGATCAGCTGATCGGCGGCTCCAAAATGGCCACCGGAGCGAAAACATCGCTGGAGGGGGTAAGTTTACACACTTATTGGAACGCATTAAACTAAGTTTAATGCGTTCCAATAGGTTTTCCTGCCCCGCACAGCGATGTTTTCGTATAGCGAAGGTTAATCCGGAACGGATTAACCTCGCTATACGGGGCACCACTGTAATTTCTTTTAAGGTACTTTTAAAAAGTCTGAAACTGCTAACCCAGAGCATAGCATAGGCATCCTTCAGTCTCGAGAGACTATGGTAACGTGCTCTGAATCGAGGAGTGTCCTCTCCAGAGCATGAAGCCTGGGTAAAGTAATATGGAGGATAGGCTGTTACCCAAGCAGCAGATCCCCCCTCTCCACATTGCTGAAATGATCCAATGGAAAGTCAAAAGCCAATACAACTGGTTCCAGCAACGTCGCAGGAGTTGGCAGAACGACACCAGCTGCCTTCAGGACTCCAGCTCCGGATTTTGCTCTAGGTTAACTCCTGAAGCCATTTTCATGAGTGGATATAGCCACAGGGGAGTGGAGGTTTGAAATCAGAGTTTTCCTTCTCCTAGATGGGCTGCCTTTCATGGCTGACGAGCCCCACCTACCCGGCCTGCTCTCTAATAGTGCAGAAGTATGATCCGACCTTTAAAACTTTCCTGCCTCCCAGGTGTATGCAATTCTAATTGGCTTTCCTGCTAACCAGAGCCACAAAAAACATTCTCTTCTGTTCACCTCCTCACAATCTCAGTACCTACAATAGAGCATAAGGTGACAATTCTAGGCACAAAATCATAAACCATATGATCCTCTTCCCTTTAGTGAAACCATATCACCACAGCTATCAAAATAACTGAAAACCATAGCTTTGCTTTAAAAGAAACGAAGTTATCCTTCACTACATAAGTTTGTAATGTGATTCAATATTAATTTTTATCATTGGGGGAAGGTTACAAATAATTTGAATTACTTCCAGGCTCTGCTAATATCCATGTTTTATGTCTTCTATAATAAGCAAGGCAGCTTTGTAGTATGTCAATGGCCATATTTTTAGCAAACAAAATTAACTACACTTTCTGCAAACCAAGGTGTGTGATGACTGATGTTTTCTGGGAAGAAAACAGTGAAGCTTGACATGTTTTGGCCAAGGTGGCGTAGCATAGCTTTCCCAAAGCTGAATTTCTCCAAATGTGTTGAATGAAGGCAAGAAACAAACATCCCAACAGCCCATAATTTGACCTAAAGTCTTGTAGCATTGAGGTAGTTAGGGTCTTATGAGGCAAGATGGTAATTCTGTATCTAGAAGCAGTACATCCTTAAGAGGAAAAGACTGTTTATGTATTTGTAAGTGCTTCAATCCTCTTTTGGCAAATTATGTTGCAGTGTTTTATAACCAGCAGTTGAGCCATACTACCTCTTTATTTGCATATCTAATATCTCAAGCAGGTAGCACAGTGTGCTTTTTATTATGCCTAGAAGAGTAATGTTTTCAGAATATGTATGCACTTGCTTTAAAATGTCATCTAATATTCAGTTTTTCTTGTCTGAGGAAGCAGACTTCAGACTGAATCCTGGAACTTCAGCCCCTACAGACCACAATATACAGTGGTGCCTCGCTAGACTATGATTGTTCCTATGGGCAATTTTCACCCGATGATGTTTGGATCCTTGCCTTTCCCAAAATGGATCCTTGCCTTTCCCAAAATGGTTTTCCCCCCACGATGTTTGGATCCTTGCCTTTCCCAAGATGGTTTTTCCCCACATTGGAACAGATTAATTACATAGAGACCTGGGGCATATAAATTAAACAAATAAAACCTGTGGGGGAGAAAGTACGCTGCTATTTTTCCCAAAGGCAGACCTTGTAAAGCCAGCAGCATACACTTTCTCTCTCAGTCTTTTGAGATAAAAAAGTAGGTCTTATGTAATTAATATATTTCAATGGGTGGGGGAAACCATCTTATAAAACTTTGCCAATAGGACTATAGGTGCAAATTTAAGTGGTAGAGAATGGAAAAACCAATAAGGAACCAAAGAACAAAGATAATATGAAGAAAAAATAGGAAAATTATAAATGCAATCACTCATTGGCACAAACTATGCAGTTGAATTCTCCACACCTAGGAAAATCACAGGCATCACAGACATACCCAAAATATGATGGATGAACCATACCTTGAGAAAACCACTTTTATGATCATGGTATTTCCATTGCAAGATATGAGCTAGAATGGCCCTTGCACCTCATACCCCCTTCTGTCCCCTGATACCCCAAGTCATGGTGACCCCCTGGCTGTACCTCCCACTTAGTACAGGGCTGCACAGCCCCAGTCCTACCACAGGCCAGGAGAGCTCCTCAGTGTTTTGGGGTGCCCTGCAGGACCCCCATCAGGGGCTAGGTGTTCCTCCCACAATCCTCTAGTGCACAGGTATTAGCATATGCTAATATGTTATGCTAACAGAATATATCAGCATATGCTAATACCTGTGCACTAGAGGATTGTGGGAGGAACACCTAGCCCCTGATGGGGATCCTGCAGGGCACCCCAAAACACTGTGGAGCTCATTCTTGGCCTCTGGCAGAACTGGGGCTGTGCAGCCCTGTAATGAGTAGGAGGGGCAGCCAGGGAGTCACCATGCCTTGGGAGGTCAAGGGACAGAAGGGGGTATGAGGTGCAAGGGCCATTCCAACTCATACCTTGCAAGGGAAATACAATGTAATAAAAGTGGTTTTCCTGGTGGGAGAATTATCCACTGTACTTCAAGTGTGCTGCTGATTCTTGTGATTTCTCTAAATGTGGGAAATGCAACTACAGTACATAATTTGTGTTAATAGGAAGTTGCACTTACTTTCTTGGTTTTTCTAGATTCATTTTCTTTTCTCTAATCAGGATTTATTGTAAACAGCAAGTCTTAGCAATGTCTTATATTGCATTCTTTCTCTTTTTCTCCCCTATGGTAAAGGATTGGGGCAAAAAGAGTCACTGTTATCAAGAGCCAGGGGGCTGCTTGATTTTTTTCATCCTCTTTCAAAGAGAGGGAAGACCCTGGGAGACCCATTGAATTTCCAAAGGCAGTGCAGTTGAAGGGATTGTGTTTTCCAAATATGGTATGGGGGAACTGTGTTTTGCAAGAGGATGTCTTCTATTGATAATTTTCACAGAACAGTGATTTTTCCCCAATTGGAATGCATTAAATAGATTTTAATGCATTCCAATCGACCAATCTTCCTGTGTGTATATAAAGGATTTCCACTGACTTGTGTGTATGTAAAGAGACTAGCAAAACATCAGGAAAACATGGCCAAAAAGCCCGAAAAACCCACAACAGCCACTTAAGAAGTGTCCTCTTCTAATTACTGGTGATGTATAACACCTGTTCCTGCCCTGACCCTTCCATGTCCATGGCACTGCTGGTGGTGGATGAAGGGCTTTGTAGTTCGTATCTGGAGAACACATGGGTGGGACAAGTAGGTATATTTATACTGTACATATTTCTAGGGATGGGGAATTGAGTCATGGGACTTGTTGCCAAATCGGACTTCCGAGGACTCGAGTGGATTCGTTTTTTTTTCCTTAATGACTCGGACTCGAATTGTGATTCACTACTCGCCCACCCTCTCCCTTTTTTTCTGGGATGGAGGGGAGAGAGCTTGATTTTAATACCGCCCTAAACTTAGGACTCGGGACTTGGTCACAAGGACTCGGACTCAAAGACCTGCCAACCTCCCTGCATGCTTCAAGTCCCCCCCCCCCCCCCCGAGAGGACAAGGTTGCCCGAATGATGGCCCTCCAGATTCTGGAAAGGAAAAAGCCTTTAACTGAGATTAAAATGTGGCAGACATCAGAAGGCCAGGAAGAGTTTTTGGAGCGGGCTGTGGAGTGTTGCGGCTTTAGCGGGTCGGGCCCTCAGTCCAAAGGCTGCCCTGGTGCAAGCGCCTCCAACCCAGGCACGCGGAAGGATCGAGCCCGGCTGTCCTCTCGCCGAGGCAACCCTCGGTACCCCCACAGTCTAGCCTTACTGGCGGAAAGAGGGCCAGGGCCGCCGCCGCCGCCGCCTCCTCGTCCTCCAAGCTCCTGCCGACCCGAGTCAAAAGAGGCGCGCGTCCGTGGGCCCGAGCGAGAGCGGCACGCGTGTCACCGCCTCTCCTGACCCGCCTGGGGCTCCCTGCTGGGAAGCAGCCGCCAGCTCCTCAGCGGGGTGGACGAGCTGAGAGAGAGAGAGAGAGGATGGCGGCCACCCACCCGCCCACCTCATAGCTCCCGCTTTTGTCCGGCGGTGGGCGAAGGACGACAACGACAACAGCAGCTGCCCGCCGCTTGCTTCCCTCCGTCCCTCCCTCTCTCCCGGCGGCTGCCACCTCCTCCATCCGGGCCCGCCTTCCGAGCCGCGGCGCTTTCTCTCCCTTCTCGTCCCGCCTTTTGGGCTCCATGGCGGCCCGGCGGCGGCCGGGGCTGCTGCTGCCTCCGGCCTCCTCCTCCTCCTCCTCCTTCAGGTGAGTCTCCGCCCCGCTCGGCCGGGCCCTTCTTCTGGGCAGGGGGGGGCGGAGGAAGGGAAGGAGCTGAGCAGGCCGGCCGGGGCGGCCTTCAAGCCCGCCCTTTCCCTCCCTCCTACCCACCTCCCCTTTCCCCCTTCTCTCTGCTTGGGTTTTTATCCCTTCCCTCCCCTTTCCCTGAGACGGAAGCTCGCTGGGGAAGGTGGCGGGCCGCTTCTCCTCCTTCCCGGGACGGTGGAGGTAAAAAACCTGGGTCGTGTTGCGGGTGGGAAAGGGTGTGTGTGTGTGTGTGTGTGTGTGTGTGTGTGTATTGCAGGGCCTCTCTGCCTTATTGATGCCAACCGATGATTTCCTCGCGGGTTGCCCCGCCTCCCCCTTTGCAAGCCTTGCCTCCTTGCCCTTCAGACGTGCTGTTGGAACCCGTGTGTGGAGCGCGGGTCTTTGGGCTTCGCCCCACTTGGCTCCTCTCTGCTTGGCCGGGTGGCGATCGGAGCAACAGGTTCCTCCTCCTCCTCCTCCTCCTAACTCGCGTGGCCTTCTTCCCAGGCGTGCACAGGGTAGTATCTTCCGCAGCCCCGCTTCCCCCCCCCTTCCCTTCCCTTCCTTTGCTCTCCCTCCTTCCCCCCCTTTTCCCCCCCTTCCCTTTGTGTTGCCCCTTCCCCAAACCCCAGGACTGAATGCAAGCAAGCGGGTGAGTTGGGGAGAGGGAGCCGTCCTTGGCTTCCAAAGAAGCGTTTTCCTTTCTTGGGACTTTTTAAAAATGAGATTTTACTGTGTAATCCTGCGCTGTGTTTATCTAGGCTTTCATTCTGGTTTTTCTTAACCCGGAGTCATTGGGATGTGAAGGAAAAGGAGGTGCCTTTTCTGTGAAAAGACAGCAGCCGGCATCCTTAACAGGAGATGGATGGAGATGGGTTCTCATGAACCGGCATTGTGACTTGTTACTGATCCTAAAAATATTGCCCCGGGGCTCTGCTCTCTGGCCATCTTGCAATTTACTGTGTAGTCAGGACGTCGGTATCATCAGATCCTTTGGCTTTGTGAAAGAAATGCATGACTCCCTAGGGCCCTCGGTTGATTCAGCACAGTGATGATCTCCATATTGTGGTTGCCATATCCTGTTGGGTTGTGGGCATATCCATAGTTTTTACTGTTTCGTTGCTTTCCTTTCTTCTCACAGTCCTGCACCATTTTCTGTAATGGTTAGGTGCTTGCCTGTGAAAATCTGCATGATTTAAAGCAGGTTGAAAGCTTTTGCATTTCACGAAAAACTGGGAGGGGGTGGAAAGAGAGGGGAAAGAGCTTTTAAAAGAAAAAAGGTCTGGAATCTCTCCAGGACAAATGATTAACATCAGAAAATAGTTCTGTAATCTTAGTTAAAGGATATCTATGTGCCTCCTTACTCTAATAAGGAAATGCAATGGATCATCACAGTTATTTGCTAACATAAAAATGGTGGCTTTGCAGAGACCTGAGCATTCTGCTGTGATAGAGAGAACATTGATTTCCTTCTCCACTTCCCTTCTCCATGATGTTTTCTAAGGTGAAACCAGAGTCTATGCTCTTGAGGGTAACATCCTTTTTCTTCCATCAATCATCCTGGTGAACTTTTAATATTATAGTAACATTAATTTTTTTAGTTGGCATAAGATATGACCTTCTCTGAAATTGATTCATTGGAGGGAGAAAGGAGGCCGCAATTTAAAACTGAAAGTTTTGAGGGCCTAATCTTAATAATATGAACTTCATTCCTTTTTAAAACACTTACCCCGCACGTGGCAGTATGCGTAGGTCTAAGTATTAACTGGGGAAAAAATGAAGTGCATAATGCAAAATGATGATTCCATTCCCTCTGTGGAGGTATCGCTTGGTGAACCTTGATATCTAGTTGGGTCAGAATCTCACATAAATTATGTACTGATGATGGCCACCTTATGTGTCAAGATGGGTAGGAAATGCTTTTGTAGAAATTTGCGCATAACTCGGAATAGTTCTTTCAAACAAAACATTTCCTCTTTGATTTTTGTGGACTGATATTTGCAGCTATGCTTTCATTTGTTGCTTTTTCATAAAAGAGTCATGGGTAGCAAGATGACTCTTTTCTGCTGAGCGACCAGGAACAAATAATATTGTCTACCTCAAGTTGCTTTTCTTCTGACAAGTCTAGTTACAAGCCCTCAACAAAGGAACAGGGAGAGAAAAAGAGGGAGGGCATGAGTAAGCAGGGAATGGCAAATGACATGGGGAAGAAAACAGTTGTAGGCTGCCAAAAGTTAGCAGCAGAAGACTTTGGCATTTGGATAGAGAACTGACACGGGGTGGTGGGGATTCTCTCTGAGCAAGGTTTGGAATGATGCAATAATTTGTGTTTCTCCAGGCCTTCCAGAAGGATATTTTACTGCTTCCCCCTATTTACCATTTGCTGGTAAACCTCCTCAAACTATACACTGTGAAATATGTAAAAAGGAAAAATAGTTGTATCTATTCTAGAATGAATTTAAGAGGAGCTGTACTGCACGGCTAATCCAGTATTCTGATAAGTAATGGCTGGGCAAAGAAAGGGAAGCCTGTAGCAGGACATGAACTCAGTAGCATCCTAGTGCTTGTGTTCCCTAACAACTGGTTTAAAGAGGCCTGTTGCTTTTAATAGCAAAAATGAAATACAGCCATAATACAGTAGTTAGTTGTTGATAACTTTATGCTTTCCATGAATTTTTACAATTGTCTTTTAAGTCCCTGCAAGTTGGCAGAGCATCCCTATCTCTGGGTTTGCAAACACCATACCTTAACTCCTGAATGTCTGAAGTATTTCTTTTTTACTTGTCATGAATCTCCTAGTGTTCAGCATTATTAGATCTCTGGTTCTCCCCACCCATTTTCTCTACACAATTTTATATTTCTCTTTTATGGTCCCTTTTCTCATTTTGTTCTAAGGGAAAAAGAGCCCCAAACATTTTAGCTTCCTTTTATATGGGAAAATATGCCTTTTCTCAAATAGAAATTTCTCCAGCGTGTTAATGGTTTTAATTGCAGTTATAGATGTCGAGGCCAGAGTTGTAGGCTTTATTCCATGTGTGATCACATCATAGATTTGTATGGGGACATTAGGATGCTGGCAGTTGCTTTTTCTAATAGTTTCCAACCTGAAATGTGCCTTTTTCCAGCAGATATATGTTGGGTTGACATACTCATTGAGTTGTGTCCACCCAGTACCTCTTTTCTGATCATTTGCCAGCTCACACATCCTCAGCAGATACACCATGAATAGATACAGGAAGTTGGGATTCCCCCCCCCTTCTATTGTGCACTTGCTTGCATCTTATTTGCCTTTTTGATGCCAGTTCCCCCAGTTTGGATTAATAATTCTGAAGTGTATGGCCACTTCGTTTTGTTTTAACCACCCTAAATAATTTGGTGTCAGCGCAAACTTGTTGCCTCCTTGCTCAAGTCTAATTCCAGATAAAGTCCCAGTATAGGTTGCTTATGGAATTAAAAAGCATCTATCTCAGTACAAGTCCTCTGATTATACCAAAGGTTACACCCATTCTTAGCGGGAACTGACCATTCATTCCTATTCCTTGCTTTCTATTCTTTAATCTGTTACCTACCTACTGTATGTTAAGAGAACTGCTTCTTCTTTCTCATCACTGGTAAGCTTGTTCATGAGATTTTGGTGAAAGACTTTGCCAAAAGGCTTTAAAAAGTTCACCATAAAAATATGTACTGGATTATATCATCCATGTATTTCTTGACTCTCTTATAAAAGTTACTGGCACAGGGTTTTACCTTTGGGAGAAGCCTTGTTGATTATTTTTTTCAACAGGTCTTATCCTACCGTGATCAGAATAATTTTATCTTTTGTAACATTTTCCACCTGTTTATCTGGAACAGATGTTAAACTAACTGGCTTGGTCCCCCAATGGGTCTGTGAGCTAAGGGACAAGGAAACATTTTGTCCTTGTCAATGTGCTGTCCCCCCCATCCTTAAGAAAGACTGAAACAATCCAACCTTAACCTCAAGTAGTGGAAGGAAGGAAAGGGTGATGAATTGAAATGCCCAGGAAGTGAACAGCAGCCTGTGGGAGAGGCAGTCCTGGCAGGAGAGGAGGAGACTGTAAAAGAGAGCTCAGAGGGAGGGAGGAGAAGAAGAAGTAGCTAGTGAGGAAAAAAGGATATTGGGGGAAAGTAGTGATAGAGAAAGAGACGTGGTGGCGCTGGGGGCTAAACCGCAGAAGCCTGTGCTGCAGGGTCAGAAGACGAGCAGTCGTAAGATCGAATCCATGCGATGGAGTGAGCTCCCGTCGCTTTGTCCCAGCTCCTCGCCAGCCTAGCAGTTCGAAAGCATGTAAATGCAAGTAGATAAATAGGGACCACCTCGGTGGGAAGGTAAAACAGCGTTCCCTAGTCATGCTGGCCACGTGACAATGGAAACTGTCTTCGGACAAGCGCTGGCTCTACGGCTTGAAAACGGGATGAGCACCGCCCCCTAAAGTCGGACACGACTGGACTAAAAATGTCAAGGGGAACCTTTACCTTTACCCTTAGTGATAGAGAAGGAAGAGTTGTCCAGAGATGGACATACATAGTCAGGACCCATGGACAGGGGAGTGGGTACAACTATATGTCCCCAAAGAAGCAGCAGAACAAACCCCATGCAAACCACCTTACTGGAGGGAAACAGCAGAGAAAGAAAAAAGGAAGGAAGAATGGAGGAAAAATGAGATCCAAAACCAGAGAAACCAGGGATGTTGTATGTACCCTGGGACATCTCATGGCATGAACAGATTCCCACCCAAACAGTGCTGGACACTGGCCATAAATGTATGGGAGTTGTCTGAGGGATGGGTCGGCTACCCCTACAACCCATAGGACTGGGAATAGGCGTGTCAACACCCCCCCCCCAAGAACAACGGGATGGACTAAGGTAGATATGGAACAAGCTCCATTGTGTTTGGCAAGTTGGGAAAGAAACCTCTGAAGGAAGAGGGTTATTGGAACCTGATGTCAATTTGTTACAGTTGTTGGAAATAAAAGATGTTGGACTAAAACAAGAAAGGTCATCCTCTTCATCCAACCTTGGGGAAGTTGATCTTTTCTGGGAAAACATCGCAGGATTCCTTTTAAAAGATTTCTATTCCGTTGGTCAGTCTCTGTATCTTTAGATTGCAGGATGATCCTTGGGACATGTTCCATATTTTGTTAAGATGATCAGTAGGGTGACATTTAACTTCTTTAAACATGTTCAACATTTTGAGTTAATACTAACCACCACCACAACAATTTGATGCTGTTAAAGTGATGTAAACTTACAGCGACTCTTGCTAATATTTTCTAGATACTGGGTACTCAAAAATCATTTACCATTTCCTTCTATTGGCAGTCTAGGTTTGTGCAGGTTGCTTAAGGCTACATAGGCTGCTCTTCTCCTGGAGGCACAGTGGCAAATTAAACCCCTGCCACTTTTAGCCATGTTCTACAACTCACAGAGTTTCATACATACTATTAAAAACATTTTGATTTCTCCTTACTGAATTATTTCTATCGTTTCCACTTTAAAGTTTACCTCAAACTCTCCCCACATTTATCCTTCACTTTTCTGTATGTTGTTATGGAACATATTGTCTGAAACCAGTTTTAAGAATGAAATACTGTAGCGTAACTATACCTGTGTACATCAAGGTTGTGCAGCTGGTAGAAGAGGTTGCAGCAGGGTGGAAGTAATGTCCGCCAAAGACTTCTGCAGGCATGTCACACTACATCCTTGACCAGTTATGCAGCAGTAATGTGAACTGTGGAGCTGGAGTATGAATACTGCAATTGATTGCTGAGTGCCTGGCTGTAAGGCCCAGCAGACATCTGGTCTAATTTTGTTACAACAACTTGAACAGGATTTCAACACTTCCGTATGCCCACCTTGGATCTGGCTGTGCACTACTTTGTGAGACCAGCTGTATTCCATGGAAATCACAAGACTGACAGCCCTATAGGTTGAACTGTGTTGAGAATTAGTAAAGGTGTAGCTATGTTAGTATGTCTCAGCCTCTTGACAAAAGTGGGAGGGGGAGCAAATGACAGTGTTGCCCCTGCATCTGAGGAAGCGGATTCTGATCCATGAGAGCTTGTTGTTGTTGTTTAGTCATTAAGTCCTCCCCAACTCTTTGTGACCCCATGGACCAGAGCACGCCAGGCTCTCCAATCTTCCACTGCCTCCCAGAGTTTGGTCAAATTCATGTTGACAGCTTTGATGACACTGTCCAACCATCTTGTCCTCTGTCATCCCCTTCTCATCTTGACTTCACACTTTCCCAACATCAGGGTCTTTTTCAGTGAGTCTTCTCACGAGATGGCCAAAGTATTGAAGCCTCAGCTTTAGGATCTGTCCTTCAATTGAGCACTCAGGTTTGATTTCCTTCAGAATGGATAGGTTTGTTCTCTTTCCAGTCCAGGGGACTCTCAAGAGTCTCCTCCTACACCACAATTTGAAGGCATCAATTCTTTGGTGGTCAGCCTTCTTAATGGTCCAGTTCTCACTTCCATACATCGCTCCCTGGAAAAACCATAGTTTTGACTATGTGGACCTTTGTTGGGAAGGTGATGTCTCTGCTTTTTAAGATGCTGTTGAGGTTTGTCATTGCTTTCCTCCCAAGAAAAAGGAGTCTTTTAATTTCAGGGCTGCTATCCCCAGCTGCAGTGATCATAGAGCCCAGGTAAGTAAAATCTGTCACCACCTCCATATCTTCCCCTTCTATTTGCCAGGAGGTGATGGGACCAGTGGCCCTGATCTTAGTTTTTTTTTATATTGAGCTTCAGACCATTTTTTGCGCTCTCCTCTTTCACCCTTATTAAGAGGTTCTTTAGTTCCTCCTCACTTTCTGCCATCAGAGTGGTATCATCTGCATATCTGAGGTTGTTGATATTTCTTCCGACAATCTTAGTTCCGGTTTGGGATTCATCCAGTCCAGCCTTTCGCATGCTGTATTCTGCATATACAGTGGCGCCCTGCAAGACGGGCGCTCCGTTTGACGATGAAATCGCTTGACATTGATTTTTCTGCGATCGCAAAATGATGTTCCCTATGGGGGAATTTTGCTTTGCGATGATTGGTTCCCTGCTTCGGCAACCGATCATCGCAAAGCGGTGATTTTTTAACAGCTGATCGCGGTTTCAAAATGGCCTCCCCACTGTGTTTTCGCACGGATTCTTCGCTGCACAGGTAGCAAAAATGGTCGCGCTATGGAGGATCTTCTCTGGACGGCGAGTTTCAAGCCCCTAGGAACGCATTCATCTGGTTTAAATGCGTTTAAGTGGGCTTTTTAAAATCGCATTGCGATGTTTTCGTTCTGCAGCGATTTCGCTGGAACTAATTAACATCGTAATGCGAGGCACCACTGTAAGTTAAATAAGCAGGGAGACAATATACAGCCTTGTTGTACTCCTTTCCCAAGTTTGAACCAGTCAGTTCTTCCATATCCAGTTCTAACTGTTGCTTCCTGTCCCACATAGAGATTTCTCAGGAGGTAGATAAGGTGGTCAGGCACTCCCATTTCTTTAAGGGCTTGCCATAATTTGCTGTGGTCCACACAGTCAAAGCTTTTGCGTAGTCAATGGAGCAGAAGTAGATGTTTTTCTGGCTTTTTCCATAATCCAGCACATGTTAGCAGTTTGTTAGTTCCTCTGCCCCTTCGAAATCCAGCTTGTACTTCTGGGAGTTCTCGGTCCACATACTGATGAAGCCTACCTTGGAGGATTTTGAGCATAACCTTGCTAGCGTGTAAAATGAGTACAATTATACGGTAGTTGGAACATTCTTTGGCACTGCCCTTCTTTGGGATTGGGATGTAGACTGATCTTTTCTAATCCTTTGGCCACTGCTGAGTTTTCCAAACTTGCTGACATATTGAGTGTAGCACCTTAACAGTGTCATCTTTTAAGATTTTGAATACTTTGACTGGAATGCCATCACCTCCACTGGTCTTGTTGTTAACCATGCTTTCTAAGGCCCGCTTGACTTCAGACTCCAGGATATCTGGCTCAAGGTCAGCAGGCACCCTATCTGGGATGTCCGGGAGGACATCCAGATCTTTCTGGTATAATTCCTCTCTGTATTCTTAGCACCTTTTCTTGATGTTTTCTGCTTCTCTTAGGTCACTACCATTTTTGTCCTATATCACGTCCATATTTGCACAAAATGTTCCTGTAATATCTCCAATTTTCTTGAACAGATCTCTGGTTTTTACCTTTCTATTATTTTTATCTATATCTTTGCACTGTTCATGGCCCTCTTGTCTCTCCTTGCTATTCTTTGGAAGTCTGCATTCAGTTTTCTGTAACTTTCTCTATCTCCCTTGAATTTTGTTTCCCTTCTCTTCTCTGCTATTTCTAAGGCCTCGTTGGACAGCCAATTTGCTTTCTTGCCTTTCCTTTTCTTTGGGATGGTTTTTGTTACTGCCTCCTGTATAATGTTACAAGCCTCCAACCATAGTTTTTCAGGCACTCTGTCCACCAAATCTAATTCCTTAAATCTGTTCTTCACTTCCACTGTGTATTCATAAGGGATTTGGTTTAGATCAGGAGTGGGCAATTAATTTCTATGGGGGGCACATGAAAAATCTGAACTGTGTTTGGGGCCGAACCAACTTTAATTAAAAATAAAATGAAACAGTGATTTTATCATTGTTTTTATTTTAAATTTGTTAATCTTCACAAATATTAAAGAGGTTTTTTTGCGGTATCTTAAAGATAAACAACTGATCAACTTTGGACAAAAAGCTATAAATGGTTTTGATGTTAAAAATTGTCCATAGGCTGGACAAGAGCGGCTCGCAGGCTGTATGTGGCCCTCGGGCCGCACTTTGCCCAGGTATGGTTTAGATTATACCTGACTAGCCCAGTGGTTTTTCCTATTCTCTTCAGTTTAAGCTTGAATTTTGCTATGAGAAGCTGATGATCAGAGCCACAGTCAGCTCCAGGTCTTGTTTTTGCTGACTGTATAGAGCTTCTCCATCTTTGGCTGCAGAGAATATAATCGATCTGATTTTGGTATTGCCCATCTGGTGATGTCCATGTGTAGAGTCACCTCTTGTGTTGTTGGAAAAGAATGTTTGTGGTGACCAGCTTGTTCTCTTGACAAAACTCTATTAGCTTTTGCCCTGCTTCATTTTGAACTCAAGGCCAAACTTACCTGTTATTCCTGTTATCTCTTGACTCCCTGCTTTAGCATTCCAGTCCCCTAGAATGAGAAGAACATCTTTCTTTGGTGTCAGTTCTAGAAGGTGTTGTAAATCTTCATAGAATTGTTCGATTTCATTCTCCTCAGCTTTGGTGGTTGGTGCATAAACTTGAATGACTGTGATGTTGAAAGGTCTGCCTTGGATTCATATTGAAATCATTCTATCATTTTTGAGATTGTATCCCAATACAGCTTTTCCCACTCTTTTGTTGACTATAAGGGCTACTCCATTTCTTCCATGGGATTCTTGCCCACAATAGTAGATATGATAATAGGCTGAATTGAATTTGCCCATTCCCATCCATTTTAGTTCACTGACGCCCAGGATGTCAGTGTTTATTCTTGCCATCTCCTGTTTGACCACATCCAGCTTCCCAAGGTTCATCAATCTTACATTCCAGGTTTCTATGCAGTATTTTTCTTTGCAGCATCGGACTTTCCTTTTACTTCCAGGCACGTCCACAGCTGAGTGTCCATTTGGCTTTGGCTCAACTACTTCATTAGCTCTGGAGCTACTTGTATGTGTCCTCTTCTCTTCCTCAATAGCTTGTTGGACTCCTTCCAACTTGAGGGGCTCATCTTCCAGCATCATATCTTTTAGCCTTTTGTTTCTGTCCATGGAGTTTTCTTGGCAAAGATACTGGAGTGGCTTGCCAGTTTTCGCTCCAGGTGGATTGTGTTTAGTCGGAACTCTCCACTATGTCCTGTCCATCTTGGGTGTCCCTGCACAGCATAGCCCATAGCTTCTCTGAATTACTCAAGCCCCTTCACCATGACAAGGCAGCAATCCGTGAAGGGGCCATGAGAGCTTACATTTAAAAACAAATTTATTATTTGGCTTTAAAGTTTGGCTATATCATGTCATTTGTTAATTTTTAGTCAGCAATATATTAGAGATGTTGTAGATGTTGGACTGTCCTGTTCCATACTGTTCTTAGTTAAGTTAAATTCCTCTATTTTCTTGTGAGGCTGTTCTCTCTCTGAGATTAAGACAGGTTTATTTATAAATCAGGATTGGTTTGGAAGTAGCTGGAAGGCTAAATGAAGCTTCAGACTCTGCACACAGCTCTTTATGGAGCTCCCTTGCTTTGGGGCTTTTATGAACTTGGGAGCGCAAACAATTCATATATATGTTTCACAAGTTCTTTTCAGACAGTAAATGCTTTCTTTTTATAGTAGCGGCCACCCTTCTCTCAGAATTTTTCCTATTCAAATAAATGTTTTTTCTCCTGCCATTTTTCAGAATCATCAACTTACTTCTTATGTAAATGTATTCCCCAAGCAATGGATTTCATTATTTCTTTCCAATTGCTATATTCTCATGAGAATCTGGAATCAGCGTCTTAAAATATGAACAAATGAGTTCATCAAGCCATACATCCTAAACTAGCTCACAAATCAACAATGTGCAAGTGTTTATATAATGGGAGAGATGTATACTCTGATTACTTCATTATGCAGTTTGTGGTTTGAGGCTGACTTTTCCAACCTGGTCCAATGTAGATGTGTTAGATTATAGCATTGATCATCTCCAGCCTGCATAGTTGATTACCATGCTGCCTGAGAACTATGTAGTTGTAGCCCAAACATACAGTACTTAGAAGGTCTCAAGTTTGAAAAAGCTGTCCTCAGGTAAAAGAAAACGAATTGTGCCAGAAGAAAACATTGTTATAAAATTCTAATTTAAACCCACAGGACTTGAAAAGCTGTGTCTGCAATCAAGCCTGCTTTGTCAAGGAAATCCTGATGTTTCCGGCAACTGTGACAGATCCAGTAAGTAAGACCACTGAGCTTCTGAAGCATTATTTTGCTGGATGGAATTGGCATGAGAGTAGATATATATACAAAGTATCTGGCACAGTTGTGCTACAACAAGAACTGTGTTTGTGTGGTGTGATGTGACATGTTTTTAAATAGTGCCACAAACTTTGTTATGAGCTCAAAATGACAAAATATTTGAATTTCATAGTCTTTCACTTTAATATATGTAGGCTAGCTCCACTTTAGCCCAAATCTAGTTACAGTTGTGAAAATGTTTTAAATATTGACAGAACGGTTAATCAGTGGTAAATCTTGGTGAGGCTTACATCCAGGTAAGTGTGCACATGACTTACTTACTTACTTACTTACTTACTTACTTACTTACTTACTTACTTACTTACTTACTTACTTACTTACTTTATTTATTTATTTATTTATTTATTTAACTTATATGCCGCCCACTCTACCCAAAGGTCTCTGGGCGGATTACAACAATTAAAATACAATAAAAATACAATAAAAAGATAAAACAATACAATTAAAATAGATACTCTTAAAATTGCTATCTGGACCCACAGTTGATATTGTTTCAATTAAAAGCCTTCTGGAACAGGAAGGTTTTGACCTGCTGCCAAAATGTCATCAGCGTTGATGCCAGACGAATATTAGTCGGGAGGGCATTCCATAGTCTGGGGGCAGCTGCCGAAAAGGCCCTTTGTCTACAAGCCATCCCTCTTACCTCCTTGAGGAATGGCTCTTTCAGGATGGGCCCCCTGGCTAGATCTTAACTGCCGGGTAGGCTTATATGGAAGGAGGCGGCCCTTCAGGTATCCAGGGCCCAAGCTGTTTAGGGCTTTATGTGTCAAAACAAGCACTTTGAATTGGGCCTGGGCAGCAACTGGTAGCCAATGTAATTTAATCAGAATTGGCTTGATATGTCCCTTAGTGGCCCCACCACTCACCAGCCGCGCAGCTCGATTCTGGACCAGTTGTAGTCGCCGGACTGTCTTCAAAGGGAGCCCCACATAGAGCGCATTGCAATAATCTATACGAGATGTTACCAGTGTGTGTGTAATTGTCATGAGACTCTGCTCGTCCAGGTAGGGCCGTAGCTGGTACAATTTCCGCAGCTGAAGGAAGGCGCCCCTGGCCACTGAGTCCACCTGGGCTTCCAGAGTTAGACTGGGATCAAGGGGCACCCCCAAGCTGCGGACCCTGTCCCTTAGGGGGAGTGTATCCCCATTCAGGGCAGGGAAACGGCCCTCCAGCCTGTCTGGCAAAGCATCCACTAACAGCACTTCCGTCTTGTCTGGATTGAGTTTCAATTTATTAACCCTCATCCAGTCCATTATCAGGTCCAGACATGAGTTCAGCACAGAAACCACCTCACCTGGATTAGTAGAAAAAGAGAGGTAGAGCTGAGTGTCATCAGCATATTACTGTCTCCTCAGCCCAAACCTCCTGATGACCTCTCCCAGCAGTTGTAAGGTACATTAAAAAAAAGTACAGAGGCATAATAACAGTTCTAAGGCACATAGCCTATATTCAGCACATTGAGTGCTCCAGGGATTACTAGTTTGTGGGAGATGCAAGAAATGGCTGCTACATAGCTGCGAAGACTCTTAAGCATGGTGAACAGGTTTTGTTCTATGGATTATACGTTTGTCTACTCCTTTGCAATTTAGGCTGGCAGTTTCCAGACTGTGTCTGAGGGAGCTCTGGGGTTCTAGCTTTGGCAGTTCTACCAGGAGTTTCTTAATGAAGCCAAAAATGTCTTCCTCTCCAGTATCAATCTGCTTCTGCAGAGTGCAGCTGTAGGACAGTGTTGGATTGCCGATGGTGTCGCATTCAGAGTTCTCACAGTGAGGTCTGACAGACATGTCTAGTTTGGAATGCTTGTTTATCCTAGAACAGCGATGACGAACCTATGGCGTGTGTGTCACAGCTGGCATGCAGAACTCTCTCTGCAGGTTCGTGAGCCATGAGTCGCCAGATCACTACTGCCCCCCCCCCCCGCAGCCATGGTGTTGGGGCCCCGATAGGCGGCAGGCGAGGATTTGGATCAGCTGGGGGTGGATCTGGAGTGGGGTCTTGAAGTACCTCCGTGCCCGGGATTCCCCCTCCGTCCCCGCTGCCCAGTGGGTTTCTTTTTTAAGTTTGGGTACTTGGGCCCAAAAAGGTTCGCTGTCACTATCCTAGAACATACCCAGACTTTAGAACGTTTGTGATGAGATTTAATTGTAACAACAATACTTTTTTATGCAAGACAAATTTGGTATTGATCTGCTCCTTAAAAATAAAAAAGAGATTAAAATAAAAAAGCAGATTTAAATAACAGCCAGATGATGATGATGATGATGATGATTCAATTTTTAAAGGATCTGTTTTATTTTTTGAAATCATTGGCCAGAATTCTAGTGATGTTCCTGTAAGGTTTGCAGAACTTCCTTAACTAAGGGACAGGATGGCAATATATATTTCACTTGGTCATGTGCTCAGTTGCGCAACCAAGGTGAACCTTGCCATCTCATCATTACATCTGCAAGAGTGGGTCAGGCCAGCCCCGGGGCACAGAGGTGCCACCTCTGAACACATACACACCCACAGACACCCCGTGGATGCATTAGCCATGGCACAAATCTTACCTTAATCTTAGTGGGTTTCTGGCCACTAACTTTTATCCAGTTTGCTGGTGGTAGACACTCATGTGTTTCTTGCAGGGCAGTTCAATATGCAAAATGAATTTCTGATGATAGAATACTTGAATATGACTGATTTAGGTTAAATACTAACAGATATAGGAAACCTAGAGTAAGTAGCTTGGGGAGAGTAGTATGAGTTTTTTTTTTAATGAGAGATGAAAATGGGATATTGTCTTCTCTTTTAGGTGAGAAGATGAGCAGCTACGGTTCAGAAACATTGAAGTTTGGGATACTTACCCGTAAATCCAGAGAGAGAGAGAAATTATAGTGCTTAAGATAAAAAGAGATGAAGGTATGATAGAAGTGAGTAGCCATCGTATTGCTTGGGACAAACAGTGTGGAACAGTTGCTATCTGAACTTAAAGATACTGACAGGGTTAGTGCATGTACCCCTCTATTGTCTTCACTGACTGACAGTGCCTCTGCAAAGACTTAATACGTCATCTGTGGAAGCTCTATTTAAATGGAAATGAAATCGGGATATTTTGCATTCAAAGGAGGTGTTCATTGAGTTACAGTTTTTGAATACATAGTCTCTTATGAAATAATATCAGAGTCTTAGTATAAATATGATTTTGAAGAGCTCATTGAGATATAAAATCAAAATATGTTTCCATAAAGAGCTGAGGCCAATACTTGATATCAGGTGAATTGCTAGCCTTTCTGAGAGGCTGTGAAATAAATTTCATTTTGTGAAAGGCCAAAGTTAGTTTATAAGGGAAATTGCCAATAATCCACAAGGTGTGATTATTATTTATATGAGACTGTACTGAAACATTATACCAATTGAATTTAGAAGAAGATTGCACTGCATTTACTTTTCGCTCCATAAGACGCACCTTTCCATAAGACGCACCAATTTTTTAGGAGAAGAAAACAGGAAAATATAATTTGTTTTCTTCTCTCCATAAGACGCACAGACTTTCCAACCCCCTGTTTTGTAGGAAAAAAGTGTGTCTTATGGTGCGAAAAATACGGTATATTAACCACCTCATTATCCTACAGTGTAATTTTTGGAGAGATAGGCATAGTATACTGTGGAACATCTTTCTAATTTGGAATTGTGTGGAATTTCAGCAGACTGTTGAAACAATTTTATTCACCTTTTGTTTTAAAATGTTTATTAGATATATGCATTTCTTCATTAACTAGCTCCCCAGTTTGGTAAATAAAGCATTAAAACAAGGTCATAACAAACCGTATTAAAAACAGAGTTATCCTTAAAACAACCCAAAAAGCACAGTTTACATATGAATATATGTATATCAAATGTTCTGTTGATTAAACAGTTTGTCAGTTAATACTTCAGCTGTCAGCTGAATGAGACTACTTTAGATTTACCTGTGGCACAGTGTTATACAGTACATGTTGATTCATCTTTGCCATACATGTTCATTCAGACATAGAGTGTGTGTGTGTGCATGTGCGCGCACACATGGACAGGCATGTTGAACAATGTAGACAAGAACAGAGTCTGTAGTGACTTTTAAAAAGACAATTTTTGTATGTAAATTGGATGAGTGCCCAGTGACATAAAAAAGATTCTCAGGAAACGAGGGAAGGTTATATATGTAACCTGATACTCATAAGTGGATTTCTGGTTCCATTTACAAAATGGAACTGCTACTTCCGACGGTGGGAGAGGTCATTGCACCTCACTAGGTAGTTAATGCCCGCCTTAAGGAATTGTCACTCTCAAATTGGCCTTCTCAGCCACACTAGACACTGTTCCAAGTCCTCTGTTCAGAGCGCGTGACCATAGTCTCCCAAGACTGAAGGATGCCTAATCTTACAAAATGGATTTCAGTAGGCAGGGTTGTCAGTTGGAGTAATAATGTATAAAGTTGAAATTAATATGCCAGGAGCTACCTTACTTTTCTCATCTAATTGTATTGGCTTAGATCCTGACGTTTTGCTTGTTAAGGACAGACAAGTTCTACTAATGTAGTGGGTTCATGTGCTCATGGAAAGACTGCTTTTTAACCACATTTATGAACATAAGGTTCTGTTAATAAAACAGAAAGTTTAGGACCCAACTTATAGTGTGAAAATAATAACAGACATTTAAATCAACCTTAAGCTAAAAGTAGTTTAAAAGGAAGATGCTCATAGAATAAGACAAATATTTCAAGATGCTACTGCATTTGTTGAATGTTTTTAAGAGGAAAACCTTTAGAATTAACTAGATCAGTCTGTCCATTTATGATTAATAAATGTAACTGTGCTGTTCAAAAAGGATTTTTGCACGTGTGTTTTGATTTATGTATTAAAAATCTGTCCTCAAGAAGAATCTTAAAAATACAGAAGTTCCTTTAGGATACTAAAATATATGCTCTTGAATTATTTACATGAAGAAATGTGATAATGTGTATCAAAATGTAGTTGTCTAGACTTAGACATTGCCACTCTTGTATGGCAAAAGGGCAGTGACCATCTGTTTAATATATTTAATGATATTTTATTAAATATTACTGTATATGTTTACATTTTTCCCCATTTTATGATGTATTCTGATTGTTTTTATTTGTGGTTAGCTAATTTGGATAATGTATGAACACTGAAAGGGTAAAATCTAAGTGAGTTTTTTTTTAAAAAAATTACTGTTTTTTCTTATTCGGCATTCTGATTTGTTTTCCCTTTTCCAAGGGACACCCTTTCTGTACATCTCTATTGAGAGTTTTGGTTGGCCAGTGTGTGTCTGATGTAGAATATTGGAGTACAAGAATTTCATTCTGATTCATCAAGCTGCTTCTGATATTTAGGGTTCTGATTGCTGTATCTGTGCTGCTACTTTCTGATCATCAGCATATTGGGTCAGGCAAAAGGGCTGCACATTGATCTTGGAGAAGGCACAAGTTGTGTGCTGTTATAGACTTTCTGAGTGGATTGGGCTGTTTAGGATTGTCTTTTTAGAATGCACAGTAATTTCAGTGCAAGTATACTGTTTGTTTATGCAAAAAAATGTGTACATGGCTTGAGTTTCAAAACAAGTGGATTGTAGAAAGTGTTCTTATTCTGAAATAAAGGTTGAAATCCTGTTGCTTTGTGAAGTAAGTCAGAAACAGAATGCGTCCATTGACTTAGAGGCACTCACAGAGGAGCTGACTCACTAAATCCCCGCTGAACCTGTGGGCTTGCTCTAGTTGCAATTTACTATGCTAACCAAAGAGCATTTCAGCAGTTTGATACTGCAAGAAGGTCCGGATTCTAGTCAGTCTACCTATTTGCATCTGCAGGTAAAAGAGTTCTTGTATGTTTTTAGGGGTTGGGAAAATGTTATTTTTCTTTGTTTTGTTTTCATAGGGTTTCAGACAATCAAATATTTTTGTTATTGTTGCCTTTTCTGGCAGTGTGTTACTTTTATGGTACTTCATTCCCTCTATTCACTTCAAATTCGTCTTGCTCTTAATTTTTTCTTTGTAATTTATTAGTCTGTATTATCCATATGGTTTTGAAGAAGACTGAAGCAGTAGTTAGTACAATGGCTTTATTAGTGATTTATGTTGCTTCATGTACATGTATGGCAAAGATGAATCATTCATAGGGTTTCAGACAATCAAATATTTTTGTTATTGTTGCCTTTTCTGGCAGTGTGTTACTTTTATGGTACTTCATTCCCTCTATTCACTTCAAATTCATCTTGCTCTTAATTTTTTCTTTGTAATTTATTAGTCTGTGTTATCCATATGGTTTTGAAGAAGACTGAAGCAGTAGTTAGTACAATGGCTTTATTAGTGATTTATGTTGCTTCACCTTAGTTCAGAAATAAAAAGTTACAGGTAACACATTAAAAAGTAGTTAGGTCCTTTTGGCAGTAGCAACCAGAAACATTACTTGTTTTTTTTTAATAGAGATTCTTTAAAATTTATTTCTTTTGCAGTGTGAGCAAGGAATTCTCAAGTTGTTTGTTGCAGGTCTCTCCACATCTGCTGGAAAATGATCTTTGATTCCGTCCTTCCTTCCTCTTTTTTTTTTTTCTCAAAATGCAAACCACTTTTTCCCTTTTGCTTTTTAAAACTGAGACTTAAGCTCTGAGGTTTCCCCCAACAAGGTACCGGTAAATGCTTTTGGAAAAGCTCCCAGGAAACACTGGCGATGACGGATGCAGGAGGACTTTAGATATATATACACCATTTTAGGGTGCAGAGGAAGGAGTTCTGATCTAGAGCAGAGTAGTGTAAATTGCAGGAGTAAAATGTTTATGGCTCTGCACATTCAAGTGTTATATAGGTTTAGGGCCCTACACAGAACATGAGGAAGCTACTCCAACTGTTTTTAATTTGTTGAAGAAATCATGTGGCTTTGGTTTCAATTTAAACCAAAGTGGAAGAGATTAAAGTGTTTTGGGTTTCAAGGAAGAGCAAAAGAGAAAAGAAGGGTGGCAACAGAGATAACCTTTTTTGAAGGGAATGTCTGTGACCCCCTTTGGGCTCCAGACAATGTTCCCTTTAATTTTCAGCCCCGCTGGGTGGGGCTTTGCCTCTCACATGCATGCCACCCCCACCCCTGTGTGGGGTTTGGCCGCAACCAGAACTAAAGGGTCTGAAAATGATCACTGTGGGTGCACGGAGGAGGAAGAGTAGCCCTGTGTGGAGAAGGGCAGAGTTGTGCATGTGCAGGTGTGCACCGTAGAGGGAACCTTCATTCCAGAGGTGGGAACTTTGATAGAAACCTGCAGAGGTGGCTAGAATAATATAAGAAACACATTCGTAATAAGCAGTAGAATGAGTTTCCTTTTTGCAGGTGAGTTAACAGTAACTACAACTTATCCAAGTGGCAGAACAAGTTTTGTTTAAAGAAATTCACTATACATGTTATTTTTCCCTTTGGATGGAGATACAAAGGCATAATGAAACGGTCTAAATCCAGTTGCTAGTCCCAACTGGAGTAGACCCATTGAATCCGTTGTTTAATACGTAAGCCAATACTTTCAAGTTCCATAAGTTCAGTAGGGACTGCAGTTCATTTTGTCCCAGTGAAATTAATGTGTTTTGGCTTTTTTGCTCTTTGGGAAGTAAAGAGAATAGTGCTTCACTGTTCTAGAAGATGTTAAGCTTATTACATTTGCCTATGTTTAGGTCTCTGCATGGTTGGACTTTCTTGCAGGCATGTGTCTTTTGCATTGAATCTATGTAGGCAAGATGTTTTACATGTTTCTTCATCCAAATTTAAGAATCCCAAACTGATGTCTATTTTTGCTTGTTTATTTTTAGTAGACATCCAGATTACTTTCTCGGTAGGATAAGTAAATCTTCTTAAGTTTCACATTCATTTTACCGAATAGCTTCTTGAGGAGGGATTATAAAATATACTTAAGCTTGAGCAAAGCAATTAAGTTGGGATAAAACTATTCAAACTTTGAAAAATACATGGGGATAAAATTCTTTGAAAACAGCTGTTTGGCAATTTTTGTGTTTTATGAAGATGGGCTAGAATCCAAGTAGTCTTTCTTCAGTAAAAAGTAGAACTTGGTAGGGGGTAACTTTAAGCTGTTTCACCCTTCAATCTGCTGCAGGACTAGCCCGCCAGGCAAAAAATGCAAATATAAGCTATTCTTAAAATGTTTTTTAAATAATCCATATCAATAAAATTACCACATGTTCATTTATTGGCAGCTAAGTGCTTGGGAATAAACTATTGCATCATAGTCATTGAACAGTTATACAAGGGTTCAGCAGGAGAGTCCTTATGTCTCAGCTTAACCTAATTTACAAGCATCCCATGAGGGTAAAATCCTGTTCTGATCTCCTTGGATATGTGTAAACCTTCATTCACTTGGACTGACCTACTTCACAGTATTGTTGTGAGGACTCAGGGCCATATATGTTGCCTTGGTTTGTTGGAGAAACAAGCAAGATATAAATGTGACAGATACATAGAGAAAATGTATTCTTGAGTGTTTTTAATGCACCTGTGCTGTGAAGAAGAGGCATGATTTGTATGGCTTGCCACGGGATTTCTCAAATGTATCTCAATAGAGGTAGAGTTGATCTCCAGTGACTGTGGCTTGCACAAGCCATCATAGAGTCAGCAGCATCTTTTTATGCAGTACAGTCTTCAGTCTGCAATAATGTTTGTTCCCAAATATACAATTTTTTAAAAAACAGAAAGACAGGATATGAATTAGAGTAATAAACAGTTGCATGTTGCATTTTCCTCTTTAAACTATGTTAGTAAACAATAATTTATTTTGAATAGTTTTTTTAAGGAATAGTGAGACAAGAACTATAATGTTCCTGAACCTTTTGTCTACTTCTGAGCGTTTTTATGGCTTTATGTATAGGAGGAGCATGTTATAATAGAGAGAGAGTATGAAACAAACCAAAGGAATATGGCTGAGATTTTTTTAAAAAGTATCCTGTCATAGTCAAAGTGGTCTCCTGTTCAGGGATCCAGATAGAAACATATATTCCACTAGGCATTCATTTAACTACTTATGTGTTTTGTTCCCACTGGTTTCCTTCACTTTGTTAAGACCTCTGCTATGTTTAACTAATAGTCCATAGATTCTTTTAGAATTGAATATCTGACTTGCATGAATTAGTACTGCAGTTTTCTCTTAATTGATCGTCATTAGTGATATAAAGGGCATTCTCCTGAAATGTTCCTAGTCCAATGGTGATGTTCAGTGAGAAATTTTCTTTTGTCCAATTGTTTGTTTTCATGTTTGTTTTCATGTCAGATGTATTAATTGGGATGAGGGATTGCTGTTTTTAAGTTCTACTAGATTACGCCTGAATTCATGTGTGTGGATAAAGGATATGCTCTGCATAGTTCACTGTGTCTGGTTGTTGTCGCCCAAAACAGAACCTCTGATGGAGATGCTGTTCAATTTGGGGTTTGGTCTTGACCTGTTGAGTACAGAGGCTTTTCAAGGGTGGTGTTCAAAACATTCTCTTTATCTTATTTGAGTGGAAAGTCACTTGAAATTCAAAAGTAAGACCAATTTTGGGGAGTTATTAAGAAGCTAGAACTAGAAGCATATTTTAGGAGCATTAAGATGTCATTTTTGTTCAGATTCTTAGTTCAGCCTTACCAGAGACAAGAAGCAGTATAATCATGTGATGTTTAACACTTAGAATACGAGAAAGGTACTTAATTTGGCACCATGTTTTAATTCATTACATTATGGAAAAGTTCATGGCATATTTATGTCCTATAATCACTGTCCTGAATTTTTTAAAAAAAATCTTGACTTTTCCTACCATTTCCAGTCTACTCAATTTCTGCATTTAGTATTCTGCACCTGTTGTACTTGATTGCTTCTTTCTAAAGTGTACAAATTATTTGATTGTGAAGAAGTATTTAATATTGTAAAACATCTGAAATGACTGAGTTCTGACACTAGGGAAATCAGTAAGTATTTATGGGCAGAATATCATTGCCCAACAACTTGTCACATATGTTTCCAGTATTAGGTTCTTTATTAGCAGTGTTTTGAAGTGGAAAACCTCTTGTGACAATGTTTTTTCCACAGAAAATATTACTTAAAAAAACAACAAGGTTGGTAATTTAGCACATCAGGAAAAAAGTTGGTCTGGATGTATCTCTTCTCCTCTACTCTTTCTCCTGGCTCAAGGTCATCCAGTGAATTTTTTTGTTTGTTTTGATTTGAACTAGGATATCCAGCTGTGTCTAGCACTACTGTGATTAATTTATAGCATAGCTGTTTTGAAATCTTAAAAGTCTTAGCCCGTTGGAAAATTGGGTTGGGTTTTTGACAAGTGTTATTTATTTTTACTAAGTAATGGAGAAATAAACATGTTTATTTGAATAATTAAATAAAATGAGATGTTAGAAATATCCCCCTTTTAGGCCAAAGATTAAAGAGTCTCAGCTTTTGTAATGCAGTATTTTTTTTTTTATTAAACCTTCTGGCAGTCAAAATAGTATGAATCTGTCTTCTGGAACAGATAATGCTGTTGGTGACAAATTAATATATTACCCTTACCTGAGGAGCATTTAAGAAAAGGTGCCAGTGACTGATAAATATGTTTTTTGAGATGGGAAAAGTATGATGCACAAAAATGTCTAGTAATCTGAAGTCAGACATGGCAGGAAGCTTTTTTAATATTGAATTTACACTTGTTATTTCTATAAAGAAAGGATGTATTTTTCCTTGATAGGAAAAACAGCCTGTGGATTTCAGTATTTTTTTTATGTTTACAAAATGCCTTCTACAGCCAGTAAAATTTACAGATTTGTACATCTGTTGAATTTTCAAAACTAGAAGTTTGTAACTTTTAATATTTCTCCAGTGTCTGTCCAGTACTGTATTCATTTTGACTCTGTAAAGGAAGGTACTGCCTTGAGTTTACAGGACCTAATCTGGGCTGTTCAGGTTAGGGCATTTTGAAGGTCATTCAAACTTAGAGTTTTGATAAGTCAGAAGTGATTTGACAAAATGTAACTACAAAATGTTAATGCATAGTGGAGTTCAGTTCCCCCTGTGCCTCCTTGACAGAGGCTGGATTTAGTGATCAACAGGTTCCCTTCCATTCTAAGATGATGGTGGCTATGGTGGTTAGCACACTTAGTCCTAAGCACCTGTGGACACATTATGGATTGGCAATAGGGACCCCTTTTGTGAATAGACATCATCTTGGCAACTGCACAGTGGAACAGGATTCCAGCTTGCCAAACAGAAGCACTCAGGAAAAAATGCTATATAGAACTACAGCAGTTGGAGGACACCTGGAGATACTGTAGAGATTTCCGCCACAACATGTCTTGTTGATGTTCTGTCCAGAAGTTGAATTTGACCACTACAGTTTAAGAAGGAAGTGGGAGAGGCAATGGCAAAATGAAGCAGTTTTCCTCATCTAGGTCTGTGGGGTTTAGTAGAGTGTAACTTGGCTGGATTGCGACTAGTTCAAAACAAATCTGTTCCATCACAGACCTATTTGGGCATGAAAATATCTTACACATATGTCTGAATTATAGACTTTTGCAACAAATAAGCACAGCAAAGAGCTTCATTTTTCTGTTTAAATTGAGGTTTACTGTCCGATATAAATGCCAGTGTTACAAGCAGAATTTTTAAGTATTTTCCCGTATGGTGAGCATCACTTAAAAGCCCCCAGGAACTTCACTCTTGTTGTTGTTTAGACATGTACACACCAGAGAAGGGGAGAAAAGCCATTGTGGGAAGTGTGATAAAATTGGTCTGTGTATTAATTGAATAATGGGGAGGAGTGGTAGGAAAATGCTTCTTTTCAAGACATTTTTCTTAAATACCAAACCTCAAAATGAAAAAAAATAAGAGCTATTTAAGGAGTATGTGTCATATAGTGCATACTAATTATGGCAGTCTTTCCCAACCTAGTGTTCCTAGATATCTACGATTATAACTTTGGATAAAAAAACATTTGGATTAAATCAGCCTAGCTAGTCGTGAATAATACAAGGAATTATAATCCAAAATGCTGAGAAGACACCAGGTTAAGGAAGGCTCAATTATGTCTGTTTGCTACCCCTATTGGCCATCCATCTATGAGGGATTGGATGTTAAGAGTGAGATGTGGCATACAGGCTTGTAAATACTGTTAGGGTGGAAAAGCAGAAATAGAAATAGAAGGAAGTGATTTCCTTTTACTGTGTCCCAGAATAGCAAAGTAGAAGATTAAGTTTACCAGTGTGATTTATTGGGTAACCTATGAAATCAAATTTTATCGTGTCGGTTGCTAAAACACTGTCAAAAAGAAACTTTGTTGACTAAGTTTGCAAGCTTGAGCTAAGTAGTACAGTATTTTGAAATGTTCTTTTAATTTTAATATATTTAATATACCTGGTCCTATTTGTTTATTGTAAAAATACAGTGTTTTCCTGAAAATAAGACATGGTCTTATATTAATTTTTGCTCCAGAAAACACATTAGGGCTTATTTTCAGGGGATGTTTTATTGTTTTCATGTGCAACAATCTACATTTATTCAAATATAATACAGTCATGCCATCATCTTCTGGTTGCTGTACAGTGCTGAACAATGGTGGAGGGCGGGGTTTCACTTAACTGGGGCTTATTTTGGGGGTAGGGCTTATATTGCAAGCATCATGAAAAATCATACTAGGTCTTATTTTCAGGTTAGGTCTTATTTTCGGGGAAACAGGGTAGAGTGATTGAAGTTCTCAACAAAAAAGCCCCCAGACTTTGGATGGACTAGGGAAATGCAGAAATGATAAACATACATCTTATTTTATTGAAAAAATGGCAGTGATTAAACTGCTTCAAAAAATACTTGGAAGAGGAAAAAATACTTGGAAATATATTTGAAAGGAAATAATATTTTGAAATATTATTTGGATTTGTGAGTGGTTTTAGGAGATGGACTACAAATGTTATCATAGTTACTCCCTTATTGTTACATATTCTGAGCTCCTGTCAAGAAGAAAAAAACCAAGCATAAACACAATTGTCACAATTGAATTCCTTAGCATTTTTTGTGGAGCACAAAAGCTGGTTTCTGATGCTACTTAATTGTGTTTCAGAACTCTGAAAGGTAACAGAAGGTAGGATGGACGCTACAGTAATACTGCCTATTCTGAAGAAAAAGTTGGCCTTCCTTTCAGGTATGTTTTCTGTCCTTTTTATTCTTCAGTTTCTTCTCTTTAAAAGAATTGATTTGTTGAGCTGTTGTCCGGTTTCCTTTCTCCCATACTCTTTTCCTCTTCAGCCTCTCTTCATCCGTAGTGAAGTGCAAAGCAAGTTTGTTGCTATGCGTGCCCATGAAGCCTATACAGTGGTGCCTCGCTTAGCGAGGTTAATCCGTTCCGGATTAACCCTCGCTCAGCGAATCCATCGTTAAGTGAAACAAAAAAGCCCATAGGAACGCATTAAAACTGATTTAATACGTTCCTATGGACTTAAAACTCACCGTTCTGCGAGTTTTCTCCATTGCGGCGGCCATTTTGGATGCCTCGTTAGCGAGGCAAAACAGCGGTCGCCATTTTGTTTTGGCGGCGGCCATTTTGGAACCGCCGATCAGCTGTTTGCTATGCTTTGATCGCGTCCGCACGATCATCGCATAGCGAAAAAAGCCCATAGGGGCCATCGCTGAGCGAACGCTCCAGCGATGGCCCGGGACCCATCATTGTGCGGTTTCATCGCATAGCGAAGCGTTTGCCATGCGAGGCACCACTGTACTGCTATTAGAGCATTCTAAAAGTAAACCCTGCAAGGAAGCAAGAATGGCAGCCTAGTGGTTGTATATCCATGCTGCCTTCTCAGTGTTAAAGGGAGAGTTGTGTATTGAAACATCTTCATGTGATCAAAAATCTTGAAAAAGAGGGGGTTGTGATACTCCAAAGATAGTCAGGTATCTTCTTCAGATTTAGCTCTATAAATGCAGAGAACTAGGATACGTACAGAAGGCAGTGTTTCCTTTAGTCTCTCTGTAGAGATTAATTAATTAATTAATTCTGCGGGTTAAACTGCAGAAGCCTCTGTGCTGCAAGGTCAGAAGACCAGCAGTCGTAAGATCAAATCCACGTGATGGAATGAGCTCCCGTCGCTTTGTCCCAGCTCCTGCCAACCTGGCAATTCAAAAGCATGTAAATGCAAGTAGATAAATAGGTACCACCACGGTAGGAAGGTAACGGGTGTTCTGTGTCTAGTCCCGCTGGCCACATGACCATGGAAACCGTCTACGGACAAATGCTGGCTCTATGGCTTGGAGACAGGGATGAGCACCGTGCCCTAGAGTCAGACACGACTGTACGAAATGTCAAGGGGAACCTTTAGAGATTAATTAGACCTGAGTAGGTCTAATTTCTCTCCCTCTGGATTGTCTAAGTTTTGTTTTATTATATTTTGCTTTAATGCCAATTCAATACTCTTTTGCCTGGTTTTTAAAGTAATTAATCTGAAAAACATAAAGGGGGTCCCAAACTTACATTTTTACCCAGATGCTGGCCATGCTGGTCTTTTGATCAGGCTGAACAATTTGGGCACCTTGTTTTGACAGATGTTTGGATGCTGTGGTTTTAAAAGCTGGGAGTTTCTAGTTAGCAGGTAATAAAGTTTGTATTACTGAAATTGATGTTGGACCTGGAAATGTTGGCTGGCTGCCTAAATTTTGCACTGTTTTTGTTATGAGGAAGCCATGTCCCTGTTGAGCAGGTTTTGTTTCTTAATGGAGGCTTTGTTTGCTGCTAATGATTTGTATTGAACACTCACAAAGGGCTTTCTTTTCTTTTCTTCCTTAGAATCCTATATATATTCTTAGATATTGAATGGAATGTGATCCATATTTAACATTTCTTAGGTTGTAGTACTAGAAAAGGAATCCTTTACAGTTGATTGATTCATGGCTAAGTCATCACCACATAAAAAGCATTCACCACTGGCATTGTTTCATTTAGGACTAGAGAAATTTGTCACTGTGTAACTGTTTCCTGTTAAGGGTTGCAAAAGTGCTACATATTCAATGTTATACTGGTTGTTCAAAAATCTCTCACACCACTTATGAAAACAAGACTTCCTAGCAGCATACTTTTACAGGAAAAAAATTACAGTAGGTAACAGTGTAGTTGATTGTTCAGCGTAAATATCATTTTACTTTGTAAACTAAGATGGGTTAATTGTTTTTTTAATTTTAATATATATCATTTATGTTTAAGATGCTTTCGTTTGGCAATCAACAATAGAACACAAAAACTAAAACTTGTTTTGTGGAGTTTTTTTCATTCATATTAACACAAAATTCACGTTGCTACTGGAAAGTCTTTCACGAAACAGTCCAACTCTTCATGGAAAAATCCCATTATTCTGGTATGTCCTATGCTCTAAGGCAGTGGTCCCCAACCTTGGGCCTCCAGATGTTCTTGGACTTCATCTCCCAGAAATCCTGGCCAGCAGAGGTGGTGGTGAAAGCTTCTGAGAGTTGTAGTCCAAGAACATCTGGAGGCCCAAGGTTGGGTACCACTGCTTTAAGGCATATATTATTTTTGAGTTTTCAGTGTCCTGTGTCCAATGGCAGGTTTGCATGAAAGGAAAGTCATTCTGCAAGGTGCCCCCTTATCTGTTGCAGCTCCCTGCAATATGTTCTGTAGTGTCCTATGAAATGTGGACATACAGAAGAATCCTTCTCACCCCATTGGTTTATAGAATAAAGAGTGAAGAGGTATTTGAAGAGGAAATGGGGCTTATTATTAAGAAATGAAACTGAGATGGAACCCAGAGTGAGTGAGTGAGAGTAAGTTCTAGAAAATTACACAAGTATCTGAAGGAGCTTTATGGGAGTGTTGAAGGACTGCAATGAGATGAGAAACAATAATCAGGCCCCCTGTCATGAATGAATAGAAATACTTCATACTGTTGGATGCAACTCATTTTTAATGAACTGGATCTGAAATTCATAGTCTACTGCTCTTTTTTTGCCTTTTTTTACAGAGCTGTTTTAACGTTTTAGTAAAAAAAAAAATCTGGTTTATAGCACAATAAATCCAGATTCATGGATTTGTTAGAGTCCTTCCTAACGCAGTGTTATGCTTCAGTTTTTATACTTCTGTATGAAACTTACTTGGTTTCATATGCCTTCTGAAAACGAAGGAAAACCGTGTGAGAAGGACATGTCAAAAGCTAGACTTGTTATCCAAGCAAGCATCTATTAAAGAGGGAAACAGTTGTGATTGCAGGAGGTACAATAAGAGGAAGGAAATTGTTTTTATCTTAAATACACTTAAATCCTTGAAGTTGAAGGATGAACGTGATCTTATTCTTTTGAACAATCATAAGGTGTTTCCTCTTCCACCACCTGCTATTTACTATAGATGGAATTCCTGTGCTTTGGAAGAAGCGAGGTAGACAAGATTTTGGAACTAAAGCTTGGGAACTGAAAGCCAGTGATGTTTTTAATAAATTACATTTGACAAACTATGTTGGTGGTGGTGTTCGGAGTTTTTTTTTTTAGCATTCACTGGCATATTTTATATAGAGCTCATAGTGCTTCATATTTTTAAGTCATTTCAACAACTGTCCAAGGCAGTCCAGTATCATTCTTCACCATCTCTGAAAATATGGGAGAGAAGTAGAACAGAACATCATCAGCAAACTAACTGGTCCAATTTGCCACATGACTTTGCCAAAGAGCTAAGATGAAAGTCTATTAAAGCCTAAGGGGGATCAGACCCTTTCTGAGCGGCTTAGTAATGTTTTCAGGAGGAGAGACATACTGCTTTTTTTAGGTAGGATCAATGCACATGGGATTCTTAAACGCAGAAAACTAACACATACGTTCATTCAAAATTTGTAATTAATTTGGTTAAAGACAAAAATCCTATATACCACCAGACGTCTAGCTTTGTTTTCTTTTAGTTGACTTGGCAAAACATTTTCTTGAAGCAAAATAGGTACTGTATTTTTCTGTGTATAAGATGATACTTTTGTTTAAAATCTTTAGACTAAAAATTGAGGGCTGTCTTATACACCGAAGTAAGCTGAGCAGAGAACAAAATGGCCCATACCATGACTCTGCAAACAGGCTGCCTCCAATCAGGAGGCTTAGCTTCCTCCAATCACGAGCCTTATGTAACTGACGTCAGCTGATGCTGAACAAACCAATTGGAACACACCTTATTGGAGGTGGAGCTTGTAGGCAGTGCTTAGGTGCAACAGGGACTCTGAGCATTCTGAACCCAGAGGCTGAATACTCAAAGCTAGGTTAAGATTTCTTTATTTTGGATTAGAAAAGTGGGGGGGTGTCTTATGCATGAGGGTATCTTATACATGGAAAAATATGGTAAGTTTATGCTTATCGAATCAGCTGCTTCAAAGGACACAAAATACAATATTCATTGTTTGTGGAGGCAGCCTGCTTAATGGACTGTGGTGTTCAACCTGTAGCGAAGTCAGGTTTTATTTCTAATAAAAATAGAAATAGGATTTATTCTCCACTACTTTTCTTTAGAGCTTAACAAATGTTTACACATTTAGAGAAAGTACATTTCTCTAAATGTAGGTTTTTCTAAATATACATAATGCTGCTTTTAAATACTTTTGGTATAGTTTTAGGGGTAGCGTATAAAGTATTATATGAAGTATAGAAATAAAAATTAGAAGAGCACCCAACTGAGTAAGCTCTGGTTTGAAGTTTCAGAGGGGGACTCTGTCTTCTGCCGTTGTAGCATGGACATGGTGTGGCACAAGGCTGCAGTCAAATTCCTTTGCTGATTTGTAGTTTAACAGATATCTAGTCAGATATTTCTCTTCTCCAGTTATGCTTCCAGATGCTAATGTGTTTAAAGAAAAGAAAAGAAAAAGGAAGCTGTTCTAGTCTGTAGGTGTCTGTTTGGGGGTGAAAGTCCCAGAAATCTGCCTGTTTTTTATTTTTAAAGAATTTTGGGATTATCGAATGAATGAATGAATGAATGAATGAATGAATGAATGAATGGAGCCTATGGGGCCTATGGGGCCTATGGGGCCTATGCTTACTCACTAGGACAAAACCTCTACCATCCTAAATGCAATGTTTTGTGTGGTTATTTTTGATGGCTGGTATTTTTTAGAAATGTAAGTTGTGTGTCAGTGCACATCTAAAAATACTAAATAAATTTCTCACTGTAGTTAAGCCTGATTTGGAGGCATGTGATAATGTTGTTGTGTATTGTGGCTATAATGTCATAGCCAAAGGGTACATCACCCAAAAGTTTATTTCTCATATTGTTCAGCACTTTAAAAAAAAAAAACTACTTTTAGTGTCAAGTATAATGAGTGGGTAGTTGTGAATCACTTTTTCCCTGCAGCTGCAAAACTCAGAATTCTTGTTATTAATCTTTTACAGGTGGGAAGGACCGAAGAAGTGGCCTCATTCTAACAATTCCATTATGCCTTGAACAAACGAACATGGATGAGCTGAGTGTCACGCTGGACTACTTGCTAAGTATTCCAAGGTGACTCAGTCAATGTAATTCTAAAACATTCTGTATTGTCTTTTTATCACAACATGTTTCTGGATTATATAGAATCAAATTTCCTTGTGAAAAATGGCACAAGGGCATATGATGCATTAAATTAATCACATCTTAAGTACAAAAACTGTTAGCAAAGTTTTGAGAAAGAATAATGAAACACTTCAGGAGTGTAAGGTGTCTTGTTGCATAGTGGTTAAACTGCTGTACTGCAGCTGAAACTGTGCTCACGAACCGGGGTTCAAATCCCAGGTAGCCGGCTCAAGGTTGACTCAGCCTTCCATCCTTCCGAGGTCGGTAAAATGAGTACCCAGCTTGCCGAGGGGGTGCAATGTGTAGCCTGCATAATTAATTTGTAAATTGCCCAGATAATGCTTTAAGTGCTGTGGGGTGGTATATACAATCAGCACACTTTGCTTCATGTCCTTGAGCACACTTCCTTCTTAATTCTTAGATACAGATGTAGATATGCTGTCCTCGAATATTGTGCTTTAATATTTTAAATCCAGATATGTTATTTCCAAGGGCCTAGAAGAGGCAACAAGAATGCTTATCTTGCCAAATTTATAGATGCTTATTATTATTTAAACAACAACGTATAAAGCAGATTTTAAGCAATGCATATATTAACAGACCCTGATTTTGCTAGAAAGAAGAGTCTAATCAGTTGTTGTTGTTGTTGTGGGCTGTCAAGTCATCTCCCACTTATGGTGACCCTATGAACGAGCAATCTCGAAAATGTGCTGTCCTCAACAACCTTTCTCAACTCTTGTAAATTCAAGCCTGCAACTTTTTTTAGAGAGTCAATCCAACTCTATTTTGTAATAAGGTTTTGTTTTTATTTTTTAAAAAAAACTTTCTTGTGGTTTGGCAAATTGAATCCATCTCTATTCAGAATGCCTCACATTTGTTTAGAGTGACTTTGAATGAAATTGACTATGTGAGACTCTAGAGAAAGAAGTTGGTTTTTTTTCTAGGTTTAAGCACGTTTTCCCTCCCTTTTGAATAAGAAAGTCTGTGACATCTTTAAGCTTTGTCGCAAATACTAATTTTTTTGTCTACTCTTCCTGTTGATTCCTTCATAAAATCATAGGAGAAAAATCTTGCCAGTTTACATAATACTGGTTTATTTTTCTTTAATATTTACATCTAAACCTTGTAGTTTTGTTTTACAACAGAGCTGGGGAATGTATGCTCCTCTAGATGTTACTGGATGGCAGCTCTTGTTGGTCATAGCCTACAAAACTAATAGTGAAGGATGGTGGGAGTTACAGTCCAACACTGTCTGGAACAGTAGCCATATGTAGAGGTTTGCATAAATTGCCATGGCTAATTGACAAGATGCTGGGCTGTATCTCAGTCATGTTTGTGCCTGGTCACATACCCAATTGTATAAGATAGATATACCCAGCAACTCGTTAATTAGTTACATCAAGCTATGCCTTTCATACATGAACATTAGTAGGATGTCTCTGATTTAGAGATCTTGCATTCCTTTTCTTGCTTTAGAGCAGTGGTTCCAAATCTTGGTTTCCCAGATGTTCTAGAACTAAAATTTCCAAAAGCCTAAAATTTGCTGTGCTGGCCAGGATTTCTGGGAGTTGTAATTCAAAAACATCTGGTGAGCCAAGGATGGGAACCACTTCTTTAGAGGAAGCAACATATGTACTGCTGCCACTGAACAAAGAATTACTGTCTGGCAGATGGAACAGTCGTAGAAAGTTGTGTACTGCTTGCCAGGCACTTTTATTGCTGAAATAGGTGCTCAAACAGCCCTTCTGGTATTCTGTAAAAATCACCATTGCTTCTAATACCACTGCTAGTGCTGTGGAAGGGTCATCACATGACTGCATAGCAGCAGTAGCATAAACACAACAGTGCTCATGTGCTAGGACTGGACCCTAATCCCAAGAGTGCTAGAAGGGATTGAGGCTCAGTCCCAGCATGGTACTTATGCTTGATCACTACGGTAGTGGATAAACTGAATGTGACATCAGGTCAAAAGAAGAACCGAAGTGAGCAGTTATGTTCTGAAGCAGCAAGGTCTGAGAGTCTGTTAAAGAATCCTGATCCTTTACATCAGGGGTCAAGGAACTTTTTTACCTTTTACCCCCCTCCCCCCAAAATGTATATACGCCGACATTACCCCCTTGATTCGAAAGGAAGGAAATCATACATTATTTGAATTAAAAGTATTATTGAATCTACACAGGCTGTATACCGAACTAGCAGGATGCACCAAATTTGATAAAGATGTGCACTATTTTTGCTGGAACACATTGCACTCCAGCCATGGTGTGGTATAGGGAGCAGTAAGGTGTCCATCCTGCCTAGCAAGTTGCATTAAATTTTTGCTAGCTCGCAGATGATTTAATCATCATCAGTGGCTACCAGAGTGGTGCTAGCAATGAGATGCTTGCTAGAGACAGCCAACGCAGAATTGGGGAGGGGGCTTTCCCTACCACTGTAATCATTCTATGTGTGGTGTGCAAAAAGGAACAAACCAGGCTAAAGGCCATGTCACCCACCCTGGTACCACAGCACAAAATCAAAGAACTATTGCGCCATTTTTTAAATCATCATCATGGAAAAATTCAGCAGTGGCCAGAGGATTGGGAAAGATCAGTCTACATCCCATTCCTAAAGAAGGGCAGTGCCAAAGAATGCTCCAACTACCATACAATTGCACTCATTTCCCCCTCTAGCAAGGTTATACTCAAAATCCTCCAAGGTAGGCTTCAGCAGTATGTGGACCGAGAACCTCCAGAAGTACAAGCTGGATTCCGAAGGGGCAGAGAAACTAGAAACCAAATTGCTAACATGTGCTGGATTATGGAGTAAGCCAGAGAGTTCCAGAAAAACATCTGCTTCATTGACTACGCAAAAGCATGGCAGAAAGTGAGGAGCATTTAGCATAGGCATCCTTCAGTCTCGAGAATCTATGGTGATATGCTCTGAATCGAGGAATGTCCTCTCCAGAGCATGAAGCCTGGGTAAGGTAATATGGAGGATAGGCTGTTACCCAAGCAGCAGATCCCCCCTCTCCACATTGCTGAAATGGTCCAATGGAAAGGCAAAAGCCAATACAACTGGTTCCAGCAATGTCGCAGGAGTTGGCAGAACGACACAAGCTGCCTTCGGTACTCCAGCTCCGGATTTTGCCTCTAGGTTAAATCCTGAAGCCTTTTCCATGAGTGGATATAGCCACAAGGCAGTGGAGGTTTGAAGTCGTAGTTTTTCTTCTCCTAGATGGGCTGCCTTTCATGGCTGACGAGCCCCACCTACCCAGCCTGCTCTTTAATAGTGTGGAAGTATGATCTGACCCTTAAGACTTTCCTGCCTCCCAGGCTTATGAAAATCTAATTGGCTTTCCTATTTACCATATTAAGGTCAGAGATAGAATTTGAGAACGGTGCGCGGTCCTGGAATACACTATTTTAAAGCAGAAAGTCCCACCCCCTAGGCCCCACCCCCAGGCCATGTGGTGAGGAGGACTTAAACAACCTCTTAATGAGGGTGAAAGAGGAGAGTGCAAAAAAATGGTCTGAAGCTCAACATCAAAAAAACTAAGATCATGGCCACTGGGCCCATCACCTCCTGGCAAACAGAAGGGGAAGATATGGAGGCAGTGACAGATTTTACCTTCTTGTGCTCCATGATCACTGCAGAGGGTGACAGTAGTCGCGGAATTCAAAGATGTCAGCTTCTTGGAAGGAAAGCAATGATAAACCTAGACAGCACCTTAAAAGCCACCTCCCCCCACCTTAATTCAAGGTTTCTCTTTTTCTTGCCTGTTCTTTTTCATAGTTTTGAGTCAGTCTCACTCTCTCTTTCCCTCACACACACACACATCCATCCATCCACCTGCCCTGCCTCCATTTCCTCCCTCCCTCCATTTTCTCCCTCCATTTAAAGCTTGATGAAGTCCTCGGTCTCTCACACCTTTCTTCCCTCCTTCCCTTGCTTGCTCCTTGATCCTTTCCCTCCTGCTGCTTCTTTGCAGTTATTTCTGGAGGAAGCAGTCATTCAGAAGCCCTGGATTGATTGATTGATTGATTGCCTGGGCTAATCCACAGCTGCAACCAATCAAGGAGCTTATCTCCGATCTCTGAACTAAGGGAGGATTTACAAGTGCCCGCTGCAACCAGGAAGTAACAGGGAGAGTTTTGGTTGCAGAGTGGGGGTGGGAGAGAGGTTGGGGGGTAGCACTCTGCTCATTACCCCCAGGATTTTCACTTTTACCCCATTTGGGGTAATTTACCCCTGTTCCAAGTGCTGGGAAGGGGAAGGTAGGATTGCAGATGATGTTGTCAGTCACTCAGAACATCCCCACAGGATATGCCTTGGAAGCCCACTTAGGTACTCCTACAAGACCTACATTGGCATAAGAGAATGTGGTCTTGGAAGTATGTGGGGGCAGAGGGGAAATGCCATTATACAACCATTTGTTGTCGTTTATTCCCCATGGACCAGAGCACGCCAAGCCCTCCTGTGTTCCACTGCCTCCCGGAGTTGGGTTAAATTCATGTTGGTCGCTTTGATGACACTGTCCAACCATCTCATCCTCTGTCGTCCCCTTCTCCTCTTGCCGTCACACTTTCCTAACATCAAGGTCTTTTCCAAGGAGTCTTCTCTTATGAGATGGCCAAAGTATTGGAGCCTCAGCTTCAGGATCTGTGCTCCCAGTGAGCACTCAGGGTTGATTTCCTTTAGAATTGATAGGTTTGTTCTCCTTGCAGTCCAGGGGACTCTCAGGAGCTTCCTCCAACACCACAATTCAAAAGCATCAATTCTTTGGTGGTCAGCTTTCTTTATGGTCCAGCTCTCACTTCCATACATGACTACAGGGAAAACCATAGCTTTGACTATTCGGACTTTTGTCGGCAAGGTGATGTCTCTGCTTTTTAAGATGCTGTCTAGGTTTGTTATCACTTTCCTCCCAAGAAGCAGGTGTCTTTTAATTTCATGGCTGCTGTCACCATCTGCAGTGATCATGGAGTCCAAGAAAGTGAAATCTGTCACTGCCTCCATATCTTCCCCTTCTATTTCCCAGGAGCTGATGGGACCAGTGTTCATGATCTTAGTTTTTTTCATGTTGAGCTTCCGACTGTTTTTTGCACTCTCCTCTTTCACCCTCATTACAAGGTTCCTTAATTCCTTCTCACTTTCTGCCATCAGAGTGGTAGCATCTGCATCTCGGAGGTTGTTGATATTTCTTCCGGCAATCTTAATTCCGGCTTGGGATTCCTCCAGTCCGGCCTTTCGCATGATGTATTCTGCATATAAGTTAAATAAGCAGGGGGACAATATACAACCTTGTCGTACTCCTTTCCCAATTTTGAACCAGTGTTTCCATATCCAGTTCTAAGTGTTGCTTCCTGTCCCACATATAGGTTTCTCAGGAGGTAGATAAGGTGATCAGGCACTCCCATTTCTTTACGGACTTGCCATAGTTTGCTGTGGTCCACACAGTCAAAGGCTTTTGCATAGTCAATGAAGCAGAAGTAGATGTTTTTCTGGAACTCTCTGGCTTACATTAGACATAGCTTAATCAAGTCTATAAGTGATGAGATATTGAAATACTTAGGTTATGCTTCATGTTTTAAATACATACACTTTTTTCTTTTCCTTTTCCCATTTGATAGTGAAAAGTGTAAAGCAAGAGGATTTACTGTTATAGTGGATGGAAGAAAATCTCAATGGAATGTTGTCAAGACTGTTGTGTTAATGCTACAGGTAATTGTTTATGAATTCATATTTTAAAAAAGTTCTGTTGCGTTTAATCTGTATTATAGACACTTTTATTTCCTGGGAAATCAGTCATGCTCATTATCATGTTTTAAATTATGATAGCTTTAGCAAGTACAATCTGGGGTTTGTTTTTTTGTATGAACCGTAGTGAGAAACATGCCTGAGCACTCTTTCCTTCACATGCAAGGAGAGGCAGTGAGTGATTTTCTTTTGCACCGTGCAGCAATTCACTATCCCGTTTTGTCAAAATAGGATAAATTATACAGTAGTATGTGAACAAGCTGGATAGACCCAGTGAGTTAGGTATCTGATATGAAGCCAAAGGTTGGGAGTTTGATTCCCCACTGTGCCTCCTGAGAAAAGAACCAACCTGTGTAGCCTTGGACAAACTGCACTATCCCAGAGCAGTCCCAGAAGAAGGGAATGGAAAATCACTTCCCAGTGCTCTCTGCCTAGAACACTCTGGAAAGGGTTGCCATAAATCAAAATTGACTTGACCACAAACATCCACAGAGTTATTGGAGTGAGGCAGATTGGGAACCTAGTTCATTAGAAATTGCAGACAGAAGCTTTAGATTTCTTCTGCCCGTGCAGTCATTGGGTAAATGAAGAAAGGCTTATGTGAGCCAAAGTCTTGCTATGACTTGAGCATGTAAACGTATTCATAGCATCCAAACAGAGTCATTGTAGCTGTAGGATGCTCTTAAAGAAAAATTTATTTTCTGTAATTAGTATTTTAAGTTCAGGGGTGGGCAATATGTCGTTCTCCAGATGTTGGACTATAGCTCCCATAAGCCTTTGTCATTGGGTGTTGTGGAAAGGTCTGATGGGAGTTGTAGTATAACAGCATCAAGGTCAGCACAGGTTGCCCACATTTGGTTTAGTCATTACTTTTCTTAAAGTTTAGTGTGTATCTTGCATGCTTGAACAGGTACAGTAATGCTTGGTAGAGAACAGTAGATCAAAGATAGTCTAATCTTTGATCCTCACATAAAAGTTTCTGTAGAAAATCAAGCTGATAAAAGTGTCTTGGAACTATAAAAGCTCACTTCTAGGAATCGAGTGCATAGAATGATCCAGCACTTCTAGGATTGATCCAGCACTTCTAGGATTGTGTAATGTCAAGAAGGCTGATGAGATGTTTATGATAACCTTTCTTATCTTGAAATGGTCCTTTCCCGCAGAACCAGAGACCTTTGGGTAGTATGGGCAGCGTATAAACAAACAAACAAATAAACAGTGATGGCCAGAGATGAATGTGTAAAGATGTTCATCAAGACATTTTCATTTTCTCCTACAGCAAAGATGTAGTTCATACACATTTCTGGCACTCTTAAATAATAGTCTCTAATGGCATAAACTAAAGAAGTAATAGGGCTGATTCCCCCCCCCCAACATTTTTATAAGATCAGATATGGACAGACAGACAGAAACCTTTAATGACATACTGTACAAAATTAAAACACACTAACATGCAAATAAAACATTCAGCAGCCAACGTGTGGCAGGGGACAGCCAAATGAGATATAGTTAATGCACTAAATTCAGTTTTTAGTCCCAGTTGCAGTAGACCCTCAGATCAGGGGGACTTCATTTAGTAAGTCAATTTGTACATAGATCCCATAAATTCACTATATCAGTTCTACTTGTGACTAGCAGCTGGATTCAGCCTGATGTAATTCCTTCATTTTGAAATATATTTTTGCAGTTTCTTTCTCTAGCTACAACTAATTTTGGGTTTTGGATTTCTTGTGTACCTTCTGGATGTGCCAGCTTGAAGGGCAGTATAAAAATACTTTTAACAAATAAATAAAAAGTAAGGCCACTATATGAGTTTCATACATATACACTATATATATTTAAAAAAAGGCAGGTACTTAGAAACCATTGTTGGGGAAGCAAGGCCTTGACTACCTAACCCTGAGAAAACAGAAATGGGAGATATGGCTGCACTAGAAAACTAGAATTGCTTATTCCTTATTTTAATTTAGCAAGCTGCCCTCTCTTTTAATGCTGCTGTTTCTAAGGAGAGTGAAATCAGAAGCCCTTTTTTCTCTTGGTTTTATGAAAATGTTCAACAGATGTTGGCTTAATGAGGTTTGACATTTTGACCCCAAACCAATTTTTTTTGTCAAGCGACAAGACATAACTGCTCTGCCTCTTCGTGGGTCCATATGAATGCTCTTTTGCAGGATGTCAGAGTCATTGAATAATCAGCAGTTTGTTCTTGCTGTCTGTCTATTTAATATGTTATGTGTGTGTTCAGAGAAAGAGGCAAGACATGAAAAGCAACTTGACCGCAAGGGGATACAACTGTGAACAAAAAGCAACTCTGAAGTGGTCTCAGTTGTGAAGGAAGGCAGTTTTTGTTTGTTAGAAGAGTGGAAATTAAAATCTGAGCAATATAAAGAATATAGTTTATTTCAATGAACCAAAATAGTGTGTGTTTTAGAGTTGGGACTTCTAAAATCAAATAATATTAAATCAGCAAGAAAACTCTTTTCAGCATTTTCTAGTTAGAGAGTACTCAGAAGTGGTTCGCCATTCCCTTCTTCTGAGGGCACCCTGGGACTGTGTTGCCTGCCCAGTCTCTCAGGAGAAATAGTGGGGAAATTGAACTTCGAACCTCTGGCTCTGCAGTCAAATACCTTAAACGGAGTTATTCAGCCAGCTTTATCTCATAAGAGACACATTATCCTCAGATATTGAGGTTATTCAGACCATAAGCATATGCCATTAACTATGTGAAAATAAGTCTAGTTGAACTCATTGGGGATTATTCCTGAGTAGATTGTTTAGAATTGTGTTAATAGCATACCTCTCAAAATTGCATTTTTAAGATTACGACTTACCAGAAGCTGTTGCTTAATGCTTCATTTTGCACAGTGTTCCTCTCTCTTGTAAGCATTCACTGCCATCATAGTTTGTAGTTGCCTGTAGGTTGTGCCCAGAGAAACTAGCTGATGAATTCCTGACTTGCTATTGCTATTGAAATAGTAAAAGTAATATTGCAAATCACTGCATGCTGCCTATTGCAAGAAAAATGTATAAGCACTAATGTGTTAGTGTATATTTTATGTACCAGAAGGAGGAGTATACCATCATGATTTTTAGCCATTTACGGGATAAATAGAAAAATTTACAGCAGTAAAGTGAGAATTCTAATTGTGTATCTTGTAATCTTCCTAGAATGTTGTTCCAGCTGAGGTATCACTTGTCTGTGTAGTAAAGCCAGATGAATTTTGGGACAAGAAGGTTACACATTTTTGCTTTTGGAAAGAGAAAGATAGACTTGGCTTTGAGGTAAGTGAATCTTTTTTTTAAAGTGTTTAGTTATTTATTTAACACATTTATATGCTGCTTTTCTTCTAAAGAATCCAAGGCCGCTAACTGGTTTAAAAGAAGCAAAGTTAAAAGCTAAGTAATAAATGATTGCTATATTTAAAAAGCATTAAACAGATATTGTATTAAATTCATAATAAGAATAATATTAAAAAGACAAATAAAACACAGAATAAAATGATCCCTTTTTAAAAAATCCCCTTGGTTAACCATTCATTTAAAGGACAGCCTGCCTGAAGAGAAGGGTCTTCATCTGCTTGCCGAAGGACAGCAAAGATGGGGACAGCCTGAACAATGTTAGACCTGAATGTTGTAGTTAAGTTTCATAAAGCTGATCTACAAAGCAAATGTTGGCAGAAATCCTATTGTGCTTCTGTGCCTACTCAATGGGAAGGATTTTGTTGGTTGGGGCAGATTTCTGCTGCTTCTTTTGCAATTTCAGGATGTACACAGCTCCTATACAATGCAATGAAACTATGTGCCTGAAATCACAAAAGGAAGCTTTTAATCCATAGCAGCCTGCCCCTGTGAATGACATTGTTCCCATTATGTAGGCAGACCCTGCCCAACAGCAGTAACATAGTTTGTGATTGTGTCTCTTAGGCCTGTAAAATCCTTAGTCTGACCCTTTTTTCCTTATTTCTAAATGTGTGGAATATTCTTCTTTTTCCGTGTTAGGCTGTAGCATCCATTTGAAAGATAATGCATTGCTGCGCTGAATTTAACGCACACATCTTGTTATTTACAAATGTTATGAGCACTCTGAATTTTCAATATGGCTCTTCCATTCATTCACCTCCCAGTTATTGTAGCCATGGGAACTATGTTGTCAGGAATCTCTCATTCAGCCACTTTAGATCTCTTTATGTCCCCGCCTTTCCTCCCCTTTTGCCATTGCTTATCTGCTGGCATTTGTGTGCTACCATATATAGTGGTAATGTAATAATTCTGTTTAAAATAGGGTCACCTGTGAAGTCTGTGTTTGTCTCTCTCTGTTTTGACACTAAAATAGTGATTACATATTAATGCTTGTGTTGAACTGGAAATGACTAGATTGGCATCATCTATAGCTCTAGGAGCTGCTTGACATATTTTATCTCTCTTGCTGTGAAATTTGAATGAGAGGAAGTATTCTTCGTAAGGTTTTTAGACTTCCTCCATTTAAAACAATATTGCAAGTTATTTGGCTGATTTGAATTGTGTATCTTGGGAGATACTTTAGGTGTAATAGCTAACCATGTGAGAGCATCAAATACTGTATCTTCAGCTCAGATTTCTTCTGTGCCATCAGCTAGTGGGTATTAGGCAAGTCATTCTCATTCAGCCCAATCCTTTTGTCTAAAAGTACAAGAATAATGTGTCGCAGTACCTTGCAGTATTGTTGAGTGGATTACTACTGCACTGTATAGATCGAACTCTTTGAGGAGTCTAAAATAGGAAGTCAATATTAAACGTAGTATACAGCCTCAGCCAAGTGTGATAACATGCTAAGTGAACTGAAGCAAGGAACTAGTAAAAGTTTCAGCAAACATCTGAAGTACCTGTATACTGAGAATTTAGAGAGAAAAACAAAGAGGAGGTTGCTTTATCAGCCTGGGCACACAAGACAAGAAGCTCAGCTAAATCTGTATACAAATACTGTATTAGAATGTATTTAAATGTTAGGCAAACTGGACAATAGTATAAACTAGACTTGGTCTTGTGATTGTATTAATTGCAGGCTGCTTATGGAAAAACAAGCAGAGGCCAATCAACACATTTTTTATGAAACTTTCTTCATGGCTATACCTGTTCAATTGCCACCAAATCTCTGTGTGATCACATTTCATTAGGTATAAAGAGTGCTGACGCACTCGGTGATGGGACTGTGTAGGAACAGAAGAACTCTGTTCAATATGTGTCCCAGGTAAAGGTGGGCACTGGTTCAGCAGTTAGGCATGGTTTGTTTTCGAGTCAGACAACTGATCTGTGGTTCAGTGCTCCATCCCTTCCAGCAGGTACTCACTCGGTGGCAGTGCCCTGCTCTTCCTCCTCCAGGCACTGCCGCTGTGGGCACCTACTGGAGTAGCTGGGGCGCCAAACCACAGATAATCTGTTTGGCTGGGAAGCAAACTGTGCAAACTGCCAAACTAGTGGTTCGTGCCCATTTCTAATCCTAATTGTAAAACTTCCAGTCCTCACCTTAAGTTGATGAAGATATTCAGATGCCTATACTGATAATTTGATTATGATCAAAACAATTCTTTAATCGTTTTCAACTAAATGCTGAGCAGTAACTTCATTGCTGCCCCTATCACAGCTGTCTCAGTAACATGTTCTCCCGTGTCACATTAGAACCTGGAATAATTGTAGACATTGGAAACTTTAAGCTTTGGAAGAATTTTACCCACATAACTGGTCAGTGCTCTTGCTGAAAGCTGATGCCGACATCTTTCCAGGCAAATTAACAGAATGCCTAAAGTAAACATGTGATGTACAAATGAGGCTGCTTGGGTAATATCCAGATACTAGCATTTTGAGGTGGGAAAGTGGACAGTTTCAATATCAGTCATTTAATTTTAAAATGTATTTAATTATATTCAAATTAGAGCATTTAATTAGAATGTTGCTTTGGCCATGTGGGTAATTTCTGCTGCCATAGCTAAAGTTAAGAACATGAATCCCCGTAAGCTTACATTATACAGAATTACTGCACTAAAAGTTAATTGTGTTGGTTTCAGCAATTGAATTATACTGTGATCAGTTGAAAATGGTACAGGAAACTAATTTTTAAATGGTAATTTGACAAATATTTAGATCTTAAATAACCAGCATGTGAGATATCTGAGACCACAGAGGATGTTTTTAATGAATAAAAATATGAAAACTTGTCTCTGCATCTCAAGAAAAAGTGGACTACTATTCTGTTTTTGTGGGTAAGCACACTGAAGTGGTGCATTTTGTGTTCTGCCAGTGCAGAAATGCCTCAACTGCTCTTTGTGCGACAGAAAATGAATTACAGAATCTTTTGCCTGGCTGGAGGTAACTAGAAGGTTGCTAGATGCTGTGGGCTGCCCTGGAGAGTGAAAAAATGCTCAAAGCAGGGCTGTGATCATAGATGGGGAAAGAGGTCTTTGTGGGATGTTGGATGTGACCCAGAGGAGGCCTTGGGTCTGTGGAGACCTAAAGCCCCTCATTCTCCCGTTGTGTCCCGCCCTGCCCCCACCCCACCCCACCCCCGGCGTCCAAAAGCGGGGAGAAGTATGCCAGTCTTAGAACCAAAGTGTCCGTTTTTCTTTCTACTGAAACAAATGGAAACAAACAAGAAAACAAGGAGAAATTGGCAGAGGGAAAAGGCTGCCCTCTGTGATTGCCAATGTGAAACTGGCCAGGTTCAGCTTTGGGTTGCCTCCCTGACACAGACTTTGGCCCCTCTGATAGGACTGTTTTGCCAGAGTCAATGACCATTTTAATTGAGTGACATGGTTTAGCTGTGGTTGAACAGAAAGTACTGCTGGAAGAGTAGCTCCTGGTTGTGCCTTGTGCTCTCATCCAAATTGCAACCTATATAAAGAGATTGTGCGAAGATTTGTGTGCTTAGGGATTCCTATTCATTTCCCCTCAGATTCTCAATGAGTTTACAGGGTTATTTCTTCTTTGAGCTAGGAGGACATTTTTGATCAGTGTTCCTGGGGTGATGGCTGTCATTAATATATTGCTTAGGGATCCAAAATATATCAACAATCCCCCAGCAGATTATTGCTTGGTGTTTTCAAGCAGTACCCTGAGAATCCTAGTATAATGTAATGTATCACATTACTGGATTTTTAAAGCAAAACCTGAGCGGAAAATATCCCCCCCCCCCCCAGCATGTACACTCCTCTGTTTCTTTAGATTCAGAGCCTGGTTATACTGTATAGTGAAAAATAAAGAGATATACCAGTGTGGTGCAGTTATTAACATGTAGGACTCTGGAAACCTGGGTTCAGATACCTTTTCAAGTATGACACTCATTGGATACCATGGGCTAGGGATACTCTCTCAAGCTAATCTTCCTCATAATTGATTGATTATTTACAGTATTTATATTATTTGTACAATTAACATTGTACCATAATAAAAATGTTAATGGAGAAGAACCTGGCATACATTGATTGGTACTTTCTTGTTACTTTACACATTCCCAGGTTATTTCTATTGAAAATGAGTTGTCCTAGCTCAGATAGTCTATTCGATTGACAGTTCTTTCTTCTCTCATAGAGTTGGGAAGACAGATCTTAAGAGATCTTGTAAAGATACTGCTTTATCTCTAGAAATTGTCTAAGTAACTAAAAGAAAATGGAGCAGTCCGTGACCGTGGAGAATTGAAAGGCTTCTTTTCTTCAAGGTTTGATTCATAATTGCCTCCAGATCCTTCTGATACATTTCCATGTAGGGTTTTTTAATATTATTTTTAAATTTTTATCTGAATATAAATATAAAACTGTCAAATTAGTTCTTTGAATATGAAAACTCTGTGAATGGAACTCTGACCTATTTCCAGTCTCATGAATATGGTCGAATGAGTTTTAAAAGATTTAGATTTGGAAGCAAGAGACATGAACATCTTAAAAGTTTAAGAAATGATAAAAATAGATAAATTGATCTGTCTTTTTCTTTGTTTGGAGAATAAAAAAGTGTGAAATGCCATATGACTTTGCTGAACAACTAGAATATGTTCCTGCATTTTACATATTAGTCAGTCATTTTTAATTTCCAATAAAAGGCTCCATCGTATTAATTAAGACTATCCATCTTTCCTGGAAGCCCTGGAACATGGAGCTTTGCATTGAATGGTGATGTTGCACAAGTGGAAAGTGCTTTCACTTGTACAGGATGAGGCACCTGATTTTTCAGATTCACCACCACCCATGACAGCCTTCAACTTTCCTCAACTGATTTGTGGGTTGTGGGACCCTTTCAGATACTATGGGATACATTAAGAAATATTGTAGTAGATACTGGGCATTCTTGAGGATCAAGCACCTGCCTTGCATGCAGACAGCCATTATTGCTGATAGCCCATAATTTAAAGTTCGATACAGAGTCTTAAGTAGTTGTTAAATGAGTGATACAGATGTTTTAGTATGTTTCTAGGAACACACACTCTATTCTAACAACCCTTGTTATTAGAATCTTCTAATAATCCTTGCTTTAGATAGCAAAGGTAAACAAATATTTTCTAATAGTATTGCAAAAGGTCTGGTGGAACGTGTAATGCAACATTAAGAGCAAAAAATGAATCATTTGGAAGATTTCTCTGCGAATGAAAGACTTAAGAATTTAAGTTGCAGGCACTTGGACTACTCCTTTAACACTGTGAACCTGGAAACGATGGCTTTCAGAATTCTTGTGTGTTACACTGTCAAACTGATCAGAGGCATTAAACTTGAAAAATCCTGGAGAGATTTGAAAAGTTGCCATTACAACCTTAATTTGAATAATGACAATACTCCCATCCATGGAGAAGCTGAAACAGCAGCCCCTCTTTCTGTATTGGTAAATAATCTGTGAAGCTTTGGACCATGGAGATGGAGCCCATCCTGCAGCTTCTTTCCATGCTAACTAACTTTAATCTAGATTTAAAGGGTTGGTGGCAGTGTGGAAGAAGCTATAGAAAGAGCTCCATTCTCAAGAACCCATAATTCTCATGTTATCATAATGGTATAGAAAGAAGCTGCATTTCAGCAATTCCAAAGAGAAATGGACAACAATGCAAACATTTACATATTCACATTTATTACAGTTATTTAAAAATTCTGTTTATGTCAAGCACCAATTGGAAGAAAAGTATTACTTCTGACAGTTGGATTAAAAATTTGGAATGAAATCAAATATGCAGAATTATTTGGCAATCATTACACTAATTATTAAAAGCAACAGTGTTTAGTGTTCTCAGATATTCATAGCTGTATAATGAATATTGCACTAGGGATGACCCTTTTGTTTTTTACTGAAAGACTGAAAACATGAAAGAGACTCTGTTGTTATTTTTGTGTTCAAGAGTCTTTAAAACATGAATGATTCATATTAGCAAGAGAGGGGTACTTGAATGTTTTGTGATCATTTTTTTTAATGTTTTGTATTTCATGTAACCTTTCTTTAACTCTTAGTCTTAAATTGCCCAAGATTCTGTCCTTTTTGCCTTTGTGTCTTGATTTGTGTGGGATTTTGTTTTTCCATTTCAAGCATATCTACTTGAAAGTAATTTTTAGGTTATTTTCACCTGATTTCTTTAGAGATGTTCTCCCTCTTTGGTTTTATTTTGGGAGGAGCTTTCCTTTTTTGTGTCATTTTTGTTGCCAGGGCATGTTCTGCCTGGCTGGCACTTTCTGGACTCAAGGGAGAGAATAGAAGGCACCAAGGAGTGGTAGCAGGGAGAGAACTCTCCTCTTATTCTGGTATTTTAGGTTGGGGAAGAGATTGGATCTTGTTAATATTGGTGAAGGAACTGAACATTTGCTTATATGATACTGGTGTAGATAATACAGTAATTACATTGTCAAGTGTTGTAATTTCATGACATTTTCATCCTTTTCATGGGCAAAAAGCTGTGCTACTTTCACTGTAGCAAAATAGTAGGTGTCTGAGATGATATGGGGGAACCGATTAGAGCAGGATTCTGTTCTGTCACTACCGTTCTTGCTAACCATGAATAGCACCATAGAGCTGAGCTTAGGGAGCCAAAGGGAAATAAGAGACATCAGGCATAAATTATTGAAGCTATTTCATCCTTGGTACCATCTGTCCAGCTCTGTATTCTCTAAGGAAGTTTAATCTTTTCACTATAAATTGATGCTGCATCCTACTCTGCCAAATTAAGTCATTTGTACCGAAGTGTTTGCATCTTATTTTAAGGTTTGATTTGAAAATCAATATAAAAACTGGACATATGATATTGTAAATACATTATTGGTAATTAAAAAGTACATATTTACTTTGTATTAAAACAGAAACCAAAGCGTGTTTGCCTCTCATGGAAATGGAGTCTAAATTCACATGAGGGGCAAAAAAAACCCCACCCAGTTTGGTCTAAATGGTTCCCCCTTGGCAAGGAGAGAAACTGATACAATTTTGGTGATTCGTGCAGCTAGAGAAGAATGTTTGAGAAGTAGATAAAAAAACACTGTGTTGGAACGGAACCATAGCTTTTACTGCCCTAGGCAGTGTGCTTGAGCAATATGGGAAACATTATTTTAAAAATCCAAAACAGTATATGCTACCCACTGACATGTGTCCGAAATATGTTTAATGACAGCTGCATCCTCCCTCCCACTTCACCAGAGTAGTATTACACACCGAAACATGAGTGTTGAGTTAGTTCGAGTGAAGTTGAAACACAGTTTGAAGTTAGTATTCACATGGGCGCTGCCACCCCTTTAGAGGGAAGTGGGGCTTGAAAAAGACATTTTCTCATGAGTTCCATGGACAGAGAGAAGCAGAGATGCTCTTTAAGAAATGTAATTGCTTTTGGAAACTGTATTAAACCCACAAACTAAGGACTCCGAGGTATCCTGCCCCCAGTGGTGCCTCACATCCCTGATACTATTCGCCAAGCCATCTTTTGCCTTTCTCTGGGGTCTGAGTTCTCTTCACAAGCCCTCGCCCAATGAGGTTCTTCCATGAGGGCCCACCCCACCTGCACCCTCACTTTGCCCCAGGTGTCTTTTTCCTTACTCTTGCACAGGTGTTTCTGCCAGCTCTGTGTGCTTCTCCCTGACACCTGAACATGAAGTGGACAGTTTTGTCAGGGATGACAAGATCCGTACTCCTCACAATTTGAAATACAGATTGTTGTTGCATTTTGAAGAAAAGTTTTTGGTAATTACATTCGAAACTGTTTTGAAGAAGCACCTGTTTGGCCTGTGAGCATTAGTACATTTAATTAATTTTTTAAATTCTGTGTCTTGTTAAGGTCTAGAGTTGTGAAAATTGTTGTAATTCAGTGCTTATTATGTCACTTGAATCATCCCAGTGTTAAACATGCATGTTTAAACACGTAATCATATTCAAAAGCAGGGTCAGCACTTCCAGTTTTAAAATCAAATTTTAAAATCAAAATTCCCATGTCTTACTAGATACATAAACTAGTTATTTCATCCTACTGAATCTCTTTTGTAACCATAGTTTGCTTGATAATGCTAAGTGTTGTTTATATACATATAAGGCTTAACATATAATAAGGAATAATTTGTTGTTATGTGCCATTAAATTGCCTGTGACTTATGGTGCTCCTAAGAATGAGTGACCTCCAGAATGTCCTGTCATCAGTAGCCCTCTCATCTCCTGCAAACTCAAAGCTGTGGCTTCCTTTATATAGTAAATCTGTCTCCTGTTTGAGCTTCGTCCTCTCTTGTTTTCTTCAGGTTTTCCTAGCATTATTGCCTTTTCCATTCTCTCTTCATGATGTGCCCAAAAACTTCAGGCTTGATTTGATGTAGGACCCAGGTGTTTATCTTTTTGGTGGTACAGGGAATCTGCAAAACTCTCCTTCAACAACATATTTCAAATGACAGGTTCATTTGAAGAGGAATCCGGCCATTTTTGAAAGTGAAGTGAAAATTGCTCTGAAGGCACTTTGAAGAAATAAACCCCCAGGCTACATGGAGTGCTGTAAGCCTGAAAGTAGCACCTCTGATAGTCAGGCAAAATTTTATGCATCTGAGATGTGTTTAACGTGTTACCTGTTAAACAGGACATTTTTTTTGTTATACGATCTGCTATTTACTGTTCTACTAAAAAGGTCGCATATTATTTGCAAGTGCTTAATTGCCAATTGGTGTATGCTGCCAGAAGTATCATGCAACTGGGGAATGAACGTATCTATTAGTGAAGCTGTTAATATGCATCAACCATTATTGCACAAGATAAAATGGGTAAATCAGTTGCTGTCCTCAAGCTTAAGCTACATTTTCTAAAAAGGCTCTCTACATTAAGTGTGCTTATTGGTGGTTGTCACAGAACCCTCTGTTGTAGAAATTACATTTTCTTATTCTTCTAGAAGAGTTAGCTAAAATGGAAACTGTGCAAACAGTGAAAGACTAAGCAAATATATTTTGCTTGGCAGTGGCTGAACTTTATGAAACAGTCATGTGCTCCACTTGGAATCTAAGATGCCATACATGTTTTCCCAATGCCAGTGTTTCAAGATACAGTAAGTGCTTGGCAGGAGAATCAGTTTGAAAAAGCTCTTAATTGTTTAATCTGCAGGTCAAGCACAATGAGCACATGGTGTATCCATTCAGCTTCATGTGTACCCTTGTGTAAATATTTTTCCTGCAGGAGTCGAGACCATTACTTTGGGCTAGAGTGAGTTTTGACAGGTTTTGCATGGTATAAAGGAATGGAGAGAACAAATCTCCTGCATTTCTAAAATCTAGGATTCTTTAAGAGCCTTGCAGTCTGGTAGAGATGAGTAAGAGGGGAGAGAAAGGAATGTGTTTGTCTCTTCTCTAGAAACTAAACAAATAACAGTGGCATTTTTTTTTTTTTTGCTAATGAGTATTTCTTTTAAAAAACAGTTTCACATTCATATATTAAGGTACCAGCATTCCAGATTGGCCAGTGTGGGTAGTATCAAACTAGGACTCAGGAGGTCTAGGTTCAAATCTCCTTTCAGGCATAAAAACGTACGGGGGTTGGGGGGCAGCAGTGGTAAAGCCACTCCTTGAGTAGGTTCTGTACTTCAGAAACCCTAGTCAGGTTGCCGTAAGCCAGAAATACGCATAACAGTAACTAAGAACCAACAGATCACAAAGTTGGGCAATATATTGCAAATGGTGAACTACTAGATACCAGGGTGGAAAAAATCAATGATTTTTTAAAAAAATCAAATTGATTTAAATCACAGGTGTCAAAAGCAAGGCCCGCGGGCCAAATCCGGCCCGCCAGACCTCGACTGATGGCCCGCGGAGCCGCCGCCAGCCTTGCAGCCTCCCCCCCTTTTTTTTCAATGAATTTACTCCGTGCCTGCATGGAGTAAATTCATTGAAAAAATGGCTCAAGTTAACAAGGCTACGTCCTCCTTCCGATTGGCTGTGGCGCTGTCACTCCTTTCCTCTCCCTCCGCCCCCCGCTCCCCCTCCCTCCCTCCCATGCCTGTTCCTCGCTCGCTCTCGGCCTGAGGCGAGAGCCGCTCCCAAGGCCGCGCGAGGAGGGGGCTCCGCGCCGCCTCTGTCGCCCCCGAGGGGAAGGGAAGGGGAGCGGTGGGAGTTCCTGGCCGGGCTCTGAGGCGGAGGGAGGAGATGCTGGGGGGACGCGGGAGGCAGCGGTCAGCACGGCCCTGAGAAGATGGAGAGAAGAGGGAACGCGGAGCGATGCGCCGGCCCGGTTGGGTAACGTCGGAGGCGGCCGTTCGACCCAGCCGCGGAGAGGAGGGCGGGAGGGCTGGCTGGTTGCTCGCTTCCCTTCCCTTCTCTTCCCTGACGTTCCGTTCTCTCTCTTGCTCGATTGGAATGCCTGAGGATTTGAAAGGACCGAAGAATGCAGTTTTTTTGCGAGATCCAAGCAGAGTTGCATATACTAAATAACTCTCTCTCTCTCTCTCTCTCTCTCTCTCTCTCTCTCTCTCTCTCTCTCTCTCACTCACACACACACACACACACACACACACACACAGAGACCCCGGCACTTTCCCTTCCTTCACACACACATACGCATTCTCTTCCTTTCTGTCTCTCTCTCTGTCTCTCTCTCTCTCTTTCTCTCTCACACACACAGAACCCGGCACTTTCTCTTCCTTCACACACACAAACACACACACACACACACACACACACACACACACACACACACGTTCTCTTCCTTCCTGTATCTCTCTCACACACAGAAACACATACACACACACACAGAGAGACCCCGGCACTTTCTCTTCCTACACACACACACACACACACACACACACACACACACGTTCTCTTCCTGTATCTCTCTCACACACACACACACACAGAGGCACTTTCTCTTCCTTCACACACACACACAAACACAAACACACACACACACACGTTCTCTTCCTTCCTGTATCTCTCTCACACACAGAAACACACACACACACACACAGAGAGAGACCCCGGCACTTTCTCTTCCTTCACACACACACACACACACACACACACACACACACACACACACACACACACACACACACACACACACACACACACACACACACACGTTCTCTTCCTGTATCTCTCTTTCTCACACACACACACACACAGGCACTTTCTCTTCCTACACACACACACACACACACACACACACACACACACACACACACACACACACACTTTCTCTTCCTTTCTTTTCCCACCAAGTCGGATGGGGTCCTTGCAAGGCCATCAGTACAGATACAACCGGCCCTTTGATGGGGACCAAACTGCTGATGCGGCCCCCGATGAATTTGAGTTTGACACCCCTGGTTTAAATCATGATATAATTTTTTAAAATTATTTAAATAATAAAGAAATCCTTTTTTTAAAAAAAAAAATCATGATTTAAATAAAATCCACATTTTAGATATTGCAGTATCTTAAAGTGTAGAAGGAGGGTAGCACTAAGGCTAGAACTAAAACATTGCATGATCAACTTACATCTTGAAGGCCTTGGCTATTGTTTCAAGGGGCATTACATATGTGAAAACTGGTGACTGGGTGCTTAACTATTTTTCTCATCCCCTTCCTGTCCCTTGTAACTGCATCCCGTCCTCATGTTCCATGCAGATGTTTGGAATAGCAAATAAAGGTAGGGAAAAACTATTATCCTGTATTGAGTGAGACTTGGGAACTCCTTCCCACAGGAGGCTAGACTGGCCTCATTCTTGCTGTCCTTCCGCAAGCAGACAAAGGACTTTTCTGTGCAAGCTTTCCCTCAGTGTCTGGCTACATGAGTGTGGTTTTTAGATGGATTATTATGCATTACTGCTCTGACTGGGTCTTTAGTACTACTTATGTTTACCATTTCTCAGAGTGGTGTTTGTTCCTTTTTAATATTTGTATACTTATTGTCCTTAGCTTTAAATATTGTATTTTAGTGATGTAAGCCGCCTTGGGTCCTTTTTAAGGAGAAAGACGGGGCAAAATATTTTAAATAAATAATAAAAAATTAAACCTGATACCATGAGCCGATTCTGCAAGTTTGCAGCCTCCATCTTAGGACATTTCTTTCACTTGGCTCTTGATAGTACAACATCTGTTTCTATCACACACTGCATCAAACTCTGCAATGCCTAGAAAGTTTGCTTCTTTCTAATATTATAAGTGGCCTAATAAAGGTATTAATGACCTTTGTTTTTAAAGCTAGTGATGTTTGGAATTTGGCAAATGAAGGAACTCCAAAGTTAGTTAAATAGAAAGGTAAAGCATGCCGACTAAGCACCTCCCATTTCCCTCCTGCAAATCACTTTCTCCTCTTGCTGATGTGTACTGTGAATCTGTCATTCTTATCTACAAGCTGAGTTGTAAACACATAGTGTAGTGGGTTTTACTTTTCCGTAAACATGATTGTCGGCTGCTTGTCATCACTGCTGAGCCCATTGAATCTGTAACATTGTCCAGACCATCAGGTCACTTATTCATCACTGTATTGGAAACAAATATGTTTCTTTGTTTCTTTCCCCCCTGAAGAACTCATGACAACAGAGTGCTAATTGCCATAGCAGTTATTTTCCCTTATGGGGAGAAATCTGAATACTACTTGCAATTGACACTTTTATGGGGCATTAGTGCTCCAGTCCAAGAAAAACTATTAACTGTAAAAGAAGGGAGTTATACATCTTAAAATTTGGTTTGTGATTAAAAGTTTAGTAGAATGCTTAGTTTTGTAGTCCTCCTTAACATGTTCTTTGTTCATGCAGGTTATTTTAGTATCTGCCAACAAGCTTACACGATATATAGAACCATGCCAATTGACAGAAGATTTTGGAGGGAGCCTTGCCTACGATCATATGGACTGGCTTAACAAAAGGCTGGTTAGTTTTAATGCCATTTTTTTCCTTAGTCTTTCCATAGCTTTTTTCCTGGGAGGTGGAAGTTGGCATGAAGTTAACAGATATGGCTCTTGCATAATATCAGTTAAAGGTAAAATGGGGCATCATTTGATTAAAGTCAGGCCAGAGTTTTGGAGATGGTATCCTTGATACTAGCCTGACTTTTGTTATGGATGCTTTTAAAGTTTATAGCCACAGAGATTATATGTTTGTTTGTTTATTGGTTGTTGCAAGTTAGAGGTTATTCACTTGTCTGTCCAGGCCCTTTTCCATTCTTGCTTTTGCACATTCATTCTGGGGGATTTTCTTGCGTTTAATTTTTTAAAATATATATTTTAAACTGGGAAGTAACTTAAAACTAATGTGGCAACAATACATGTGTGTTTTTTACTGCGTAAGAAGCAGAGATCAACACCCGTGGAGGGGTGGGGGTGTGTGGCAAAGGGTCCGAGTGAGCTTTCCAGGACCCTTGCAATGCTCCCCCCACCCCCCACGGGGCTAGTGGGGGTGAAATTGCCACCTTCTGGGACTCTTTTGAGGCTTGGGAAGCCTCAGAAGAGTCCCTGAAGGTGGCAATTTTGCCCCCTCTGGCCTCTGGGGGGGGCTGGCTGAGCCTCCAAAGGGTCCTAGTTTGTGTTCCATAAGACGTATCTCTCCATAAGGCTCACCAAGTTTTTAGGAGAAGAAAGCAGATTATTTTTTCCTGTTTTCTTCTCCTAAAAATTTGGTGTGTCTTATGGAGAGGTGTCTCTTATGGAGCGAAAAATATGGTAATTGATAATGTTGGCATAAATCTTTTTGGACTACAAATTGAGTGGAGGACATCTAACTAATAAGGAGACATTACTTTAATGGATAAATGAAAAGACATAAATAAAATATGAATTTAGTGTATGCACAGCTATTCAACCATAATCATACATTGTGTATGTCAATGGCAAATTGCTAAGTCATTTAACAGTTTGCGTTTGACTCAGAGAGTACACTAAAGCAAATATTGGTAGACAACCATAAAATATTAACACTCATACTTTCACTGTATTATTTCCATTGTAAAGATTTATATAAGTGGCTGAAAAGTAAACTCCAGATTTTTATTGTTCACTTGTTCTTTGTTTGCAACCAGAGATACAGTGGTGGCTCGCTTAACGATCGCACCGTACAACGAAGAATCCGTATAGCGATCCCTTTTTGGGGATCGCTATACGGAGCTGCCCCAGTCGCCGCACTCGCTTTGCGACGATTGGGCCACCGGATGACCCGAAATGGCCCCCGTCAGTGTTTTCGCGCCCTCCCCTTGCTTACCGAGGTTGCGAAAACGCTGCGGGGGGCCATTTCGGGTCATCCGCGGCCATTAAAATGGCTGCGGACGACCCGAAATGCCCCCCCGCAGCGTTTTTGCGACCTCGGTAAGCAAGGGGAGGGTGCGAAAACACTGACGGGGGCCATTTCGGGTCATCCGGCGGCCATTTTCGAGCTGCCGATCAGCTGATTGGCGGCTCCAAAATGGCCGCCGGACCGCGAAAACATCGCTGGAGGGGTAAGTTTGGGCGCCTATTGGAACGCATTAAACTAAGTTTAATGCGTTCCAATAGGCTTTTCCTGCCCCGTACAGCGATGTTTTCACATAGCGAAGGTTAATCCGGAACGGATTAACCTCGCTATACGGGGCACCACTGTAGTATGCTTTGGTGTTCTTCAGTAGGACCACGTCCCCATTAGTTTGATGAGAGATCCTTAACTTTGCCATACCATCTAGTACAAGTCAGAAGATTGTTGTACTTTGGCATTGTATTTTAACTACCCTGTTTCCCTGAAAATAAGACCTAACCTGAAAATAATCCCTAGTATGATTTTTCAGGATGCTCATAATATAAGCACTACCCCAAAAATAAGCCCTAGTTAAGTGAAACCCTGCCCTCCACCATTGTGCAGCAACCAGAAGAAGATGACATGGCTGTATTTGAATAAACGTAGATTGTTGTACATGAAAAAATAAAACATCCCCTGAAAATCAGCCCTACTGCTTTTTTTGGAGCAAAAATTAATATAAGACCATGTCTTATTTTCAGGGAAACATGGTAATACCAATGTGCACATTCCTGGCACTGACTTTTCTTTACGTGTGTTAGAAAATAAAACAGTGACTGGTATTTTATATAGATCATTTTACAGTGGACCCTTGACTTACAGACGGCTTGACTTACAGACTTTTTGAGTTACAGACTTCAATGGCTGCAAAATTTAGGTTTGACTTGCAGACTGAGATTTGATTTACAGACCAGAAAAAAACCAAAATGGAACAAAAACGGCCTGTTACGGGATTAATCGGTTTTCAATGCACTGTAGGTCAATGGAGACTTGACTTACAGACTTTTTGACTTGAGAACCGCCTTCCAATATGGATTAAGTTCTCAAGTCAAGACCCCACTGTATGGGGTCTCTGAGATCACTGCAATTTGAATATTCATTTAGTTTCAAGAATGGTGCCACCGAGATGAAAGTTAAAACATCAACAGACTTTACAGACCTTCTTAAGATTTATTATTTAACATTTTCATTTAAGAACACCAGTCATTTTTAGCAGTCAGGGTTTATGATTGCAGGGTGTTGCTTAAATGAATGCCCAACAAGTAATGCATGTTGACTAATCTGAGTCCCCTTCCTGCACAAGTGTATGTGAGTGTCTGTTTAGTCTTTGTATCATTTAGCAGGCCTATGATAGGAAATAAATGATTACATATATGCCAATAAGGTGTCATTTGTTTTCCTTGCAATTCTGAAAAATTACAACTTTCCCTGGTATCCGGCTAGGGACGTGGTGGCGCTGCGGGCTAAACCGCAGAAGCCTGTGCTGCAGGGTCAGAAGACCAAGCAGTCGTAAGATCGAATCCACGTGACGGAGTGAGCGCCCATTGCTTGTCCCAGCTCCCGCCAACCTAGCGGTTCGAAAGCATGCAAATGCAAGTAGATAAATAGGAACCACCTCGGTGGGAAGGTAACAGTGTTCCGTGTCTAAGTCGCACTGGCCATGTGACCACGGAAGATTGTCTTCGGAGAAAACGCTAGCTCTATGGCTTGGAAACGGGGATGAGCACCGCCCCCTAGAGTCGAACACGACTGGACAAAAACTGTCAAGGGGAACCTTTACCTTTACTGATATCCAGATGTGTTTATACATGGCTTTACTTGCCACCTTTAATGAATGAAATGTTTTAGGTTATTTTGTAATGCCAGGGATAAACAGAGAGGACAGTGGACTCAGTCTTTCACTTGAGTGCAAGAATCAGTCTCCGTCACACTAACCATAAATATTTCATCTAGGCATTTGAAAAGTTTACAAAAGAATCTACATCCTTACTGGATGAGCTTGCCTTAATCAACAGTGGTAGTGATAAAGGAAACCAACAGGAAAAGGAAAGGTAATGTATTTTCTCATTTCCCTCCTTAATTGATCAACAATTATATCCTGTTAACTATAAGCTGGAGTTCACAGAAGAAAACACAGCTGTTTTTCAAGAGCAGTGCTGTGGGAAGATGCTGGGGAGGGAGATTATTTTGCTTAGAAAGTTGAACTACTCTCTCTCTCTCTCTCTCTCTCTCTGTTTCTGTGTGTCTCCTTATAGCTTAATTGCTGGTAGAATGGTTTTCTGCAGCTGTTGGCTCTGGTGCATTGGTATCCATTTATCTATTCTTTCTTATATTCCAAAATGTCAACATTTACAAGTAGTTCTTTATTACAGGGAAAGCTTGAAAAGAAGAATGAATACAATGGCATGCTGAAGCACTATATCATCTTACCATAGCTCAGGATACTGGGTGGGAGAGTGGGTTGGAGTAAAGTCAAGATGTCTTACATTAATAATTTTTACAAAATAATTTTCCAATCTTTGGGTTCAGTTGTCCCTAAGAGTTCATAGTTGTGGTATTCAGGTTCTTTCATCTTTCAAGACTTCTGTATAAAGTCACATTTCATGTCGTCAGCACAGGATGAGATTTTCATATTCTGAGTGGCAGTACCACTTGCTTTTTCAGTATCATGCATGCTATTGAAATTAAAGCATAACCTGGCAAAAGGAAAGAGAGAGAAACACCCCCCCCAGCCTTTTCATCTTGAACCCCAACCTTTTTTGTGTATCATGATGCATTTTCAGTGTACAGTACTTGCAAAGACTGTATTTGTTGCTGAGCTCATAGAAGATAATTGAACTGATGATATATTTGTCTGACAGAGCTACGGAAGCTGTGTGCATATTAATACAGTGGTGCCTCGCAAGACGAGCACTTTGTTTAACGAAGAAATAGCATTGTTACATAACAGCACTGATGTTACCTGTCTGTCATGGGTTTGGAGGGAAAGTTCCATCCTATGGGGAGTGGAAGGCGGGACATCAGGAGGAGGGGCTGTACTGTATAAATATGTGATGCCTGTGTGGTGAAGAGGAGATGCTGAGACAGACTGTGAGACACTGGGTTGGGACGAAGCAGCAGCTGGGGAAGAAGAAGCTGTTGTGGGAGTCTGGGTGTCTGACAGGGTACTACTGTGTGTCAGAGTACCAACCTGATAAGTTCAGGTGTCTGTGGGTTAGCCAGAACTGATGGGTTCAGGGTCTGTGCTTTAAGTTAAAGGTTCTAGGTGAACCAAACTGTATGCTTGTGTGTGTGAGAATAAGCCACGTTACTTTATTTTATTCACCTGATTGTTTTATTTACCCTGTTTGTATTTAAAATAAACCTTATTCTTTTAATTGTTTAAAAATCCATCCCTGGTCTGTGTGACTTATTATAGGGAATGGTTGGTGGCAGCTTAGTAACTGTGTGATAGATCCCAGTAGGTCTGGGTTTGTCACATTGATTGGTGTCCAGCGTGTGGGATACGACTGGTCCAGTTGTCCAGCGGTCCAGCAAAGCCTTGGCAAGTGTGCCCAGAGCAAGGGGGGTCTAGTCAGGGACAGTCTGAGGCGCGTAGGTAATCTTCTAGGTGTACCTCACGGGGAGGTGCGCTAGTAGAAGAACGTGCCAACTGGGGAGACTTAGATTAAGGTGCTCTGAGGCAGCCTAGTTTTGGCGGGAAAAAGCTGAGGCAAATCTGCGTAGCAACAGTGAGCTAGCTTGCCAGCTGAGAGGCCCAGCAGAGGGGGGTAGGCTCTGACTCGATACTGTTGCAATTTAAGTGCTGAAGAACAGCAGCAATCTCTGGGGAGAGCTGGTTCTGAGGCAAAAAGGAAAAAAAGTGGTCGTTTTATTCTGAGGCTTGACTTTTTAAAGCAGCCTGTTCTGAGGGGGGGGTTATGCCCTTGACTCGAAGCCAAGTAGCAGACATGAGTGAAGTGAAAGACCCCCAGATTGACCAAGGTTCTGAGGATGAATTTGGCTCAGTGCAAGGTGACAGCACAGGAGAGCAGGACCCAGAACTCAGAAAATTGCTCATAGCCCAACAGCATGAACTGAGGATGAGGCAATTGGAAAAAGAAGAAAGATTAGAGAGAGAGAAAATTGCTCTGGAAAAAGAAAGAATGGCGTTTGAATTAAGAAAACTGGAAATGATGAACCAGAACAATAATAACAATAGGGATTCTGAGGGAGGCCAGTTGTCTAAAGCTGACCTGAAGAAATTCCCTGTGTACCACAAGGGAGATTGTCCTGAGGTGTTCTTTTCCTTAGTGGAAAGAGCGTTTGTGGACTTCTCAGTGAGGGAAACTGAGAAGATGACCATCATGCGATCTTTAATCAGTGGTAGCCTGGCTGAGGTTTATGCCGAGATGCCTGAGGAACGGATGAAAGATTTTGCAGAGTTTAAAAAACTGGTGTTTGCCAGACATGGGATAAATGCAGAGCAGCTGAGACAAAGATTCAGGTCCCTCACTAAAAAACCAGAACAGACTTTTACCCAAGTGGGGGCCCAATTGGTGAGGCTGCTTGAGAAATGGCTATCGCAGGAGGGGACAGAGACCTATGAACAGCTTAAAGACTTGATAGCCCTGGAACAGTTCTATTCAGTTCTGCATGGGGAATTGAAATTCCAGGTGAGGGAAAGGAAACCGAAATCTGTGGCAGCAGCCGCAGAAATCGCAGATTTTATCTCCCAAATAAGAAAGCCCTTGGGTGAGGGGAAATCTGTAGGTAAACCCAAAGAAACCTACAGCAAGTACTCTCAGGGACCAGGGAAAAGCCAGCAAGGGGGAGGGGCCCATGGTGAAGGGAAGCCCTCAGGCATGAAACCAAGCCCTCAGAATTTGGAGGGAAAACCGAAACCAGAGGAGAGAGAATCCAAATACCCTAGAAAATGCTATTTCTGTCAGGGAAAGGGTCATCTGATCTCAGAATGTGAGAAATTGAAGCAGCTAAAAGGAATGGTGCCTCAGAATTCTAGTGGGACCAAGCCAAAAGCTGTGTTCTGTGTCCAGAAAGAGCAAAGCTCATTGTCACAGAGGGAGCCTGTTGCCATGACTACTCAGTCTGGAACAGCTACCTATGCTGATCAGGCTGAGGAAAATGGTCCTCTTGGGGAGGTAAAGCGCTGCTTGCTGGTAAAAACAGATTCTCAGTTGTTTGAGACAGCCGGGGTGGACGTAGGAATACTTGACCGTCAGTATAGGGGGCTGCGGGACACTTGTTCCCAGGTAACCCTGTGCCATCCAGATATTATTCCTAGGGAGTTTATAATCCCAAATGAGAGCATGAAGGTGGCAGGGATTGAGGGGCAGATAATCTCTCTGCCAGTAGCAGAGGTACCTGTCAACTTTCAAGGCTGGAGGGGAGATTGGCGGATAGCGATTTCATCGACTCTGCCAGCAGCCGTGCTCGTGGGAAATGACCTGGCTGAACATGTGAAACGGGTGCTAGTGATTACACGCTCACAAGCCACCACAGGGACAGTTCAGGGGGGTAATGATGAGCCAGAGACGGAAGCAGGTGGGGGAAGTTCAGAAGCTGTGGTGGAAACCTTAACCACAGACAGCAGATTTGGACAGGAGCAAAAGGCAGACGCCACTCTCCAAAAGTGTCTTGAACAGGTGACTGACGCCCAGCTAACACCTGAGACCCCAGTGAGATTTCTGGAGAAAAAGGGGATTTTATATAGAGAAACCCTGAGGAATATCTCAAAAGGGGGAGATGGGATCAGAAGTCAGCTGGTGGTACCTGAAAAGTATCGCCCCATGATCTTACAAAGGGGGCACTCTGACATGTTTGCTGCACACTTAGGGGTCAACAAGACACAGCAGAGAATCACACAGAATTTCTACTGGCCTGACATAGGGAAGCAGATCAGGGAGTTCTGTAAACAATGTGATGTGTGTCAAAGGCAGGGGAATAACCGCGATAGGACCAAAGCAAAGTTGTGCCCTTTGCCTGTGATTGACACTCCGTTTAAATGCATAGGGGTGGATATTGTGGGACCTTTGCCCAAGGCCACAAAGAGGGGGAACAGGTTCATCCTAACAATTGTGGACCATGCCACAAGGTATCCTGAAGCCATACCCCTGACTAACATTGAAACTAACACAGTGGCCGATGCTTTGGTGGGGTATATGTCCAGGATGGGATTTGCCTCAGAGATAATCACAGATTTGGGCGCATCGTTCACATCAAAGCTCATGAAACGCTTATGGCAGATCTGTGGAATTAAGCACAAGGAAACCACTGCTTATCATCCTGAAAGCAATGGGTTAACTGAGAAGTTCAATGGGACTCTAATGCGCATGATTAGGGCTTACTTGGCAGAGAATCCAAACAATTGGGACCAGAAGCTGCAATCCCTTTTGTTTGCTTATCGATCAGTGCCACAAGCCAGTACCGGGTTTAGTCCATTTGAACTTCTATTTGGGAGACGGGTGAAAGGGCCCCTTGATTTGATCAAACAAAATTGGGAGCAGATCACCCAGGATGACCCACAAGACGTTGTGACTTACATAGACACCTTGATGAATGACCTAAAGCGAAATCTAGAGCTGGCAGCAGAAAACCTGCAAGCGCAGAAGGTCAAACAGAAAACATGGTATGACCGCAAAGCTAGAGAGAGGCACTTTGACCCGGGGGAGGAAGTGCTTTGGCTTAGGCCCTGCAGAGAGAATAAACTGCAGCTCAAATGGGCAGGACCATATAGGGTCATTTCCAAGATGTCAGACCTGAACTACCTTATAGAGCAGGAGGAGAACCAAGCAAGGAGGGTGGTTCATGTGAATGCCCTAAAACCCTACTACAGAGGGGAACAGAGGGTTCTATTTGCTATAAAAGCAGCTGAGAGTGAGGAAGCTGAATTACCCTTCTGGGAGGGTAGAGGGGAAGTAAAATACAACCCAGAGGAGGTAAAGATCAGTCCTGCACTCACCCAAGACCAGCAGCAAGAACTAAAAATGCTGCTTAGTAAATATCAGCAGGTGTTTTCCAACAAGCCGGGGATAGTGAAGGGAGTGATGCATCGGATCCAAACAGGGGATGCACCCCCGCAGGCAGTATCCCCATACCGAGTAACGGGACCCTATAGGGACAAGGTGCGGAAGGAGCTGGACGAGATGCTGAGGGAGAACATAATCGTCCCCTCTTCTAGTCCTTGGTCCTCTCCAATAGTCCTTGTGGACAAGCCTGATGGGAGCATTAGGTTTTGTGTTGATTACAGGAAGTTAAACCGTGTAACCACTCCTGATGCCTACCCAATGCCCAGGCTAGACAACCTGATTGAAACCATAGGGGGTTGTCGGTTCATCTCATCATTGGACCTGGTAAAGGGATATTGGCAATTAAGAATTGATCCCAGGGATCAAGAAAAGACTGCCTTTTGCAGCCCTTTTGGTCTCTATGAGTTTCGAGTCCTGAGCTTTGGTCTCAGAAATGCACCAGCCACATTCCAAAGGCTGATGGACCAGACCTTGGCAGGGCTCAGTGACTTTACAGTGGCCTACATTGACGACATAGGGATCTTCAGTAATACCTGGGAAGATCACCTGATACACCTGGAGTTAGTGCTGCAGAGGTTAAGTGCAGCAGGGCTAACAGTAAAGGCCAGCAAGTGTCAGCTGGGTAGCCCAGAAATAAAATACTTGGGTCACATGGTAGGGGGAGGAATGATAAAACCCCTGGAGGCCAAAATAGAAGCTGTTCGAGATTGGCCTAGACCCACCACCAAGAGAAAAGTCAAATCATTTCTTGGGTTGGTGGGCTACTACAGAAAGTTCATCCCGAGGTTTAGCGAGATTGCGGCTCCGCTGACCGATCTGACGAGGAAGAAGGCTGATGACCGCATCCCGTGGACCAGCGACTGTGAGGCGGCGTTCCAGAGGTTGAAGGAGGCGTTAATCAACTATCCTGTCCTGCGTGCTCCAGACTTCGACCGGGAGTTCATCATCTACACCGATGCGTCTAACAGCGGGGTAGGAGCAGTTCTGTGCCAGGAGGATGAGAAGGGTGACCAGCATCCAGTGTCCTACCTGAGTAGGAAACTTCAAAAAGGTGAGAGACATTTGGCAACCGTGGAGAAGGAGTGTTTGGCCATAGTCTACGCGATCCAGAAGGCCAAGCCTTACATCTGGGGAAGACATTTTGTTCTGTGTACTGACCATTCACCATTGCAATGGTTAAAGACTATGAAAACCCACAATAGCAAACTTATGAGGTGGGCTTTGAACTTACAGGACTATGACTTTGAAGTGAAGGTGGTCAGAGGGTCAGTGAACTGTGTTGCTGACGCCTTATCAAGAAGACCTGAAGACTGAAGACGGCGAAAGAACATGGACTATATGTATATAATGAAGACAAAAAGTTAAAATGTACCTGGTTTTAAATTGGTTTGTATTAATAAAGGTAAAATTGATGTAACGCATATGGTAAATGTTTGAAATGCCTATTTGCTATGTTTAACTTGGAGTGTAAGTATATGTAAGTATTATAGGGTATGTGTAACTGTTGTTGTATGTTTTATACAGGTTGTTTTTTGGTGAAAAGCACCTTAGCTTTCCCCCTACAAAACAACTTATAAAGAGGGGAGGTGTTACATAACAGCACTGATGTTACCTGTCTGTCATGGGTTTGGAGGGAAAGTTCCATCCTATGGGGAGTGGAAGGCGGGACATCAGGAGGAGGGGCTGTACTGTATAAATATGTGATGCCTGTGTGGTGAAGAGGAGATGCTGAGACAGACTGTGAGACACTGGGTTGGGACGAAGCAGCAGCTGGGGAAGAAGAAGCTGTTGTGGGAGTCTGGGTGTCTGACAGGGTACTACTGTGTGTCAGAGTACCAACCTGATAAGTTCAGGTGTCTGTGGGTTAGCCAGAACTGATGGGTTCAGGGTCTGTGCTTTAAGTTAAAGGTTCTAGGTGAACCAAACTGTATGCTTGTGTGTGTGAGAATAAGCCACGTTACTTTATTTTATTCACCTGATTGTTTTATTTACCCTGTTTGTATTTAAAATAAACCTTATTCTTTTAATTGTTTAAAAATCCATCCCTGGTCTGTGTGACTTATTATAGGGAATGGTTGGTGGCAGCTTAGTAACTGTGTGATAGATCCCAGTAGGTCTGGGTTTGTCACAAGCATAACGAAGAAGTTTTTGCGATCGCAAAAGCGATCACAAAACGATGTTTCCTATGGGGTTTTTTCGCTTTGCGATGATCGGTTACCTGCTTTGCTAACCGATTATCGCAAAACGAAGATTTTTGCACAGCTAATCGGCGGTTTCAAAATGGCCGCCAGGTAAAAAAAATGGCCGCTGGCTGTTTTCTGGGACAAATTCCTCACTGCACAGGCAGCGAAAATGGCCGTGCTATGGAGGATCTTCCCTGGACTGTGAGTTTCAAGCCCATAGGAGCGCATTAATCGGGTTTTAATGTGTTTCTATGGGCTTTTTAAAATCGCTTTACGATGTTTTCGTTCTACAGCAATTTTGCTGGAACGAATTAACATCATAATGCGAGGCACCACTGTAAATGTTTTTCAAGGCTTATTGATCTCTTGTATTTGAAAAATAATGGGTATGGACAGGATTATCACCTCAAAATCTCAAATGTCCCAGGGTTCTTGAGATTTAATAAAAATTCTTTGGACAAGGTCAAAAGTGAAACCCTTATTTTAATACAAATATATTTAGGCTTTGTAATATCGGGGGGGGGGAGGATCGTGAAATTCAGGTGTTCTTTGCTTTCTCCTCCTATCCAAGGATTGAAATTCTTTTTTGATTTACAAGTAATTAACAGTGATTTACTTTTGTTTCAAGGTCTATTGACTTAAATTTTATGCCATCTGTCGATCCTGAGACTGTTCTACAGACAGGTATGGTGGGCTGAAATTGGTGCACTATGGCATCATTACTGTTCCTTTGATTTATTTTTTATGAATTGTTATGAATGTGGACATAATGGTAATAGCTTATTCCTAGAGCTATCAGTTAACTAAAATCCTCATAGTAAATCAATCAATCAATTATAATACAATAATGCATCTAAAATGTATTACATCTCACGTTAAGTTATCATTTTTCTGTTCATCACTGTTCTGCCTTCTCGTGTTTCTGGGAATAGCAGCTGTAGAGAAATAATGGACCATTTTGCTGAAATTGCTAATCAGCACCTGAGAATGCCAAGAAGGCAATTAAGAATTCAAGCTCTTTTATAAATGAGGAGTTGGAAGGATAATGGGGCCATAGTCTTGGAGATCTGTTTATTTAAGACTAAAGTGGAATGAAAAGTAGAATGCAGGTAGGGGAAGACAGTGGAGTGTCTTATCAAACACAGAGCAGAACCCCTTGTGAAACCAATTTTGTGGCACTAGAGATGTGAAAGCATTTTCCCTCTCACCTTACACCTGTGTCTGCACTGTGCCAGCCCATGGAACCTTTTTTAGGTGTGAGGGACACATTAACAGTCTGACCCAGAAAGAGAATTATCTGTACTCTTGACAGCACACTAAAACATTTTCAAGATCAATTGAAGATTAACATTGCTCATATGTCACAAATTAGACTCCCCAGTGAGCACAGTTCCAACAGGAAAGATGTCTTAATACTGACTGGTCCAGATACATTGGGTGTTCTGAGTCAAGAATATGGACATATTACTGGACATCAGATCTGAGCAACCACCAGTACATTCAATCCTAGCCCTTGTGACTTTCACCAGAGAGAGGATGTTTCCACTCATGGGAAAAGATAACAACAAATGATATATTAATGTTTTAATGTATAGAACTAATCCATTAATCCCTATTAATAGGGTTACTATAAGTTGGAAGGAACTAGACAGCACATAAAAATAACAATCAATAAAACCGTTACTGCTATGATTTGGAGTGCTGTCTTCAGTGTGATTGTTCTAATACACAGGCTTTTTTTTTATTACCACTAATGATGAACAGCTTCCTCATTCCCTCCAAGATTCTGTATCGTGCCATCTTTGCAGCCCCAGATTAGATTTGTATGGAAAGTGGAAGAGACTCATGTCATCAATACAAAGAAGCCGCATGTCATTTTTATTCTTCAGCAACAAACAGAGTGGATAAAAATGGATGTTAGAATTAAATTTTCTTTTTTAAAAAAAAAAAAATATATCAGATTTTTTAAAAAGAAAATTGTTAAAATGCCTTTTCTTTTAAGGAGAGCCCCGTATGATAATGATTTTAATTTAAAATGTGTTATGCCTCAGAGATCTCATTATGGAACAAACGTTATAAATTTTGGTTCTTTATTATGAGATACTGGCCTAAATTCTGCTGTTAAACTCTTTAACCTACTTTAGCATAGTAATTCACAGACACATTTGAATCAGTGTAACTTATGGAGGAGTTGACTCACCCCCCCACTGATTGTGATTGACTGTGCTAAGATGCATCCGTGTATCTGACATAATATTTTTCAAAACAATTTTTAAACAGTTTCTGAATTAGGGTCCCATTTCATAAGGTGTTGTAGACCTCTGCGTATGTTACTTAGATCATTGGTTCCTGACCCAATTGTTCTTGGACCACAACTCCCAGCACCCCAAACCAGCACTGCTTCTGAGAGTTGCAGTCCAAGAACACCAGAGTTACCCAAGGTTGGGAACCACTGATTTAGATGGATATTTCTGTCTCTTTTTGTACTGGGTCTAGTAAATATTGTCAGGATAATGTGAAGTTCTCAGATAGGGTTTGTGTCTCCATCTCTTCATTCTTGTCAACTGACTTGATTAGCCATGTCTTCCACCTCTGACTGAAGTTTTTCCTGGCGCTTTTGTCCTCAACAAGATACAGTGTTGAAATACTTGAAAAGCTTTTTAGAATGCCCAGCAATACTTTTGATAGTTACCTTGAATTATGCCAATTCTTTTAGAGAGGCAACTCTAGTTTTTACTCTCTGCAATTTTGAATAGATAAAATCAAACCTGTATCTCTTTTTCTAAAAAGACTTTCAGGTACTAGAACTATTAATGAATAAAGGATTATTGAAGAAGGAGTGAATCTGGGCAAGGAGATCACATATATTAGGGTTACTAGAAGCAAGAATGCAGTTTGGTAGGGAATCCATGTTTTTAAATCAAATCTTTCAGCTTGATTTAAATCAGATCTATTTTGGCAGGAAGTCTTCCAAATTTACCTTCGCAGCTTTGGCTCATTTTTAACTGACTTTGTGTATTTTATTCATAAGATTATTTCTTTGTAATGTTAAGGTCATGAGCTTTTATCTGAATTGCAACAACGCCGCTTTAATGGTTCAGATGGAGGGGTCTCGTGGTCGCCGATGGATGATGAACTGCTTGCTCAGCCCCAGGTTATGAAGTTGTTAGATTCACTCAGAGAACAGTATACACGGTATCAAGAAGTATGCAGACAACGGAGCAAGCGCACTCAGCTTGAGGAGATTCAGCAGAAGGTAATGCAGGTAGGTGACAAACTCCACTGAGTTTATTTCGCTTATAGGCAATAAAATAGCCTGGCCTAGAAGATTACCTCACGTTCACCATGAACAGTGTTTTTCCAGCAGTGGTGTTTCCCCCATGATGTGTCCATCAGCTGACTCTGGTTACTGAACATTTCTGTCAGAGAGCTGACAGTCCAGCAGAATTCACTGTCAGCAAAATGATACCTCACCTTATAAGATCTTTGTTGGAAAGACTGAACAATCTGAAAGAAAGAGAGAGAATGACTGGTCATCATACATTCTTTATGGTGATTCTCCATCAACTGTACTATGAGATGGAATTTATACCCTTGTCTCTCTTGACCCTCTAAGCTGCCAGGTGTCATTTACTGTGTTATTTTACTCTGCAGTTTATTTTCACCTGAAATACTAGATGGCAATATCCTTCCTATGTGTGTTTGGGGTACCATGTGAACCACTTTTTAAAGTGTTCAAGTGGCACCCAGCAATTGCCACTTGAACACTTTTAAAAGTGTTCAATTGCTTCCAAGTACGTATGTTATCAAAGTACTTAATAATAATAATCTGCTTCTGTTGGATTACAGTGGGCCCTCGACTTACGAACTTAATCCGTTCTGGGAGGACGTTCGTACCTCGGAAAATTCGTAAGTCGACCTACCATTTCCCATTGAAATGCATGGGAACGGAATTAATCTGTTCCAGCATTTCAAAAAAATACATGTACAAAAATAAAAATAAAAAGAGCAAGTCCCACGTTGGGACTGCAAAACACACACACACACAGAGAGAAACATAACCCCCCCAGTCCAAACCCACCCTCCAAAACACACACAAAACAGTTTTTTTTTAAAAGGACTTATCAGTCCGAAGCCTCACGGCGCTCCACGTGGCCGGGGGCGAGCGGCCTGGCGCCCAGCCTGCTCTAGCCGCCCAGTGTGCCGATGCCTCCGCACGGCTGGGGGCGAGCGGCCAGGCTCCTGGCCAGCTCTAGCCTCCCAGTGCTCCGCTGCCTTTGGAGCTTTAAAAGGGCTTCCTTCAATGTCGGGGAAAGCCCTTTGAAACCTCTGAAGGCACCAATCACGGCAGCGAGGACCCCCAGGAAGGTCTCCCATGGTGGCGTGTAAGCCCTGGGAGACCTCCCTGGGGGTCCCCGCCGCCGTGATGGGTGGCTTCGGAAGCAATCCAGGCTGCTGGGGAGAAATCAGTTCCCTCTTTTCACCCGATGCTGAGTCCCCTTCACGCCGGCTGAGCTCAGCCCAGCGCGAAGAGGACTCAGCATCGGGTGAAAGGAGGGAGCTAATTTCTCCCTGGCCGGCTGGCTTGCTTTTCCGGCTTGCTTTCTCCCTGCCCTTTTGGCTTCGGAGGTTTCAGAAGGCTTGCTCCAATGTCGGAGGAAGCCTTTTGAAAGTTCCAAAGGAAGGAAGAAAGGGCAGGAAATTCGAATTTCCTGCCCTTTCTCCCAGCCTTTTGGGTTCATAACCCGATTTCCATTCGCAAGTAGGGTTACTACTTGCAATGAGATCGGGTTCGTAACCCGAAATGTTCGTAACTAGGGCCGTTCGTAAGTCGAGGACCCACTGTGTGTGTTAAAGTAGGCTTGTTGTTGTTTAGTCGTTAAGTCATGTCCGACTCTTTGTGACCCCATGGACCAGAGCCCGCCAGGCCCTCCTGTCTTCCACTGCCTCCCGGACTTTGGTCAAATTCATGTTGATAGCTTCGATGACACTGTCCAACCATCCCATCCTCTGTCGTCCCCTTCTCCTCTTGCCCTCACACTTTGCCAACATGAGGGTCTTCTCCAGGGAGTCTTCTTTTCTCATGAGATGGCCAAAGTACTGGAGCCTCAGCTTCAGGATCTGTCCTTCCAGTGAGCACTCAAGGTTGATTTCCTTCAAAATGGATAGGTTTGTTCTCCTTGCAATCCAGGGGACTCCAGGAGTCTCCTCCAGCACCACAGTTCAAAAGGATCAATTCTTTGGCGGTCAGCCTTCTTTATTGTCCAGTTCTTGCTTCCGTACATCGCTACTGGAAAACCATAGCTTTGACTATGCGGACTTTTGCCGGCAAGGTGATGCCTCTGCTTTTTAAGATGCTGTCTAGGTTTGTCATCACTTTCATCCCAAGAAGCAGGTGTCTTTTAATTTTGTGGCTGCTGTCACCATCTGCAGTGATCATGGCACCCAGGAAAGTAAAATCTGTCACTGCCTTCCATAACTTCCCCTTCTATTTGCCAGGAGGTGATGGGACCAGTGTTCATGATGTTAGTGTTTTCGATGTTGAGCTTCAGACCACTTGTGCTCTCTTTCACCCTCATTAAGAGGTTCTTTAATTCCTCCTCACTTTCTGCCATCAGAGTGGTATCATCTGCATATCTGAGGTTGTTGATATTTCTTCCAGCAATCTTAATTCTGGTTTGGGATTCCTCCAGTCCAGCCTTTCGCATGATGTATTCTGCATATAAGTTAAATAAGCCGGGGAACAATATACAGCCTTGTCGTACTCCTTTCCCAATTTTGATCCAATCAGTTGTTCCATATCCCATTCCTAACTGTTGCTTCCTCTCCCACATAGGGATTTCTCAAGAGATGGATAAGGTGGTCAGGCACTCCCATTTCTTTAAGAACTTGCCATAGTTTGCTGTGGTCCACACAGTCAAAGGCTTTTGCATGGTCAATGAAGCAGAGGTAAATGTTTTTCTGGAACTCTCTGGCTTTCTCTGTAATCCAGCACATATTAGCAATTTGGTCTCTAGTTCCTCTGCCTCTTCAAAATCCAGCTTGTACTTCTGGGAGTTCTTGGTCCACATACTCTCTGGTAGGATTTTGAGCATAACCTTGCTAGCGTGGGAAATGAGTGTAATTGTACAGTATTTCGAGTATTCTTTGGCGCTGCCCTTCTTTGGGATTGGGACGTAGACTGATTTTTTCCGATCCTCTTGCTACTGCTGAGTTTTCCAAATTTGCTGGCATAATATCTCCAATTTTCTTGAACAGATCTGTGGTTTTTACCTTTCTATTATTTTCTCCTATTTCTTTGCACTGTTCATTTAAGAAGGCCCTCTTGTCTCTCCTTGCTATTCTTTGGAAGTCTGCATTCCATTTTCTGTAACTTTCCCTATCTCCCTTGCATTTTCTTTCCCTTCTCTTCTCTGCTATTTTTAAGGCCTCATTGGACAGCCACTTTGCTTTTTTGCATTTCCTTTTCTTTGGGATGGTTTTTGTTGCTGCTTCCTGTACAATGTTACGGGCCTCCATCCATAGTTCTTCAGGCACTCTGTCCACCAAATCTAGTTCCTTAAATCTATTCTTCACTTCCACTGTGTATTCATAAGGGATTTGGTTTAGATTATACCTGACTAGCCCAGTGGTTTTTTCTACTTTCTTCAGTTTAAGCTTGAGTTTTGCTATAAGAAGCTTTAGAGCCACAATCAGCTGCAGGTCTTGCTTTTGCTGACTGTGTAGAGCTTCTCCATCTTTGGCTGCAGAGAATATAATCATTCTGATTTCAATATTGCCCATCTGGTGATGTCCATGTGTAGAGTTGCTTCTTGTGTTGTTGGAAAAGAGTGTTTGTGGTGACCAGCTCGTTTTCTTGGCAAAACTCTATTAGCCTTTGCCCTGCTTCGTTTTGAACTCCAAGGCCAAACTTACCTGTTGCTCCTTTTATCTCTTGATTCTCTACTTTAGCATTCCAGTCCCCTATAATGAGAAGAACATCTTTCTTTGGTGTCAGTTCTAGAAGGTGTTGTAAGTCTTCATAGAATTGGTCAATTTTAGCCACTTCAGTATCGGTGGTTGGTGCATAAACTTGGATGACGGTGATATTGAAAGGTCTGCCTTGGATTCATATTGAAATCATTGTATCATTTTTGAGATTGTATCCCAGTACAGCTTTTCCCACTCTTTTGTTGACTATGAGGGCTACTCCATTCCTTCTGTGGGATTCTTGCCCACAGTAGTAGATATGATAATAGGCTGAATTGAATTTGCCCATTCCCGTCCATTTTAGTTCACTGACGCCCAGGATGTCAATGTTTATTCTTGCCCTCTCCTGTTTGGCCACCTCCAGCTTACCAAGGTTCATAGATCTTATATTCCAAATTCCTATTCAGCATTTTTCTTTGCAGCATTGGACTTTCCTTTCACTTCCAGGCACACCCACAGCTGAGCGTCCTTTTGGGTTTGACCCAACCACTTCATTAGCTCCTTCACTCTTCCTCAGTAGCATGTTGGACACCTTCTGACCTGAGGGGCTCATCTTCCAGCATCATATCTTTTAGCCTTTTGTTTCTATTCATGGGGTTTTCTTGGCAAAGATACTGGAATGGCTTGCCAGTTCCTGCTCTAGGTGGATTGCGTTTTGTTAGAACTCTCCACTAGGACCTGTCCATCTTGAATGTCCCTGCACGGCATAGCCCATAGCTTCTCTGAATTACTCAAGCCTCTTCGCCACGACAAGGCAGCAATCCATGAAGGCTACAGATGTTTTAAATAGAAGTTCTCGTGGCCCAAAAAATAAAGGCTGTTGTTGCATTCTTAAATGCGCTCTCTCTCTCTCTCTCTCTCTCTCTCTCTCTCTCTCTCTCTCTGTGTGTGTGTGTGTGTGTGTGTGTGTGTGTGTGTGTGTGTTCTGAAGCTATTTATGGTACATAGAACACAAATAACAGTTTATTTTACTGACAGATATATAAATGGGTTAGTATATCCTATGATTAAAATCCAGTGTTTGCAGTATGGTCTGTTCATACAGTGAGTAATAAAGTGGGGGTGGGGGTGGGGGTGGAAGAGACGCACTTGAAATGAATTTACCTAAAGGTCAAGAACGGTCCTAGAGTTTTAGAAATCTGTAGTATTTGGGGTTTTTTTTGCAGACATTGTCTTGGAAAAGATACTAAAGCAAATGCTTCTGCTTTCTAGTATTTTGGATGTAGTTAAATAAAATAGCAAACACATCTTCTGTAGAGCACAGTCCTTCACCACAGGTTAAAATATGAAAATTGAATGAATTGGCTATTGCGTGATGTCAATATAAACAAAATATTGGATTTCTTACTATGATAGCTCAAGTATTCAAATGCTCAGAGCAAAGATGGGTTGATAGAAATGAAGTTTATAACCCAGTTTTGGCAAACTGCCATCATTAATGCATTTAAATAGACTTGTTTACTGGGGCATCAAGCTCAATTTGCATCATTCTGATTAGAAATTGTCATCCATTTGCTCTCTCCCTGTTACTGAAGCCACATAGTAAATGAACTGAACTCTTTGCAAGCCATAAAAGGAACCATTTGGTGTTTTTTTATTATTTAGTAATCCATTTAGAAGTTACCTGCTCAAGATAATTTAAATATTCAGGGTAGCGGCCGCCAGGTTAACTCTAATAGATCCATGAGAGATGTGTATCATTAATTTAGCTCTCCACATATGTATATCAAGAGTATACACTTTCTTGGTGATAAATATTGGAATCTGAATAAAAGGGTGTTGTAGAGAAAGACAGTAAGCAATTTTCTTGTCTGTTTGGAGCTACAAACAATTGGTTCAACATTAATTCTTGTATATTTTGAACCAAGCAATTTCAGATCACAATTCCTTGTTGAAACCAGCTATATTTGGTTTTCACCGTATCTTCTGGTTGCAGCAACATGAGAGTTTAATTAACAGCACTTGTCACGAGTGGATGGGTGTGAAAAACTTCCAAATTCCTACTCATCCTCTCTGGCTATGTGGGAGGAAAAGAAGGGATTTTTGGAAACCTAGGCGCTGGGATCCACTCTTGCTTGTGCCTGTTGCATCAAAATGAGTAATAGGCAAAATGCCCTGCAGGGGCATCATTGCAGCATAACTGGAGAGCCCCCCCACCCCCAGCATCACATACACTAAAATGAAAAAAGGTTTGCTCTGAAAATAATCTTGTACTCTTAGGGAACAATTTTTCCATGTCATGAAGCCCCCAGTACCCTGATATATCATACCTCCAGACTTTTTTTTTTTTTTTTTTTTTGGCCAGTAGAGGGTATGAGGCTGATTTTTCCGTTAAATGCCGTTTTTTCCCCAATTGACAAAACCCCAGCATCTCAGCCTATGCCAGACCCATTCCCTATAGCCCTGTCCCTTCTGGAGTGTGGCCTCAGACTCCAGAAAAGCTGGGAAATGGCCCCGGGCCCCAACGGAGACTGCCGTCCCCTTCACAGAACCATAATCCAGCATGACTTACAAGTGCTTCCACCCTTGTATCAACTCTGAATTATTAATGCAGATTTTCAGTAGGAGAGGAAGTCACAACTAATGTATAGATCCATGCCTTTGTGTGCTTCACAAGAAATTTTAGGCCCTCTCCAACATGCATGTAACGTGTATTCTACCCTCCCATCTTTAACTATATAAGAAGTAGGAAATCACTCTCACTGTTGCCTGAATTCATCAGTCTCTTGGATCTGCCCTGGTGTATGTAGTGATATAGCACTTGCATATCATGAACCGGACGTAAGCAGCCCAGGCACTACTACAGTGGGGTCTTGACTTGAGAACTTAATCCGTATTGGAAGGCGGCTCTCAAGTCAAAAAGTCTGTAAGTCAAGTCTCCATTGACCTACAGTGCATTGAAAACCGATTAATCCCGTAACAGGCCGTTTTTGTTCCATTTTGGTTTTTTTCTGGTCTGTAAGTCAATTCTCAGGCTGCAAGTCAAACCTAAATTTTGCGGCCAGAGAAGTCTGTAACTCAAAAAGTCTGTAAGTCAAGCCGTCTGTAAGTCAAGGGTCCACTGTATTGCATGGTTAGGCTCTGGTGAGCAAATGCCAGGCTAGATCAATGCCTCCTGACCTTGGGTAACTCAGGTGTTTGTGGACTAAAACTCCCAGAAGCCTTTTCCATCAGATTTGCTGGCCAGGATTTTTGGGAGTTGCAGTCCAAGAACACCTGGATTACCCAAGGCTAGAAAGCGCTACTCTGAATGTTTTTGGCCCACAGTTCATATAATTTCTCATATTTGGTCCTTTGCCAGTGCTGACATGAAACTGTAGGTCAGAAACACCTGGAAGGGGCAAAGTTGTTCATTCCTACCTTAGGCAGTAATATTGTGTCAGTAACGAGATTTGCTGGCGTTTTCTCATTCATAACAGTATCTTCCCCCTCCAGTGGTGATTGTGTACGATGTGTAAGTGCAGTGAATGAAATGGCAGCGGTCAGGGGAAGTAGGTGGGTGCAGGGGAGAGGAGTCAGAATGACTACTTCACATGTGCCAGTTCGTAGGTGTTCTTGGAAAAGCAGTTTTGATCTTTATCTCTCTCTCTCTTTTTTTTCTGTACATATTCAAATGTTCTGTTTCTTTGTGGTCCTTTTATCCCTCTTGGACTCTTTATACCCCACTTTGCGGGAAGTTGCTAGCTCTCATTGTCTGTTATGCAGGTAAGCTGAACAAGAAGGCCCCATAGAGCAATCTTTTCCTACAGCTGTTCATCCTAGTCTTGCTTGCTTTACTGTAAAAACTGAAGTTAAATAGCACGTATATAATACTATTTAAATAGTATAATAACCTGTGAAATAGCAATGTGTATGGAAAAACTATCAAATGTTGCAAAATTTATTCCCAGACAAAGTAACTGTGATTCTGCAAATCGACAAAGTTTAGGTTTTGCTAGGAACTAAAATACCTCTACCTGCTTTTCCTCTGAAGAAGGAAATTTTTCATTTCATCTACTAATATAGGTCTGAACTGACAGTTGGTAAATGTGAGCACAGTCTTTATTTCTGAAATGACACATTATTAAGGTGTATGAAGAAGACATAATGAAGAAATGTGGGATTTCACATTTGTCTCAGCAAAAGCATTGGGAAATGCGTGATTAGCTTTGCATCTCTCTCTGCTATGCCTCTATACTGAGCAGAAAGGCCACCATTGCTGGTACTTTTTCTGGAAGAGAAATTTTAATAGTCTTTTTTTTAAAAAAAATTTAAATTTTATTGAAGAATGAATTCAGTAAAAATATAAAAATAATAAATATATATAAAAACTCAAAGAACGACTTAAACTGATCAATTACACATCACTGCCCCCCCTCTCCACCAGAACCATTGGAAGAAATGTTGCATTAGCATTCCAATTATGATGCCCCATTCCCCTTCCAAAACTGCATTGATTCTTTCAAAGACACACAGTCCTTCCCTTGAATTAATAAATACTCGATGGCAAATTTAATGGTCCTTTAAAATCATCTTAGATTCTGCTGCTTTAATTGTACACCGTGGTGATAATGCTGCTGTGGTTGTTGTTTTTAACAGGTAGTGAACTGGCTTGAAGGACCTGGATCAGAGCAACTTAGAACCCAGTGGGGAATCGGTGATTCAATTAGAGCCTCACAGGCTTTACAGCAAAAACATGAGGAGATTGAAAGTCAACATAGTGTGAGTTCTCATTTTCTCAAGGAAGTTACTGCATGATTGTTCTTATATGTAATTAATTATGTGCAACATTTTTCGGTGACATTTTTTGTAGTGAATTTTAGACAGTGATTAATGAGTTGTAACACATTGCACCTATTGTTCTGTGACAGCTTAGTAACTGTTGGTGAAATCAATGATTGTTAATTAAATTCTAATGTCATGGGAGTGTGCTGAAGTTTGAAAGAGTGATTGTACTCCCAGTGCAGGCCAGTGAAAACAGAGAATAAGAAGGGTGACTTGGGAGTTCATGTGTAGTCTTTTCTGGGAACACAGTGTAATGGCTGTCTTTCTCAATTAATAAAATGCATAAATTTGGATCATAGGTTAGTTTGTGATTGGCAAAAGCATACCTGTTTCTTAAAAGATAAAACATCTTACATAAAATATATTGGCGTTACTGTGCATTGAACAGCATCGTTTGAGATGTGACTCGGAATGAACAGTGTGACTAGAATGTGAACAGTAGCTTCTTAATTAGTGACAATTTACAAGTGCAGTTTATGCCATTATTTTTAGATCAGTATAAATCCATGGTAGGATTCTTCTCTTATTGGTTTGGCCATGTAACAAAAAAAAAGTGTGCTACCTATATACTGCCCTATAGTACTTAAAGCTCTCTCTGGGTGGTTTACACTTCAGTTATACAGGCTACACTTCGCTCCTCCCTCTGTGAGCTGACTATTCAATTCAGCAACCTCAGAAGAATGGTAGGTTGAGTCAGTCTTGAAGCAGCTACCTGCTGATGGAACACAGGTTGTGAGGAGAGTTTTTGACTACGGTACTGCAGTTTAGCCACTGCACCACGAGGCTAACCATTATCCTGAAGAGTTCCCATGATTCTCTCAAACGTTAGCATTGCAGTTCAGCATGGCCATAAGTTAACTTGCATCACCACAGTGACATATTTGACTGGCTGAGACTCTAAACAATGTGACTTATGTCACCAAGGACTTGATTAACAGCAGTTGGACTATCAGGTTGGAGCCTGCCATTAATTTTTTTACTGGTAACTGGATATGCTGAAAGGGAGAGGCATACATTGAGACTAGACATGAGGGCTTCATGTTTGTCTACAAATGCAGCGCCGGCCAGCACAGGTGGCTGGCCTGATTCGCACCCACTACCACAACCTGACAGACCACTTAGCATGTGGCCTGCCTGGCTGGCATCATCTCCCAATTGTGGCAGTAGCCTGGTTTCTGCAGCCACGCCTCCCTGCTCGCCCAGCCACTCCAGCAAAAGGGCGGGACAATGAGTCTCCCTGCTTCAGCCATAGAGTGGCTGGGCAAGTAGGGAGGCGGGGCTGTAGCAGCTGGGCTACTGCTGTAATTGAGGCAAAGGAGACGTCGCCGACGCGCGCACTGCAGAGTAAGTGGTCCAGCAGGTTGTGGGAATCAGTGGTAATCAGACCGGCCACCTGTGCCAGATGCTTCGTATTGACAGGCAAATACAAACAACCCACATCTAGTTGAAATTAGATGAGTGCTAACAAAGGGAAGCCAGTTAACTAACACTGATCCAGTTTCAACACATGACTCTTTCTGTTCCTTTGTTCCAGGCAGCTATAAAAGTAGATGCCAGACATTAATAAATAGAAGGCGTATTGCATCAAAGCTTCGTGAGCTTGCAACAGGATTTTGACCATTGAATATCATGAAAATACCTGAAATATAAAACAGCAAAATAAAGCTATAAAAGAGCAGTGGAACATTTATTTATTTGATTTGATTTCTATTCCACCTTTCTCCTTGTAGAAAGATGACAACTCCGAAAATGCCAATTAAGTATCTATTTCCCCCTCATTCCAGCCCTGTCAAAATTGTCTAATCAAAAACCATTATAAAAACCAATGGGTTTTTGAATAGCTTTGTTTTGCTTCAGCATGAAATGTTTCCCCTATGATTGCTTCTGTTGACATTGATATTTGTATCATTTGTTTTGTTTACAATCCTGACGTATAAGAACTGTTTGTACTAGTTAGTGATATTTAGTGTCCAATCAAAGTTTACATGGCTTTCATTCTTAAAATCCTTTCTTCTGTTTATTGATTTTCAGCTTTTAATTGAAGCATAAAAATCTTGATTAGGCGCTCAAATTACATTGGAAAGGCTAGCCTTTGAACTACTCCTCTCTTGACAGCATGTGACAAAGTGAATAGCAGTTGCTTCCATATTTCCTTGGCGACTCACTGCTTCTGGTTTTACTACATGCTGCATAATAAATTCTTGCAATCTGTTGTAAATGTCAGATACATAGTTCACAAATGCATTCTGGAACACACAGATTAATTCTGTTCATGTTTTCTCGCTAGTGGTTTCCCACTACTGCTGCCATCATCACCACACAGTAGCCCTTAGGATGCATTTAGTAGTAGTTCTGTTTTTTTTTGTTTTTTTTTACTATTGTTAATTAAACAGTCTCCTTATTAGTTTATCAAGTACATCTGAGAAGCTTCTTCAGTGATCTATCACTGGTGTAAGTCATTTTATTCCAAACTAGAGTTTAGCAGAATGAGCCATTTTGGCAGGGAAGTACAGTAGAGGCAAGAGACAACAATTTAGATTTATACATCTCCAAAGAGCGACATGATAATACAGCCCGTCCCTCCAGAGGTCTGAGCCACCACCTTTTTCACATTATGAATTCAGAACAGCATTAAGGGAACCACCACTAAGGGCCTCTGGGATCTCATGAATTTTTAATCCTTTGGAAAGATTTCCTTAGTAAATAAAGCATTAAGAGACTATCAGTCAATCTGTCTCTTGCATCAGAATTTGAGAAATTGACACCAAGGCTGTAGAAGGCAGCAATTAGGAGTTACTGCCTTATATACATAAAAGCTTTTTAAATAACTCAAGTGTTTCTTTAATCTGCTGTCTCATTGATTTGCAAGCTAATTAGTTTTAACTGTGCTTACTAAAAAGGATCCAGACTTTATTGCAGGCAAATTATTCCACTGGCACTGCAAGTTGCTTAAATATTCATTTTACAGTGAGTCACTTCCCATGCTTTCGCCAAGTGTTGCCCCGTTCTTAAAGACCTGAGTCATGATTCCCATTTTAAAAGTTGATGTGGCTATTTCATGCTGTCTAGGAATTTCAGTAAATGGGTAGGGTCATAGTGTGGTAGGTAACCATCTACAAGGCAGATCTTTCTCCAAGAGATATCACTGGAATAGGACTTGAAAGACTAGAGTAGACGGTAGACTAACCAAGTACACAAGTCATAAGGAAACAGGGAAATGATGCTACTCAGTTGGAAAGGGAAGCTAAGACACATCAGCTTCTTAGTGTTATGCTGTTATATTATTTCTTCAGAATGGTCACAGCTGTTTAAAGAAACAATGAGTCAAATTACTAGTTGTATGTAGTTAAAACACATAAGGTAAAGGTAAAGGTTCCCCTTGACAATTTTTGTCCAGTCGTGTTCGACTTTAGGGGACAGTGCTCATCCCCGTTTCCAAGCCATAGAGCCAGCGTTTGTCCAAAGACAATCTTCCGTGGTCACATGGCCAGTGCGACTTAGACATTGAACGCTGTTACCTTCCCACCGAAGTGGTCCCTATTTATCTACTTGCATTTGCATGCTTTCGAACCGCTAGGTTGGCGGGAGCTGGGACAAGCGACGGGAGCTCACTCCGTCGCGTGGATTCGATCTTATGACTGCTTGGTCTTCTGACCTTGCAGCACAGGCTTCTGCGGTTTTGCCCGCAGCGCCACCACGTGCCTTTTAAAACACATAATAAAACTTAATACAAACACACAGCCATTGGATAGGGTTGAAATTACAACCTAAGAGTGGACATTAAAATCCTATGAAATATAAGTGTACTTGCTCAGTTAAATGCTGCATAGGGAGCTTAGTGGACAACTCCAGGGATAGTGCCGTCCGTGTGCCATCTCCAGAGGTGGCCTCTTCTCATGGGCACAGGTAATAACTACAAATGGAGGGACACAGAGAAGTGCATATGAGAAAAAGCAAATATTTAAATTGATTTATCTGACAGAGAAACTTTCTAAATCTACCCTTGCCTGGCCCATCAAATTGTAACCCTAAGATGGGTTAGCAACACAGATCCATTTATTAAAGTGTTAACTCAGCAGTGGTAGGTTCTGGGAGCTTGGCTTCCACCTTGCAAAGGAGCTTCAAAGTTCTATGCCATATTCTGTACATTCACTAAGCTCACGCGAGGTAGGAAGTTGGCATGCTATGTAGCTTCTAAATGGCTTTGGCATACAAAATTCGTATCAAATGTTACAGTGGCCATAGAGGACAACTGAGGGCATTTGCCCATCTACTTAACAACCTGATTTTGGAGTGTATGAATTTTCTCTTGCTCTCCTTTGCAACACCAAATTGAGCTGAATGTGGTTAATAATAATAGGCAGCATCTTGCACTATAGAAGAACTCTATAAATAAGGAACTAATAAAAGAACTCGGTAGCATACCACTGAAGAAAAGGGCAGCTGAAATTTTGTGAAACTCAGGATAGTGCATGGAATAGTCTGATAGTTGTATTTAATGTAACCAAAAAGTGTTGGGATGATGTGATCAAGAACCCAAATAAGGAATATATATTATCAGTTGACTGCATTTTGCAGTTCATTAAATATATACAGAAAAACGGGATGAGCACCGCCCCCTAGAGTCGGACACGACTGGACTAAAAATGTCAAGGGGAACCTTTACCTTTTTAAATATATACATCTGAGTAATAAATAATTTGTTAAGCCAGAAAGGAGATAAGAGTGTCAGTTGAGTGTGTAGACTATAAGCCAGATAAGAGTATAACCTGAATTAAACATCTGTGATAAATTGGTGAAAGGGGGAGAAAATTGGTGAAAATTGCTTCTTGGTTTTCCGATTGACTGAAAAAAAATTGTGTTGAAGTAGCAGTGCTGTTTGAGGGGTTGGTTTTGAGACTCATAAAGACTGGTTTACTATTGGCTGTGGTATTTAATCTCTTCATCAAGCCCATAGGGAAGGTTTCATCGTAGTTCAGTAAGCCTAGCTAGTCAAATATTATTGTGTGTTTCTTCAAAATAACATGGACCAAATTATTAATAATCTGGATTTGCTTTCTTTTGCTGTGATGATTTTGCAGGAGTGGTTTGCAGTATATGTGGAACTTAACCAGCAGATTGCAGCTTTGCTGAATGCTGGGGACGAGGAAGACCTTGTCGAACTGAAAGCTTTGCAACAGCAGTTGAGCGATGTCTGTTACCGCCAAGCCAGTCAGTTGGAGTTCAGGCAGAACCTCTTACAAGCAGCGCTGGAGTTCCATGGAGTGGCCCAAGATGTAAGGAAAATATGTACAACGTTACTTCGTCATTAGTTTTGTATATGGTCCAGCAGCTCAGCTAGAGATAAACAAAGCCCCAAAATGCCAGTCAAAGGGAGGGGGCAGGAAGCACAACAAACCCTGTGTCTACATATGCATATGAACTTAACATTTCTGCAGATTTGAATGTGTAGCCTGAAAAGAAGGCTTGCAATAACTCAGTGATTTGGGTATCCTTCTGCCAAGTCACAGGTAGGGATTTTGATTCCTCACTGCGCATCCTAAAATTAAAATAATAATACAGTGGTGCCTTGCTTAACGATTTTAATTGGTTCAAAAAAAATCATCGCTATAGGAAAACATCGCTAAGCAAAACGCGGTTTCCCATTGAAATGCATTGAAAACTGGATAATCTGTTCCAATAGGAACGAATTGCCGTCCTTAAGCAGAAATTGTCATAGGAAACATCGCTAAGCGAAACGCGGTTCCCCAATTGAAATGCATTGAAACCTATTCAGTGCATCTCAATGGGGGGGAAAATTCAACAACAAATTAAAAAAGATTCAGAACAAAGTCAAATTAGTTTAATAAAGGGTTTATTAAGTGCACTTATGATTTCAAGCATTCTAAACATTTTTAAACATTTAAAAAACAGCCAACCTGAGGCTGTCAAAACCATCGCTAAGCGAAACAGGGGGACCCAAACTGTCATCGCTATGCAAAGCATGGTCCCAAACATTGCTATGCGAAAATCGCCCATAGGGAACATCATTAAACGGAGCGCAAGATCGCTCCGAAGAAGTCATCGCTAAGCGAATTCATCGTTAAACAAAGCACTCATTAAGCGAGGCACCACTATAATAAAGCCTGCCTGTGTAGCCTTGGGCAGACTGCATGATCCCAGGGTACCCCAGAGGAAGTGAACGGTAAAAAACATTTGACTACTGTATAGCTAGAAAACCTTGGAAAGAAAGGGCCATCACAAGTCAGAATTGATTCCACAGCACATGATTATTCTTGTCATTTAGCCGAGCAAGACTGGTGTAGGGAAAGCACAGATGTCAGACCGCTTTCCCCAGAGTTCCTCATCATTGGATATGCTGGTTAGAGCTGATGGGATGTGCAGTTCCAGAATGTCATGAGAGGCTGCACTTTGCCCAGCCCTTCTTCAAAGAAAGCACTGAGCAGCACCCATTAGGAAACGTTAGGACCAGATTGCTGAATGTACACAATGGATATATGTCTCTGTTCTTGCCTGAAGGTTCTTGCCTCTTATACCCACATTTCCCAGTTTTCAGTATTTGAGGCAATTTTCCTCCTTGAGAACTGGCCTCTTGCCCAAAAGGTTTCAAGTGTTGAATGATACTATAATGTCAATAACCTTTTCGATAGAACAAAATACTTGTTCTGTGCCGGAAGGAACTGAACAAGTTGGAACTGACTTACAGCGACCCTAAGAGGGCTTTCAAGGTAAGTGAGATATTTAAGGAGTGGTTTTCCCAGTTCCATCACCACCCCCGGTGAGTTCTGATGGCTGAGCAGAGATTAGAACCAATGAGCCCTAGTTCCTCCCTCTATTCACTGCACCACACCTGGGTAACCAACAGAATACTGGGCAGTACCATTTTTCATTACTGATGAGTTGACTGAGTGTTTAAAATGTACATGGTCTCAGGGCAGAAATGTCTCTTGTGTTTCATCATTGCTTCTATTCACACTACAGCATATATGGGAATCATCACTCTCTAATGCTGTCCTGTGCAACTTTATTCATGCTACACCTCTTGAGTGACCAAAGGCTTGTCTCAGAAAGCATTTTGCCCATTCCAAAGAGAAAATATTTAATAGGAGGCCGTTCCCCATATTTCTCCAGGAGCTAAACAACATCTTTCAGAACCTGGAGCTGTTTATAATTTTATTGATTGATCAATTGATTTGATTTGATTTTTATCCTGCCTTTCTCTTCTAGTTGGGATCCAAGGTCGTGTCAAAAATTTGAAATCCACAATTATTTAAAACAAATTAATTAAAATGTAAAAGATTGTTTTAAAAATTACAAATTTTAAAATACGCTCATTTCAGTTGCCTCCTGGCTCCCTAAAAGCCTCCCTAAAGAACTATGTTTTCACCTGCCAGTAGAAGGAAAGGAGGGAAGGGGCCAACCACACCTCCCTGAGGGAAGGAATACCACATCTATGGTGTCCTTTCTGGCCACGATTCATGTCTACACAGAATGTATCCACCCAGTATTTTGGGGACTCCTCATCTCCGTCCTTGGAGACCAAGGGGAAGTGCTTCTAATTGGGATTTGCAGGCCACTGTTTGCATTACTGCGGCTGTTGAATGAGGAATACCAAAGCTGGACTTCATTGCTCAGACCTAGGAACCTCTAACCTTTATTTCTCTTTAGAGATCTCTTTTAATAGCTGACCGTACTGCTGTTCATATAGATCAACTCAGAGGGAAGCTCACTCTCTGGGTGGTTTCAGGAACAGACTTAACACCTGGCTATTTGGGCAGGCTTTCCCTCCTGCCATATCTTAATATGTCTTAATGACCACCTTGGATCTATAATATATGTTTTTTTTTGTTTTATTGTTTTTAAATTTGTAAACCGCCCAGAGTAGACCTTTGCTCTAGGTGGGCGGGATAGAAATCCAATCCAATCCAATCCAATCCAATCCAATCCAATCCAATCCAATCCAATCAATCAATCAATCAATCAATCAATCAATCAATCAATCAATCAATCAATCAATCAATCAGTGAGTACCAGTGTCAAAGATTACTATGTTTAGTAATATGATGCATTTTGATTGTCACTTTTTTTCCCAGTTATCTCAGCAACTAGATGGTTTATTAGGGATGTTATGTGTTGATGTTGCACCAGCGGATGGAGCATCAATTCAGCAGACATTAAAGCTACTTGAAGAGAAGTTAAAAAGTGTTGGTAAGCCAACTGTTGTTTAAATGCCAAAATGGATGCTTATGGTGAATGTCTTGGAAATAACCAATTTTCTCCCACAGATTCTTTTTCTCTGTGCTTTGTAATGCATATAGTATCTTCTCTGGCCACAATTTGTTAAATCTTTCCAGGTTGAGGTCAGGAGGTACCAAAAGTCTGGGAGCCAGTTTTTCATGCCAGATGCAAATAAATGCATAAATAAATAAGTCACAAGTCAACTCCTGGTCTTGTAAACCCTCTGGCATCAGAGGAGACATTGCTTATGAGGACTCCATGTCTTTGTTTTACTAAGAAATTCCCATCCCTGGATGTATTCCAGGAGAGGAAATTGCCATTTCTTCCTCCTCAGGAACTTTTCTTCGCCATGGAGGAAAGGGGTGTAGGAGAGACCTGGGGACCTAAAAATTGGCCCATGGAAAACTGGATTCCCACCTCAGAAATCCTGCTCAATTGTACCTAGAGAGGATAACCTGTGTAGCCAAGCATCTGCATTTTCTGCAGGACTTTGCACAGATGATATCTCCCTGTTCTTCCCTTTTACTGAAAACATTTGAAATACCTTTTATATACTGAAAATGCAGCACAATATGGGGAGGGTATGTAGACAAGCCTTGGGGTTTCATAGAACTTGATATGGGAATTTAGAAACTGATTGATCAGTATTCCAGAACCTGTAGAGTTGTGCACACACAGGCTTTGCCCTACAGTGTTCATCCTCAAAGTGGATTTTGGAGGTAGGGCAAAGAATTGACCTAATCCCAGGAGCGAGGCCAGTAAAACACAGGAGTGGGAGCTTATGAGCAATTAATGCTCAAAGAAATTATCTTTGGCCACCTTGGCGCTTATATTATGGCTGTAGGCCCCATGTGAAGATTTAAGCCATTGCCCAGAAGGCTTTAATTAAAATTTTGACAAATCCCTTCCTTCGAAAATCACAGTTGAAGGTACACTAGAGCTATATAAGCAGTAAGCAAATTTTAACGAAGAAATTTGCAGCATCAACTTCTATAGATTATTTTTAGGTGCTGGCAGGACATCCAGTAAATTGAACAAAGGAAGCTGTTTGATATTGATTCAGACAGTAGGTTAGTTTTCCTTGGCTACTGACGGGCTACTGACAGGAAGCCATTCTTCACAACCTCAGGCAAAATTCTCCCCTACCCCAGCTATCTCCCTTCAATTTGTGATATCAAGGATTAAACCTAGGACTTCTGGTATGTATTGTATAAGCTGTGCAACTGAGCTATGGCTTATGATTTTGGGCAAGGGATACTTGTTTCTTTTAGGAAATGGTAGCTATTCTAGATCTAGAGATTTTGTATACCCCGATGAAGCCAATAAGTATTTGCCTATTTATATATTGAAATTGTCAACTCTTGTAGGATTTTTAAAGATTTAATTCAGAGTTCCAGTCTGTTAAGTAAAGTAATAATAAATTTAAATGTTGCAATTAATTCATGCATAGCTGAAAAAGAGAACTGGACCGAAATAATTTATGAAACGACAGTGCTGTGTCATTTCTTCACATTTACTATGTTGGGGAAGTATATACTAGTTATATGAAATGAAGAGTTTGGTTTATTGTACCTTAGACTTAGGTCTGCAAGGTTTGCGTGAAAAAGGTCAAAGTCTTCTTGATCAAATATCTAACCAGGCATCTTGGGCTTATGGAAAAGATGTAACGACTGAAAACAAAGAGAACGTTGATCACATCCAGGGAGTGATGGATGATATGCAGCTAAGGAAACAAAGGTAATATCTGTGTTGCATTCAGTCCATATATATGTGCATTATGTGCAGATAGGATAACATGTAATACTATTGAATAAGGGACCAAAGGTTTAGACTTGATCTAAAAGTAGATTCATTAATCAAAGATAAAGTAGCTACCTGTATTTCTTCATGAATAGTATGTATATACCATTGTAAAGATAATTACAGTGGTGCCCCGCATAGCGACGATAATCCTTTCCGAAAAAATCGTCGCTATGTGGATTTGTCGCTATGCGGGGCAAAAAAAGCTCATAGGAACGCATTAAAACATGTTTAATGTGTTCCTGTGGGCAAAAAACTCACAGTTCTGTGAAAATCCTCCATACGGCCGCCATTTTCGCTCCCCGGTAAGCGAGGAAAGGGGGCGAAAACAGTGCGGGTGGCCATTTTCTTTACCCGGCGGCCATTTTTGAACTGTCGATCAGCTGTTAAAAAAACTTCGCTATGCGAAAATCGGTATGCGAAACGCTTACCGATCATCGCAAAGCAATTTTTGGCCATTAGGAACATCGCAATGCGGTCGCTTTTGCGATCGCAAATAACACGTTGCTATGCATATTCGTTGTTAACCAAGACACGCTGTACTTAAGTGTCATGAGAAGACCATGAGGGAAAACCTGAAAGCCTTAGGACTTTTATATGAGAGAATTACTTTGAAAGTTTCCATAGTAAATCCCTCTCTCCTGTTACAAAGATTAAGGGAAAACCAGATGCATATCTCAGTTGGCTCCTACCAGCAGAAGGGAGCACATTTCCATCTCAGCCAAGGAGAACAAGCTCCAATTAGTTGGGCTTTCTTATGTAGAGAGGAACATCCTTTCATTTCCTTCTCTGGGGGCACTGTGCTGTCCCATCTTACTTCCCCTTTAGACGGCTATAATTTAGAGGCTAAAAATATTGTTACACAGCTTTGCCTGCACAGTGGGAATGACATTATTGTCAGCTGATTACCATTTTTTAAAAAAATTTCTGGGTATGACCAGTTTACCCACAGTAGAGTGGAGCACCTTGTTCTTCTTCGTGGCCTCTGTGAATGCACACAAATAGGTTGTTCTGCCCCTGTGCAGGACGTCTCAGAAGTTTCTAGAGCTTAAAGATATTTGATTAGTAGGACATTCCCTTGTGGAGTGCATGCTCTGCCCGCCCAAGGTCCTCTCAGTTTCTTTTAGCTGCCGCTTAGGTTAGACCTATCTCGGACCGCTAAAGCAACCTCCTTCAAATCGGTACTCTGTACCTCACCTTTCTTCACATTTACCTTTCCATTTCATTTGATGTTCTCCCGTAAGTTATTTTTCTTTTACCCTTGAGTTTTAGTCCTTTTTGTTCGCGCCTTTACTCCCCAACCTATCCCCCCTCTCCCATTTTTCTCCTTCCTTTCCCGCCTTTTATGGCCTCTCCAGGGCCATTCATGCAGTGTGTGCTCTGCACTAATAATATCCCGCAATTGGACGGACACGTTCACTCTTCTGTTTGGGTGAAGAGCACCAGACACAATCTTGTTCTGCGTGCAAGAGGCTTGCTAAAACAGCCTTGAAACTTTGGCTTCAGAGACTTAGATCTCATCTCTGGGAGAAATCTCTTCACCCTCCATCCACATCGATGGAACGTACCTCATCACCGGTTCCATGCTCCGAACCATCTAAGTCGATGGCGAGCCTGATGACACTATCACCAGGGCAAAGGGAGCAATCCAAATTGACATTGAGACTGAAGTCAGTATCGATGCCAAAAGCCTCTGCTTCCCAAAGCTCTCCTAAAACAAGAAAGGAAAAGAGCAACCCCCCCCAAAAAAATTCTAAACAAATCTCTCCAAGACCCGCGTGGAGCAACCTCCTCCGTCACCTCCTTCTCCAATCTTGGAAGAATCATCCAGGGACACTCATGATTCTCGTTTACTGAGAGATTGTCGCTCTATACCTCCTGTGCAGGCTTCCATATCAGCGGGTAGCCCTGCTCCCACTATTGGCCTTTCTAAGGCTGATGATCACTCCAGCCAGGCCTCTGCCCATTCTAGTCCTGCATCATCAGGATGGGCAATACCGATACTACTTTCTGATTCTGATTCTCCCTGATGATCTCCTAGAAAACACACATCTGAGTGGAGACACCTCTCCCTAGCTTATCATCCTCCATATGGAGAGGTCATCTATTATCAGGAGCCACCTTGTTACCATTACAAACTCCCTCGATACCACTAGCAAGCTCGGTATCACAAGGCGATTATGCGGTTCCATATTATCCATCCTATGACACATATATCAAAGAGGACATACCAGAACATGTCCCCTACGACAAGCCTGAGAGGGTGCATTACGCAATACTGTAACAAGCACGACATTCTCCTTTGGCATCTCTGTCTCCACCTCGACACGGACAACATAAACCTTCACACACTCCGCCTCCTGAACAAACCGTTTCCTCAAAACCATCTTGTAAACATCATGACACCTTACCAGAACATTCTACATCTAAACAGTCTCGATATGAGCCCATACCTCTGTCAGCCTCGCAACACCATCGACCCTCAGTTCAAGTCACCACTACTTACAAGAGGCCACCACCTCTTCCCTCTGATCCAGGCGGATCGCAACCTCACCAACCAGCCTCTCCCTCCACTTCATTTTCAATAGATCCAAGATTTTCACTTCAGTATCTCTCAAGAATCTCCATCTAACATATACCTACCCCTGGATCGGACATTGCTGACAACCACCCTCCTTCTCCATTAGAGGATTTCATCTCCTGTTCCCAACTTGTTATGAGGATGGCCAAATTAACTCAACGTCGAAGAACCATCACCACCCAAGCAAGATTTGGTCTTCGATGATATAAATCAGGATAAAACATCCTGCTTAGCCTCGCCTTCATCCCCGCAATGTTAGATTTGGTCAAGGAGTCCTGGGACAAGCCTCCCTCATCCCTACAAAATTCAAGGAGAATGGAAAATCATTCTAGAGTGGTCCTCACCGACCAGATAGGCGGGGTATAAATTAAATAAATAAAATAAATAATAAATAAATAAATAAATAAAACACATGGTACCGATACATCCTTCCTGACAAAGCACCCTACTCCCAATTCTGGTATTGTGGAGTCAAACCAATCCAGGGCTCAGAACAAATCATCTGTCGCCCTGACAAACAGGGAAGGTCGAAAGCTAGACATTCTTGGGAGATGACTCTACTCCCTCACCTCTTTCCTGATGAGAATAGCAAATTATCAAGCTGCAATGGGCACATACCATTGTCTGTTATGGAATAAAGTTCTCCCTGTTCTTCAGATGGTCCTTGAAGCATATAAAACAGAAGCTCTTAACATCCATACCGAAGTTTCTATGCTTACTGAACAACAAAGAATCACATCCCGACACACTGTTGATGCTGCTTCCAAAGCCATGGCCACATCAATTGTTCTTTGATGCCATGCTTGGCTCAGATTTGCAGGTATGATGATAGCAGATCTTGAATCAAAGATTTACCATTTGATGGCACTGGCCTTTTCAACCAAAAGACAGATGAGCTCATGGATAATTTGCATAAAATCAGGAAAACTGCTTGCTCCTATTCAACTCAACAACCTTATCGATTCCAAAGACCTCAGTGGCGCAGACAACAATTTGTCCAGCAGCCTTATCAACCATATCAGCAGCAACACAAGCCTTACAAATCTCTGATGACTGAACGACCATTTGCAGATCAGACTACTTCCCCCTCTCTACCCTTTCAAGCTCAAGCCCAACATCAACGTCATCAACGCTTTCGGCGCAATCAAAAGAGGGGTAAGCAATACCCATGATTTTCTAAGTTTGGCCTCTATAAATCCAACATTCACCCAAACTCATCTATACCCTTTTCCCCAATTTTGGACTCATATCACCAAGGACCGTTGGGTCCTATCTATAGTCGAACATGGCTATTACATAGATAGAGTTCCACCATATGCCCCTCTCGGTCCAATTAAATAACCTCCTACTCTTCAGCCCTGAAAGAAGAAGTTTCCCTTCTTCTATGCAAACATGCTTTCATTCCTGTCCCAACAGAGGACCTTCACAACGGTTTCTACTCATGTTATTTTACAGTACCCAAGAAAGACGGAGGACTCCATCCTAGTCTTGACCTTAGACACCTAAATAAATTCATCCAGCCCAAATGATTTGGAATGATTACATTGGACACTGTGATTCCCCTCCTTTCACAGGGAGACTGGTTTGTTCTCATCGACCTCAAGGGTGCCTACTTCCACATCTCCATGCATTTGAAACATCACAAATATATTCACTTCCATTTCATTGGCGTTGCCTACCAATTCTGTTCACTCCCAGTTTATCCATGGCACCAAGAACCTTTACGAAGTGCCCAGCACCAATTGCAGCATATGTTCGTATACTGGGAATTACCATATTCCCTCATCGTATTCTCGAAGGCTTTCACAACCGGGATCTGGTGGTTGTTGTGGGTTTTTTTGGGCTCTTTTGCCGTATTCTAAAGGTTGCTCTTCCTAACATTTCGGCAGTCTCTGTGGCCGGCATCTTCAGAGGACAGGAGTCAGAACTCTGTGCTCTGGTGCAGTTTGTTTGGATAGTTGAGTATTTGTAGCTGTGGGATCAGTTTTTATCCTTTTCAGGATCACCTCAATCACCCAGCTTATCAACTACCAGATGCAGAACCAGCCAGTTTTTCTCTCATCCAACCTTGATTTTTAAAAGCACTTCACAATATTCGCCCTCCACAGTGACCTCCACTCCTCAGTGGTCTCTCCAAACTGTTCCTAATGCTCTCATCAAACCACCATTTGAACCCATGGCTTCCACTAACTTCAAATTCTTTCATTGAAGACTTTTCCTGGTAGCCATCACATCAGCTCGTAGAGCAGGTGAGCTCTCTGTTCTCAGATCTGACTCTCCATACATACAATTCCATCCTCACAAAGTCACACTTTATCCAGATGTCTTATTCCTCCCTAAAGTAGTATCTGAATTTCATTTGTACCAATCTATCATCTTATTGTCTCTCCTCCCTTCACCGACTTCTGATCTTGAGTGCATGCTCCACACTTTGGACGTTCGTCACACTCTTGCATTCTACATTGACAGAACAAAAACTTTCAGGGCATCTCCACGCCTCTTCATTTGTTTTCATGGACCTCATAAAGACTGTCCAGCATCATTGCAGACCTTGTCTCGATGGATAGTTCAAGCCATTTCCCTGGCTCATGAGCTTGCAGGGAAAAAGCCTCCTGACACCATTAAGGCCCACTTCACACGAGCGATGGCTACCTCCACCACATTTCAGTGCGGCGTGGACATTTCCAACATCTGTCGGCCAGCACATGGTCCAATCCATCCACCTTCATCTCAAACTACAGGCTGGATGTTCGAGCAAAGAATGATGCCCGGATTGGGAGAGCTATATTGACATCCTTTCTTCAGTGACGACCCACCAACTGGTAAGTGAGCTTGTTAGTCACCCATTTGTGTGCATTCACAGAGGCCACAAAGAAGAAAGAGAGGTTACCTACCTGTAACCATAGTTCTTCAAGTGGTCCTCTGTGAATCCGTCCATCCCACCCATCCTCCCCCTGTGCATCACTTCATTGTCTTTATCTAACCTTTTTGACAGCGGCGGACTTTGGGAACTGAGAGGACCTTGGGCAGGTGGAGCATGCGCTCCACAGGGGAACATCCTACTAATCACATGTCTTTAAGCTCTAGAAACTTCCGAGATGTCCTGCGCAGGCGCAGAACAACCCATTTGTGTGGATTCGCAGAGGACCACTCAAAGAACCATGGTTACAGGTAGGAAACCTCTCTTTTTTTAAAAAAAGGAGGTATTTAATCAACAACAGTCTTCCTGACAGGGATGTTATTCCCGGTGCTCAGGCAGAACCTTCCCAATAGGATTTCAGCCAAAACAGCCTTTTCCAGCCTGAGTTCCGTATATTGCCAGAAACCACAATAAAGCTAAGTTGGAATGATAGAAGAAGAATGTTTGTACTGTATATAGATGCCATATAAATACAGTATATTCGATCTGAAGAATTGTAAGGAAATTGACACTCATTGTACTATCTTGAGTAACTACTGTATTGTTGATTAAAAAATGTTGATATGATGGTGTTTATCAAATTATAGGCAAGTATTTCTGTGGTTGTTGTTTTCATGCTGTAGTGATATTCTAATCAAACTTTGCCAACACGCAAAGATGTGTGTGCACAGTGCTACTTGATATAAATGTTTCCCAATCACCTTCATGATTGGTTTGCATACTCTTCTGGTTTCCACAGATGTGAGGACATGGTAGATGTGAGACGACTAAAGATGCTTCAGATGGTTCAGTTATTTAAATGTGAAGAAGATGCTGCTCAGGTGAGTTTGAATAGATTGTAAACCTGCTATAGGACATTGTGGAAATATAGATTCAAAGAATATTCAACACATTTAGGCCAGACTGATGGTGCTGGTTTAAAGGTATTTTCTGTCATTTCTACTCTTCCCTTTAGGCTGTAGAATGGTTAAGTGAATTGTTAGATGCACTACTGAAAACTCACATCCGATTGGGAGATGATGCACAAGAAACCAAAATTCTGTTGGAGAAGCATCGGAAATTTGTTGATGTAGCACAGGTATACAATGGATGACTTTCCTTCTTAAATTGGTTAGATTGATCACAAGAATCCTGCTGGTTAAGACTACATCTAAAATTAACCCTAACGGTTCTTTACCAATGACCAGAAATCACAAGTAGATCTAGCAAGATTATTCTGTTAGAACATATCTTTGAGGACAACCACAGTCTTGTTTAAAGCAGTTATAGGATTGATTTTGGAATGCATGAATTCCTGTAAATCTTTATAGATATCATGTGGAGGAGAATCTTGTGCAGGGCATTGAATTCAGAGAAGGAAAGGGAGATATTGCTGTAACAGTAATAATGACAATTGCAACAAAGTAGCCTTGACAGTTGCTCTGCCTTTTCTGTAAGTTGTCAGAAGGTCTGGAAACCTTGGCATGACTTATTAGGCATTCATTATCTATGGCTGCTACTAATCCCTACCTTTATCCACATCTGGTGGCCTTTTCAGAGAGGAAAAGGAGAGGCTCCTCTGTTTTTTTCTTTGGATTCTGGAGGAGGAGCAACTTCCAAGCCTTGCTACTGTGATGCTCTGGAGGAGCCCCTTGAGATTTCTCTGATCCCTCCCCACTCTAGTTTTTCATAAATGGCAAAAGACCTGGAGAAGGAAGAAATAGAGATTCCCCCCCCCCCCCCCCAAATTCCTTGAGGCCTCTGTGTTTCATACATGTGCTAGGTATTTGGGAGCTAGGCAAGAATGAACAAGTTAATGAATTCAAGTAAACCTGGTGTATTTTATTAGGAGCTGCTTTGACCAGTGTTTATGCTCGGATAACAGACCAGACATTTGAGCAGAGCAAAAGGAAGAAGTGAAGAAAGTATTACACTGTTTGAACAAGTTTTAGAGTCAAGTCTGGGATACAAATAGCTTAAATAAGTTCAGTAATGTTTTGCGATTTCCATTTTAGATATTTCACTTCTTTTAAATGTGTCACTGTGTGTTCTGAAATTCAGATTTTTACATCTATTTTTTTTGTTTTGTTTTTTATAGAGTACTTATGATTACGGGAGACAGTTACTGCAGGCTACTGTCGTTCTGTGTCAGTCTCTGAGATGCACTTCCAGGTCCTCAGGAGACACTCTTCCGAAGCTGAACAGAGTGTGGAAGCAGTTCACGATAACTTCAGAAGAGAGAATAACTAGGTTGGAAATGGCTGTAGCATTCCACTCAAGTGCTGAAAAAGTTAGTTGCTCTCAATTGTACTATTAACCTTTTATAAATTTTTAGACATGCTTTAAAAATCAATCCCTGTAAACTGAGTATTCTTTACTTTTTCAAAGATTCAGCTTTCTGGTTTGAGCCAAATATAAGCACATTGCTTCATGCTATATGACTGTTGCTCAGATTTTAAGCACTTAATGGGTGAGCACTGATGGGAATAAAACCTGTATTGAAGTCGTTGTGATTATAGTCAGAGCTTTGTGAATTCACAGTGTTAATTGTTGTGTCTTTTCCCTTCATGTACCCCACTTTCTCACACAAAAATGGTTCCCACACAGTACCGCATAAGTCTGTAGGTGGAGGCACAAAGGACTGAATGTTTTCTCTTGTGTCTGTTTTAAAATTTTTCCCTGTAGTAGAATCTTCTGGGACATCCAGTTTGCTTTGTGACTACAGTCTGTATAGGAAAGAACGTTCAGTCATCTCCCAGTGCAGCCTGGAACTGTATCGTCTAGAAAGGGTAGTCCACAAATAATATCATGGTGGTCAGCAGCTTTGTTAAACCATGTTGTAGTATCCTTCTACAGCAGTGGTTCCCAATCTTGGGTCCCCAGATGTTTTTGGACTGCAACTCCTAGAAATCCTGGCCAGCAGAACAAGTGGTGAAGGCTTCTGGGAGCTGTAGTCCAAGAACACCTGGGGATCCAAGGTAGGGAGACATTGTTATAGACGACAACAATCTCATGTGTGAGCCAGGAGCTCATGGATTTCTCGGCAGTTGACCGTCCTGGCTTTTGTGTGAAAGACACCAAATGGCAGAAGTCAAAATACACCTTTGCAGAAGTTCATTGAATACCTTTAGGTTCAACCCATGCTTTGATTTCATTTACTGAAAATGAACTGAGTTATATGTCGACATTTACATCTGTTTATTCTTCGATTGGCCCGACAGCCTTCTCATGTCCATTAACCTTACAGAATATCTCGATCTCCAAAACCTGACCTAAACTGCCGAGCATTTCTAAAAGTGATGTTTGGACTTTGGCAGATTTCCTTCACAGAAGTGGCTACTAAGACTGTCTCTGTACATAACCATGTTTTTTTAATTTGGGCGTAAAGATAGCATTGTTTATTAGCTGCATTTGCCCATCCTTAGGAACTGTGAGTGAATTTAAAGGCAATATCTAAAGTATTTTGCATGAAACAGGTGAGAGTTAAAGGAAAATGGGTAACTTTAGCCATGCTCTGTAGATAGGAAGCTACTTCATAGATTTGGATCTTACCAAACTCCAGTTCCACGCGGATCAACTGAAATGACTCAACATGCGTATGAATTCTGGTTATAATTCTGTATCTTATAAAAGGGTGTTCATTCTATCCCCCTGCAGCCATTTGATTCCATGTAACATCAGATTTTCACAATTGCAATATCTCACCCACCACCATCCTCTGCTTGTATCTCAGAGCCTTACTTTAGTGTATAACAAAAGCTAGAGATAAAATTAAGATAATTAGACTATGAAGGGATCCTGTTCTGTTTAGAGAAACTCTAGAACTTGACTTACCTAGTGCCTTTGTCTTAATACATCTGTGTTGCAGGTTTTGCAGGAATGCCCGGATCAGCCTGAATCTATAAATGATGAGGAACAATTTGATGAGATTGAGTCTATTGGAAAATCACTTCTGGATAGATTAACAGTGCCTATAATTTATCCTGATGGGTATGTAGCTTGACTTTACATTATGATGATTCTAAACTTCTTCAGTGTGTTGTACTAGCTAAATGTAAGTAATAACACTGTTGTATACTTTGACATATAAGTTTTTGATGGGAAAGTGCAGTGAGACAGCCATCCCATGTGAGATCGGTAGGAGCAAAGTAGCAGATCTACTGCTGCATCTCATCTGCTGCCAGCTTGCGCTACCGTGCAGAGCGAAAGATGGAAAATGGGTTCTACATTTTCTTCTTCGTGATCTCCAACCCACATATGGGTCTTGCACCAGCATGGAGCCACTCTCATAATGTTCTAGATTTATGTAAAACTCTGCCCTCAATCACCTCAGCCATGCACACAGAGGAGGGTGTTCTCACTTTAGAACATCCTGAGAGGGGCTTTGTGCAGGCAGAAAACCCAGATGTGCACATTCCCCAAAAAGCAGTAAGAGAACCACAGCTCCATATATGCTGTATCTTCTCTTTCTTACAACAACCCCAGTTTGTCATTATCTCTTCCCTTGCCTTTGAAAGCCCAGTTTCTATATACTGCAGAATTAAATAAAGGAATGTGATGTTTATTGTTCATTTGAAGTGAAATTTAAGCTCCCCAACAATTCACCTTAGTATGAATTAGAACGAGCTAAAAAGTCAACAGTCAGGACACACGAGCAAAGTTGTGAGATCTGGCATCATCATGTACCTTTGCATATACAAGTGGGTGAAATCATCCAAAATGATCCCAAATTGAGCCGGCCAGATAGTTGAAAACCAACTGTATGTTGATTTACATTTTGGTACATGAACTGTGGCCAAAAAAAGTGCATTATTTCTTCTTATTGCTTTCTTTGTTTCAGCTGTTCTTTGTTTTTCCCTTGTTTGTTTCTAGTACTGAGCAGTACTTTGGGAGCCCAAGTGATATGGCTTCTACAGCTGAACACATTAGAGAGAAGTTAAAGCTAGTTTGTCTGAAAAAACAGCAGCTGAGACAACCAGACGTCTGTACAACAGAGAGCTAATAGTCTCTTACCTGCCAGCTCATAAAAATGCCCATTTGTAACTCAGCATGTCATCTGCATCCTACGCCTGCCATGATACATTAAAATGCATTTACACAGCTCTTATAAAACCTAATATTTCTTGAAGTAAACCTAATTTTACATCTTAACAGCATCTATCAAGCCATAATTGTTTAACATGCTATGAAACCATAGATTTCAAATATTATTAAAAGGAACTGAAAACGTTGCACTGAATCCTTGCTCTGAAGCTTTACCCAACCTGTCAGGTGCTTCTTTGTCTAAGCGACTGACGCCAGCTTTGAATGGTGCTAAGAAGTGTAGGTTCCACACAAAATAGTACTTCTCTTTACTCTTCAGATGATGTAGTCTCTCTCTCTCTCTCCCTTTAAAAAAAAAAAGCCTTTAGGCAAGCTATCTGTTGTATAGACAGTGGTGACCCTATACATTTAATTTGTTCTACCTTTTAAATTGTCCTTTTTATTGTGCCAATATACATCCCACCCATCAAATCTTTGAATTTCATTATAGTTGAGTTCTTTTCCCATTTGTATGGATAATGTATTGACGGCTGTTTTGTGCTTAATAAAATCCATCTTTTAAAAATCTGACATTTGTGCTAGCATGTGTTTCCTGGTCTATTTTCAGAATATCAGTAAAAGTGGGAAGGGCTGCTCTTTCAGTTGCCTTCCAGCTTTGAACAACTTTCCCCCTCCGTGTGTGTCTCCTGTGATGTGAAAGGAGCGCACAGATACCAACAAAAGGGGCCAACCAAAATTTGGTGAACGGGGGGAAGGAAGAACCAAAAGAACACGACCATGTTCAACTTGCTTCATAAGAAGTCCATTAAACTATACACATATTTTCTGCCTACTTCTAGCTGTAGATGCTGGTGAAGGAGATATAAATTTCATAAGAAGGAATGGGAAAAGACGATACAAGGAAGCAGTGTAGGCTGTGAAGAAAGAATGAGGCAGCCTTGGTGGGTTTTTTCCCATCCCTTTCCTTTTAAGACAGGAATACATTTAAGGCATAGATTGTATTCGTTATGTAGCTGTGGCTGAACGAACTCAAGTTAAATAGGCAGTTTTCTATTGTTTGCAGAGCTGAAAAATGCTACACATTGTCAAAGAAAGATTATTCATTTAGGGCATAAGTGTAAAATGGTTTGTAGAATGTGTTTATTCTTCCAATCTGCAAGGCCAAATAAAAACCGTTTTGTATTCATAAATGATGTCTGCATGGTCATTTTCTTTCTATTTAAAAATTCCTAGGCAGGCAGTATTTTAGGAGCTAACATCCCAGAGAGTTGGGTGCCCTTTATCCTTTACCTGATCCAATACAGCAGATGTTCAGAGTGTTTTCCTTCTATCGCTGAAGGGATCAGGGAAGGTTTACCAAAAGCGTCAGAGTCTGATTTGGGGATTGGAGGGGGGGGGGAAGCATTTCGAATCTGCTACGGTTAATCATTTTACAATGCACAATTCAGCTTCTCCTGTTGCTTGTTTTCCCTACTTGGGATAAGAAATGGACACCAAAAAGAGGCGCTCAAATACCAGTGTTGAAATGTTCTTAGCAAGTATTCCAGACTACAAGCTGCATTAGTAATCAGTTGGTGCTGAAAAGTATCCCCCATATTATGTAGCTAAAATATGTTTGCCTATTTTGCATAATTAGTTCTTACAGGAGAGGCTGGGAAGAGGAAGGAAGAGTGGCATAGCTGCACAAATGTTCCAGTTAGTTCCAAACACTGAAAGGACACATATCCTGCATCTCAAGTTATTCTGTCCAGGTTTCATTGGCTGTAGCTCACAGTTCTTTGCAAAAGACTCTAGCCTGCTTCAAGCGGGTGGCTTAGAGCCGTGTTCACTCCGATGAAGCCACTGCTCCCTCTCTCCTTCCTTTGCTTGAAGTAGCTGACTTTGGCAACAGAATGCAGTGGCACTGGAAGCAGGAACATTAAACGTTCAGTGGCCTCAGCAGTCAAATTGTCATGTTCTCTCAACATGGTGGAGCTGGGAGAATGTCCTCAGCAAGAAATGCTCTTCATGCTCGTGATACGAAGACAAGAGCCTCTTTTCTGGAAGGGGATGCTAGAACTGTCAGACCACTGCTTGAGTAAGAGACACGAGTATATTTTTGTGTGTAGGAATGCTGGAAGGAAACCTCCTTAGGGGAGCACTATCTCAGTATTGCTGATGTACTGTACATACCATCTTTCACCTGAAACTGGGCTTCAAGTAAGTCCCATCTTAGTCTTTTGCAAGAAAAGATCCTCTGGCAAAGATGAAAGTCGCTGTGCTGCTTCTGCTTTCCTCCAGTACTGCTTTGTGCAAGATGTTGGGCCAGAACAGCGCATGAGACACATTGGGATGCCTTACATCTCTTGAGCGTTAAGATAGGCATTGCCTTGGTCCGTGATTAGTGTTTGCTTTGACCCCAGCCATAAAGGGTTGATCTGTTTTAGAGGAGATTGGTGGAAGCAGTTTCAACATACCTCTGAAACAGTAAAGCAAAGAAAACAGCATGTAATATATGCAGTAATGGCTGTGGAGCTTTGACTATTTTACTCTAATTGTGTGTATTAATGGGGAAACATATCATTTTACTGCTCTCTGGTTGTTTTGTTTATAAACATATAAGAAAAGATATTTTTCAGTAACATTTTTCTTGTATGTTTTTTTAAAAAATGACTCAAATTAAGCTGCTTACATTTAATATAAAAGATAAATATGTAATAATTTTGAATAAAAGTCTTAGCAGACATAATCTCAATACTATTTGGCAATAAAACTATATACCAAAATACATGAATAAATGTAATAAACCACTGCATTTCATTTACTTTTTATAGCACGTTTATGCAATTGCAAATAAGGGCTACAGTAAAAAGATAAGTGGGTGGTCTGGCGCATAAGGTAGAACAAACTGCAAGCAGCCAGTCAAGTTGTTTCACCCAAAAGCCTGGGTACCCAGAGTGAAAGGAAAAAAGTGAACTTCTATGAAGTAAAATAGAGGGTGGAAATTATCTCTGCTGATTAAAAGAAGAACTGTTTCCTACAGCAGCGGTCCTTAAATCTGGGTTTGAACATACTGGACTTCAGTTCTTAGAATCCATATCCATTGGTCGTGGTGGCTGGAAATTTGGGGGCATTTGTCCAACAACATGGGAACGCCAGTTGAGGAGCCCAGATTCTATACACCCAGAGCAATAGGAGTGAAACACAACAACAACAAAAACAACCACAATGTAGTTTGTCCAGCACTCAAACTTCTGACAGCGTTCTCGTTTGATTCTTTCCTCCAGGAGATAAGAGAAAGAGACATTTCAGAGCTAAATAGCGAAAACAATCCAGTGGTATTTAGTGGAAAGTACTGTACAGAGTGGAAACTCAACCTGTACAGGGAAGACTTCTGTCTGAACGTTTTGGGTTTGTTTTTAGTCAATGTTAATCAACAGATCATTACAGTGGCTCAAAGACAGAGGAGATTACTGATGATGAACTCTCCCATTTAGTTAAGCTATTGGCTTCATCCGGGATGTATATTTTATTAAATATTACACATTTTAATTCTCCTTCCTCCCCAGTCATGCCATAAGAGGCACACAAGCGATTACGGTAGTTACATTTGTTGTGCTGAAGAGAGTACAATACGCTCTTCAGGAGAATCTCTGGAAGAAGGGCAGCAGAGGGCAACTTTGGCTCCCTACATCCTTGCTGCTCTAGCTTCAGCTGCAGATTGCTAGCTATGCCATACGTTTGGTGTCAACAGCATGTATCCACGTACATCCAATATCTCCTGGAGCTGGGAAGGAAGTATCTTTCTTTTGTCTTTGTACCAGAAGCGGAACTTATTTTTGTACTGTTGCCAAGGCCAGATTCTTCCCATAGACTATTCCCTGACCCAAAGGAAATGGCTACACATCATAACTAGAGAAACTGTGTGGAACATGGCTGCTACATAACACAAACCCGAGTGTCCCCTTGCTAGCTCAGAGATCTGGGAAGTCAGCGGGGTAAAAATCTAATAAATAAATAAATAAAAATGGGACGTTGGGTTGCCATTCGTTATGCGTCTATGCCCAAAGGAGTGAGGAGGGTGTCGGTCACTGGTTGGGAGGGTCTAGATGTTTCCTCTACAAAGCAGAACTGGCCTTAATGGAAAGTAAGCCCAAGTCCCAGAATCTAATCAAATGGGAGAGGAAAGTGACTGGGTATCAAATCAAAACTATCGACTGCTGAACTCCCAACCAACAGAAAGGACAGCTGAGGTATCCTTTTCTATTTTATAATACCTTGTAAATGTGGAAGGTCCACGTTGCCAATCCTTTGGATTTTCTCCAGAAGGGCAGCTGCTTACCTCCTCCTGATAGATGTAACACAGGTTCAGAGGTTGAGATGTATGAAATGCCATTTACCCCCTCCCCCCCAAAAAAAAACCAACACCACTTTAATTCACCCCAGGTGTGACAAAAGATGTGTTCTTGCCTAGTGAGGCTAGTAGAAATGAGACAAGGAGGGACTTGTATTTCCTGATCAAGGCCATCTGTTTAATTAAAATCTTCAAGTCCCCATCTAGATTGTGTCATCTCTTTTCTAAAGGATGAGTAGAGTTGGGGGAGAGAGAGGGGGGGTAAAGCCGTATCTTGGCTTTAAAGTGCTAGACATGCAGAAATGAAGAGTATGGGGTGAAGGTACAAAGGTGTGTGCTGAGAGAAAAAAGGGCAGAGCTCAGACACGATACATGCTGAAGGCTGTTAGGAAGACCACCTTAAGGGATAGGTTCTGAAGAGAAATGATGAAAGTGGCCTGAAGGGGGGCTTCGGTGGGAACACTGAGTGCAACATGGTGCTTTCAGGAAGGGAGTCTGTGAATTACTGGTAGGGTGATAGTGGACACTGCTCTAAGAAATTTTTTATAGATGTTGAGTGAATGGATACATGTGAGAACTAAGAAAAGAGGCTTGCCTACAAAGGGTACTGGAACATAGGCCTGAATCAAAGGATGTCTGAAGGCACTCCAAGCATTCTTGAATGCCAGCCTTAGAATGATCCATGTGTTTACTATGACACCATCTGGGGAAAGCCTGCCAGGTTACTTCACAGAGTTGTAGCAAAGACAGATAGGGCAAAGCTAAAAACATAGATATAAATTTGTCCAAATAGCTCACACTCAAGAATCTCTGCTCCTCAGTTGCCAAGAAGCCAACCTAAACCACTGTGGGCTGAGGTAATGTAATGGGCCTTGAAGAAAAAGACTGGAAATCCCTGGGCTTTCTCCTGCAGGATGAACAATCTAGGCATCCTAGTCCTCTGCTTTTGCTGTTCTGAAGCAGGAGAAGAACCGGGGTACCTTAGCATTTTGTGGAAAGCAAACAGGTGTATCTAGGAAAACCCAAATCAGCTCTGAATTTGACAGAATTCTCTTGAGTCCAGACTCGATACTCCTGGTTCTTACTGTAGTTGGCAGCAACTTAGGTAGTTGGCAGCAACATCCAGTGTCCCCTGTGTGTGATGCACTGAAGTGGACAAGAGATGTGATTCCATCCAAGGGAAGAGATGCATCACCATTGTGTGAAGGGCAGTTTTGATCAGGGTCTTCACAGTCTATCAGGAAAGTTTTTGGCCACAAAGCTGTGAGTCCTGGGTGGAATGTATTCTATCAAACATTGGGGTTGTTAGCTAGGCGACAACTCCAGCCAATTTATACTGCCTGCAACTTCTCCCATTGATCAAGTCCTTTGACTAAGCAGTGGGCACCCCATCCTGTGAGACTGGCATCTGTAGTCAAAGTGATAATCTGGGTATCTTTAGAGGGACCCCCTGTGCAAAAGGGAGCATTGAAGGGGTGGAGAAGACTAAAGAATTACATGCTTTTTTACTGGCAATGATTAACAGATGAGGAAAAAGGGGCAGATGCTAGTCCAAACTGTATGGCTTTGAACTAAAAGTGGCAGTTGCCCACAGCAAAACAAGAGAGTTGCCTGTGGCAAGGCCAAATAGGTACACCAAGGTATACAGTACTTCTGTACAATTTACTGATGAGGAAATCTCCAGGGTGAAGGGACAGCAAGATAATCTGAATTGTTTCCACCCTGGACCTCCTATTCAAATGTGTTGACAATCCTGAGATCCAGGATTGGCCAAAGAGATTTGTCTTTCTTCTGGACCACAAAGAGGATGTATACTCCTATGAACTCAAGAAAGGTTCCACAGCTCCAGTCTTGAGATGTTTGATTACTAGGGAAACAGCTACCTGGTTCTAGACTGGTGATGACGGGAACTTGCTCCTGAAGGTCTGTGTGAACTCCATGAGATAGCCCTCTCAGTTTGGAGCACCCACTGAGCTGTGGCCAACCAATCCTGGAACAGAAGAAGGCAGAACGTATATCCTTCCAGTGATAGAGAAGCAGGTGGCCAAATGTCCGTAGTTTTATTTTGGTCCCTTGCAGGAGGAAACTGAATGATTGGTTCAGAATGGATTCTGAGGTCATGGCTGGTAGCTGGACTGGAATCTAGATCTGGACGAGAGAGGATGGCTATTAAATTCCCTGAGCCTGGAAAATACTCTGGAGAAATGAAATTAAAGGGAGGCTCAACGGGGTCATCACTGATCGTTCTTATAGTCAGTAGGCATAGCCTTCTTTTCACCCTCAGTCTCCAGAAAGGCATTCTTAATGGCATCCTCCCTGAAGAGACATTTTCCATCATAAGGAACTACATCCCAATTTGATCTCCAATGCTTTAGCCACACAGACCTTCCTCCTGTAGCTACTGAGACTGCTCTGGCTGCAAAGCTGAGCAAATCCCACATAGGCAAAGGATTTGCCACAACCTATACAGTTTGATTAACAACCTCTATAAAAGGATAGTATCTGCTAGCATTTATCTCCTTCCTCCCTTCTTTTGTTGTTGTTCTGGGTTTTGTGTGGGTTTTTGTGTGGATGTGGATGTGTGAGGGTTTCCCATCTGTTGAGGTCTATTCCTAAGGCCTTCAGATCCCGCTTGCAGATATCCTTGTATCGCAGCTGTGGTCTCCCTCTGGGACGATTTCCCTGCACTGACCATTCAGCCTGGAGGCAGGCAGTGCTTCACGGCCTCTCCCAATTTGAAGAGACCCTTGTCCAGCAGGCCGAGGCAAAGAGAAAGTCACAAAAGCAGCAAAACCAGGGAGCTGGACAGGGGACAGATTGGATTTGTCTTCAGTGTGGAAGAGATTGCCACTCTCGAATTGGCCTCTTCAGCCACACTAGACGCTGTTCCAAGTCCTCCATACAGAGCACGACATCATAGTCTTTCGAGACTGAAGGATGCCTAATGTAATGTAATGGATGTGTGAGGTAAGTAGAGGAAAAGAATATGGAAAAGTATGGAAAATAAAAAAAAAGAGTTTAAGATGAGAGAGCGAGCAAAGGAGCCTGTCCTGGGCAGGTCAGGGGAAAGAAAACTGGGAAGAGCTACAGGGGAACAAACGTGATCAAGCATTTCCATGTTTGCCTTTTCTGGAGGATGATGGGATTAATCCATTCCTGGATGGCTCCCTGCTGCAGAATGAGAAAGCACATGTGCTCAGAAGGCTGAATTTTCAAAGGTCTTAATATACAACCTGTCAAATATCCAAAAGGGCCACATTTTCCTCATCAAATGTGGAAGGATGGCTAATATATTTAATTTTTAATCCGTTTATCTCATCCCAAATGACCTTCTAGCATGTGGCTAAAACTGTACTGTTCTAACATGTCTTCAAAGCTTATTTGAAAAGTGGCTGTTAAATAACATTTTAAAACACTGAAAAATATTTTAACCTGTTCTGAAAAATACACATAATGTCAACCTCGCCATTGTTCATTGTTTTAGAAAACCTGCTGGGCAGAAAAGCAATAGATACATTAGAGTAATAAATTAATTAAATCTGTCTCTTGTTGACACTTCCTGAAGATGTTGGAGGGAGAGAAAGGCTATGAAAGGGATAGCTAGACAGGAAGTTGTGTCAGCTTGACTTCATTGTCATTTAGAAAGTGACAAGCACAATTATCCGTTTACCAACATGTTCCATGAATTTCTTTCCCACCTACAATATATTCAGCACCCGGTCACCTTAGGAAGATTCTCAAGCAGGCATAAAACATAATCCACAACATCATTTATATAGATGTCATATAGACTTCTGTCAGCCAGCAAAAAAATACACTTGAGAAGTCCCGATCTTCTGTTTCATATCCACATGAGAAATTTGGCAGAGAAAAACATTTTGCACCAGCTTATGTTATTCAGAATTGTTCTTTCCAGTATAACAAAGTACTAATGTGAAGACTCCTGCCACAGGCAAACATGCAGCAGCCCAGGGAACTGGATCATGCTTTCCCTCCATAAATACACATTTTCAAATGATACTATCTCTTTCTCTCTCTCTCTCTCTCTCTCAAACAATATAAGGACTTTTCCACAATATCTCATGACACAAAGTGGAAATGCATCTTATCCTCTACAGACAGACAACCTTGGCTTGAAATATATATATATCAGTCAGTGGACTTAGCTTCTTGGAGTGGAGAGCTACAGTGTCTGGAAATGTGTGTAAAAATAAATAACATACAAAAATAAACCAAGAAGCCTTGCAGCCTCCTTCCCTATTCCTGAGTATACTGGTGGTTTGGAATCCACGTTGCTAAGCTGCTGCTTTGGACAGCCTCTTTTGCCAATGAGAGACTTACTGCTGTGTTCATGATCAGGACGCAAACGCCGCTGAGTGCCATAGGCTGACTCGTCAGTAAGAGGGTGCTAACTGTCCTCTTAAAACTATTTACGTGGCCTATAATACCACCGGGTTTTGTACACCAAGAAAGCATGTTCCTGTGCAGCTACATTAGCCATGGAGAAGCCTGTAAAAAGTGTGTAAGACAGCCCTAATAATCAAGGACAACAGAAAGTTTGAACATTTGCAAATCTAAGTTCTGGCTCCGAAAACATGCGTGGAGTGACTTTTTTTTAGCAATCTGGCCAACATTTGTGATCTAGACCAGAGTCATTTTAATTCCAAGTCAGAGTAAAGCATTAGAAAAGAAGCCCTTCTGTCACTGTGGGAATTAAAACAGACGTGTTATGCTTTTTTAAAGCCATATTGCCCTTTATTCATATTCCTTTTTCAGCTACAACATCTTTTAAAAAAACCTAATAAAGACAGAAATGAACAATCTAAAGCTCAAGTTTTACAACTGCTGCTTTCTTGCTCTTAGCAAGAAGCAACGTTGTCACCACCTTGAGTTTGTTGATTTCATATTCTCTGTGTCTTGGCAAGAGTTATAAATACTGGATCAGTGACAACATACTCCCAGTATCAGGGCTGACTCTCCAAGCATGCATGGATTGCGCTCCAGCCTTGTTCCTCTCTGGGCAAAATAGGGCAGTATATTAACCGTTGCATTTCAAATACAAATTAATTATCTTTGTTATCTGAAGCCTACATGAATGCATCCACACACACAAGCATGAGCAGATTTGCGAGAGCTTTTTCCTTGCTTAGCTTGGTAATGTGTAGGAAATGTGAAAAATGCAAGAGATCCTCCTCTGAAGTAAAGGAGGAGCTACAGGCAAGGAGTGCCAAACTGCGACATTTGTAGATTTTGGAACTCTTAACAGAACACCCATTTGCTTTCATTTTCAGTCCTCTTGCAGTGGACACAGAGACGACAGATGTAATGCAATTAATCTAGCACAAACAAATAAAACGTGAAATGGTCTGGGGTTTCAGTAATAAAAACAAGTGAAGTCCCAAAGTCAGGAAAAACACTGCACATCTGAATTACTTCCACAAAGTCTTGTTCTAAGTGTAACTATTGTTACAAAACAATGGTTCAAAACAATACAGTGGTGCCTTGCTTAGCGAGGTTAATCCGTTCCGATCCATCGTTAAGTGAAATAAAAAAGCCCATAGGAACGTATTAAAACTGATTTAATACGTTCCTATGGACTTAAAACTCACCGTTCTGCGAGTTTCCTCCATTGCGGCGGCCATTTTGGATGCCTCGTTAGCGAGGCAAAACAGCGGCCGCCATTTTGTTTTAGCGGCGGCCATTTTGGAACCGCCGATCAGCTGTTCGCTATGCTTTGATCGCGTCCGCGCAATCATCGCATAGCGAAAAAAGCCCATAGGGGCCATCGCTGAGCGAACGCTCCAGCGATGGCCTGGGACCCCTCGTTGTGCGGTTTCATCGCATAGCGAAGCATTTGCTATGCAAGGCACCACTGTAGTTGGACTGCCTTGATCCATGTTTGCATAACACAATGGCACTATGTCAGAGTTGCCATGGGTTCTTTTGAATCCATGAGTGGTTCAGTGGTAGATTGGGAGGAATCCCCTGTAAGCATGATGAAATCGATCAGTTTTGGTGGGTGTGGAGGAGAGCAGCCCCTCGGCACCCTCTCATGGATCTAGTGCCGTCCCCATGTCTTGGGATTGTTCCTGTTTCCAGTGGTGGCCTGCAGAAGAATCAAAAGCGGGGTACAGGGTTTTGGAACAATTACTAATAATTAGTCACACAATTGTTACAAATTGCAATTACTTAGTCAGACACGATTAAACGACTAAACAACAACAAACCCACACCCTGGCCTCCATTTTCATAAAGCCCAGCTCTAGATTCAGAGTGGCATGATTGTTGTTAATAATGTGCCATCAAGTCACTCCTGATTTATGGCAACCTTTTAAACGAGTGACTTCTGAAAAGTCCTATCCTCAACAGCCCTGTTCAGCTCTTGCAAACCCAAGGGCATGGCTACCTTCATTGAATCAATTATGCGTATATTTCTTGGTTAAACATGCTATATCAGTGATGCTGGAGATAAAATGGGCACTATGCAGCAGGTCTCGGAGGCAAGTACATTTTCATTTATCATCCTGCATAGGACTGTAATCTGGGCCCATGTAATCCATGCCAGTCTTCTCTTAATAGGTAGTTTGGAAAAAATATGTCTAGATAGAGCAGGAAGAGGGAACCTGTTATGGACAATGTGGCGATCCCCTCTGAAACCCCTATTCCCTCAGGTCTTCACGAGGTTCTCGCTCTTCTTTCTTCGCTGCCACCAGGTATTGCTGCTCCAATACCATTTAATCAAGAAGACAAGTGTGCTTTTAAAACTTAACTTATTTATTAGCTCAGGGAAGATTAATAATAGTATTATAAATCACAGGTTGCTAATCACTTGTATTTGAATCAGTTCTACTTTGACTTTAAACTCCTACTAACACTCTGTTCCATTCAGAGTTCTTACAGATCTCTAACTCACTCTTAGTTCACTTTTAAGTTTCACACTGTCTCTCACTACCAGAATCTCCCTTCATACTCCATACACCAGCCTTTATATCCAGCCCCCTCCCCCCTTGGCCCCACCTTCCGTCTTCTCATTGGCTCCTACTCCACTGTTCAGCTGTGACGGGCAGGTGAGGGCAGGGCTGTTTGCTACAGACAACAAATCCCATAATCACAGTCCACTTACCACTATTAGTGGGGGTGATGGACACTGGAGTCTAACCACATCTGAAACACTCCAAGTTTCCCACCACTGTCCCAACTAGAAGAGTGGCTTACAAATCAAGTCTCTGAAACCTAGCAATGAGTATGAGAACCCAAACTATTTTATGTGGTTTGCCAAGGACAGGAAGTGTAAATTAGTTTATCTCCTTTTTCCAAAGCCCACCATCTTGAAGTATCATAATGTAATTTATTTCTTCCCTCTCCATATCATTGGTTCACGTCCATTCTTGATTACCTCAGAGAAAATCCAAATGAGAAGAATCCTAAATAAGAGACAGCCGGCATTTAAACAAGCTTCAGTGATTTAAAAAAATTTAGTAAGAAAACAAAATAGTTTCTGGCTTGACGCAGAAGTTAATATATAGCCTGGAGTGGAGAGATAAGGAAGCAAATATTTCAAGGGCCTAAACCCTCGACAGTGGAGAGGAGCCATATGCATGGTACAAGAAGGCATAAGAAGTGAAAATAAGAAGAGTCCACTTCTGAAGAAAGAAATGCGAACCTTTTGCTTGATAAACAGGCATCTCCAGGGAGGTGGGATTACATGCCACGAGCCTTTAGGAACCAGTTCTTAGCTAGCAGAAAAACATGAGGTGCCTCCTGACTCTCAGGCAGCCATATATTTATTGAGGGCGAGACTGCAACAACGAATTGGTTGAGCTCAGTTCAACGCTGAAGTAAAATCATGAGGAGTGTCCTTCAAATCGCAATGTTTGCTTGTCCTTATGAAGTAGTATATTTGAGACAGAGAGCAAGAGTTGCTTAAGCTGTATTCTATAACCTCGCAGTCCTACAACTTTCATTTGTACAAGACAGCAACAGGTTTCAAACCCTAATGGGCATTGGTTTGAGGAATTCTTGTGTCATAAACCTGAATAGTTATAAGCAATCTATTGTAGGCAAAATAATTAAGGTATTGCAAGCTAGAATCTGTATGGTTTATTAATGCAAATCGATAAAAAAGTATAAAGTGGCAAATTTATGCTTTGTGTCCTCTGTTAGAGTGATCAAAATAATACCAGTCTAGAGAAAAAGGGTAAAGCCCTTGCCAGAGTTTCCGGATATACTTTTGATGACTTTTAATATAGGATATTCGTTTTAGAAGGCAAAGACAATGAAGTTGGCAGTGATCTGGAAAATGGAAATTACGGACAGAGTAGGAAGATGAGAGAGGCAGAAGGAAAACAAGGCAAATGGGCTGGAAGGTTGATAAAACAAAGACCTAGTGAATATAGGGTGTGTGATGGTCCTGAGGTAAGTCAGGGCTGGTCAGGAAGTAGACAACAGTGGTAGAGAGCTTGATGACAAGAACTGGGATGGAGAAGCAGTAGCTGAAAAGTCAAAGGCCAGGGGAAGGAAGCAGTGATAGAGTCATGCGGAAAAAAAGAGGAGATGGAGGGAGTGAGATTGATTCAAAATCTCACACAAGGCTTGAAGCCAGGAAGGCGTGTGTGCCTTTGACAGGAAGAAAGGAAGGAAGTTTGCTTGGAAGCCAAGAAATTATGGGCCCATGAGCCAGAGTCGAGAACTGAATACATCCTTGCACTTCTAAGATTTTCATTTTAAGAATTAAAACTAGTTTGGAATGCCAGGCTTTAAATATAAGAAATATATTGTTTTGTATTTAAAATTAGTGAATTGTTGGGATTTGCGGTCCAAGGGAAAAGTTCACAGTCCACTGCCAGGTACTTGGATGAAGTTCCCATTTTTAGTCCTAAACGTCTCCAGAGAAAAAGAAAGTCCTGTTTTTCAGAGAGCAAGGCTTGAAAAACAACTTGTGGGTTGCTGCCATTAATGGTAAGCAGTCATCTCTCTAAAAAGACCAACTATTTGTGAAATTAATGTCTGTAAAGAATCATCCTGTTACAAATGGCAGCCATGGAACCTGTCTGTCTCTCTCTCTTTATCCTAAATATAGGATTCTAACAATCTGGTCCAGCAACAGATTTCCATCCATTAAGGAATGTGGCTCTGTCCCCACTTAATGCCATTAATATTTTGCATAGAGTGTATATGTGTGCATGTGTGTGAATGTGTGATCCATGCTGGCATGGCATATGTCTGTGCATTAAATGATTGTTTAAAAGCTTTTTCCTTGATTTAAAAAAAATAACTGCTTGTAGAAATTATTTATAGTACCTCAATAATAAATGTAACAAAATCAATGTGTATGAGAGATGTGCTTTGCTCATTTTTTATTTTATTATTAACTTACTTACTTTGGTAAATAAAATGAACCATACTACACACTTATACAGTACTATTTTTTTCCATCCATGCTGAGTGATTCTTGTGGTTAAGGTGAAAAAATATTGTAAAATCAGGATAATGGAGTTGGAAGTTGCCTATAAGGCCACCGAGACCAACCCACTGCTCAATGCAGAGATCCAAATCACAGCAGATCTGAGAGATGATTGTCCAATTTCCATCATGAATGTCTCCAGAGATTGAACGCTCATCACCTCTCAAGGTATTTGGTTCCATTGTTGTACTGCTTTCTACAAGTAAGAAGCTTTCTCCTGATATTCATCCAAAATATGGCTTCTTGTAACTTGAGCCCATAGTTACGTCTCCTGCACTCTGGGATGACCGAGGACAGATCCTGCCCCTCCTCTGTATGACTATTTTTCAAGTATTTGAAGAGTGCTATTCTATTTCCCCTCAGTCTTCTTTTCTCAAGGCTAAGCAGGCCCAGTTCTTCCAGTATGTCCTCATAGAGCTTGGTTTTCAGTCCTCTGATAATTCTTGTTGTCGTCCTCTGAACTTGCTCCAGTTTGTCCTCATCTGTCCAGAAATGGACACAGTACTGAAGATAAGGTCTAACCAGTGGCGAACAGAGGGCAACTAGTACTTCATGGGATTTGGAGACTATACCTCTGTTACTGCAGCCTAAAATAGCAATTTCCCTTTTTGCAGTCACATCACTCTGTTGGCTCATATTCAGCTTGTGACCTACAACTATTCCAAGATCCTTGTCGCTCATAGTACAACTGAACCAATTATCCCCTATCTTGTAACATTTCATTTGTTTTTCTCCCCAAGTGTAGAATTTGCCTACCAATCCATTTCGATGCCTTGATCTACTGACTCTTGTTGAGTTTTGATAGAACCATCAAGATTTAAAACCTCACTATATCTTACTGTTTTCTTGTTTTCTCTCAGATGTGGTAGAGCAAATGCTTCAATTGGCATCACCCAGTGTGGTATTTTGATATACATTTGGTTTTTCACTTTATTCAACATTGACAGAAGTGCCTTCCTTAATATATGGTTGTTAAATTGTTTTAAATCAGTCCTGTTATACCCTAAGAATGCATGCCAGCTCCATTTCAAATCATATCCTTCTAATTTCAAGAGCCTCGTATTTTCCAATGTTATCCACTCCTTAATCCATACCAATGCAGATGCCCTATAGTAGAGAAGCCAATTCGGGAGCCCCATTCCTCCTCTTATTTTTAGGTCTTGAAAGTGCTCGATTTTAATACTGGGTTTCTTCCCCTGCCGGATGAATTTGGAAATGCATTTTTCAGGCTCCTTGAATATTATTTGTTCTTCATCGTGGTCTTCTGTGAATGCACACAAAGGGTTAATACCAGCGCCAGCGTTGGGCCTCTCGGAACGTTTTCTAGCTGCAAGAGAAAAGTAACAATGTTTAGGACTACCCCTACTGCGCACGCCCAGCCTAACCGTCCCTCAGTTCCATTTTTCCGCCTAGCGGTTTGGAGCCTCTCGTCTTAGCTGCGTTTATTGCTGCGTTATTGCGATCTATCTGATTTTTGGCTTTGACCTTTGCTTCGCTCACGGACTACCCTAGCGCTTTTTCCCTTCAACTTGACGACCCGGTGTATATTCTGGCTTACTCGGACTGTGTTTGGACTGCTCTGCCTTATCCTTGGACTTGTCGTTTCGGTTTCCTTACTACCCTATGTCCCCTTCAGGGCCGTTCAGCAGGTGTGTGGTGTGCGACCGCAAAATCCCCCATCAAGACGGCCACGATACTTGCCTGTATTGTTTGGGCGAGTCGCACAATCCCAAAGCTTGCCCACACTGCAAAGCCTTCACTAAGGCCGCTCTCAAGGCTCGCCAACAGCGCCTTAAACTTCATCTGTGGGAGTCAACGTTGTCTTCCACGGCGCCCTCTGAGGGGGAAATGGCTTCCACTTCTCGAGCAGCTCCTGTTCACTCAGTCGTCTCCAAAGTTTCCAAAATGTCGAAGAAATCCGCGTCGTCGAAATCGGCCGCTCCTGCTTCACCCGAGCCTCCGGCTCCGAAAGCTAAGCCGTCGAAATCGTCCAAAGCTAAGGCGGCCGCCCAGCTTAAAATGACATCTATTCCACTTTCTCCGAGCTCGGGTTCCATCCCATCGCCAGTTCTTGAGGAGTTGTCGAGGCGCTTCGGGGCCTCGGCCGAGGCACCCGCACCTCCTCCTGCTCGACGTACTGAAGTGATACCGCCTTCGGGAAGGTCTTCCCCGACGCCGAGCCAGTTAGTCGCCGTCACTACTGGCCTCGCTTCTGCCCCACATAGCCCTTTTCCTGCGGGCCAGGGGTCGCCTCCCGTGTCGATCTCGTCCGTACACTCGGACTCGAGATCTCCTCGAGAGAAGATACCTCGATCACCTGTGCGCTCGAGGTCTAAATCTCCTCGAGGCAAACGTTCTCGCACGGAGAAGCATGGCTCCCCGAGTCGGTCCCCGTCCTCCGGCCGCTCGAGGTCGAAGTCTCCTCGACAGAAACGATCGAAGAAGAGGCATCGAGCTTCCACTCAGTCCGACTCTAGCGATCGCTCGGACTCGAAATCCTCTAAGCGTAAACGCTCTAAGAAGAAGCACCATTCTCATCGACGTCGTACCAAGCACCGACGTCGGTCCTCTTCTTCCCGTTCGGCGGATTCCGACCGCCCTAAGCGTCGTAAGCACCATCGACGTCGACGCGGCCGTTCGCGGTCTCCTCCTTCGTCGTCGACATCCGCCTCTCGAGACCGGTACCGCAAAAAGATCCGGTACATATATGTCTCTTCTTCTTCGGAGTCGACCCGACCTCGACGCCGACGCCGGGCCATTCGAGCCAAAGACCACCCTCTTCCGGTACCGGTTGCCCCTCCACCGCAACCGGCCCCTCCCACCTCGGCACCGACCGTGGTCCCCGTTCGACCCCCGACAACGCAGGTCGACGTCGAGAAGCCCCCTCCAAGGAAGAAGAGGGACGTCTTCTCCTCTGATCCAGATGAGGTGTCCACGGAGCGGTCTTCTGACTCCGATCAGGAGCCACCCCCACCCTTACCACCGCATGATTTACCTCCGGGTGATCTGGTGCTTTCCGATACTGGCGATACTCACGCTCCTTCTCCATCTGAGGATTTTTCTTCTTACTCTCAGATGATGTCCAGGCTTGCCAAGACGCTTAAATTGGACTTGAATCTCCCTTCCCCTCCAGGAGAGGACTTGTTCTTTGGAGACATAAAACGAGACAGTACCGCTCCCCCCAGTATAGCCTTTGTGCCTGTAGTTATGGAGGCCATCAAGGAATTCTGGGCTCAGCCTGCGGCTACACCTAATGTCCCTCGTCGCACAGAACACTTCTACAAGATTCATGGGGCCGATACTCATTTTCTGCTCAAGCATCCCATTCCAAACTCACTCATTGTTGAAACAAGCTGTTCAAGGCCTTCGGCCAAAGCTCATGTTACTCCAGTCGACAAGGAGGGTAAAAAGCTGGAACTCATCGGCAGGAAAATCTACTCCCTTGTCACCTTGCTACTTCGAGTCATAAATTATCAAACTGTTTTGGGAGCTTATCACAAACAATTGTGGCTCAAACTTTTGCCTGGGTTGAAAATGATACCTGAAGACACCAGGCAAGCTTTTCTTAACTCATATGAGGAAGCTCAGACGGTATCCAAGTATGAACGTCTTTCCATCAGACATGCAGCAGAAATCTCTGCCAGAGTCCTCATGTCTGCCATCTCTATCCGGCGCCATGCTTGGCTCCGTTCTGCGGACATAATGGAGGACGTCAAATCAAAAGTTGAAAGCCTCGCCTTCGACGCTACCGGGCTGTTCAACGAAAAGACCGACTCCCATTTGGAGGACCTTCATAAGGCTAAGAGAACTGCTAAGTCTTATTCTGTTCAGACTCAATCTAGACAGCGACGCCCTCAATGGCGTAAATCTTATGGACAGTATCAATCTTCCCAACAATACCGTCCTTACAAACACCTTCCTCAGCAGCGCTCTGGCCAGTCCTCTTCTTCTGTCCAGGGCTATCAGGGATACCGCCCTCGTCCGCCCCATCGCCGCCAACCTTTTAAGCCACCTGGCAGAAAACAAAAACAGTATCTTTGACTTTCGGCCCCCCGTTTTCACCCACTCACCACCTACCACCCGCCTTCAACCGTTTCTTCACAACTGGTCTGTCATCACAAACGACACTTGGGCTCTAAAAATTATTCAGCACGGTTACCAGCTGGAGTTTATAAGATCTCCTCCGCTGGGTTTCATTACTCATTCTCCCTTCGACTCCTCGCTAGAGGAAGAAATATCATCTCTCTTAGAAAAAGAGGCCATCTCTACAGTACCACCTCACGACGTACAATGCGGGTTTTACTCCCGCTACTTCGCCGTCTCAAAAAGCGGAGGAGGCATAAGACCCATCCTCGATCTAAGACTCCTCAATACTTACCTGCGACCCAGACGGTTTCGGATGCTTACCTTAGAGTCCATCATGCACTTGCTGAAAAAGAGCAACTGGTTCGTCCTTATAGATCTAAAGGACGCATACTTTCACGTCACTATTCACCCCGACCACCGCAGGTTCCTTCGGTTCATCTTTCAGGACACGGTCTACGAATTCCAGGCCCTGCCATTCGGTCTGTCCACAGCTCCCCGGACCTTCACCAAGGTTATGGCTCCGGTGGCGGCTTACCTTCGTCTCAGGGGCATTCACGTTTACCCTTACCTGGACGATTGGCTCGTAGTCTCCACCTCGAGAAGGCAATCCCTGAAAGACACAAGATTCATTCTGTATCTTCTTTCCAATCTCGGTCTCACTGTCAACAATCAGAAATCCCGGCTCATTCCCTCCAAGACAGTTCAATACATAGGGGTCTGCTTGGACGCTGTAAAGGGTCGAGTCTTTCTTCCCCCGGAAAGAATACACAAGATTCGACGAGCCATCAGGAAATTTTTCCCCGGTGCTCGGGTGACAGCCCACCATGCCCAGCACCTCCTCGGCCTGATGTCTTCTACGACGCCGGCGCTAGCGCACGCTCGCCTCAAACTCCGGTCGCTCCAATCTTGGTTTCTCACCCTTTTCGACCCCATGATCGACAGTCAAAGGAAACGCCTTCGTGTCACCCCGGAGCTCACCAGACAACTCCAGTGGTGGATGTACACACCCCATCTCACGGTTGGCCGGCCCTTTCGTCCACTCCGTCTCACCGTTCAAGTTACAACGGACGCCAGTCCGTCCGGCTGGGGGGCGCACTGCGGGCGCCGCACCATTCACGCCCTCTGGACGCCTCAAGAAGCCATGTTCCACATCAATTACCTGGAACTGCTGGCGGTTATCAAGGCCTTCAAGTCCTTCCTCCCTCTCCTCCGCGGCCGCGGAGTTCAGCTAGTGACGGACAACACTACCACAATGCACTATGTCAACAAGCAGGGAGGAACCCGCTCTCATTCACTCCTGTATCTCTCCATCCTCCTTTGGGAATGGTGTTACCGTCATCATATCTACCCGGTGGCCATCCATGTAACCACGGAGGACAACACACTTGCCGACACTCTGAGCAGGCTTCACTATCAGACTCACGAATGGGAGTTGAACCCTCTGGTCTTCCAGGACCTTTGCAACCAGTGGGGGACCCCAGTGCTGGACGTGTTCGCATCCCCTCACAACGCAAAATGCTCCCGCTATGCCTCCCGGGCAGGTCTCGGTCACCACTCGCTCGGCGACGCATTCATGATTCCATGGAACCAGGGTCTCTTGTACATGTTTCCACCGATCCCGTTAATACAGAGATCCTTGATCAAACTCCGACGCTCGATGACTCCGGCCATCTTCATCGCACCCTTTTGGCCTCGCCAAGTGTGGTTTCCCACTCTAGTCAGCATGGCTGTGGACTCAGTAACCCTTCCAATGTGGCCAGACCTACTGACCCAGGAAGCAGGCAAAGTCCTTCACCCCGACCTCGACACGCTCCATCTGACGGCGTGGAGGATCGTCCAGAAATTCAGGAGGTCTTGACCAATGCCATCAAACCCTCCACGTCTCGCTTGTATGCCTACAAATGGAACAGCTTTCTGAAATTTACCCAGCAGAGGGATCTCACCTCCTCACCTGTGTCTCTTTCCACACTTCTGCAGTATCTCCGTTACCTGTTTGATTTCCACCTGTCTATCTCTACTATCAAGGTGTACCTGGCTGCGGTTGTCTTCTTTCAGCCCAGAGCTTCTCCCTCATCCCGCTTTTTCTCCCATCCTACCGTCAGGATGTTTTTGAGGGGTCTCTCTAACCTCCGACCTCCCGTTCGTCCTCCACTCCCTCAGTGGTCCCTCCATTTGGTTCTGCATGCCCTATCCAGACCCCCATTTGAACCTATGGCTACCTGTGACCTCAAAATGCTCTCTTTAAAAACGCTATTCCTAGTGGCTATCACCTCTGCTCGTCGAGCTAGCGAGTTGGCAGCTCTCCGCCATGACCAACCTTTTCTTCAGTTCTTTAAGGACAAGGTTATGCTTTACCTGGACGTCTCCTTTCTTCCTAAGGTGGTCTCCGACTTCCACGTCAACCAGCCACTTATTCTGCCGACTTTGTTTCCGTCTCCGACGACTGATGTTGAACGCATGCTCCACATGCTCGATGTTCGACGGTCCTTAGCTTTTTACGTATCCAGGACCAAAGACTTTCGCCTGGCCAACAGACTCTTCCTTTGCCACTTTGGCCCTAAGAAGGGTTGCCCGGCCTCGCCGTCCACGCTCTCTCGGTGGCTCGTGTCTACCATCGCCCTTGCCTACGAGCTCAACCACAGAGATCCTCCACAGGGACTTAAAGCCCATTCCACCCGGGCTGTTGCCTCCTCCACTGCCTTACTTCGTGGCGTCGACCTGCCCGACATCTGCCGGTCCGCTACGTGGTCTAATGCCTCTACCTTCATAACCCACTACAGATTGGACGTGAGGGCAAAAGAGGAGACCAAATTCGGGAGGGCAGTGCTAGCATCGGCTCTTCAGTGACAGCCCACCATCCGGTTAGTAAGCGTGCTAATCACCCTTTGTGTGCATTCACAGAAGACCACGATGAAGAAAGAAAGGTTACTTACCTGTAACGATGGTTCTTCAAGTGGTCATTCTGTGAATTCACACAATCCCGCCCGGCCTCCCCTCTGTCTGTCTGTCACTGGCATCTCTCTGACTCGAGGGCCTATGGCGGACAAATGGAACTGAGGGACGGTTAGGCTGGGCGTGCGCAGTAGGGGTAGTCCTAAACATTGTTACTTTTCTCTTGCAGCTAGAAAACGTTCCGAGAGGCCCAACGCTGGCGCTGGTATTAACCCTTTGTGTGAATTCACAGAATGACCACTTGAAGAACCATCGTTACAGGTAAGTAACCTTTCTTTTTAAAACAATCAGAATTGTTTGAAATAGAAATATGAGTTTTGGTAGAATATTCATTTTGATTGTAGCAATTCTGCCCATCATTGACAATTGTAAATTTGTCCAGCTAGAAAGGTCTTTCTTAATTTCCTCTATCAGTTTCAAATAATTATCTTTCAGAAGAGCACTCTGTTTCCCCTAAAATAAGACCTAACCTGAAAATAAGCCCTAGTATGATTTTTCAGGATGTTCATAATACAACTCCAAAAATAAGCCCTAGTTAAGTGAAACTCCATCCTCCACCATTGTGCAGCAACCAGAAGATGACATGATTGTATTTGAATTATTGTAGATGGTTGTACATTACAAAAATAAAACATCCCTTGAAAATAAGCCCTAATGCATTTTGGAGCAAAAAAATAATATAAGACCCTGTCTTATTTTTGGGGAAACAGGGTACTTGTTTTATTTGTAAAAAAATATGCCCAAGTAGTTTACTTTCCTTCCTTCCTGGAAGTTTGTAATTTGTAATAGTTCATCAATCTCCTGTTTTTGAATGTTTTTAGTCATAATTTTTGTTTTCTTGTGGTTTATTTTTAACCCTGCCATTTCACCAAATTCTTTTAATTCCACCATTTTGGTTGTTTAGTTATTAAGTCTGTGTCCGACTCTTCATGATCCCATGGACCAAAACATGCCAGGCCCTCCTGTCTTCCACTGCCTCCAGGAGTTTGGTCAAATTCATGTTGGTCGCTTCAGTGACACTGTCCAACCATCTCGTCCTCCGTCGTCCCCTTCTCCTCTTGTCTTCACACTTTACCAGCATCAGGGTCTTTTCCAGGGAGTCTTCTCTTCTCGTGAGGTGGCCAAAGTATTGGAGCCTCAGCTTCAAGATCTGTCCTTCCAGTGAGCACCCAGGGTTGATTTCCTTCAGAATGGATAAGTTTGTTCTTGCAGTCCAGGGGACTCTCAAGAGTCTCCTCCAGCACTACAATTCAAAAGCAGCAATTCTTTGGCTGTCAGCCTTTTTTATGGTCCAGCTCTCACTTCCATACATTGCTACTGGAAGAGCCATAACTTTGACTATGTGGACCTTTGTTGGCAAGGTGATGTCTCTGCTTTTTAAGATGCTCTTTAGGTTTGTAATCACTTTCATCCCAAGAAGCAGGCGCCTTTTAATTTCGTGGCTGCTGTCACCATCTACAGTAATCATGGAGTCCAAGAAAATAAAATCTGTCACTGCCTCCCTATCTTCCCCTTCTATTTGCCAGGAGGTGATGGGGCCAGTGACCATGATCTTGGTTTTTTTGATGTTCAAATTCCACTGTTAGAGCTTCTATTGATTCCTTGGGGTTTTCAAATACTATAAGCAAATCATCTGCAAAGGCCTCACTTCACCCATTTCCCATGATTTCAAGAAAATAATAGACAGCAGTTCTGAAAGCTCCTCAACTAGTTCCTTGAATACTCTTTAATGCAGTTCATCTGGCCTCATCTGGAACTCATTCAGGCTCATCATATTTAATTATTGAACCCTTCTAAGGATCAGCTTAAAGGAACAGCAACAATCGTGGCAATACGGCTGGCGAAACGGCAATATTTCTCCAGCCGTATTGCTTCCTCAGAATGTCGTCCAGCAGAGCTGTTTCGGGTGGTCCGGGATCTTCTTCAACCGGGAAATCCGGTGGAGGTCCCGGACTGCTCATCAGCTCGCTGTGATGAGTTTGCCATACATTTTGAGGGAAAAATCGCTCAGATTCGCAGTGGGTTGGACTCCACAGTTACTGCAGAATCAGAGGATGTGTCCAGTGCGCCGTGCTTAGGTCCAGTATTAATGGATGAGTTTCAATTGTTGAGACCTGATGATGTGGACAGGGTGCTTGGATCTGTCCGTTCTACCACCACTCCGCTCGACCCTTGCCCATCCTGGCTAATTGGAAGATCAGCCAGGGGGGTTCGCACCTGGGTCCAGGAGGCCGTGAATGCCTCTCTGAGAGAGGGAGTGGTCCCTACCGCCTTGAAAGAGGCGGTGATTCGACCACTCCTTAAAAAGCCTAACCTGGACCCAAGGCTGGTGGTCAACTACCGACCAGTGGCGAACCTCCCTTATTTGGGCAAGGTGTTGGAGCGGGTTGTGGCTGGGCAACTCCAGGCGCTGCTGGATGAAACGGATTTTCTGGATCCATTTCAATCGGGTTTCAGGCCGGGTTTTGGTACAGAGACTGCCTTGGTCGCCCTGTACGATGACCTTTGCCGGGAGAGAGACAGGGGGAGTGTGACCCTGTTGATACTCCTGGACCTCTCAGCGGCTTTCGACACCATCGACCATGGTGTCCTTCTGGATAGGCTGGCTGGGTTGGGAGTTGGGGGCACTGTTTTACAGTGGTTCCGCTCCTTCCTGGCTGACCGTGTCCAGAGGGTGGTGCTGGGGGACAGTTGCTCTGCCCCATGGCATTTATGTCATGGGGTTCCTCAGGGCTCAATACTGTCCCCCATGCTGTTCAACATCTACATGAAACCGCTGGGAGAGGTCATCAGGAGGTTTGGGCTGAGGAGTCAGCAATATGCTGACGATACTCAGCTCTACCTCTCGTTTTCCACCAATCCAGGTGAGGCAGTTTCTGTGCTGAACTCGTGTCTGGACCTGATAATGGACTGGATGAGGGTTAATAAATTGAAACTCAATCCAGACAAGACGGAAGTGCTGTTAGTGGGTGCTTCGCCGGACAGGCTGGAGGGCCATTTCCCTGCCCTGAATGGGGTTACACTCCCCCTAAGGGACAGGGTCCGCAGCTTGGGGGTGCTCCTGGACCCCAGTCTAACACTGGAAGCCCAGGTGGACTCGGTGGCCAGGGGCGCCTTCCTTCAGCTGCGGAAATTATACCAGCTACGGCCCTACCTGGACGAGCGGAGTCTCATGACAGTCACACATGCACTGGTAACATCCCGCATAGATTACTGCAATGCGCTTTACGTGGGGCTGCCTTTGAAGACGGTCCGGCGATTGCAACTGGTCCAGAATCGAGCTGCGCGGCTGGTGATTGGTGCAGCTGCCACGGAACATATCAAGCCGATTCTGTATAAGTTACATTGGCTACCAGTTGCTGCCCGGGCCCAATTCAAAGTGCTTGTTTTGACATATAAAGCCCTAAACGGCTTGGGCCCTGAATACCTGAAGGACCGCCTCCTTCCATATGAACCTACCCGGCAGTTAAGATCTAGCCAGGGGGCCCTTTTGAAAGAGCCGTCCCTTAAGGAGGTAAGAGGGACGGCTTGTAGACAAAGGGCCTTTTCGGCAGCTGCCCCCAGACTATGGAATGCCCTCCCGACTGAGATTCGTCTGGCGCCGACGCTGATGACATTTCGGCGCCAGGTCAAAACCTTCCTGTTCCAGAAGGCTTTTAACTGAAATAATATTAGCTGTGGGTCTGATGGCAATTTTAATTGTATTTTAATTGTATTTTAATTATTTTATCTTTTGCTGTATTGAATTTTAATTATTGTAAGCCGCCCAGAGACCTCTGGGTAGTTTGGGCGGCATATAAATTGAATAAATAAATAAATAATAAATAAATAAATAACAGACTACATGTAGGCCATGAGAATTAACTTTTACAATGGAGTCTCGACCTACGCACTTAATCCGTATTGGAAAAGTGTCCGTAGGTCGAAAAGTCCATAGGTCGAAAATGCATTCCCCATAGGAATGCATTGAAAACCCATTAATCCGTTCCAGCCCAAGAAAAAAAATACCCGCCCAAATAAAAATAAAAATAGAACACTGCAGGCCCCTGGGGCTGCAAAAAAAAAAACAAACAAACACAAACACAACCCCACCAGCCCAATTCCACCCTGCAAAAGACCAAAAAAAACTTTTAAAAAAAGCAAAAAGCAGCACCTTACCTGCACCGCCACAACCACCACTGCCAGGAGGCCTCCCAGACTCTAACGCCCCGCTGCCGGGCCAGGGCTCTAGCTGCCACTGCTGGGCCTGGCCTCTGCCACTGGGCCTGGCCTCCCGCGCCACCTTTCTCCCCCGCCGCCAGGCTTTGCGAAGCCCGGCGGCAGGGGAGAAAGGCAGGAGCCAATCCGGCCTTTCTCCCCCACCGCGTGGCTTCTTCCGAAGCGCTGCACCCAATGATGGTTTCGGGAACAGACCCTTCTTGAAGCTGGTCCCCCCCCCTTTTTGTCCCACACCAGATCGGCAGGATGGCGCTGGAAGCCTGGGAGGCTGAGCCTCCGTTTTCCAAACCATTGGGGTGAAGGAGCTAAAGAAGCAGCCTCTTCGCCACCAACCAGTTTGAATTTCCCGCCCTTTTTCGGTCTGTACGTCAAAGCTCCAGCCGCAAGTCAATCCAAAATTTTGCGGCTGGAGCTGTCCATATGTTGAAAAGTCCATAAGTGGGGCTATTTGTAGGTCGAGACTCCGCTGTACTATTGAGCTCAACAGCCTGATACAGTATCCATCTAGGTACCATTTTTGCCTCCCCCTGTTTTAAAGATCTAGGTCCATCCCAGAGAGGCCAAGATCTCCACTATCCAACGGTGCTTTAGCAGCCCTCCTTGGCAGCTCAGGGTTCCTCTTTGAATTGCCTTTTTGACATGGTTTACATACTGACAGTAGTTCTTTCCAGCACTGGGCTCAGGGGCTCATACATTGTCAGTGCAGCCCTTTCATGGGGCAGCAGCCACACCAATAATTGCAAAAATGCAAACTGTTAAAGCCAGTGAAAGTCCACTGTGAGATTCAACATCGGCGCAGTTACTACTGAAATCCCCTTTCGGTCTCCTTCCCTCTCCCTGTCCCCCCCCCCCCCCCGGCTTCATTTTTTAAGCTGCCAAATGGCTCATGCTCCCTTCCATAATTTTGCTCTCACATTTTCCAGCAGCCTAAGCAAGTCCTGCAGAGGCTGCTTACTTCAAAGCAGGTGTCTTTGGTTTTTTAACAGCTTAGTCATCTATTATTCCACAGGATAAAAAATATGATTATTATTATTTTAACTTCTATGTACTCTGTGTTTCTTTTTCTATATCAGTTCAAAATATTTTGGTAAGCTCCATGGTGATACATGGAACTATTTTAACAATTTGTTCATATTTGTACAAGAGTAGTTCCAATACACACACACTTGTACACATGCACCCCACTTGCAACCGGATCCAGAAGAGACATGCTAAGGCTGTGATCTCCTGCACACGTACTTGGGAGTATCTCCCACAGGCTTCAAGGGAGCTCTTGTCTGAGTATACACACACTTACTCAGGAGGCAGAAGTACATAGGATATGTAACGGTTTGGATCTCCCAGTAGCAAAATGAACCAGGCAGCTGGCTTTTGGTGCCCTGCATGGGGAACGGCCAGGTTTCTGGAAGCTTTCTTCTCTCCATCACCTTTACCCAAGCTGGGATATATTTAGCTCTTGTCCTTTCCCATCACCGTTTCTAATCCCAATAAAGCAAACTGAAATACAATTTGTATTCGCGAAGGCTTTCACGGCCGGGATCTAATGGTTGTTGTGGTTTTTTCAGGCTCTTTGGCCGTGTTCTGAAGGTTGTTCTTCCTGACGTTTTGCCAGTCTCTGTGGCCCGCACCTTCAGAGGACTGGAGTAGGAACTCTGTCCATGCTCTGTCCATGCACAGAGCATGGACAGAGTTCCTACTCCAGTCCTCTGAAGATGCCAGCCGCAGAGACTGGCGAAACGTCAGGAATAACAACCTTCAGAACGTTGAGAGTTCTGGGAACTCCTTTAAGTTCCAATAAGGTGCGCAGTGGAAGGCCAGCTAACTTCGCTAGAAGTTCCCTTGTTTATCCACCCTCACCAAAGCCTAGCACTTTTGTTCAAACAACACTCAGGAGGCGATTCTTAAGTGTAAAAAGGTTTTTGTATATTCAGCTCACATGAACAGGCGTTCAGTAGGTTTCAACTTGATACAGAAGGAAAGTACTAAAGGGTAAAAGTTTTTTTTCTTCAGCCCATGTGGCTGGGAGGATCTTTGGGCTTCAGAGATCCTGCCTGGAGGTCCAACATCATGCAAGGCATAGAAGGACCAGGATCACACAAAATGGAGTCTCTCTAACCTCATGGTGAGAAGGGGAGTGACAAGGGGCGGAGCTTATTTAACCTGGGAAACTACAAATCCCTTTGATTGGTTAGTATGTTAAACAGGCAAAAATAGGTTAGTCTCTGATACAGGGCCCTTCCTCCCACAACTTGAAATTAGCATTTGGATTGATTAGCCAATACAGAACACAGCCAACGAGCCCGAAAAACCCACAACCACCATGAAATAAAATTGCCCAGCTTCTTACCAAGTAGAACAAATGGGCAAAGCAGATGAGAAAGAATGACCCACAAGAAAGGAATATATTTATCTGTCAAACTGGGCATGCAACAGAAAGTTGCAGCACATGCTCACCTTTCAAGGAGGAGAATCCCGGCTGAGGGTTCCACTCAAGCAGGATATTCCATTTGAACCCCACTAAACTTTTTTGTCTTCATCATTGGCTGCTCTCTGCCTGTCACCCGGCCTTGTACAAGAACCACATGGCTGTTCTCCTGTGGCTGTTGAGCATATTCAAAACTGAGCTGTAGCTTATGTGGCTTTCAATGTTTCTTGCTCAAAAAAATTTTTTTGTTGTACTTCTACAGGGTTTGTAGTTCTGTCAGCAGGCTAGTACTTCCCTCATGTTCTGCAGTGGCTCTATTTTGGCTTCCTTTCTGTTATTTCTCACTATCAGAAAAAGAATTTAACAAAAGCTGTTTGATCTGTGCACAATCCAAAGAAAAGGGTAGGTGATCTTTTTATTACTATTATTATGTGCCATCAGATCTCCTCTGACTTACGATGTCTCTATCAATGAGCGTCCTCCCAAATGTCCTGTGCTCAACAGCCCTGCTCAGTTCTTGTATACTCAAGCCTGTGGCTTCCTTTAGAGAGTCAGTAGCTTTTATATTTGGTCTTCCTCTTTTCCTGCTGCCTTCAACCTTTCCCAGCATGATTGTGTTTTCCAGTGAATCTTGCCTTTTCATGATGTGCCCGAAGTAGGATAGCCTCTGTTTCATCCTTTTTGCCCCCCAGAGAGAGTTCAGGCTTGACTTGCTCTTGGACCCACTTGTTTGTCTTTCTGGCAGTCCAGCAAAGCTTTCCTCCAGAACCACATTTCAAAGGAAGCAATTTTTTCCTCTGTCAGCTTTTCTCAATGTCTAGTTTTCACACCCATACATAGCAATCAGTTGCATGGACAATCTTGGCCATGGTCTCCAGTGACACATCCTAACACTTGATGATATTTTCCAATTCCTTCATTGCTGCCCTTCTGAGTCTCAGTCTTCTTCTGATTTCTTGGCTGCAGTCTCCCATTGGATTGATGACTGAATCAAGGTATACAAAACCTTTCAGTATCTCAATTTCTTCATTGTCAACGTTAAATTTCTGTAGTTCCTCTGTAGTCATGATTTTTGTCATCTTAGCATTCAACTGCAGGCTTGCTTGGGTGCTTTCTTCACTGCAAGTCCTTTCAGGTCATTGCTGCTTTCTGCCACCAAGATGGTGTCATCTACATACCTTAAATTATTCATATTTCTGCCACCCATTTTCACTCCTCCTTCATCTGAATCTAGTCTGGCTTTCCATATTATATGTTCTGTGCACAGCCTTATCAGACAAATTTGGCTATAGGAGACCTTTCTCTCTCTCCACATTCTACCCTAACAGTAGGTGCCTGTCCACATTGTATATTATGCATCAGGACAATCAAGTGCTGAGGCACACCTGTTTCCTTCAGAACAACCTGGAGCTTCTCACAATCCACACAGTCAAAGGTTTTGCTGTAGTCTATAAAGCAGAGACTGGCCTTATTCTGAAATTCTTTGGTGCGTTCCAGTAAGTAGCACATATTTGCAATATGATCTTGAGTGTCTCTCCCTTTTCAGAATCCAGCTTCAATATGAGGCATTTCTCATCTCATATAAGGTTCTTAAAAGAACATTCCAAAATGCATGTTGCAAATACAAATAATGAGTGTGGGTTTGAGCAAGTAGAGTGATTATTGATTATAAATTAAAATAACCCATTATCTCTCATTTCCTACATAAATGTTGAAATGTTGCAAAAACCTAGCCTGTTTGAAGAGAGGTGAGGTCTGCTTTGCCAAGCTGCCTGAAAACAAGTCATAGAAAGGAGCAAAGCCATAAGAATGGGGGTGGGGAAAATACACACAGACACATACGCGTGCGCGCACACACACACACACACACACACACACACACACAGAGAGACCTAAAAAGCTGATAGCAGCACAATGAATATTAGCAGGGACGGCTGAGGGGCCTAACGCCGAGAGAGGCCCAGAAGGAAAAAACAAGAAACCGGGCCTTCACGCCAGTGGCCCCTTGGCTATGGAACACCCTTCCAGCTGAAATTCGACTGGCACCCTCGCTGGGTGTTTTTAAAAGCCGCCTAGAGTGGTCGTTTTGACCAGATAGGTGGGGTACAAATAGAATGAATGAATGAATGAATGAATGAATGAATGAATGAATGAATGAATAAATAAATAAATAAATAAATAAATAAATAAATAAATAAATAAATAAATAAAAGCCATTTTAAAACTTGGCTCTTCAGGCAGGCCTTCCCTCCAGTCAATTAATAGATCCCTATCCGTGCTTGAGTTATGCCATCTTGGTTATATGCTGCTTAGAAATATGTGTTAAAGCTGTGTTTTAGATGAATTTATATTGTTTATATTTTTCTGTTTTTATTCATGTAAGCCGCCCCGAGTAGACGTTGTCTAGAGGGGTGGGTTGGTTAATAAATAAATAAATAAATAAATAAATAAATAAATAAATAAATAAATAAATAAATAAATAAATAAATAAATAAATAAATAAATAAATAAATAAATATTAGCATATCTTCATCTGAATTAGAAGTAGCAAGAGTCAAAACATCCTCTCAAGACAAGTCAATGTGAAGTTCCCTGAAATCAGTGGGAAATAAAAATGAAGTTCAAGGTGTCATCAACTGGACATGAAAGCATTATACATTAGGAGCCTCATGGTACAGTCATTAAACTGTAGCATTGCAGTCAAATCTCTGCTCATAGTCAATGTTTGATCCCAGCGCATTCTGGCAGCCGACTTGAGGTTCACTCAGCCTTCCCTCCTTCCAAGGTCAGTAAAATGAGTACCCAGCTTGGTGGGTGTGGGTGGGGGCAATGTGTAGCCTGCATAATTAACTTGCAAACCGCCCAGAGAATGCTTCAAGTGCTGTGGCGGAGTAATTATTTTAAGACAGCTCTCCAACCTTTCCCAAGTTCACATACTGTATGTATGTACAAATGTGTGGAAAGGGGAAGGGACAGCTTTATGAACAAAGGCATGCAGAACTAGTACAGGTAAAAAGAGACTGGTGCATGCAGCCTTTGCTGAAAGTGCTATGATCAAATTACACCCAATTAATAAACCATCACTAGCGATGCTTCCAGTGTGGTGTTTCATTTAGCGATACCCATATGCTAGCAGAATGTCCTCTGTGAAGCAGAAGAGATTCCTCTTGTTCCGATGCTCTCTCAAAATCTGCTTCAAAGGCTTGGAAGGCCCTCCAGATTTTGGAAGGCAGGGGCACGGTGGACACAGGGGGCTGCAGCTCAGTCCAGCTGCCTGGGCAAAAGTCTTGCACGCCCTGGAGATAGCCCGGCGTTTTGCTGTCATCCATAAGTCCTGCTAGAAATATTCTCAATATACTTTTGCATCAGAAAAATACATTCAGGCAGCTGAAAACGTCCTCCAGAACATGCATCGCAGTAACTTCAGATGAGAAGGCACGATGCTTTCCAGGCAAAAAGAAGTGCCATCTCTCTATCCTTTGACGGAGTAAGCTATTAGAGGAAGCGACTGAAAAATGTGATCTTTTCCCAAATTATTCCCCTTCTTCACAGCTGCAAAGATGAGGGCATTTTCTTTGTGTTCTCTCCCTATTCCCACAATCAACACAGGAGATCCTTTCAGCCCTAATGCAATCTTATGCATGTTTATTCAGACTGTCAGTCTCTCTGGGTTGAACAATTACAGCTTGCCCCCGGGCAGTGGTGTGTAAGATAGCAGACTTGCAGATGGATTCTGTCTATTTTCGCACCCAAGTCTCCTTACCCAGACTCTTTGTTACATTTCACCCTAGCACAAGGTTGCCCAACTTTTGATCCACAAGCTAGGGATGTCCTCCAAGGAACTGTTCAAGGGATGTTGGCAAGTCTTTGGGTCCAGGTTGGTGTCTTTGGTACCAAGTCCCAACACCCAGGCCCAACTCCGTCCTTATTAAACAGAAGGTGGGTGAGTTCTGAGTCATGAGTTCTGTCCGAGTCATTGAAAAAACAACAACCTGGGGTCAAGTCCAAGTCAAGTCACCGGTGTGACTTAAGTCTGACTTGACAGCGAGTCCCACGAATCAAGTCCCAATCCTTCAAGTCCCCATCACTTGCTGCTTCAGGTTGTACCATTGCCACTCATGTCTCCCTTGTCCTATGCTTTTGCTTCTAAATCCTGGCCAATTGCCGCCCCCCCACATTCCTGCTCTTGCAGGGGTTGGGCCCTTGAGGTCCTCTTCAACAATGATCCCCTTTCCCTCCATCAGTGCCATCCCTTCCACCACTGATGAGTGATGAATTGGTGTGTGTGTGTGTGAGCTCATTAATATGTGTGACCCCATTAATGCTTAGCTGCCCTCTTGAGGTACAAGCTTTTCCTGGGGGGGGGACACTTCTTCTGATTCTAAATGCCATTGGAAGAGCACTGTTGTTATTCAAGGCTTGGAGAGGGACAGTTTGATCTATTTATCTTTATTTGAAAGGGCTGGATAATAAGAAGGCCTGGACATGCAAGGTTTAGTTAAGTTGCATGTATGGGGTGGTCATGGGTGGAGATTTTTTTAAAGGACCTTAAAACGTTTAGTAAAAATTTGGAAAACCTATTGCTTAGCACAGTAAATCACAACTAGAGTAGGCCTATTTGAATCAATGGAATTGCCTGTACAAAATCCCCACTAAATCAATGGAGTTGACTCGCCAAATCCCCACTGGTTCAATGGGCCTACTCCAGCACAGTTTGCTATGCTAAGCAGCAGAATTGCTGATCTTTAGTGTCTACTATAGAATTTAAGTAAGCACAGGTTCGGCCAATAGCTTTCAAGGGCTGGCATTCTCCCTGCCATCACAAAGGACCAGGCAGTGTGCACTTTCTTGTGCCTAATTGGGAAACCAACAAATAATGTTTTGCACTTCTGGTTCCCAGGCCCAGAATGTAGTTAGTTACTATTGTTGTTACTGTTTCTGAAAGTAATTTTCTACTAAAACAAACATTTTTAAAACAGTCTTAAGTTTTTCATTCAACAGCACATGCCAGTCCTTGAACCATATGATAAAGCTTCAGTGTGATTTAGCAAAGCCACATAAACTTATGCCTATAACTTTTTTATATATGTTATAGTCTTCTGGGATTAAAGCAAAGTGTGCTGCTTATATACCACTCCATAGCACTTAAAGCACTCTGGACGGTTTACAATTTAATTGTGCAGGCTACACATTGCACTCTCCCCCAGCAAGCTGGGCATTCAGTTTACCAACCTCAGAAGGAAGGCTGGATCAACCTTGAGCTGGTTACCTAAGCCTGGCAGGACTGAACTCAGGCCATGAGCAGAGTGTTGACTGAAATACTGCAGCTTAACCTCTGTACCATGAAGCTCAGGGATAATACTGATGCTTTAGTTCAGATTTCCAAATGGGGTTGCAGTGTGTAAGTTCCAATTTCACTGAGTAAGCAAACTTGGAAACCAAGCTCACATTTACATTCCGATGACCAAACCCAAAACAGATGTCTTTCACCACTTGAGGGAACAGTACATCTCAATACACGTTAAGGGTCTTCTCTAGTTCGACCTTGAGTGCCCAGACCTGTGGACCAGCCCCACCATTAGGCAAAGTGAATTATAGCAGTGGCTTCAGACAGCACAACTGGGGTGTCATGAAAGGCCCATAGCTTACTAAACATCTACACGGAAGTTGCATTTTTATGACTGGGAAAGAAAGAGATGCTTAGGAGATTGTCTGACCCCTGTGCCAAAAATAACTTGGGAGCTTTTGATCCTATGCCTCTTGACCTGGGTGTGTAACAGGGTGTCATTTACTGCTGCATCTCAGGCAGCAAAATGTCTTGGGTGTCTTGACAAAAATGTTCCATTCATTTTGTTTGGGGTGCAGATTTCAAAGATCTGTCTTGCTGAACCAACTGATCTTGCCCAGTTTTTCTTCTTCTTTGCTCCTTGTTACTCATCCACATGCATGACATATTTTAAAGGAATGATGCATTGACAGAATGTTTTGGTTGCTGCGATCTACATACCATCATCTGACGAGTGACCTGCGGCCTGAAATGCGGCTCTCACTTTGTCAGCTGTCCCATCTCAGGGAATCAGACAGCTGTTGCCTGATACCCCAGGCAGCTTCTGGCATGCTCTGTGTTTCTAGCAATAGACTGGTTACGCTGACTCTGTGGCTTGGTTAAAAATGGTCTGCAGCTTCCCCAGCACTGAATAAATCTTCTCACCTTGTACAGTGCTTCGTATTAAATGAGCCAGCACTCTGCCCCTTTTTTAATTGCAAAAATTGAGGGAGAGAGAGAGAGAGAGAGAGAGAGATCTCATAGACTTTTCTGTAGTCCAGGAATTATGAAGAAGAATGCTGAAGGTCAATAAGTAACACACAAATCTCTGTAGTTACAAAAAACAAAAGGCCTGCGAGGGCACAGTTTGGGGAGAAGCTTCAGTGTGAGTGTGTCACAAGAGTCACTCCAACTTCTCCAAAAATATTCTGACATAATTTAAGGCATAAATTACAAGTGGAAAGAAGTAACATCTTTAAACAGCCTTTACCATGGACTCTTTTTTCTTCTTCTTTTGCATGTCTTATCATAATCAGAGATTCAGATGTTCTTGATATATAATCAGAGCTTTGAAAAATTACTTTTTTTTCTGGCAGCCTTGCTAGCTGGGGGATGCTGGGATTTGTAATCCCCAAAGTAACTTTTCCAAGCGCCGTCAAGTCTGGAACACACAAAGATTGCAACGCTTCCAGCATGCCTTGACAAACAAGCTTACTAAAATACGACAATATAAACATATCAAACTTTGTTGATTTCGTTTTGTCCTGGTTTTATTATATAACGGTCTCTTGTGTCAGCGGGATCTCCGTCCTGGTGCGTCTGTATTGTACCTGTGTTTTGTCCATGACATCTCTTCTGGCGAGAGGTACTTCGAGGATGGAGAACTGGTTTGCGATAAGGCGTCAGCCTGGACGTGGCCCATCAGGTCCTCTCAAGCATTACCCGTCTAGGACAGGCTGGTTCAGGCGTAATGTAAACACTGTTTCGTAAGGTAAACACTCACTTGGGGAAAGCTGGAATTTTTCCTTTTTCTTTCTTTTTCCCTCTTCTGAGAATGTGACACTTCATGACCAGCAAACAGGCCACTCTAGACGTTCAATAGAACCATGGCTACAGAGGGCAAAGAGGAACAGGAGTTTAAAGTTACCAAACTAGGGGCGTGTCACCCTTCTCTCCCTCTCTTTCTGTGTCTGTCTTTCTCTCATGATAAACTCAATGGGGGTGTCTATTTTTAACCTCGTGTTCTTTCCTTCTGGCAGAGCAATCAGCGCTTAGCTGAGCCCTTTCACGGAATGAGGCCAAGTCACCCGGTTTGTTGCCTTTTCCATTGACCAGGAGATTCACACGGCTGCAGAGGGGGAACCGTGTCACATGAAGCCCCGTTCTGTTGCCCTCACAACACAATGTCGAGCACGGACGGTTCTGAGGGCAGCCCACCATCCACAACAACAGTTAGCTCCGTTCTTGTTCAGGCTGGCAACTGCAGGATCATCATCGCTTTACTGAAGGTAAGCTTCTTTGGGTGCCCCCTTCCACTTTTGATGACCCCCTCGGTGTTTCATCAGTTCTGTCCACACTTCTATAATTGAAGCAGAGAAATCAAAGGCGTGGATGCTGTGTTGAATGATACAAACCTGTGAACTGGTAAACAACAAATCAAGAAGAGTTTTGGTTTTTTTAAATGGCCAATTATAGTAGAAAGGCTGTTTTCTAATTATTTCATGTGGAATGAAATACTTTAAAAAAATCAATTTAGTATCACTATAAATATTTATTCAGGGCAGTCCAATAGAAGTATTTTTTTAAAAAAGAAATGTCACTTTAAATGAAAGAAATCAAATAAACAGCAGGGCAGCACAGAGAGAAACATTACTATTTACTTAATATTATTCTTTTTTCCCCTCTGAGTGTAATTATATGGATTCAAAATCTATAACTCTGTTTTTCTGGATTTTTTTCACAACTGCATCCAGAATACACGGGTGTGCCATAATCTGATGCAGAGATGGTGGATTATTTGAAGCAATTCTTTCTGACGTTGATACATGTGCAAACAATTAATGTACCTATGATATGGATATCCATTTCCATTTTAGAAAGGGAAAAACCTTATTTAAACCCAACTAGAATTGCTTTGCTTTCCTTTGAAAGCTTCTGTTCCCCGTCCTCCCACACCCCGTAAGTAATTGGCAAATATAAGAGCGAAAGAGAATACTACATATTTGCTCTTCTGAACAATTTACAGTGCAGTCATATGGAGCCTGGCACCATGGTCAAGGGGGCTATGGGATAAACCAGAAATCATCTTCCAAAGCCAGAAACAAAACTTTGAACTCAGGAGCGAAGGGTTTCCAGCGTGACAGGCTTGTTCCAGTTCATGCCCCTGTGGATCCTGCTGTGGACCTTTCCTCTCTGACGTTGGGGCAGGGGCCGGTGGGGGAGGGATTACCCAGGAAGTGGCATGGGCAGAGGAGGGGGTGGAGGCATTCTGAACGGACAAAATCCATGGCTTTCCAAGCCTCTTGTCCTATCAATCAGTGATACAATACAAGGCTTTTTTGAAGGACTAGCCATGCTGGCTTGAGTATGCTGGGAGTTGTACTCCAGAAAATCAATTTTTCCCTTTGTTTGCCTCCGATATGGCAGTAGATGTCAAAAACAAAGAGAACAAAGCTATCCAAAGCTGATCTACATCCTGACAATGGGCGTGTGCTTGTGTGTACCCTTTGAGGGGACAAACAAGGTGGAAAAGAACAATGGACAGCATTCCTCATGCCATTTAGGATTGTTTGTGCATTTGGTAAGGCTAAGGTGCCATCCTATCATTTCTGAACGGGAAGAACAGGGTTGGATCCAGACCTAGTCATGCTTAAGTCCATAAAAAACTGAAACCAATGGGACATGGAATCCAACAATACACAAAAGATAACATGTCTCTAGAATTGAGAAAGTGCTGGTGGTTTATGGGAGTCACAGCACGCATTTATCTCCGTAAATTGGAGGTTTACTTTGCTTCGTTCTGCAGTTGGCCTTCAGGTCATAAGCACATACTTCTTTTGAGTCAGATATGAACTCTCCATCCTATTTCTTGAATACTAATATGATCCCACTGTCTGCATAACTCAGAATCAACTTGATGACAGGTTATTGTAATGTTTAGTTTAGCCTTTAATGATGTCGTGGCTAATTTAAATGCCATTCATTCCAGTAGGCTGGTCCAGTTGGTTGTCTTCACTAGAATGGACCCGTTGACTAAATGGGGCTTGCTAAATCAACATTAATTTAAACTCCACTCATTGAACAGGTTCCTTCTATTTGGGACTAACAGATGGATTTAATCCAGTGGGCCTGCTTTAAGCATGGCCTGCTCTGGATCTAACCATCTGTGCTTTATGAAGTATTGGTATTTAAGCTTTTGACTTAGAAAAAGGGTGAATGTCTGTGGACCTCTAGAGTCTTTTTTGCCTATGACCTCCAGTGGTATAGCTAGTGGTGCAGGATGTTTTCTATCCTGCACTTAGCTGGCACATATATACAGACAATCAGCATGTAAAGTTATGGAGAAGTTATGCTTAACACAATCCCGTTTCCTTATGTTTATATTTTAGTGTGGGAAATGGGTGCAGCTCCAGCTAGCGGAATCAGTTCCAAATTTATTAGAAATTGGCAGTAATCAAGAAGAGACCAAAAAATTACTGCAAGATCATGAACTTCTGCTGGCTAAGCTTAAGGTAAGACATTGCAACATGAACACCTTGGGATATGACACCGTTGATCTGAAAGATGGGATGGTTGATGTAGACTTAATGTATTTGTAAGTACGTTTAATCACAATCACTCTGCATAAGCTTAAGTAGAATGTCTAGATGTTATTGCAGTGGAGCTAACAATATTTAACAATAACTTGAACGACCTATAGTAATTAAAGGTTTGTTGTTGTTTAGTTGTTAAGTCACGTCTGACTCTTCCTGACCCCATAGACTAGAGCATGCCAGGCCCTCCTGTCTTCCACTGCCTCCTGGAGTTGGGTCAAATTCATGTTGGTAGTTTTGATGACACTGTTCAACTATCTTGTCCTCTGTCGTTCTCTTCGCCTCTTCCCTTCACTTTTTCCCAACATCAGGGTAGTAGATTATAATTAGGTTTTTCTCTTCTAAACAGGCGGAGTGTTTGGATGTATGTGTATGTATTTTAGAATCTTTATACTACCTTCCTTAATAGCTGCACAATCTTTTAGCATATGGGCATTTTAGCATATGGGCATTTTAGCATATGGGCAGCTAATAGAAAACATTGGGGCCCATTCACTCCTTGTCTTGATCCACTGCTTACATGCCCTTGCTTCCATGTCCTAGATTTAGCCAGGTTTCAGCGATCTGTTGGCATATATTGGCAATGGTGGCATAGCTAGGGAGACCAGGTGAATAATAGAGAGGGTTCCTGTACCCTCAATAATTGTGTGAAGCAATCATTTGCAACCAGTGTAAAAAAGGTAAAGGTAAAGGTTCCCCTTGACAATTTTTGTCCAGTCATGGTCGACTCTAGGTGACGGTGCTCATCCCCATTTCCAAGCCATAGAGCTGGCGTTTTGTCCAAAGACAATCTTCCGTGGTCACATGGCCAATGCGACTTAGACACGGAACACTGTTACTTTCCCACCGAGGTGGTCCCTATTTATCTACTTGCATTTGCATGCTTTCAAACCGCTAGGTTGGCGGGAGCTGGGACAAGCAACAGGAGCTCACTCTGTCGCATGGATTCGATCTTACGACTGCTTGGTCTTCTGACCCTGCAGCACAGGCTTCTGCAGTTTAGCCCGCAGCGCCACCACGTCCCTGCAACCAGTGTAGTTTGCATTAAATCAAACCCTCAACCTCTGGCTCCATAGCTAGATACCTAAATCACGGAGCTATCCAGCAGTTGGGACAATGGCATGCCTATCTGTGCTCAATCGAAGAAAAGGAGGAAGCAAATGGTGATGCTAAGGCAGTGATGAAAGGGGTGGAGGATCAGTCCCTGCCCAAGAATGAGGAGGAGGGAGAAATTCCTCCTTAAATAGAGATTCCTGAGGGCTGCATGGCCATGTGGTGGAAGCTCTTGAGAACACCTCGGGCTTTGTGAGGGTGGGTAGCAGCAAACTTGTCCTTCTTTGTGCTCCACCACTAAGGGAACTTCCTTGTGGCTGTGATGCCTATCCTGGGTATGAAACTTATCTCTTGCCCTGTATCCTTTTAGAACTTTGGTCCCCAAAGCCATGCAGCAAATCAAGGGGGGTTTTAATGTGCATTTATCTAGTTTTGCATTGCATATTGAGAAAATTCAGGATTAAAGTAGGCCTATCTTTTCTTCAATGGCCCACTATATAGGAATCAGTGGCATTGTTTAGAGTCTGAAGGGTGGAGCAGACAAGGGCTTTGTGATTCTCAGTGTAAGTAAGACTTAGAAATGCGGACGAAACAAGAGCTTGAAAACCTTTTTTAGAGGCTGTTTTTACTAGGTTTGTGCATAATTAACATTTTTGTATTCATTTCATCTCAAGCACTTTTGGTGGGGGAGGGGCATCTTTTGTTTTCATATTTTTCATGCACAGGGCCTTTCATTTTACATGAAAGGGAGCACCTCTTTGGGGCATTCTGTCTAGTTTTCTCTCCTCATGTTTTCTGACATTGTTAGTCCAAAAGCCCTAAAGAAACCTAAAAAGCTTTTGCAAAAAAAGCAAGGGTGAGGCAAAAGAGCAATCAATCTCCTACAAGAACAGGCAACAATGCATAAGAAAGATACATCATTATCAGACCTATGCGGGCACCCACACATCCCAGATGTGCAGTCATAAAGCCCACCCTCAGAGAAGCAAACAAAGCAGTTCCCCAAATCCCACAAAATATACTCCTTTAACAGAATAAATACACAATAAATTAACAAAATATCAAATTTTAAAAATCAGTCAAACAGGAAAGGCACACATATTCACATGCACACACAGAGAGGGATAAAAATAGTAGGCATGAGAATTTCAGATTCCCCCCCCCCACTACATCTACTAATATTTCTTGCTGATAGAATTTTGGTAGCTTTAGCCAAAATACCCAAGTCCTTGGAGGAGTTTCAGTATATATGCACGTGCAGGCCTTGGCAAGTTTCCCACTGCAGCCATTAAGCATGGAGAAGAAAGGCCTAGGAAGAGCTTTCTAAACTCCATGGGAACTGGCAGACATTAGGGTTTGAGAGACATCCTCTACATCAGGGGTCCTCAAACCCCGGTCTGCAGCCTGGTGCCGGGCCGTGGGCTTGCCAGAACTGGGCCACAGATACGGATCTCTGCCCCCCTCTGCACACATGCACGGCGGGCATGTCATGCTCACAGCGGGCATGTCGCACTCATGGCGGGCGTGTTGCACTTGCACGGGGCCATATCACACTCGCAGCGGGTGTGTCATGCTCATGTGACACGCCCACCAAACAAGCGTGGCACACCCAACAAGCAAGTGCGGGTGTGCTCCCGCCCCCCCGCACATGGAGCTCGCTCCCCCCAGCCGGTCTGCAGCCCCAAAAAGGGTATACAAACAACACCCCTCCACTAAAATGACTTGTGATTGACTGCTAATAGCAGCTTTCACAATGCTAAGAGACTCATCCTCCTGCCTCCTTACTGGAGTGGTCGGCTGTGGGGAGAGGCAGGGAGGTGCCAGCAGAACTACTTCTACGATTGACACAACAATGCTGACTGACACACATACCGTGCAGAGTCCAGTGAGTGGACCAGGCTGGTTCGGGGGGACAGGAATGGACCACCATGGCATCTGTGGTGCCACACTTTGTATTTGTATCCCCTGGATATGCCTATGAAGCCCCCATGTCTAATTAGATGAAAAATTGCCAAGGTGATAAATACTTGTAAGAGTTAAACACAGACACACACACACACATACAATGAAATGTTCGTGTATCCCACTTTTGTTAATAGGAATAATTCTTCCAGAAAGCAACAAAACAACACAGAAAAGAAAAACAGTGCTTTTTTCCCCTTTTGTGTAAACACAGAAGGCAAGTAGAAGTAATGAATAACCATTACTCATTAAGCAAAAAATAAAGATACATAATTTTATTGAAGTATTTTCGAAAGAAATGCTGTGGCCTCATTGAATGAAATGATAATACTATACAGTAATGTGTTACAGGCAGTAAGTTCAGGTGCTGTGTAACTTCCAGGTTCTCTCCAAAGCAGACTTATTTATATATAATTGACAGAATGTATGTGGGAAAGGAATGAGTGACTAATGGCTTTACAATAAAACCAGTCTCTGTTTTACCAGCAGTGCCATTAATCAGCCTGCCCATAATCCCCAGTTCCCCACGTGCATTGTGACATTGGTATTGGCATGCTTTGTGCACATTACTTTTAATACATAGGAGGTTTAAACACTTATCTGTTAAATTAAATTTTGGTACGCATGGTAGCTGTAGATCACACGGAGCGGTGGTGATGATGTTTTGTGTGATGTTAAGCCACACCGTGCCAACACTGTTATGCAGCATAAAGAATAGCCACAGATTGTGTAGCTTGCTGGAGGCAAAATATGTAATTCTTTTATTTAGGGCACGGAACAATTGGAAAGAAATGTTTCATTACAGTTCAGGATTGTAAGCCTCTGTGAATTGGGTTTTTGAAAGGAGTAGAGGAGGAATTTTTTAAAAAAAATTCTTCAGGCACAAATCTCTGGCAAAAATAAAGAGGATTGTTTGAGCCCCAATATGATTCAAAGATATTCTAAAGAAATACATACTAGTTTCAGCGTTATTATCTCTCACCTAGTAATAAATCGTAAAGATTGTGCTTTGGTGGGTTTTTTTTTAATGGCAACATCATTATTCCAGCAGGTCATTCACCAATGCTATAGTTCTGCACCTGAATCCTGCCATCTTCCAAAAGAAAGCTTGATATCTCTATTTGTGCCTTTAATCCAAGCAAATAATATGTAGTGGCAAATGTGTGGTGAAAATTTTGATTCTGGAATGTGTTTCCTGGGGGGAATTGTTCATAGCACATCAATGATGAGAAACGCCTTGTTGTGCAGAAGACCTATCCCTTTAAACAACCTAGCTTGATTAAGTCCAGTCAATCTGTGCTTTGCGGAAGGAAGTATTGGTTTAAATGAGCTTTTCCGGTGTAAGCAGAGGCCTTTCCTCTTTAGAGCATCAAAGAGTGGAGCTTACTTCTTCTACTTACCTGAGGTGGAAGTTAAAAGTTGTGGTGAAGGTAAAGGTAAAGGTTCCCCTTGACACTTTTTGTCCAGTCGTGTTCGACTCTAGGGGGCGGTGCTCATCCCCGTTTCCAAGCCATAGAGCCAGCGTTTTGTCCGAAGACAATCTTCCGTGGTCACATGGCCAGTGCGACTTAGACACGGAACGCTGTTATCTTCCCACCGAAGAGGTCCCTATTTATCTACTTGCATTTGCATGCTTTTGAACCGCTAGGTTGGCGGGAGCTGGGACAAGCGACGGGCGCTCACTCCGTCACGTGGATTCGATCTTACGACTGCTTGGTCTTCTGACCCTGCAGCACAGGCTTCTGCGGTTTAGCCTGCAGCGCCACCACGTCCCTAAAAGTTGTGAGTGATGTGCAAATACAACTGCTGGATAGCTCACTGGCTTTGGTCTCTGGCTGCAGGGCCGGAGTGCAATTCCCCCCAATGGTGTCTCCTTGGCAAAGGCTAGGAGGCTTGATGATTCACAGGGTCTGTTCCAGATCTGCAGTTCTAAGATGATCAGAAACAGACCTACCAAATAAACAGATGGAATCAGATTGAAAACTAAACTACTTCACATGGTAGCTGAAGAATCGCATCCTTTGTCGTTCTGGCACTGGTCGGTTGCTGGTGAACACGTTTGGGGGAAGCAGAGGAATGGTGAAGGCCATTATAGGGGGAGTAAAGTTACTCCACACTGTATGGGACCTGACTAATAATGTGACTGAAAGTGGAGGGAGCAAATCTACTCACAGGCACTTTTCAAAGAGAAGGCCTGCTTCTAGGGGTTGCACTGGCCAAAAGATTTAGCCTGGGTTCCAATTTAGCCCTGCAGAAAATGACATGGAGACCGCACAATTGAATTCATGGCCCCACTGGTGAGCAAATATTCTCTACTAGGGCACAGAAGAAGAATTCTGGCTAGAGTGGCCAAACCCGGCCGAGGCGCAAGAGGTAGAGGAGACACCCGATGAGCCAGGAAGAAGAAGGAAATGGCTGCAAGAGTGAAAATGGCTGGTGCTGTTGGACGTGGGCAGAGAGGCCTCAATCCTACGAATCAAAGCCACCAGCATGATATACAGTATACCAGGTCCTCTTACCTCTGCCTGGAACTTAGCAGGCAGAGGCAGAAAAGCAAATGCAGAGAAAGAGGGAGGGAGGGAGTTCCTTGTTGTGGACCGATGCTGCTGGATTCTGAGAACTGCAGCTCGGAAAAGTAACTTTTCTCATGTCTGGGTAGGTGGACTCTGTACAAAGAAGTCAATGTTAGGCACCAACTTGTCAAGTGGTCATGATTCCTCTTTCTTCCTTTATTTGTATCAAAGCCTTGCACAATTTAAAATTATGGATGTATACAAAATGCAGATACTGTACAATTAAAAACATATTGAAATGTTTTTGATCAGAAGCAGACTGCTTCAATAGCCTTATCTTGGCAGTTTGCTAGATCCTCTTTTGTACATGTGGTGGGGGATAAATTGCATGCACCTAAGTGTTGCATGGATTGAATTTTTCCACATTCACAGAAAAAATTGTCCTATATCCAAGTAGCTCCGTTATACTTGATTGTTCTTTGATCATCTTACTTCACTTCAAAGGCTATTACATGATTTTGAGATGGTCCAGCTATAGTCTTGTCCACGTGGGAGACACTCTTCAGCATTCATCTATTTGGCAAAGTGTGTTGGTTCTGTTTTCTGTAAGCTTAGCCTAGCCTCTTCTGGCTTAATATTTAGCGTCTGAGATGTGTACAGAAAATGTTTCCTCACTTTTTAGCTGTCATCTAGGGTGATGATATCCACAAAATGTTTGGTGCTTTATCACCTTGTTCATTATTTGCTGGCATCTCTTGATGTACCTTCAGATGGGAAATGCTAGGCAAATAATAGACTTTTTCAGTGAGGATAAGTTTTGGGCAGCCAGTAATAATCCTGCATCCACTTGTTTGGCATGTGCTGATTCATTCCATATGGTGCTAGCATATTCTGCTGGAGCAGCACAGGGAAAAAGCTGTTGTTCTTATTGTTTGTGGGTGTGCTCCCCCATCTGACCCAGCCTGTTTCCTAAGTATGTTATTTCTGAGGGCAAGATTCTGTTCAGCGTTTAGACAATATTTTCTGTAGGTCCGAGTTCAATCCAGAATGATACCCAAATACTTGGGGGCAGGGCAGTATTCCAATATCTTGCCTTCTCAGCTAACTCAGAGCTTCCTCCACTTCTCTGGTCTTTAAGTGGAATGCACAGACCTTGTTTTTAAAGGGTTTGGTTTCAGCTGGTTGTTTTTGTAATTTAAGGAAAGATCTTCTAGTGGAGAATGTAGCTGGTGCTCAGTGGCCTCAAAGGTTTCCCCTTGGACTGTCAAAGTAATATCATCAGCACACATGAAACTCCTGAAGTATGGGAACATTGGTTAGTAATTTATGTAAATGTTAAAAAGTAATGGTGCCAGGTCACTACTCTGCAGAAGACTGTTCCTTTCATTTTTCCCCCCAGCAACTATGCATCCTTTGACATTCAATGCAGAATCTTTGGTTCTGAAGTGGAATAGTGACCATTTCTATTAGTCTGTGATCATTAGTAAGGAGGTAGAGCTTTTTGAGCAGCTATTGATGGTGGGCAGTATCCTATGTCACTGGAAGGTTGACAGATGCAGCTCCCGTTATTTTATATGTTTCAAAACCATCTTCTATACAGTATTCTGGGTTAGATTTAAGATTTGAGCTGTACAGCTCTTGCCAGGTCTAAAGCCTGCCTGGTCTGGAATTAGAAGAGCTTCAATTTTAGGGGCTAGACGGTTTAATATTATTCATTAAACACTCTATATAATTGGCATAGTAGGGAGACTGGCCTGTAGCTTTTGGGGTCTGATGGTTCTTTGCCTACTTTCTGCAATTACTTTTGTCTTCTGCCATATTATTGGAATTTGTTTGCTCATCCAGCAGTTATTAAGGAGTTATAGGAGCTGTTCTACTTCATGTTACTTGTTGGTACCCTATGTAGTGGCAAAATTAACACCAGAGGTTTGTTCTCACAGTGAAGGACAGAAGCAACAAACAAAGTAAAGCAAAGTAAACTAGGTGAAGTAGGACAAACTGAAACACTTTATTTTACCGGTAAACGTACGCCAAAGGGAGTTGTGGTGCTGCAGGTTAAACCGCAGAAGCCTCTGTGCTGTAAGGTCTGTAGATCTTCAGCTCTAAGATCGAATCCACGTGACGGAGTGAGCACCCGTTGCTTGTCCCAGCTCCCGCCAACCTAGCAGTTCGAAAGCATGCAAATGCGAGTAGATAAATAGGGACCACCTCGGTGGGAAGGTAGCAGCGTTCCGTGTCTAAGTCGCACTGGCCACGTGACCACGGAAGATTGTCTTCGGACAAACGCCAGCTCTATGGCTTGGAAACGGGGATGAGCATCGCCCCCTAGAGTTGAACACGATTGGACAAAAATTGTCAAGGGGAACCTTTACCTTTACCTTAAAGGTACGCCAAGGCAAAGGCAAAGGAGTATGCCCTCCTGACACACTTACAAACTGTTTTTCGTATCAACAACAGAGGAGGCTCATTTAAAATCACCTGTTAGCAGGCAGCATTCAAACAGTTGCTGAATATGGAGAGATAGCTTTATGCTTCTACAGTCATGTAGGCAGGAAACAGTTAATATTTAACATCACATGTCAATTAATATCTCTGGCTAAGCATATCCAACTTTTGACCTGGCATGTCTGGCAATTTACAGCTTCCACTAATCCTATCAAATGCAACAAATATTTAATATTTAATTGCTACTGACCAGGCTGAGAAGCCTAGCAAATCTACCTTCTTGCTTGCAGTCCTTGTCAGTGCCTGGAAAACAACAGAGAAACTACTATTTTATCCCATCTCTGATTGATCTGTTAGTTACTGCTATCGTGTCCTGTTTATTTCAAGAAGAGTAATGACTGAGTCACTTTCTCTGGATCTCACCCACTGTTTTGTATTTTGTTTGATCACCTTTCTTCCTCTTAGCAGTGGAAAGAATGCCCTGTTTGCAAAATAACAATGTTAGGTTAATCTTCTCACTGGTAATAATACTCTACAGGTGCATTAAGGTAAAGTCTTTGCATTTTGTTTAGGTTATGTCAGCTGTCTGAAGTGTTTTTGTGAGAGTGATGGCCATGTTTCCTGCTCTATGTTTAATCTGGATCAACCTCTTGTTCAAGTGAACGAGCCCATATACTTTCTTGATGGCTTGCCAAGGTGCTGTTCTTTGTCATAATCAAAGGTCACAACTGAAATATAATGGAGAGCCTGGAACATTGTACATCAAATCCACTGTACAGATGAAGCTTTTAGTTTCAGAAAGGCAAACATCACCAATAATTTGGTCCATTTTCTTTGAAATCTATTTTGATTGCCGTTAATTACTTTATTTGGTCCATTTGCAGCGCCCAAATGGCAAAGCAGTAATTTATATGCAAATATTCAAGGGGAACAAATTAGGGGAAAATGTATTCTTGAAAACAAAATTTATCACATTTTTCTCTGGCATTTCTAATCTTTGCTGTTTTAAAAGGGATGTTTAGGGGTGCTCAGCATATTAGAGGTATGTGTCATATTAACGGCTAATGTTAATGTTCAAGGTTATTTCCATTTATTCATTACAGGAGTGCTTCATAGCGCCACTAAAGTGAAAGGTTTCTGCTCTGTCCATTATAAAACAGTTTTGTGTGCAGCATGGAGAGCTTTCAGAGTTGTAACAATGGCTTGCTTTGTGAGGCTATGTGTAAATGTGTCTCTCTTATGAAAGCCTCTTGCGACAAGGCAGTCCTTGCGCCCTCCATGCAGGGATCCCCTAAGGAGATTTCTTTTTGTTCATAAACAGAGACAGCCTGACCATTTGGCAGAGGGAGGTAGCTGTGCAATATTGCAGATTTTGGGGAGTCACGAAAGGGCAGCAAATTGCGAATTGATTTGTTATTGTTGTGTCTTTACTGTCAAAATAGGGAGCAGTACTGTAAGATTTTCTCTCTCACTTGCTGAAATAATTTGCCTGGCTTTGGGTATTATCTTCCTCGATCTAGATGGGTGAGGGGCACCCTTTGCATTTCCGCTTCAAGTAGCAAGTTGCCTTGGCTGGCGCTGTTCCTAACTTACCTGTTTACCTCCTCTTTCTGTCCCAGTTCCCCAATGCGTATTCTCCTCTACTCATATCACCCTGATAGAGATTGTTTTTTGAACCTTGATGCACGTGTACCACAGAAGCAGATATCCAACAAAGGGCGCAGGGCTTACACTTCATAATCCTCTCTGCGTCTGCTTGGAAGAAAGTCCTATTGACTGCAATAGGGCTTACTCCCAGAAACAGGGGTACAGGATGGCAGTCAATAGGACTTAAGCTGTAATGGGAGTCATGAGTAGAAGAGTAATTTAGTGTAAAGATGATATGAGAACGCAGTAGGGTCTGCTGAGCATGTATGCTAGCATACGGTGTGAATGAGGTAATACGTTTGACGTGTCCCACAGAGATCAGTTCCATATCACTGTCACTAGATAGCTTACCCTTTATTTAAATGGCTGTATCAGCATGGAAAGCTACAGCCATGGCATCCGGCTAAGGAAACTCAGAAGGGACAAGCATCATTTTTAGAGAGCTGCAGTCCAGCAGTTTCTGGACAGGAGCGCCAGAAATGGTTCAACCTGATCTGAAGGTATTTTCCAGGAGGAAATAGTGTTACACCTCATAGAAGCATAAAGGGGAAGGTTAAAAAGTGCCTGTTCTAGGCACAGAAGATTCAAATGTCAGCTCCTGGTGTCTCTATAGAAGGCCAGAAATTGAAAGTGTGCACTGGATTTGGCTGAAGAATCAATTACTGACCAAACTGACCTGATTTGAATTGATTTGTAGGAGGCCTGGATTGAAGCAGAACGGGCAGACTTGGTTCCAGGATGAAGCAAAGCAAATTTCCAAATGCTTTCCAATTCAGAGCATAAATAGGAATAGATAGGACATGAATTGCTCTGGAGTTAAAGGAAAAATGAAAAGGAAATGTAAAGTGCGCTTAATATACAAATGTCTGAAGCTATCTCTCTGAAATTCGGCAGTTTTATTTCTTTTCCATGGGGCTTATCATTTTGTGTATATCAGACCAAGCCAAAAAAATGTCATCGCTATTTTGACTTTTCAGTGTTAAATTGATAGGAGGCATTATAAACTGATTCCGATCCGGGGCAGAAAACAAAGCAGATAGGGCACAGAACACTCTGGACCAATTCCGGACCTATTGGAAAGCTGCCAATTGCCCTCCACCCCAAGTCGGCAGATCTGCGCACAGCCCTATTAGGAATGTGACTCTGAGACTCTGCAGAACCGCTGCCAACCCGAGCAGATAACACTGAACTAAAGGAATCAGTGCTTTGTACTGAACCAGTACAAAGCAGTGCCAATAAATGGACCCTAACATTAGAGATCTAGTAGTTGGGGTCAGTACCACAAAGGGCAAGACTGTATTAAGTCCCAGGGAGAGTCCATGTCAGTTTGCACTTGCAGTATTGAACCTGGAAAGAGGAGCTCATTTTAGGAGAAGATTTTAATGTGATGTGCAACCTGAGCATAGGTAGAAAACATGTTGTAGACACTCACACTGTTAAATGTGACCTGATCTTTCAGAATTCATTGCATAAACACAGCTGGACAGATACACAGCAATATCTACATGCAGATGATCATCACTGTACGCACTTTTCTCAGTGTCACCACAATCACTTTGGGATTGGTTATGTTCTGATATCTGATTCCTTAAGAAGGTCCATTAGCAAGGCACATATAGGGCTGCAAACTGTACTTGGTCACCTGCCTGCCCAAGTAACTCTTATGCGAGGCAACGAACAACCCAAGGAGAGGTGTCTGCATATACATCACAGTTACCTTTCAAAAAAAAAAACTATTATAGGAGAAGATAAATGATTCAGCCGAGGAAATTAAACAATGGAAACAGGAACATAAAAATATGGACAGTATCAAAATGAACAGAAAACTGAGGGAAAACAGAACAGAACTTGAGACTGTGGAGAGCAGTAAGAAAGTCAGTTACGTACCTAAAGAAAAGATACTAAGACTTTTAGGAAAAAAACACTCAAAGTTATTGGCTAGCCTTCTACAGAAAAAAAGCAATGAAAGACACTATGCTCCTAATCTGTGCAACACAGGTGGTTGTATGGGAAACCAAGGAAATAGGGAGGCACTATAGGAAATTTTATAACAACCGCTACAGAAGTAGAAACTGAGCACTTTCTGGCCTAAACAGGTATTTAGGTAGCACCCCATTCAAGTGAATATCAGGAACATAAACAACTTCAATATCCTGTGGTAACACAAGAAAAAGTATTGGAACTTCTTTAAAAAAACACACAACTGGAAAACTGTCAGGCACTGGGTTCAGGTGGATTTTCTGATAAATACTTTGCAAGCGGCAAATGCTTTACAACAACAACAACAATCTTTATTTGCGGTCTCTGACCCATTAAAATACATACATGTCATATTTAAAATGAGTGGAGACAGTTAAAACATTTCAAGACAATTAAAACAGTATAAATTAACAAAATAGATTACCCATACAATGTTGTTGTTTTTTTAAGACAGGGTTAGGTAGATGTCAAGATTGTTTTACGTATTCTTTGGGCAGAGAAGAGGAATTTGGCCACTGATACGGTGGTTTTCTTGTTTGTATCACTTAATAAATATTTTGTATGCCAAATCAGAGTCCTACCTGGGAAGACATTCATTATGGGGTTAAGGAATTTGATACGCTCGTTTATGTAAAAATTGCACTCAAAAAGGACATGCTTCATAGTTTCAATTTCTCTGTCCTTACAAGGACACAATCTTTTTTTGTAAGGTGTGCCGGAATATCGTCCATCTAAGATTGCGGATTGGAGACAGTTAAATCGGGCTCTTGAGAATACATGCCTGTATTTAGGGATAATCATGTTCTCTAAATACCTAGCTCTCTGGGAGAAATTATAGTTTGGGCCAAAGTGCAAAATGGAGCATGTTTTGCGAGCCATTGAAATAGAGTACTGGAAGTCAATGTCCCTGATCCGCTTTTCTAAGATAGAGTTGGCTGCCCTGGGTTCCTGGGCATAAAGAAAGTCCAAAGAGAGCCCTAATAGATGCAGTTTGGATGGAAAAGCTTTAAGCCATGAGCTGTTATGGACATCTTTCTGTAGAAGGTTTAGATATCCCATGGAGGCATCAGCATGTATAACCTTGTTCCAATATCTAAAAGCAAAAAGCCAAGCGCTGCATTCTAGTGACGTTAGACCAGTCTCTAATCGTAAGGCAGCTCCAGGGACGCATCTTGGCATTCCCAGAATGGATCTTAGAAAAACTGAGAGAACACTCTCTATACTAGTGTGAAAGGCAAATGCTTTAAAGATTTAAAGCATGTGAGCATTCCCCGTGCTCCCTTCCATGATGACTCCGACTACAGTTGCAGAAACAGATTCTTCTATTGAGCAATAGAAATTTTAAAGGGCCAATAGGGCCATTAAAATGAATAATTCCAGGCGTTGAGGGGACCCTTTCTAGTTCCACACAGCATCAAGTCTTTCTGTCTTGGTTAACAAAATGTTACGTGGGTGACAAATTCCAGGCTCCTAAACTTCACACAACTCAAACTACACTAATTAGGATGTCAGACTAAGATTTGGCAATATGTGGTCTGTGGGCAGGAAGCAGTCCCAGAGCCATTTTTGCAGGCTGAGCATCCAGAGGTTTCAGCCCCATATGTTATGTGCTAACCAGTTGGAATTGACTTATAGCAACCCTAAAACAGGGCTTTCAAGTTGTTGAGATATTTAAAGAGCAATTTAACCAGTTTTATCCCAACCCCTGTGAGCTTCCATAGCCAAGGGGGATCTGAATCGGAATCCTAGTCTGACATTCTATCCACTACAACACTCTGGGTATCAGTCTCCTATGACAAGCCCTGAATATCATTCACCATCCTGATAGAATCAAGAAACCAGTAGCAGTCTTCTTCCTAGATGCTCCCATAGGGTTTCATTGCCTTGAGAAGGGAATTCTTCACCCAAGTGTCAGAAAGAATATGGGAGGAACCTTCACACACTAGCTCCTCTATGCTTATTCTAAGTAGCGATGGGATATTCGTATTTGTCTCTTAAGGGAGACAAATATGCAAATTGCCACCACAGGTGGCCGGGCCAAATGGACCCTCCCCCCAGAACCAGGCCATCCACTTACTGCTTGCAGCGCAGTGCACATGGCCATTATAATTCACACCACACTAATTGTGGGTGTAGCTTGACTGGAGCTTCCCTGCCTTTCTGCGCTGCTGACCACTGAGTGGGAAGACTTGTCACCCCACCTCTTCACTGGATTGGTCAGCAGTGCATGGAGGTGGAAAAGCTCCAGTTGAGTTACTTTCACGATTGGTGTGGCGTGAATGACGGCAGCCTCATGCGTCACACCGTGCCACAGTAAGTGGATGACCCGGTTCTGTGGGGAGGGTCCAATCAGCCTGGCCACCTGTGGTGGCAATATTCATATTCGTTGTATCCCATCTCTAATTCTAAAGCAAGTCATCCAGAAGCATTCCTTCTGAATCCATGTTATCTCTTCACTGCTTTTCAAGTTACCATAGAGATGCCCGGAAACATCAGAAGCAACCAGAAAATATCTGAGCTTGGGAGACCACAACAAAAACTTTGTCTCTTTGCTGACAACACTGTTTCCTTCATTTTTTAATCTGGGTGATCTCTAAATTAACTATTTTAAACTGGAGACTTTCAACTAGCAATAAATATTTACTAGCTGAAATTGTGTTGCTTAGTGTAGGCTCATTTGAATGAATGGAGCTTGCACAGCAGTCGACCCACCAAATCGCCACTGAATCAATAGGCCTCATCTTGTGCAATTTCCTACACTAAGCAACGGTAATTAAGTCAATGAGGTCCGTCATCAGCTTAATCATAGAACTCAATTCCATTAAATATTTGGTTATTGTAGCCATATAGAATTTAATAAAACTGAGAAAAATTAAGCTATAGCTGTTAGTGGTCCAAAATCAGAAAGGTAGCACTTAAGTGGGCCAAATAAAATGTAAATAAAAATAACTTTTAAAAAATGGAATCAAATTAAATTCATCTGGGAGCCACCAAATATACACATACAGGTTTAAAACATATTTGGGAGCAGAGTTTGAAGGATAATATGTCAGCACAGTCATGAGAGAAAATATAGAAATGAAGTCTATTTAAATCAATATCAGCAGGATTATATCTAGGTGGTATTTAAACCTCAGTTAAATCAGTGCACATTTTCAAAGTCATTGTAAAATTGTGTTGGAGAATTAGCCTGGAGATGGAAGCAAGAGCTGGTGCGAGCTCTCCCACTGCCCGAGGCAGAAAGAGAACCATCAAAGCTGCCTCCATACATGCCATAACCCCAGTCCCGCTAAACTTGTGGGTAGGGAGGAGTTATATAGCTGTTCTGCACAGATGATCATCTCCATTGTCAGGCTAATGGCTGGGGTAGCCCTGCATGGAAGAATCAAAAATAATTTGTATTAGACTGCTGGTACACTTAAGTTGATGATCTGGCATTATCCAAACAGGAGACAGTTAAGCAATCCAGACAACAAAGGGATGCAAATGATTTTAGACCTGTTTGGATTTCATTTATTTGTTCAACGAAACACAAGAAAAATAGCCACAGGAAAGTGCTCAGCTGCACATGGCAAAGTACAGAGTGATCTGTTTGCACCACATATCACATGAGGTCCAAATGATGTCCTTATAGCTGATTCTATGATAAGATAATGCTCCATTCTCCAATTTTAGCAATATCTCTGTAATCAATAGAAAAGGAAATAGCCGGGGTATGCTTTGTTTTTATCATTGTTTCCATTCCATGGAAGAAAATTTGATCTTTTATTGTGTGCAGTGGTTATGTGATCAACTGGAATGCTTGTAAAAATAATCAAAGCTGTTTATTAGGGAAGAATTGGTTGCAATAGTCAGCAAACTGACTGAATGTCAGAAATGAAAGGCTAAGGAAGATTGGCTATTGTCTCCATTTCTGTGCAATTTTCATAATAATCATCTTGTTGTGACAGATCTAGCAGGGCGGTCCCTTCTCCCATTCTCTCCATCTATTATGGAAATGGAGGTGTCCAATATATTTATACAGTTGCCATGGTTTTGCTGCCTTACTTCCATATAGGGCTTAAATATATACTGATTAGCCTGGGTAATTTTCACATTAAGTCAAGTGATGGTTTTTTGTTTTTTGTTTTTTTGGCAAATGTGCTGGGACATAAAATTGGCACAGTCTTTAAATCTGAATGCACCTTCCAATGAAGCGTGCTCTGTTCACATACACCTCCTAACCATGGTGAGTTAGGTGCAGGATAAATCTGTCACACTTTTGTCTTGTTAAAATTGATGGGATACATTTAGTTTCAATCCCATTGACCTTGAATGAATCTAAAGCATGATTAATTTAGTCTGGAACCCATCCACTATGTAGCTGGTTACAGCTATCCTATGATATGTACTGGTCAGAATCCTGTTGACATAAGGTTTGCATATCTTGCTGCTAATCAATGAAGTGCCAGTTCTGCCACTGGGCATGTGACAGGGCATTTGACCAAGAGTTCTTCCAGCACCTTGTTGATTAGTTGTGACAAGTTTCAGAAACATCAGCATGATCCTGGCCATTGTATATTATAACTCCATGCGTCCCACGCTGCATGGGATGGAAACAGGATGTCTGCTGAGGCCAAATTTAGAAGTCATTCCAATATTGCAAAACCAATACACTTCTCGTGCACAATTCTTCCACATCCCATTTTATTTCTGCATTTTTAAGCATAATTTTCTTTCAAAATGCACATTTCTCAAAATAGTCTGCTGTGTTTCAGTACTGAATACTACATTGTGTTTTTTTATTGAATACAGTGGGTCTCTACTTAAGAACGTCCCTACTTAAGAACAATTCTACTTAAGAACAGCTCCGTTTGCTAAATTTTGCTTCTACTTGAGAACAGAAATCCTAGATAAGAACAGGAAAAAAAAACCTTTCTTGCTCTTTTTTTAACCTTAGGTCATCTTAGGTTAAAAAAAAATCTCCCCCTAGTGGTAGAGTACGTATTAACCAGCTTTGCATTAGTTCCTATGGGAACTAATGCTTCAATGTACGAACGCACCTCTACATAACAAAAAAACAGCCAGAACGGATTAATTGGTTTTCAGTCCATTGCTTCAAAATTAGCTTCGTCAGAAGTGCTTTTAACACTGTTCCCTGACCTAAGAAAAAAAGAAAAAAATATCCCCCTCTAGTGGCAGAAGGCGGAATAGCAGCTTCCCATTAGTTTCTATGGACGGAAAAGAGCAGATACGGATTAAATGGTTTTCAATGCATTCCTATGGGAAATGCAGATTCTACATAAGAACTTTTCCACTTGAGAACCACCTTCCAATACGGATTAAGTTCTTAAGTAGAGACCCCACTGTACTACATTATAAAACTCAGAAGAATGTGTGAATTGGTAAATAACAATGCTCTGATTTTTCTGTCAGGTCCAGGAAATGCAAAATAAGTCAGTTTGTACTGAAATTCACAAAACGGAATGCTTCAAGATCTGTAGGTAAACCTAGACCTTTTGTCAGTTTCATAGAGGCAAAATATCTGCAAATAACGAGGAAATTTCTCCATTGTTTCTGGTTCACAGGTTATTGTGACAAACCCAGACCTACTGGGATCTGCCACACGTTAACTAAGCTGCCACCAACCATTCCCTATAAGAAGTCACACAGACCAGGGATGGATTTTCAACCAATAAAAGAATAAGGTTTATTTAAAACAACACACAGGGAAAATAAAAGGATTATGTGAATACGATATAGTAACGTGGCTTAGTTTCACTCATACATACACACAGTTTGGTTCACACAGAACCCTTAACTTGAAGCACAGACCCTGAACCTATCAGTTCTGGCTAACCAACAGACACCTGAACCTATCAGGTTGGTACTGACACACAGTAGTACCCTGTCTGACACACAGACTCCCACACCAGCTTCTTCTTCCCAGCTGCTGCTTCTTGTCTGTTTCTTCACATCCCAGCGTCTCCTAACTTCTCCACACACGCATCACATATATATACAGTACAGCCCCTCCTCCTGATGTCCCGCCTTCCACTCCCCATAGGATGGAACTTTCCCTCCAAACCCATGACAGACAGGTAACATCAGTGCTGTATGTAACACCTCCCCTCTTTATAAGTTGTTTTGTAGGGGGAAAGCTAAGGTGCTTTTTCCCAAAAAACAACCTGGATAAAACACACAACAACAGTTATACATATAATACCATACTTACTTATACTTACATTCTAAGTTAACCATATCAATTAGGCATTTAAACATTTACCATATACATTACATCAATTTACCTTTATTCATACAAACCAAATTCAAAAAAAACAGGTACATTTAACTTTTTGTCATCAATATATATACATACTCCATGTTTCTTTCGCCGTCTTCATTCTTCAGGTCTTCTTGACAAGGCGTCAGCAACACAGTTCACTGACCCTCTGACCACCTTCACTTCAAAGTCATAGTCCTGTAGGTTTAAAGCCCACCTCATAAGTTTGCTATTGTGGGTTTTCATTGTCTTTAACCATTGCAGTGGTGAATGGTCAGTGCACAGAACAAAATGTCTTCCCCAGATGTAAGGCTTGGCCTTCTGGATCGCGTAGACTATGGCCAAACACTCCTTCTCCACGGTTGCCAAATGTCTCTCACCTTTTTGAAGTTTCCTACTCAGGTAGGACACTGGATGCTGGTCACCATTCTCATCCTCCTGGCACAGAACTGCTCCTACCCCGCTGTTAGACGCATCGGTGTAGATGATGAACTCCCGGTCGAAGTCTGGAGCACGCAGCACTGGATAGTTGATTAGCGCCTGCTTCAACCTCTGGAACGCCTCCTCACAGTCGCTGGTCCACGGGATGCGGTCATCAGCCTTCTTCCTCGTCAGATCGGTCAGCGGAGCCGCAATCTCGCTAAACCTCGGGATGAACTTTCTGTAGTAGCCCACCAACCCAAGAAATAATTCGACTTTTCTCTTGGTGTTGGGTCTGGGCCAATCACGAACAGCTTCTATTTTGGCCTCCAGGGGTTTTATCACTCCTCCCCCTACTATGTGACCCAAGCACTTTACTTCTGGGCTACCCAGCTGCAGTTTGTTCCCTCTGCAAGGCCTAGGCCAAAGCACTTCCTCCCCTGGGTCAAAGTGCCTCTCCCTGCCTTCCTGGTCATCCCAAGCTTTCTTTCTGACATTTTGAGCTTGCAGGGTCTCTGCTGCTAGCTCTAGGTTTCTCTTTAGGTCTTTCCTTAAAGAGTCTATGTATGTCACAACGTCTTGTGGGTCATCCTGGGTGATCTGCTCCCAATTTTGTTTGATCAAATCAAGGGGCCCTTTCACCCTTCTCCCAAATAAAAGTTCAAATGGACTGAACCCGGTACTGGCTTGTGGCACTGATCGATAAGCAAACAAAAGGGATTGCAGCTTCTGGTCCCAATTGTTTGGATTCTCTGCCAAGTAAGCCCTAATCATGCGCATTAGAGTCCCATTGAACTTCTCAGTTAACCCATTACTTTCAGGATGATAGGCAGTAGTTTCCTTGTGCTTAATTCCACAGATTTGCCATAAGCGTTTCATGAGCTTTGATGTGAACGATGCGCCCAAATCTGTGATTATTTCTGAGGCAAATCCCATCCTGGACATATACCCCACCAAGGCATCTGCCACTGTGTTAGTTTCAATGTTAGTCAAGGGTATGGCTTCAGGGCACCTCGTGGCATGGTCCACAATGGTGAGAATGAACCTGTTCCCCCTCTTTGTGGCCTTGGGCAAAGGTCCCACAATATCCACCCCTATGCATTTGAACGGAGTGTCAATCACAGGCAAAGGGCACAACTTTGCTTTGGTCCTGTCGCGGTTATTCCCCTGCCTTTGACACACATCACATTGTTTACAGAACTCCCTGATCTGCTTCCCTATGTCAGGCCAGTAAAAATTCTGTGTGATTCTCTGCTGTGTTTTGTTCACCCCTAAGTGTGCAGCAAACATGTCAGAGTGCCCCCTTTGTAAGATCATGGGGCGATACTTTTCAGGTACCACCAGCTGACTTCTGATCCCATCTCCCCCTGTTGAGATATTCCTCAGGGTCTCTCTATATAAAATCCCCTTTTTCTCCAGAAATCTCACTGGGGTTTCAGGTGTTAGCTGGGCGTCAGTCACCTGTTCAAAACACTTTTGGAGAGTGGCGTCTGCCTTTTGCTCTTGTCCAAATCTGCTGTCTGTGGTTAAGGTTTCCACCACAGCTTCTGAACTCCCCTCTGCTTCCGTCTCGGGCTCATCATTACCCCCCTGAACTGTCCCCGTGGTGGCTTGTGAACGTGTAATCACTAGCACCCGTTTCACATGTTCAGCCAGGTCATTTCCCACGAGCACGGCTGCTGGCAGAGTCGATGAAATCGCTAGCCGCCAAACTCCCCTCCAGCCTTGAAAGTTCACAGGTACCTCCGCGACTGGCAGTGAGATTACCTGCCCCTCAATCCCTGCCACCTTCATGCTCTCATTTGGGATTACATACTCCCTAGGAATAATATCTGGATGGCACAGGGTCACCTGAGAACAAGTGTCCCGCAGCCCCCGATACTGACGGTCAAGTATTCCTACGTCCACCCCTGCTGTCTCAAACAACTGAGAATCTGTTCTCACCAGCAGGCAGCGCCTGACCTCTACAAGAGGACCATTTTCCTCAGCCTGATCAGCAGATGTAGCTGTTCCAGATTGAGTAGCCATGGCAACAGGCTCCCTCAGTGACAATGAGCCTTGCTCTTTCTGGACACAGAACACAGCTTTTGGCTTGGTTCCACTCGAATCCTGAGGCACAATTCCTTTTAGCTGCTTTAATTTCTCACACTCTGAGATTAGATGGCCCTTTCCCTGACAGAAATAACATTTTCTGGTGTATTTTGATTCTCTCTCATCTTGTTTTGGTTTTCCCTCCAAAATCTGAGGTCTTGGTTTCATGTCTGAGGGCTTCCCTTCACCATGGGCCCCTCCCCCTTGCTGGCTTTTCCCTGGTCCCTGAGAGTACTTGCTGTAGGTTTCTTTAGGTTTCCCCATAGCTTTCCCCTCACCCAAGGGCTTTCTTATTTGGGAAATAAAATCTGCGATCTCGGCTGCTTCTGCCACAGATTTCGGTTTCCTTTCCCTCACCTGGAATTTCAGTTCCCCATGCAGGACTGAATAGAACTGTTCCAGTGCTATCAAGTCTTTAAGCTGCTGGTAGGTCTCTGTCCCCTCCTGAGATAGCCATTTCTCTAGCAGCCTCACCAATTGGGCCCCCACTTGGGTAAAAGTCTGCTCTGGTTTCTTTGTGAGGGACCTGAATCTTTGCCTCAGCTGTTCCGCATTTATCCCATGTCTTGCAAACACCAGTTTTTTAAACTCTGCAAAATCTTTCATCAGTTCCTCAGGCATCTCGGCATAGACTTCAGCCAGGCTACCACTGATTAAAGATCGCATGATGGTCATCTTCTCAGTTTCCCTCACTGAGAAGTCCACAAACGCTCTTTCCACTAAGGAAAAGAACACCTCAGGACAATCTCCCTTGTGGTACACAGGGAATTTCTTCAGGTCAGCCTTAGACAATTGGCCTCCCTCAGAATCCCTATTGTTATTATTGTTCTGGTTCATCAGTTCCAATTTTCTTAATTCAAACGCCATCCTTTCTTTTTCCAGAGCAATTTTCTCTCTCTCTAACCTTTCCTCCTTTTCCATTCTCTCTCTCTCTAATTTTTCTTCTTTTTCCAATTGCCTCATCCTCAGTTCATGCTGTTGGGCTATGAGCAATTTTCTGAGTTCTGGGTTCTGTTCTCCCGTGCTGTCACCCTGCACTGAGCCAAATTCATCCTCAGAACCTTGGTCTACCTGGGGGTCTTTCACTTCACCCATTTCTGCCATCTGGCTTCGAGTAAAGGGCATAATCCCCCCTCAGAACAGGCTGCTTTAAAAAGTCAAGCCTCAAAATAAAACGACCACTTTTTTTTTTCTCTTTTGCCTCAGAACCAGCTTTCCCTATAGATTGCTGCTGTCCTTCAGCACTACTTGCAACTGTAGCGAGTTAGAGTCTACCCCCCTCTGCTGGGCCTCTCAGCAGGCAGGCTAGATCACTGCTGTTTCACAGTTTTGCCTCAGCTTTTTTCCCGCCAAAACAAGTTGCCTCAGAGCTCCCTAATCTAGTCCCCAATCTGAGGTTACACGTTCTTCTACTAGTGCACCCCCCCGTGAGGTACACCTAGAAGATTACCTACGTGCTCTCAGATTGTCCCTGACTAGACCCCCCTTGCTCTGGGCACACTTGCCAAGGCTTTGCTGTACCACTGGACAACTGGACCAGTCGTATCCCACACGCTGGACACCAATCAATGTGACAAACCCAGACCTACTGGGATCTGCCACACGTTAACTAAGCTGCCACCAACCATTCCCTATAAGAAGTCACACAGACCAGGGATGGATTTTCAACCAATAAAAGAATAAGGTTTATTTAAAACAACACACAGGGAAAATAAAAGGATTATGTGAATACAATATAGTAACGTGGCTTAGTTTCACTCATACATACACACAGTTTGGTTCACACAGAACCCTTAACTTGAAGCACAGACCCTGAACCTATCAGTTCTGGCTAACCAACAGACACCTGAACCTATCAGGTTGGTACTGACACACAGTAGTACCCTGTCTGACACACAGACTCCCACACCAGCTTCTTCTTCCCAGCTGCTGCTTCTTGTCTGTTTCTTCACATCCCAGCGTCTCCTAACTTCTCCACACACGCATCACATATATATACAGTACAGCCCCTCCTCCTGATGTCCCGCCTTCCACTCCCCATAGGATGGAACTTTCCCTCCAAACCCATGACAGACAGGTAACATCAGTGCTGTATCAATGTGACAAACCCAGACCTACTGGGATCTGCCACACGTTAACTAAGCTGCCACCAACCATTCCCTATAAGAAGTCACACAGACCAGGGATGGATTTTCAACAAATAAAAGAATAAGGTTTATTAAATACAACACACAGGGAAAAATAAAATGATCAGGTGAATAAGATATAGTAACGTGGCTTAGTTTCACTCATACATACACACAGTTTGGTTCACACAGAACCCTTAACTTGAAGCACAGACCCTGAACCTATCAGTTCTGGCTAACCATTCAGACACCTGAACCTATCAGGTTGGTACTGACACACAGTAGTACCCTGTCTGACACACAGACTCCCACACCAGCTTCTTCTTCCCAGCTGCTGCTTCGTCTCCTCCTTCACCACACAGGCTTCACATATATATACAGTACAACCCCTCCTCCTGATGTCCCGCCTTCCACTCCCCATAGGATGGAACTTTCCCTCCAAACCCATGACAGACAGGTAACATCAGTGCTGTATGTAACACCTCCCCTCTTTATAAGTTGTTTTGTAGGGGGAAAGCTAAGGTGCTTTTTCCCAAAAAACAACCTGGATAAAACACACAACAACAGTTATACATACCATATCATACTTACTTATACTTACATTCTAAGTTAACCATAGCAATTAGGCATTTAAACATTTACCATATACATTACATCAATTTACCTTTATTCATACAAACCAAGTTCAAAAAAACAGGTACATTTAACTTTTGGTCACCAAAATATATACATAGTCCATGTTTCTTTCGCCGTCTTCAGTCTTCAGGTCTTCTTGACAAGGCATCAGCAACACAGTTCACTGACCCCCTGACCACCTTCACTTCAAAGTCATAGTCCTGTAGGTTTAAAGCCCACCTCATAAGTTTGCTATTGTGGGTTTTCATTGTCTTTAACCATTGCAGTGGTGAATGGTCAGTGCACAGAACAAAATGTCTTCCCCAGATGTAAGGCTTGGCCTTCTGGATCGCGTAGACTATGGCCAAACACTCCTTCTCCACGGTTGCCAAATGTCTCTCACCTTTTTGAAGTTTCCTACTCAGATAGGACACTGGATGCTGGTCACCATTCTCATCCTCCTGGCACAGAACTGCTCCTACCCCGCTGTTAGACGCATCGGTGTAGACGATGAACTCCCGGTCGAAGTCTGGAGCACGCAGCACTGGATACTGGACGAGCGCCTCCTTCAACCTCTGGAACGCCGCCTCACAGTCGCTGGTCCACGGGATGCTGTCATCAGTCTTCTTCCTCGTCAGATCGGTCAGCGGAGCCGCAATCTCGCTAAACCTCGGGATGAACTTTCTGTAGTAGCCCACCAACCCAAGAAATGATTTGACTTTTTTCTTGGTGTTGGGTCTGGGCCAATCACGAACAACTTCTATTTTGGCCTCCAGGGGTTTTATCACTCCTCCCCCTACTATGTGACCCAAGCACTTTACTTCTGGGCTACCCAGCTGCAGTTTGTTCTCTTTGCAGAGCCTAGGCCAAAGCACTTCCTCCCCTGGATTAAAGTGCCTCTCCCTGCCTTCCTGGTCATCCCAAGCTTTCTTTCTGACCTTTTGAGCTTGCAGGGTCTCTGTTGCTAGCTCTAGGTTTCTCTTTAGGTCTTTCCTTAAAGAGTCTATGTATGTCACAACGTCTTGTGGGTCATCCTGGGTGATCTGCTCCCAATCCTGCTTGATCAAATCAAGGGGCCCTTTCACCCTTCTCCCAAATAAAAGTTCAAATGGACTGAACCCGGTGCTGGCTTGTGGCACTGATCGATAAGCAAACAAAAGGGATTGCAGCTTCTGGTCCCAATTGTTTGGATTCTCTGCCAAGTAAGCCCTAATCATACGCATTAGAGTCCCATTGAACTTCTCAGTTAACCCCTTACTTTCAGGATGATAGGCAGTGGTTTCCTTGTGCTTAATTCCACAGATTTGCCATAAGCGTTTCATGAGCTTTGATGTGAACGATGCGCCCAAATCTGTGATTATTTCTGAGGCAAATCCCATCCTGGACATATACCCCACCAAGGCATCTGCCACTGTGTTAGTTTCAATGTTAGTCAGGGGTATGGCTTCAGGGTACCTCGTGGCATGGTCCACAATGGTGAGAATGAACCTGTTCCCCCTCTTTGTGGCCTTGGGCAAAGGTCCCACAATATCCACCCCTATGCATTTGAACGGAGTGTCAATCACAGGCAAAGGGCACAACTTTGCTTTGGTCCTGTCGCGGCTATTCCCCTGCCTTTGACACACATCACATTGTTTACAGAACTCCCTGATCTGCTTCCCTATGTCAGGCCAGTAAAAATTCTGTGTGATTCTCTGCTGTGTTTTGTTCACCCCTAAGTGTGCAGCAAACATGTCAGAGTGCCCCCTTTGTAAGATCATGGGGCGATACTTTTCAGGTACCACCAGCTGACTTCTGATCCCATCTCCCCCTTTTGAGATATTCCTCAGGGTCTCTCTATACAAAATCCCCTTTTTCTCCAGAAATCTCACTGGGGTTTCAGGTGTTAGCTGGGCGTCAGTCACCTGTTCAAAACACTTTTGGAGAGTGGCGTCTGCCTTTTGCTCTTGTCCAAATCTGCTGTCTGTGGTTAAGGTTTCCACCACAGCTTCTGAACTCCCCTCTGCTTCCGTCTCTGGCTCATCATTACCCCCCTGAACTGTCCCCGTGGTGGCTTGTGAACGTGTAATCACTAGCACCCGTTTCACATGTTCAGCCAGGTCATTTCCCACGAGCACGGCTGCTGGCAGAGTCGATGAAATTGCTAGCCGCCAAACTCCCCTCCAGCCTTGAAAGTTCACAGGTACCTCCGCGACTGGCAGAGAGATCACCTGCCCCTCAATCCCTGCCACCTTCATGCTCTCATTTGGGATTATAAACTCCCTGGGAATAATATCTGGATGGCACAGGGTCACCTGGGAACAAGTGTCCCGCAGCCCCCGATACTGATGTCCAAGTATTCCTACGTCCACCCCTGCTGTTTCAAACAACTGGGAATCTGTTCTCACCAGTAGGCAGCGCCTGACCTCTACAAGAGGACCATTTTCCCCAGCCTGATCAGCAGATGTAGCTGTTCCAGATTGAGTAGCCATGGCAACAGGCTCCCTCAGTGACAATGAGCCTTGCTCTTTCTGGACACAGAACACAGCTTTTGGCTTGGTTCCACTTGAATCCTGAGGCACAATTCCTTTTAGCTGCTTTAATTTCTCACACTCTGAGATTAGATGGCCCTTTCCCTGACAGAAATAACATTTTCTGGTGTATTTTGAGTCTCTCTCATCGTGTTTTGGTTTTCCCTCCAAAATCTGAGGTCTTGGTTTCATGTCTGAGGGCTTCCCTTCACCATGGGCCCCTCCCCCTTGCTGGCTTTTCCCTGGTCCCTGAGAGTACTTGCTGTAGGTTTCTTTGGGTTTCCCCATCACTTTCCCCTCACCCAAGGGCTTTCTTATTTGGGAAATAAAATCTGCGATCTCGGCTGCTTCTGCCACAGATTTTGGTTTCCTTTCCCTCACCTGGAATTTCAGTTCCCCATGCAGGACTGAATAGAACTGTTCCAGCGCTATCAAGTCTTTGAGCTGCTGAAAGGTCTCTGTCCCCTCCTGAGATAGCCATTTCTCTAGCAGCCTCACCAATTGGGCCCCCACTTGGGTAAAAGTCTGCTCTGGTTTCTTTGTGAGGGACCTGAATCTTTGCCTCAGCTGTTCCGCATTTATCCCATGTCTTGCAAACACCAGTTTTTTAAACTCTGCAAAATCTCTCATCAGTTCCTGTGGCATCTCTGAATAAACCTCAGCCAGGCTACCACTGATTAAAGATCGCATGATGGTCATCTTCTCAGTTTCCCTCACTGAGAAGTCCACAAACGCTCTTTCCACTAAGGAAAAGAACACCTCAGGACAATCTCCCTTGTGGTACACAGGGAATTTCTTCAGGTCAGCTTTAGACAGTTGGCCTCCCTCAGAATCCCTATTGTTATTATTGTTCTGGTTCATCAGTTCCAATTTTTTTAATTCAAACGCCATTTTCTCTCTCTCCAATCTTTCTTCTCTTTCCATTTTCTCTCTCTCTATTCTTTCTTCTCTTTCCATTTTCTCTATTTCAAACTGCCTTCTTTCTCTCTCTAATCTTTCTTCTCTTTCCCTTTCCTCCATTTCAAATTGCCTCATCCTCAGTTCATGCTGTTGGGCTATGAGCAATTTTCTAAGTTCTGGGTTCTGTTCTCCCGTGCTGTCACCCTGCACTGAGCCAAATTCATCCTCAGAACCTTGGTCAACCTGGGGGTCTTTCACTTCACCCATTTCTGCCATTTGGCTTCGAGTCAAGGGCATAATTCCCCCCCCTCAGAACAGGCTGCTTTAAAAAGTCAAGCCTCAAAATAAAACGACCACTTTTTTTTTCTTTTGCCTCAGAACCAGCTTTCCCTATAGATTGCTGCTGTCCTTTCAGCACTAACTTGCAACAGTTGCGAGCTAGAGTCTACCCCCCTCTGCTGGGCCTCTCAGCAGACAAACTAGCTCACTGCTATTTCACAGTTTTGCCTCAGCTTTTTCCCGCCAAAACAGGCTGCCTCAGAGCTCCCTAATCTAGCCCCCAATCTGAGGTTACACGTTCTTCTACTAGTGCACCCCCCCGTGAGGCACACCTAGAAGATTACCTACGCGCTCTCAGATTGTCCCTGACTAGACCCCCCTTGCTCTGGGCACACTTGCCAAGGCTTTGCTGGACCGCTGGACAACTGGACCAGTCGTATCCCACACGCTGGACACCAATCAATGTGACAAACCCAGACCTACTGGGATCTGCCACACGTTAACTAAGCTGCCACCAACCATTCCCTATAAGAAGTCACACAGACCAGGGATGGATTTTCAACAAATAAAAGAATAAGGTTTATTAAATACAACACACAGGGAAAAATAAAATGATCAGGTGAATAAGATATAGTAACGTGGCTTAGTTTCACTCATACATACACACAGTTTGGTTCACACAGAACCCTTAACTTGAAGCACAGACGCTGAACCTATCAGTTCTGGCTAACCATTCAGACACCTGAACCTATCAGGTTGGTACTGACACACAGTAGTACCCTGTCTGACACACAGACTCCCACACCAGCTTCTTCTTCCCAGCTGCTGCTTCGTCTCCTCCTTCACCACACAGGCTTCACATATATATACAGTACAGCCCCTCCTCCTGATGTCCCGCCTTCCACTCCCCATAGGATGGAACTTTCCCTCCAAACCCATGACAGACAGGTAACATCAGTGCTGTATGTAATGCATTCCTATGGGAAATGCAGATTCTACATAAGAACTTTTCCACTTGAGAACCACCTTCCAATACGGATTAAGTTCTTAAGTAGAGACCCCACTGTACTACATTATAAAACTCAGAAGAATGTGTGAATTGGTAAATAACAATGCTCTGATTTTTCTGTCAGGTCCAGGAAATGCAAAATAAGTCAGTTTGTACTGAAATTCACAAAACGGAATGCTTCAAGATCTGTAGGTAAACCTAGACCTTTTGTCAGTTTCATAGAGGCAAAATATCTGCAAATAACGAGGAAATTTCTCCATTGTTTCTGGTTCACAGGTTATGTCTCCTTATTCTTCTGAGTTCTTAGACATGTATTATCAGACTTCTTTGGTATGCGTAAAGAACTGCTTGCATAGACACTTTGACCCCCTGTTCTTCCTCCAAAGTAACTCTGCTCACAATAAAAGGCTTTTACCATGAGTGGTTATTTGCTCTGAGAGTATGCAAATAGGCCTGAAACAGTTGTTGGGTGCAAAACAAAGGGACGACTTGAAAAACAAGTATAGGCCACTTGCTAATACCTTTATGTCTTTAATTCTTTTTTTTAAATGATGTCATTCTAATTCCTCTAAGCGATGAGACAAAGTGTGACATAGAGACATATGCAGCAAAATCATTCATGGATTCGGACTTCCCATTGTTATTTTGCCAACATTGTCTAAAAGTGTTTAAATAAGAGACAGAAAGTCAAAATGTTGTATCAAGCTTTGTTACCTTACATAGCCTACATTTAAAGAAAACTTTTAAAATTTTCGATTGCCTAAGCTAAAAAAAAATTGTCCATCTGGCATTTGTTCAGAGATTGGGCATTCGGAGTGTGACTACACAGCAGGAAAAATGCAAATGGATTTGCTATGAAGTTGCACCTGGGAAATTGGGTTTCCCTGGTTAATTTGCTTCAACTGATGACACAGGACTCACCAAAGAGAAGGGAGGAAATTGGCACTCAAAAGCCGTGTTTGCCGTTTGTTAAGATAGCTCTGCTCTCCTGTGGCTGTCCAGATTTGCAGGAGTCATGGTTAGAGCACAGTTACCTTAACAAGACAAGAACAAGCTTGACTGATAATTTCTTCCTCTTTCCCTGCTGGCTATTTTTTTTCTTTTGTCATCTATCTATCCTAGAGCTAGGGCAGCACGCCTTTAAAAGAAAAAGTGGGAGAGAGAGAAACAGAAAGGGAACGGAAGAGGAGAACAAGCAGACCTAGGGACCAGGTTTGGAGGGAGTGGGGGAGAATTCAAATGACAGCTGGTTTCCACACTTTCCTGCTTCTCACACTGCTACTGTAGCCAGCTGGAATGGCTTCAAATAGAACAGCTACAAATTCATCCACATTGGCTCAGGGAATCACACTGCCTGAACTGAAGCAAGTGCATTCAACTCCAAAAAAAAAGTAGAAGCCTCCAGGAGTGGAGATAAAATAATTCAGATTAGGAGTGCAAACTCTGGGCTGATTTGCATCGACTTGTACATTGTGTAGTCAATAGAAAATAATCTGAATCCGAAATTCCCACTCCCAGAGGATTTCTCACATTATTTGTCAGTGCAATTGCCCCCTTAACCAATAATTATTAATCTCTGAAATGAAAACTCTATAGTTAGCAGACCTGATCCAGTTTTTAGGCATGTGGAACATAGTAGCCCTGTGCCCATCTGCTTCAAAAGATAAATATTCTTGTCAGTTTGTTGATGTTCGGAGAGATTTTGTAATCTAGTTGGAGATCTCCCACTTCTTCAGTTGTGTTTACAGAAATCTAGTCCAACACATAGAGAAGACACAGTCTAATGAAAATAGAAGCTAAGCAAAAACACTGAGTAGACCCTCTATGGATGCCTAAGATTGGAAGATCGAACATCCCCCTCTGTTGATTCCTAGTTTGTTGGCTTTAGGCTTTCAAGATGACCACTAGAAGAAGAACTATATGGCCACCCTAGACTGTGTACCAGAATCTTCTGCAAAATGCAGTTTTCAGTGGCCAAAAACCAGAGGAAGTAATCAGCAGAACAATCAATACAGATAGTGTTTCCTGAAGGGAGAAAGTCTGAAAAATTAGAAAGCAAAACCAGCAGAATTTGAATCCAAGGGTTTCAAAACATCACATTGTACAAGAGCTTGGGACAGTTGTGGTTTTTTTCACTATAACTTCCTATGATTTCTCAGAAGGTATGGGGGTGGTAGTGGGGCCTGGAATCTAATAAGCTAAGTTTTCTCATCTCAGTTCTCTATTCCTTCCTATTTTATGGAAGGGACTGAAATGATTTCATCTCCGTTAAAAGAACAGTGAAGGAATGCTAGATCCGACCCATCGCATCACAACTGTGTTCTCTACATCGTGGAGGTGCTTTTTAATTTTGGTCTAAATTAAGATTTGTGGAAATAAGAGGCTTAAGGGCTGGTGATTGTGCACCGGGTGGTATACAGAACCCATGATACATTATTGTGTAGCACAACTAATTTACCCAAGATAATGAGTTCTCAACAATCTGTAAATCCAATTCCTGGAGTAGCAGGCATTATAAAATGGCATGCATTCACTCAGGGAACTGAACCTGGAAAACAAACTGTTAGAATAATGTCCAAATTACCTTGTGACAGACCTTGCGTTATCTCTGTACAACGTGACCCCTGATGCCCTTGTGTACTGTAAAGATATTTTAAGCAACTGCCGTTCAAACGCTATCAGTGATGGCACATGTGTGCCAGAATTAGAGCAGTGTCTTCTAAAGCTGAGTGTGTGGAAAACCCAGTGAGGGGAGGGCAGCGCTGTCTGAGGGAAATAGATGGAAAGCAGGAACACTGAGTAAACCCTCTCCAGATGTCCAGGATTGGAAAACCCAGGTTTCATCTTACTTTACTGATCTAGACAGACTACCCTCCCCTGTGAGCACCAAGGGTCCACTCCAGTCACTTCACAGTGTGGCTTTATGCCAGCCTTGTGCTGCTGTTGGTTGAGGCATCCTGTGATCGCCAACGGGTATTTTCAGACTTCTGCGTGGAAGCAGTGCCAAAGAGTGTTGCAGGAGAGCCCTGTTCCTACTACCTGCCCCAGGGCTTCAACGTTTTCTTCAAAATAGCAGACCTCATCTTGGAGTTGCTGTGTCTTGGAGTCTGGCAGCGATGTCACTCTGGACTGTAGGGTTGCCGGATCTCAGGACGCTGTTTGGATTCTCAGGGAATGGCTGTGCTTCCCTGGGTCTCCAGGCAGGGCAAGAAATATCAAGGCAAACAGCACTGGAAGAAGAAAGCGCTTTTGTGTGTGAGGGAACCTTTTAAACCTTAAGTACTCATCTTTACCGCTTCTCAGCTCATGCCGGGGCAGAGTTGTTTGTGTCCCCTCCATACATACTGTCAGTGTACCAACAAGCGAAAGGAAAGGACCAGGAAGAAACATGATGGATGGGGGTCATGTTTTTGAGTCCATTGTGCCATGTGGCATAAGGGAGGGAGTAAACACTATAATTCATGAGTCTTCTTGCAGCACTAGCAACAGTATGAGGCCTGGAAAAAAACTCCTTATGGGCTGGTGGTGAGTCATTCATAACAGAATCTCCCACAACATGGGCCTTGCATCCCACATAGGTAAAAGCCATGTGGGATGCAAGGCCTAAGAGGAATCTGTGGCAGTTGATGGGTGCATTTTGCTGCATGCTCATCTGCCAAAAATTCAATATTAGGGTTCCCCTTGGTTCTGGATGCCCCCAAGTCTAGGTTACCATATTCTCAGGTTAGCTACAACTTAGCTGGATTCCAGGCTCATTTATCTGGATTTTAATTCTGCCAGCTTTTCCAGTTTGCTGGGCCAGAAGTATTTCCAACCTCCTGCCCAATGCCTGCCAGTTTTGTCTTGTGACATCACAAAGGCCTCTTTGTATTCTCAGGTTGTGGCCTTGAAATCTTGGGGGACTGAATGCTCTTCTGGATTCCTTCTTTCCCCCTATATCAAGATTTGGGATGCTTTCAGCTTGCCTGTGGCTTACCTCTGACAACTCACAAAATTGCTACTTGCATAAATGGTGTCTTGTTTAGTTCAGCTCTTTGTAGATATTCAGACACATTTTTATTACTAAAAGAGAAGGTGGCTGTATTGATCCATGAAAATACAACAAAACCCAAATTCCACAGGTGTGAAATATTTTTATTGGAATAGAGGATTAATGAAGAAAATGTGCTACCTTTTGAATTCTGTAGAACTCTTTATCATGTATAATGTACCATCAAGTCAACTCTGCCTTATGGCAACTCTTTCCGAGGTTTTCCAAGTAGAGAATAGTGAGGGGTGGTTTACCATTCCCTTCTTCTGGGGGCACCTTGCAACTTGCTCAAGGCTACACAGGCTGGCTCTTGGGATGCAGAGTGGGGAACTGAACTCTCAACCTATAATTCCACAGCCAGAAACTTAAACCACTGAGCTATCCAGTCAACTTTCATTGTGCCACCTAGAGCCAACATCAGTCTAGATGGGTGAGATATAAATTAAATTAAATAAATAAGCTAGATGGTTAAAAAAAAGGGGTGAGCAGGAGGCATGGAAAGCAAAACACTGGGAGCTCCTTTAAGCCATAGATATCTGCAATAAAACTGAGCCCAAAGACACAGCGTGGAAGTGGTGAGTGAGGGAGTTGTGCATATATCATATAACCCATAGCAAAGCCAAACAGGATAAAAGGACATAATATAGAGATTCTCTTTCTTTGCAAGCGTGACTGCAGTCTTCCTCTGGCCTTGGACACAACACTCAGGTTCCTTTGAAGAAGTTGAGATGTCATTATGATTAGGAAATGTGTTGGGTATGTCATCTTTAAACACATCTCCTTCCCTGTTTACCAAGGTTTATGGTAGAGTATATTCTTGCTAAGGCTAAAACTATTCAGTTTAAAATCTCTAACAGCCCTTTTTATGTAACTGAGCAGAGTTTAAGTAATTTTATACTAGAAGAGGTATTACATCGTTCTAAACATTTCTTTTTAATGATGTAAGCCACCTTTGTACACTCATTGCTTTTAGCTTTAAATATTGTCCTTTAATTGTTGTAAGATGCCTTGGGTCCTTTTTAAGGAGAAAAGCAGGGTAAAAGTATCTTAAATAGATAAAATTAAATAAATAAAGAATTAGAGCCTTTTTAGTGTCCATGAAGCCATTTTTTTTCTCGGGAGGTTTTCTGATCTTATCCACACACCTGTATTTTTTTTTAAAAGGCCCTTTTTAGTTCCTTGAAGGAAGATGGAGATGAACTGTTATTAGAGGTGCTCTTCAGAACATACGTGTGCGCTTGCACATGCTCAGAGACACACCCATAAGGGGTCTTTGAATGTTGGCAATAGTGTCTCTTGAGATAGATTGGGCTGACTATATATCACACACAGAGCCATGCACAAGGGGAATTTTATTAAACGCAAAAGGATAAACATATACAGTAACACGGGTTCACAACAAAGTATAACTAATATGGGGAAATACAAGCTCAAAAGAAGAAACACATGTGACTGAAAGGGTGTAAAGGAAAGATATTTCCGTAAAACACAAACATACACACATGCATACACGAGAAAGTGGGGATAGATTGGCGAGCCACCAATGTATGATGAAAATACTCCCAGAAGACAGAGAAATGATAAAGCTTACCTGTCCGTAGTCTTGTTACACTGTTTTGGAGTTATTGGGGGAGGGGGGTTGGAACCCCAGCTGGCAGGACCTTACAGAACCTGTAACCTGGATTACTAGCAGTGTCTGCTGTGTGTATTTTTATAGGGCTTCTTTACTAGATTGGCCCTTTGTGATCATGTGTCTTGTTCTGCCCCGATCTTAATCTTTTCATCTGGCTCATCCCAAAGACATTGAACCTAGGATGGGCCATATACCTGACAGGAAAAAAGGAGATAAGCAGACCATTGTAGGATATCTGCTTTCCTAGACCACCAGACAATCCTTTCAGCATAGAAAGAAAAGAAGGTTGGGACGACTCTTTGGCTGGGGTATTCATGACTTCTGTGACAGATTTTACTTTCTTGGGCTCCATGATCACTGCAGATGGTGACAGCAGCCACGAAATTAAAAGATTCATGCTTCTTGGGAGGAAAGCGATGACAAACCTCGACAGCATCTTTAAAAGCAGAGACATCACCTTGCCGACAAAGGTCCGCATAGTCAAAGCTATGGTTTTTCCAGTAGTGATGTATGGAAGTGAGAGCTGGACCATAATGAAGTCTGACCGCCAAAGAATTGATGCTTTTGAATTGGGGTGCTGGAGGACACTCTTGGGAGTCCCCTGGACTGCAAGGAAAACAAACATACCCATTCTTAGGGAAATCAACCCTGAGTGCTCACTGGAAGGACAGATCCTGATGCTGAGGCTTCAATACTTTGGCCATCTCATGAGAAGAGAAGACTCCTTGGAAAAGACCTTGGTGTTAGGAAAGTGTGAAGGCAAGAGGAGAAAGGGATGACAGAGGATGAGATGGTTGGACAGTGTCATCGAAGCGACCAACATGAATTTGACCCAACTCCGGGAGGCAGTGGAAGATAGGAGGGCCTGGTGTGCTCTGGTCCATGGGGTCACGAAGAGTCGGATACAGACTTAATGACTAAACAACAACAACAACAACAATTCATGTCTTTTTATACTTTTGATGGGGTTCCTTTGGAGGTATAGAGCTGTATTTCCTCTTAGAGCCATGGTTCACCTTTAGACCTTTAAGGCATTTCTCCTCTGCCACTGTTTTTAACCTATACTTGTCCTTGACGTGGTGGCGCTGTGGGCTAAACCGCAGAAGCCTGTGCTGCAGGGTCAGAAGACCAGTAGTCGTAAGATCGAATCCACGTGACTGGGTGAGCGCCCGTCGCTTGTCCCAGCTCCCGCCAACCTAGCGGTTCGAAAGCATGCAAATGCAAGTAGATAAATAGGGACCACCTCGGTGGGAAGGTAACAGCGTTCCGTGTCTAAGTCGCACTGGCCATGTGACCACAGAAGATTGTCTTCGGACAAAACGCTGGCTCTGTAGCTTGGAAACGGGGATGAGCACCGCCCGCTAGAGTCGAACACGACTGGACAAAAATTGTCAAGGGGAACATTTACATTTACCATTTACCTGTCCTTGACAGGTTTCCCAGCTGAAAACAGTCTATGGTGTGCAGGTTGTAGGGGTGTTTTTCAAACCTTGTTAGTCTGGTAACAGATAGGTTTGCATTAACGAACAGCTTTTCTAGCCACTTATCCCAGGAGAATTACTATGCACATATACAAGAATTTCCCATTGCATACTGCTGGCATTCCTCAAGATTCAAGGAGCTCCATGTATATGTTGGAGTAACAGAATTATCACCAGTATCCTAAAAAACTAATTGTTCCAAGAGAAGTGCAGTCCCTTATCTACCAGACCCATCTTCTGGCAAAGTCTGACTAAACTGGTATAGATATTCATGCTTCTCATTCTGCAGAAATCTTTAGCAAAAGGTGAAAAATCTATAGGATCTCATGAGGAAGCAGAGAAAAGGTGCAGAAGAGAGTGATTAAAATGATTACTAGGCTGGGGCACTTCCTTTATGAGGAAAGGCGACAGCGCTGGGGGCTCTTTAGTCTAGAGAAAAGGCTCCTGAGAGGGGCATGATTGAGACATATAAAATGATGCAGGGGATGGATAAAGTGGATAGAGGGAGGCTCTTTTCCCTCTCACACAATACCAAAACTAGAGGACATCCACTCCAATTGAGTGTTGGGAGAGTGAGAACAGACAAAAGAAAAGATTTCTTTACCTGTTGTGTTGTTAGTCTGTGGACCTCCTTGCCACCGGATGTGGTGATGGCATCTGGCCAAGATGCCTTGAAAAGGGGATGGGACAGAATCCTGGAGGAAAAGTCCATCGCAGGTTACAAGCCATGATGGGGATGTCTAATCTTCAGGCTTAAAAGGAAGGTACCTCCAAATGGCAGGTGCAGGGGAGGGGGATCAGAAGACAGGTGTCTTGTTGTCTCGTGTGCTCCCAGAGGCATCTGGTGAGGGGGCCACTGTGAGATACAGGAAGCTGGACTAGAGGTGCCCTTCTTATGTTCTTAACCTTTTAGCAGAGGTCAAGTGTAGTATAGTTCCCATTCTGAAGAGCAAGTTATAAAGATGTAGGTAATAGTTTGTAAATGTATTCGCAGAAACTCCTTCTCTTTGAACAGATCTTAAATTTGTCTAGTGTCTGCCCTCAAGCGTGTATTAATGCATGTTTCGATCTCTTGATGTTGTGCTTTCACTACAATGGCCTTTAAAATGCTCTTGTGAACAGGTTAACTGTTGCTCCCAGAATTCCTCTTACAAATCAATACCTTTGTCTCTCTTGAAATCACACAAATGTTAGCTGCTGGCTTTGCTCTGCGCACAAAATGTAATGAGTGGCAAGAGGAACAGCTGGCACTGAAAACAAATTGGCTGGCTTGAAATATATTTCTTGAATTCATAGGCTGTTCTTCCTAACAAGAGAAGCGCATAATGACCAAACATGCCCATTTACCTATTGGCAGATAGCTTCTAATTAAAAAATAAATTGCTCATTGAGATTCGGCATGCCAGAAGCTTAGAAACAAATTTATTGGCATAATTAGCAGCATCAGAAAGAAGTAGTACAATATGAGCTTAAATGCTGATTTTTAAGAGCCCTATATAACAAATCACAAGCCATGTGCAATTAGTAGTGAGAATGTATTTTTGGTACCATTAATTGGGTTTTTAAAAATTGTGTTATAAGGGTATGCTTAAATGTAAACTAGCCAATGGACATGTTGGCAAGTTGTCCGGGCTCTCAGGAACTCCCGCATTTAAAAAGATTGCATCTGTCCATTTAGCATGATAGTTCCGACGTGTTTATTAATGAACTTGGAAACAGTACTTTTGTTTTCGACTACAGCTCCCAGAATCCCTGACTAGTATGGACACAAGAAAACTTTTTTGAGTTCTGCTGAATTAAAGAGGCTCATTACCTGGTTCTTGATGGGCATGCAGTCTCATGTGCTGCATTGATTTGAGGGTCCTCTAGCATCCTGATGTTAATAAATGCATAATTAAATGTTGTTTGTCACTTTGGACCAATGGTGATGGTCACTTGCGTAGAAGACTTTTGAAAGAATCCGACAAGTGAGTGGAGTATAGCTGTCTATCCGTGGCTACTACGTATGACGGCTAAGGGAACCTTGGTGGGAATGTCATGCCGGGGGCCAACCATGGAGGAAGGCCACTGCAGCTATAGCCGTCTAGCTTGTAAACACCTACAGGCACCCACCTAGTCAGTGCTAGAAAGAGGATATCAAAATAATGGAGCTTGATCTGATCCAACAAGGATCAGATCACAGAGTTTTGAAGGACCCAGCTTCAGTTTAAAACAATTGTGATATGATAGGGTTGCCATATTCCAGTTCTCCAAATGTGAGCAGCCTACATTGCATATTATGCAAGTTGGACAGGCTTGTGTGCATACTATAGAACTTTGCATATTTGACTTTTCACACTGATCCACCTTCCTCAGTTCCATCTGCCACCTGCTTATTAAACCCTACCTCCATTAGCTGTGGTTTTGTCTCTGCTATACTATATTAGGAATGAGATTCATAGCAGAACTTGACTACAATATCAACAAATGAACTACATCATCAAGAATCCCTCAGCCAGAACACCCACCGGCCATGTTGGTTAGGAGATTCTGGGATTTGTAGTCCAATGAAGTAACTCTGCCAAGCTCTGCTTCATAATGCACATTAACCATAAACTCAACAAGAAAAGGGAGGGACGTGGTGGTGCTGCGGGTTAAACCGCAGAAACCTCTGTGCTGTAAGGTCTATAGATCTGCAGCTGTAAGATTGAATCCACGCGACAGAGGGAGCGCCCGTCGCTTGTCCCAGCTCCCGCCAGCCTAGCAGTTCAAAAGCATGCAAATGCAAGTAGATAAATAGGAACCACCTCGGTGGGAAGGTAACAGCATTCCGTGTCTAAGTCGCACTGGCCACGTGATCATGGAAACTGTCTTCGGACAAATACTGGCTCCATGGCTTGGAAAGAGGGATGAGCACCACCCCCTACAGTCGAACACGACTGGACAAATTGTCAAGAGGAACCTTTACCTTTACCAACAAGAAAAATAGACAGAATCACCAATAATCTATGCTTCCCTTCATCTCTTCTTTTTTTCTTTTGTTGAAGCTTTGAAAAGTTCCTTTTTTGGACTATAGTTTGCATAACCCATCCACAATAGGCATTGATGTTTACAAAATAACATGTTCTCAGAGTTGTGTCATTTGTCCAATGAAATGATGGGAGGTTTCACTCATTGATGGAAATCCAGTAGTAAGTTGCATCTAGAGCAGTCCCATTGGATCAATGGTACTTATGGAGGAATTGACTCACCAAATCCCCACTGATTCAATGAGTCTACTCTAGTTGGATCTTACTATCTTGTGGGTGAGTGGCTCATGAAAAAATAACTCCAAAATTCTGGATTATTTAACCACCATATGGATGTGCTGCTTAATAAATAGTACATGTGGCCCATTCATTCCTCGCTTTGAACATGAAGGAAGACAAACTGAAAAGGGATTTGGAATTATGGAGAAGGGGACAACAGAAGACGAGATGGATGGACAGTGTCATCGAAGCTACTAACAAAAATTTGACCCAACTCCAGGAGGCAGTGGAAGACGGGAGGGCCTGACATGCTCTGGCCCATGGGGTCACGAAGAGTTGGACACGACTGAACGACTAAACAACAACAAGTGCTCAAACAATCTAGAAATGTGAGTGAGTTTTAATCAGAGTTGGTTGTTGGTTTATATAATTTATGATTTGTTAAAGTGAACTTAATCACACTTTTGGATCTGAAGATCAATTTAAGGTACCCATTTGTGGTTTATCCAGCTGGATAAATAGAGGAACAAAGGGAGAGTCAACAGATTGCACTGTATTGTTCAAGGTCTGATGAACTTCTTAAATGTTAGAATAGTATGGCAGTTGAACCAATTACATCAGGAGGTGGTTAGTGCTCCAGTACTGGAGGCATTCAAGAGAAAATTGGGCAGCCATCTGTAGATCAACCTTGATTTGGATTTCTACATTGCGCAGGGGGTTGGATTCAATGGCCTTACTGGCCCCCAACTCAGTGATTCCATGATTCTATGAATGAGTCTCAAACTAGATTATTACTGTTGTGCATAATTTGTCGATTATTCCAGTGTGAAAATGGAGCAGTGTCAGGATCTGCCCCGTACCACCCTGGCAGCTGCAGGATCAGGGCCAACCGGAGCCAAGAATGACCTGGTGTTTGCAAGTGCTGGGCCACTCACGAAGCTCACCTGAAGGCCTGGAGGGAAGGCTTATTGAAGGAGTGGTTCTCCCTCCCAGAACTTGCTGCAGCAACAAAAGTCTTTGGCTGTGTGGTGCTGACTGCCTTGCTGTTCCTGAGCTTCAGAGTCCCTGCATTCTAGTATTCCTGCATCTGCTCTTGCCTAGGTCTCTGCTCTTGCCTCCGCTTGCTTGCTTCTAGCATCTCTGTGTTTGGACTCCAGTGTTCCTGCCCTTGCCTTGGTCCCTGCTTGCTTCTGCTGGTCTCCTGCATCTCAGTGTCTTGTTCTGGCTCCATACTCCCAGTCCTGCAACCTGGCTCCCAGCCTGGTGCTCCTGCCTCTGCTTGGTCATGGCCAGCTTTGCAGTGAGTGTCTTTGGAATTGATACCCTGTGTGGTGGACTGGGTCCTGGTGCCCTTGTCCATGGTGAGAGGCTGCCTGGGATACCTTGGACTTTGACAAGCAGTTTCTGTCATGAGATTTTGTGATACTAAAGGAGATATATTTCTCCTTGATTTCTCATTTGCATATGCGAGTAAGATTTAAGGCCATTATGCTGGCACTGGCTTGCTCGGTGGCGTGTTTTATCATCACATCAAAACTGAATCAGTGTGGTCAACAATAATTTATCAAATGTAATAGTGTCATAACAATATATATTAAAATAATAATAGAAAATAACTAGCTTTTCTATTAATATTTAGGTAAATAAAGAACATCATAAGTGTATACGATCATTACATTACTGCCAGGAAGCATGTTGACCTCTGATAAATAGACAATTAATATGCACCTGAAAAGAGAACTAAGCAAACAAGTGTTCATGCTTTGCAAGAGCTGTATTATTTTTGAACATGTAAATAGTAACTTAAAAACCTAGCTGGGTACTGACATGAGTTTTGTGGGGCTAAATCTAGACCACAAACCTATGCAGACTTAATTAGGAGTCGGGCCCTTTAGCCTCCAACAGAATTTATTTCTGAGTACGTAGGGCTCTTCTGTTCAGTTTGTTTATTCATATAACCTTACAACAAGTAATAAAATGTTATAATAAGCCAACCGTTTTATCTATTGCAGCTAATTTTTGCTGTGTTCTGCATACAATATACAATAAATTTTTAAAAAAAACATCAACATTAGACAATTTCTCTCTCACAAAGACCAGAATGCGATAATTATGTAATGAAATACCAATACAAAGGTTTTTATGGCATGGATGCATATGGCCTAAGAATTTATGGCTTATTGGGGTAAGCGCAGCCCACAAACCTCAGGGTTCCTACTTGGTTAACTCAGGACTAACAGTAAAAACCTAGGGTTTTGTTAAGGACAGCCTCTGGCATTGTAGTGACAAATAATGTTGTTATTCAGGCTAAATCTTAAAGACCATTTCCCTATTTCTTTTGTCCAAATTTAATAGCATGGAGATACTATTGTTTACCGTTGTGCAAAACAGTGGTGTTCTGGGCCATGTAGGATCGGCACCTAAAAAAGGAAGGGGAAGCTGATGATTATCCAGAGTATATATCTGTCCCATTTTAACACAGAAAAGGGACTTTTAATTTGCCAGTTGTTCCCCCAAGAAATGTTTGGGTCATAGCTGGCCATTTTTAGGCCAAAACAAATTTAGCAGGAAGGGCTCTGGGAACCACACTGAAGGTTTTGATATGGCCTGCAATTCCCATTCAGCCCTTACGAACTTTAGTCTGAGTTTGAACAGACTGAAGTTGTAAATTTTATTAAGGCATTATGTCCCAAACTCTAGAAAGCCTACGCGAGTGGTGGGGAACGTAGGGACATGTGTAAACTCTGGCCTCCATGTTTCCAGCCCCAGATGTCACTCAGATTGGGTTTAGCTGAGTGCAGTTACAACAGTCTTCTGATAAGGCAAGGCCTGATCACAGGCGCTCTGTACGGGTGTTCTCACAAACTCCCCTTTTGATTATTGTGCTGAATGCACAAAGACCTGATTGATGAACTGTTTACGGAATAATAATGACAATATCTCAGAACTGCAGAGCTGGACGGGACCCTGTGGATGATCAGGTCCACTCTCTGTCAAGGAGGCACAGAGGGAGAATTGAACTCCCAACCTTTGACTCCACCCTTAAGCTATCCAGCAGTTTTCAGAAATGTGCAGAGTTGTAATTCGGACTGCAGTTCCCATAAATCCCAGATAGAGTGGTCTTTGGCTATGCTGCCTAGGGAATTCTGGTCATTGTAGTCCAAAGCACAAATCTGCACACTTCTACCTGGTATAGGTAAACCCAGCTGCTGTGCGCAGAAGAAATCATTGTAGCACCTTTATAGAAACCTGTTTATTTAATTATCTGATGCTAATTAACAATTACTGATGGCTTCTTCCTTTGTCTTTTACAGACAAAAATTAATCTTTTTTAAAAAAAAAATAAGGATGAATAGTTTAATTATTTCTGGAAAGTGTTTCTCAAAGTGTTTCTTTTCAGCAAGTACAGATTAGTTGCAACCTATCATCAGCACAAAAGATACGTTGGTAGTGGCTTGGGAGAGCCTGGAGATTATAATTTGGAGTTTCGCATGATGATGTATTATCATTCTTTTATTTTCTATTCTCAGCTCTGCCTTTATCAGGAGAATTTCAGATCTTCCTGTCTCCATTTCTTATTACAGTCTGTACCGGGAGAATAAGTTATCCTAAACTTTAATTTGCCTATTACAGGTTCCTCTTTTCTTTTCATTATACAATCTCACTGATAGCACCAAACCGGCAACCTGAGAAATTGGCACTTCATTCATCCATTGTCATGATAACGACTCGAGATGAAAATAGCCAAACATAAATCAAGTCTCTAGAAGACACTCGGAAGATTTCAAAATGAATAGAAAATGCAGCACTTGTTCTTCTTCGTAGGGAAGATAGTAAAAGTTCAGAAAATCAGAAGACTCTTTAGAGGCCAACCTGTCTACTCTTTCTGTTTGAACAATGGATCATTCACAACTTGTGCCCTTCCACCTAAGCAGCCTCGGGCCAGCTGCTTGGCCCCAGAACATCACCAGAAGTAGGGACTAGGAAACCACGGCGGAGAAGGTTATACCTGGAATTGTCTCCATGTGTTCTCAATGACTTGGCTGCACATTGTTGTTGCTGCAATCCAGCTACAGAGAAGTCCAGGGCAGAAGTGAGCAATAGCTGAGGATCTAGGGGCCAACTTTGCTCTCTCCCAGAACCTGGAGTATCATGCCCCCTTCCATTCTCCGGAAACCCTGGGGGGAAATGGTCTCTACATGTCAAATCATGGCCTCGGAAAGCTCCAGTGGTACAACTGGTCCCTTTCATGCACTCCCCTTCTCCAGATCTGTGTCAGGCCTTTTTTCAAACCAGGAATTGTGTACCCTGGGGGCTACATGGGACTTGAGGGCTACAGGTTGTGTGTGCCTGGCCTTGGGTTGCTGAAATGTGTTTGTAAACAATTTTTTTGAATTGATTTTCCTGGCATCACAAAGTTTTGCAGTCATCATTTTTGCAATTTTATTCATTTTCCTATTGAGAATGTGGACCTAGAGAAGGAGTATTTTTGAGCTGCTGTGTGGTTCATCTTTATGATTGGTACAACATGTAAGGGGTGCATTTTGGATTATTAAATGCACCTCTTACATGTTGTACCAATCAATTAAAATGTGCTGCCTCTCCTTATTCCTGAGTTATCAAGTCCTCTTCATTCTTCAGAAGATTTGCACTCAATTTAAACTCAATTTATCTGGGGGCCGCTAGAGGCAGAGTCTGGGTGAGGCTGGGCCGCATCAGATTTTCCGCCAAGCAGAGCAAGAGCCCGAGGAAGCCGCCCAGGAGTTTCCTTAGCCGACAGACAGGTGGGCTGGTTGGCAGGCTGCAGTTCAGGATGGAGGGTGCAAGAGGTGCTGTCTTGGGAGAGAGCCGGCGAGCGAGGCGAGGCTTTTTTTTTACTCTTGACAGCAGAGGATGTGTGGGCGCTTTGGGGGGTCAGGCAAGGCGAGGGCCACAAACTATCATCTGGGGGGCCACAAATGGCCCCTGGACCGCATGTTTGAGACCCCTGGTTTAAAGCATTCAAATGGAATGTGAGTCCCAAGTCCCATTACTTTAATGGTTGTTATTCACAATTAAGTGATGTTGAATGGTTACCCTGAAATAATTAAGGGAATAATTAAGGGAAGCTTAGCTGAGTGGCAAATGAGGCCTTTTTAGCAGTGGCTTTGCAATTGCTTTTCTAAGTCATTCCACCTAGTGCCTGTTTATATGTGCTTTAGGTACAAAATGTACCTTAAGAAAACTAAGTTCAGGATTTTGAATACTGGTTATTAGGGATGTACACTTGGAAGGAGAGCTGAAAAACAAAACGGATCAGGGTATTTGTCCTTTTTCTGGCTGATGATAGTTTAGAACAGTGATGGCGAACCTACAGCACATGTGCCACAGCTGGCGCACAGAGCCCTCTGTGGGCACACCAGCCATAAGTCACCATAGAGAAATTCTTACCCATCCTCTGATCCCGGATTCTGGCACTCCCCTCTGCTGGTGCAGTGGTCCAGAGGAGGGGTGCAATGGCGAACATTACTGGTCTAACCCAATGGGGGATTGGAGGACCAGTAAGTATTTATTTGTTAATATCGCCCATGGAGAGGGAGGGGGAAAACAAGCAATTAACCCTTGCAGTGCAGGAACAGTTGGTTTTTCTAAACTAAAACCTCAGCATTCAGGTTTTAATTGCAGTACAGTGGTGCCTCGCATAGCAGTCGCTCCATATAGCAATGAAATCGCTTAGCGACGCTGTTTTTGTGATCGCAAAAGCGATCGCTTTGTGATGTTCCCTATGGGGAAATTTCGCTTTGCGATGATCGCAGGGAAGCGATCATCACAAAGCCCCTATTTTTGGCCAGCTGATTGGCGGTTTCAAAATAGCCACCGGGTAAACAAAATGGCCACCTGCTGTTTTCAGGCACAGGTTCCTCGCTTTAGAGGCACTGAAAATGGCGGCGCTATGGAGGATCTTCGCTTAAAGGTGAGTTTTAAGCCCATAGGAACGCATTAATCGCATTTTAATGCGTTTCTATGGGCTTTTTATTTTCGCTTAGCGATGTTATCACTTAGCAGCGATTTTTTTCTGCACAAATTAACATCGCTAAGCAACGCACCACTGTATTGGCAGGTCTCTGAGCGGCTTGCAACAATTAAAATACAATATAAAGATAAAATAATTAAAATACAATTAAAATAGATATTCTAAAATACTTTGAAATAAATAAGTTGATTTTGTGTTGCAGTTTGGGCACTCAGACTCAAAAAGGTTCACCATCACTACATTAGGTGCTCAGAGGCAGCCACTGCCCTCAAGCAGCAGATTTTGCAGTATCAGTGTATTTTTGCCATCTATCCATAGCATGGATCCACATGAATTTTAATGTACGCTCGTCTCAAAATCATTGGTCGTCTCCATTTTCTTGGTTGTAGCACTGGCATGAGAGGTTGGACTGTAAGCATCTTTGAAGTGGCATATTTTCTCCCTACTTGTACTCTTCAAGGAGCTGTCCATGGAGTGCTGATGGTGTTGATGATGATGAGGCTTGCCAGGTCTCAGAAAATGAGCTGCTGTGCCAGGAAATGGCTGGGCTCCCCTGAATCTCCAGGCCAGGCAAACAAATGTGAGGAGCAGTGGTGGAAGGGAAGGAGCGGGTCTTGTTTATTGTTACAGGGTGGCCATAGTGTTTGGGTACCCAACTCCAACCCTCTCCGAATGGCACCAGGGCTCACTGGATTCCTGTGTCTGTTGAACACGACACATAATATACTTGCTAAGGAGCTCAGACAGGGAACCCACAATGCCTAGCTCACTTGCATGGAGAAATATGTTCCCAATTCCTGTGACTTCACAAAGACCCACCTCAGGCATTGGGCCCCAGATATAATGAGGGGACTGGGAAGATAATCCTGTGACAGCCCCTGACAAACAAGACAACACTTCAAAACGATTCTGGAAAAAATCTTTATTGGTTTTGGAAAAGAGGCTAAATGGGTATCATCAGCAAAGGCAATGGCCTGTTTCAGCTCCAGCAGGACGCCTGCCTTCTGGTCCCTCGCATCCCCCTGGGGAAGAGGATGCTTCAGACCCTGCAAGAGAAAGAGAGAGACAAAAACAACTAAGGAATGAGCTTGTCCGCTGCTGTCAACCGGCTTCAACCCCGGCGTATCCACCAACCAATGTTCTGGCAACTTCATCCCAAAGTTCTACCTGCCACCATCTACTGGCTTCCACCAGGAATACCCACCCGTTCATCTCTTCCACTCCGGTTCTGAAGCCAGACTCCGCCAGCTCCCAAATGCTTGGGTCACACACACACCCCGGCTACATTCCCAAGGAACGCCAGCCAGCCCATTCACACACACACCAGCCAAACATCTCCGGTGCACACACACACCTTCACTCCAGCAGCCATTCACACACATGCCCAGGCTTCCATCCACCGATGTCCACCAATCTTCTGCCAGCTGGTTTCAGGAGGCTAACGTCACCCGGCTTCATCTGCCAACCTCTGCCGGCCTCCGTCTTGTGGCCTCAGCCAGCTTCCACAAGCAGATTCCACCAGCTTCTGCCTGCCAGCGTCCACAGACTCCCCCCCCCCAGTCCATCGCCAGCATCAGCCAGCTTCAAACCACAGATCTCTGCCAGTCTCGAGCTGTTAACTGGCAAGCCCACTTAGCAAGTTCATCTGCTTTCCTGCGAGATCTTGCCTTGGGCAGAACGGCTGGGTCCCCTGCAGACGCTGCCGCTCTCTCTGCCAGACTGGCCACTGGCCTCCTTTCTGGTCTCTTGCCCTGCCCAGCAAGCCCCATTTATCTGCCAGCAGAGAGTTGGGGCTCTGTGAGGTCACAAAGACTCAGGAAAAAAGGGGTTGGGTTCCCAAGGCAGCACCCTTGGGATTGGCTGACTCCTGAAGATGATGTCAACAATCCCTCTGATCATGTGATTCACCCATAAAAACTTGCATTTTGCACCATTATTTTAATTTTTTTAATTAGTGGCCTATAAATGTATCCCTCTAATTGTTAGATCTCCCCATGTTGGCCTTCTGACTAGGGTTGCCAGATACATGGGTACCAAAAGGAGGACATAGAAAGACAAAAAAGAAGACAAAGGAGGACATATTGAATGTTTCATTTGAATCATTCTGGATTAAACCCACAATCAATACAATTTTATTACAACAGCTGCCAATAAATATATCCTAGTGAACTGACCAAGAAACAGTCATGTTAAAAAATAAAAATAAATTCAATGGAGGCTTTTTTTCAAAATACCAAAAAAATTACTTAAACAGCCAATTGTGCCCTAACACACCCCGGCCTGGCTGCGGGATCCCCTGGCTGCTTGCACTCTGCACAGCCTCAGAGGCAACCTTGCTAATTTGGACGCCCAAACAAAGCTCCGGTGCAGGCAGGGGGAGAGTGGTGCCGGGCAAAACCGAATGAGGCAGCCTCCCCTCCCCTGAGGGCCATAAGTCCAAGGCTGGGGACTGTGGGAGTTGGAGTCCCCAAAAGGGACTTTGAACATGCACAATCTGGGCGCTTGCCTTCCCACTGATGCGCTCAGGTGCTGCTTGCTCCTGCTGGGCTTGGTGGGCGGGCCCTCTGCTTGCACTGCCTTTATGGGCTCCACATGGGCTGGGCATGGCGGATCACTGAGCAGCCACAGCAGTGGCAGGAGAGGGCGAGGGCTGTACTGTAAGCACTGGCGGGCGGGGGTGGGGGGTGGGAAAAGACAGGGGGAGGAGGGTCATCCAAAATTATAACATAAAATATACAAAAGCCTGACATTTTAAAGGTTTTTATCTTCGCCTGCCGGAGGACATTAGGCTAAAAAGGAGAACATGTCCTCCTTTTGCCTGACGCCTGGCAACCCTACTTCTGACAGGATTCTAGGCTGATGCATTTAACCGTTGCAGTGCAGGAGCAGTTGTTTTTTCTAAACTAAAACCTCAGCATTCAGGTTTTAATTGCAGTATTGGCACTTCGAAATAAATAAGTTGGTTTTGTGCTGAAGTTTGGGCAATCGAGCTCAAATAGGTTCACCATCACTGGGTTAGAATAAGAGTCCCTCAAGTGAGATGGCTACCCCAACAGACCTTGCTCATTTGCTCGGGGAGTTCTGGGGTTAAAACAGTAGCACAAAGAAGCACACAAACCTCCCCACACCTGATGGATAGAAATGTCAAGGAAGTGCCAGAGCTCCCCCTGGGCAGTCCAGCTGCTGACACCCAAGAGGATGACAGCTCATGGTGAAGTCACTCATCTCTCTGGACTCAGGCAGCCATTTCACACCTAGGTAGGGTTGGGAACAATGGTGAATCACTTTTGGGCTAGTCATTGTGTTCTGGAATTTTCCTCCTTCATATAAACACAGCTTTTAATTTTGCATTATGCAATCAGCAAAGTTTGTGGAATGTGGATGGATGAATGTGGTTTTTTTCTTGTGGGGGGCTTTGATTTGAGAGATCACAATAAGGTTAGGGACTCTCTTCCTCCTTTCCTTTGTCCTTTTCCCCTTTTTTCTTGTTGGTGTATTGCAAGGAAATGTTGGTGCTTGTAGTCCATTGGGCAAAGTACAGTGGTGCCTCACTTAACGATGTTAATTCGTTCCAGCGAAATCGCTGTAGAGCAAAAACGTCGTAAAGCGAAATTAAAAAGCCCATTGAAATGCATTGAAAACCGTTCAATGCATTTCAATGGGCTGAAAACTCACCATCCAGTGAAGATCCTCCATAGGAGCGGCCATTTTTGGGTGCCTGTAAAGTGAAAAATGGCTCCTAAACACAGCGGGGAGCCATTTTGTACACCCGGTGGCCATTTTGAAACCAGACGATCAGCTGTTTTTGATCATCGTAAAGCAAAAATCGGTTCCCGAAGCAGGGAACCGATCATCGCAAAGCGGAAAAACCCCATTCAAACCATCATTTTGCGATCGCAAAAAACATCATCGTCAAGCGGATTCATCGTTAAACAGGGTAATCGTAAAGTGGGGCACGACTGTAAGAGGAACTGAATAGTTCTCAGAACAAATCAGCCTTTCAGCTCCTTTTCAACTAGTGGCTCCCAACCTCGGGTCCCCAGATGTTTTTGGACAAAAACTCTCAGAAGCCTTCACCACCAGCTGTGCTGGCCAGGATTTCTGGGAGTGGTAATCCAAGAGCAGCTGGGGACCCAAGGTTGGGAGCCACTGTTTTAGAATGTTCATACATTTTGGTGTCACATTGGACAAAATTGTTTTGGCGTCTTGCCTCTATATGTTTCTGGAAGCTGGGTGACTGATGGGGAGAATCGCCTATGCAGTATGTCTATCTCTAATGCGCACTGGTTGTGTCTTTGTCATTTAGAGTGTTCTGGCAGATTATCACTTTCCTGAAGTAAAATGCCACTTAGGAGGGAACTCTCCCCAAAACTGAAAAAGTACTTGATTTTCTGGAATGTAAACACCCTGAGCCATCCATTTAAGGTCCACTATATTTCCATAATTTATGTTGGTTGGTTTCTAGGGATGCAAGGAGAAGTGGATGTTTTGTCTCACTGATAGTGCTGCATCAGAGCCCCACACTGGGTTTAGCCCAGGATTTTAGGAAAGTGGACTAAAAATATATTTAATGTTAGAATGTAATTGGTTGAATTATTTACTGAAGAGATCAATGCATTTCTGCAGTTTTAATTTTTCTCTGATTACCCAATTTCTCTATATCACTGGTTCTTAACCTTGGGTTACTCAGGAGTTTTGGACTGCAACTCCCAGAAGCCTTCACCACAAGCTGTGCTGACTGGGGTTTCTGGGAGTTGCAGTTCAAAAGCATCTGAGTAACAAAGATTAAGAACCACTGCTCTATATAATTAACCATCTTAGTATTTTTTTATATACAGCTCTGGTTGTCTTTTTAGCTGACAAATGGGGATAAAAAATAAAGTGCCCTCATAAATAAATTTTTAAAATGCAATAAAAATCATGTCCACAGCCTTTTCAGACTTTCCTTCTGATTGATCCATATTTCTTTTCTTCCCAGCCTTTGGAAGGCCAAGTTTGGGAACTGTTATGTGAAGCAGACAAAACTGCAGCAGAAAATAAAGATCAAGAACCTGTGTACGACGCCATGGCAGAGACGCTGGGAGATGCTTGGGAGTCTCTGGTTCTTGTTCTAGAGAAGCGCAGAGCACTTCTGAAACTTACTTCAGATTTTTTTGAAAATGCTCTGGAGGTTTGTATTCAAAAAGTGACTGCTTCTGTTTCATTTTCAAGAACATTGTGCATGAATATAAAAAGAGGTTCCCGTCGAGCCCACACTACCACGAAATAAGTGATGTTGAGTGTCACAAAAACTAGGATTTACCACCTCAGGTGCCAAAATAATTTGGCTGGCCCACAGGTCTTGAGCAGCTCAACTTGAAAGCTAGGTAGGTGAGTTTGTGTCCTACTTTCTGCCTCACCACCTTCTTCAAATTTTCCACAAAAATTAAAATTAATTTTGTGTATTCGCGAAGGCTTTCACGGCCGGGATCTAATGGTTGTTGTGGGTTTTTCGGGCTCTTTGGCCATGTTCTGAAGGTTGTTCTTCCTAACGTTTTGCCAGTCTCTGTGGCCGGCATCTTTAGAGGACAGCAAATGGGTAAGTAAAGCTCTCATAAAGGAATAGTACAATACGTAGGGCAGACAGCTTTTACGGAATCCAGGATGTGACAGGAAACCATTGTATAGCTTTGTGGGGGGTGGGTTGACTAAATGATGAGAAAGGAGGTCAGTTGAAAAAGAGTATGGGGCTCTTGAGTGACAAGCCACACATGCTGACATTTTGTGTTTGATAAAAGCTGTAGGAGTTCTATTATTTATTTGTTTCTTTAGAATATTTTTATCCCATCTTTCTCCTTAAAAGAAACCCAAGAGGCGATAAAAACAGTAGGTACAAATATTTTAAAAAGGATGAAAGAAGTATTGCAATAAAAACAGTAATAAAATCAATACTCTATCCATCTGCTCACACTAAGGCAGGTGGTTGATCTTTACAACAGAGAATTTCACAGACATGAGGGACTACAGTTGGCCAATGGGAGGTGGGAGTTGAAGATTAGTAAGGAGTGAGAGAAATGAACAAAGCATAAACCAGTTCCCCCCCCCCGAGGGGACAAAGAATAGAAGTAAAATGTTGTAGGTAACGGGTGGGGGAAATCCTTAAACAATCTCCACAACCTGCTTATTCCGTAAAAACTGCACTCTCCTCCTCCACCTTATGCAATGAAGAAGTAGTGGATGGGACTTCTGGCCTGTCTTTGGGCCTGGTTACACTGACAATAAGAACCAGTTGATGCTGTGTGGATCCATTGAAACTGACATTGAACCAATGCAGTAGTGCAAAAACATGAGTCACCATGGTTTTTATATGTACGATCTTCCCAAACCACAAAAAAACATGGGCCCCAGACACGCCTTTGATGGGTGGTCTGTGGGCACAGATGGGACCTATAATCTGATGGTTGTTTAGTGGGGATCCCGTATAAAAATCATGAAATCACCTCTAGAGATGGGATATTTGGAAACCTGGCTGGTGCTTTCCCTACCACTCCACACAGCTGACCACCCTGGCAAGGAGGCAGGATGATGAGTGTCGCCGCTCAGCTGCTGAGCAGTTAGCTGTGTGGGGGAGTGCCGGCTAGGCTACTTCCGCGATTGGCACGACGTGAATGACCATGGTCGTGCGTACTGCTCAGTGAGCTGTAGTTGGGACAGCTGGTCCTGGGGGGGAGGTTCCAGTTTCCCCAGGCACCTGTGATGCCGATATTCATATTTGAATCCATTGGGATACAGATACGGTTATCCTATCTCTAATCACCTCTTCCTCCTTGTCCTCCCTCCTCCCCCTTCTCCTCCTCCTCTTGCTCCCTCCTTCCCTCTCACAATCCCAAAGGAATGGCTTTCTCTCCCCCTCTGCTGGAAGATAAATGACCTTCCTCCTCCCCACCTCTCTCCCTTCCTTGGTGGAAGAGAGACCCAGCACACGGAGAACGAGCACAGCGACATAGAAATGGGGAACAATCTTCCCCAGCAGAGGAGTGCGCATTGGGCAGGTCTATTCATAATGCATCCACTCCAAAATAAACAGACCTCTTAAGGGCATTGAGTGATCTCTTCTTTTGCCAGGCCAAAAAAATAAACCACAACCACACGAATGCTATCTATAGGGACAGGACAATCTGTCAGTGTCGTTTTCGTTGCATTTCTCAGAATCCACTGCCCTTCTTGTTCAATCCCAGTTCTGTATCAGGTTTGGAGACTTCCATTTTACGCGTGTAAATCATGATGCACATTTCCCTTGGATTATGCATTTTTATATGCATTTTTCTTAGTATACAACACTTCAACACATTTTCCCTATTGACAACATAGTATTTATTTATTTATTCTATTTATATCCCGCCTATCTAGTTGATTAAGACCACTCTAGTAGGTTTATAGGCCTTTTTGAAATAATTGGTATTTTCAGTCATGTACATGAAATGTGTGCACACTGTTTGTTGGCTTCCCCCCCACCTTCAACAGCTGTGCTTTGTCCTGTTGCCAGTCTTGACAGGTGAAAAGAATGCTTTCATATGGAAATGCAAACCCAATGAATTTCTTTTTCTATCCATATCTCCCAATAGCAGCTCCATTCTAATGTTCAGGTAAACACTGTTCCATGGCCTACTTAGAAAATGGCAATACTGTACTCATATTCCACAGAGGTGGTGAGGCGATGTTCATAGCGCCTGCCATCACAATTTGTAAGCAAGGGAAATATCTCTGATTAGGAGAACATACACATAAAAAAAACTGGTGGAGAGATTGCTGAACATTGTTTCTGCTGTCAGAGTGCTCAAAGGTAGGTGGAGTGGGACCAAGGATCAGGCCTTATTAAGCCCTGAAATATTTGAGGAAGGGACAAATGGGAAATGTCATATTGACTTAAAATGGAAATACTGGAAATTTCTCACGGAAATGTTTTGCTTCAAATGACAGAATGTGATTATGCATAATCTTTGTTTTATTATGATAAAGTGCAAACTTCATCTTGAGGATATTCTTTAATGAAAATCAGAAGTCAAATCCCAAATGTTGAAGGATAATGGATTTGTTTTATATCATAAAGATCATAAAAACAGGGTGGAACATGTGAGGAAAAGCAGGCAGAGCAGGAGGCTTATTTTTCATCATCTTTCTTAATTTCATCTGACTTCTCAACATCCTGAATTTCATCAGTACTTTCTTCTTCTTCTCTCTCTTGTTCTGTCTTGACAAATGCTCAACTAAGTAAAAGTAGCAAAGCTGCTTAATAGTTTGCACTTAAAATGCAGCACAACACACAAAAAGGAGGCTACAACTACATAGATAGCAAAGGTTTTTTTTCTACTGCCCTTCCTTCCTTCCTTGCTTCTGATTAGAGATGGGTATGAACTGGAAAGAAGATAGGAGGGCCTGGCGTGCTCTGGTCCATGGGGTCACGAAGAGTTTGACATGACTAAACGACTAAACAACAACACGAACTGGAAAAACAGTGGTTTGTGATAATTCATGGGTCAGGCTTACCTATGAACCACAAATGATCATGAACTCCCTGAAAACTGAAGTGATTGCAGTTTGTATTTCAGATTCATGCCATTGGGGAACCGTCTGCCTGCTCCTCCTTGCCCTCCTCCTGCCCCACAGGTAACAGGCCCAGCTCCATGGGCCTCTGAGCCACGTCTGTGGTAACAGAGACATCCATGTTTGTAATTTGCTTTCCTTCCTCATCCTCACTTAAAATGCAACCCTGGGGTCCAATTTCAACAATAAAAAGGTAGTGAATGGGAGGAATAAATTATCCCTCACTTTGCCTCCAGGGTATTCCCCTTCCCCGACTTCCAGACCGCCTGTCAGACCCATGGTGAGCCAGGGCAGAGTGGGAAACAGAAAGACCATGTTGGTTTGCTTACTTATCTAAACTTTTATGGCACCGGGTTAGTGCGAGGCACTATTCTGGGCGGTTAACAATCAAATGAAACTGAAACACAGTATTCCAGCAATAAAAATCAACAATAAAGGATACAGTAATAAAACCAATCACGTCAAAACATCATAAACAAACAAACCAAGAGCATCAAACCACAATTGGATGGGCAGCACAACTTGGGTAATTCAGGTGAGGATGCCATCGAAAGCCTCTGTAAAAACCATTGTCTTACGTTGCAATCTCTTAGGGTTGGTCTCCCATTATTTGCATGGTTTGTCTGATCTCAATAAATAAATCAAACCCTCCTCCCTGCTTTATTTGGAAACAGTCCAGATGGATGAATATACAAACATCTCGCCTCCTGTTTGCATCATGTTTTGATTTTCTCCTACCTGCCCATCCCCCCCCCTTTTTTTTTTCAGAAGAAAGTTTAATCCTTTCCTCCTGAAGTGATCAATATCCAGGATAAGAACCAATTTACATGTTATTCCGGCCTTTGCTGTTTGCTCAGTGCCTGAAGGAACACTTTGTTCCGTATCCACTATCAACCCAACACTGCTTTCCTCAGCAACACCGTGAAGAGTCTCTCTCGTTCTGTGGTTATAATCCTGATTTAATGGAAACCCAATTCCTTTGAAATCAAATAGAACAACTCCTGCATTTATTAAATTTATGGCCATAGTATGTCGGATGGTCTGCAGACTATTTCATAGATCAGGGCTGGGAAAACATTGTCCTGGTAAATCTTGTGGACTACAACTCCCAGATCCATGGGCCCACAGAGGCACCTGCTATGAATCCTGAAAAGTCAATGATCTGTATTCAAGACCAAGGTCCATACATATATTGCCCTCTGTGATCCCAGCCACTCCCTCTGAGGTGTAGGGAGGTGGGGCTGTATCTTCCACCATGGGCTCCATTGACTCAGCAGGCTGGTAATCAGACTCAGCAGACTTTATTTGCGTAACAAGGAGGCTGGCATGCCCCTCAGGCCCAGTACCCTCCCTGGTTTCTAGCAGTCCGTCTGTGTGGATTCTGATGACTGTCACCATACTTGAGTCACTTAAAGTCCATTCCTGGTGCTGACTTTGAGTCAATGGCCCCAGCTGATGGGCATTCTTTAGCAACCGTCGGTACTCCACGCCTGCAAGGCAGCTGCTCTCTCTGTCAGAGTTGCTTCTCCTGCTCCTGGGCCAACTGCACCAGTCCCTTATGTTAATGGCAGCGTCTTCTTTGTCCCCCTTGTTGAGGATTGGTGGAGTGTCCTCTCTGCGATCCTGCCACCTTGGGGTGTGATGCTTGGCTCACAGGGCCCTGGCTCCTAGAGAAGGTGGTCCATGCCCCTCTCTAGAGGTCTTCCTCTTCGTCCCCAGGATGGAGAAGATGGGTGGCTGCTCCTTCAGCGTCTCTAACCAGTCCTCCTCTTCCTGTGCTTGCATTCCCCCCACCTCCCAAGTAACCACACCTATTCCCTCCTGCCTGCCAGCTATTTCTGTGCCCTCTTCCTGAGACAACGTTCCTTCATCATCTCCTCTCTTCTCGGCCCATGTGCTGCCATTCGGTCTCTTTGTCTTTGGACTGCCCTGCAACTGTTCTCTTTGGGTACTCTGCTGAGGTTCCCACGGATGAGGTGGAGAGACCTCTAGAGATGGCAGAGGTGTTCTTCTTATACCCTGCAGTTCCAATCATAAAAGGGTCTTCTGAGCAGGAGGACATTTTCTCATTTAATGGCAGAAGCCTGAATGGGCAGTAGATTAGTTGTGGTTTCCATGCACTGCAAATGCAGTCATAACTGACAGCTTGCGTTTGGCCAAAAGTCTCTTTCATAACTTAGCAGATGGTGTGACTTCTGGCAGCAAAGAGACCCAAGTTAAGAAATCACCGCAGACATTATCAGGTGCACACAGAGTCACACAACTCTGTATGCAACAGGTAATGTCTACAGTGATCTTGGTTCACCCCCCCCCCCCGAGTTACACCATCTGCATAAATGCGAGTCCAACAAGGCAAGAAGATGTGAACCATGATCTGTTGGGCTGGTTGGTTTCACCTTCTTTTCCTTCCTTCCTTCCTTCCTTCCTTCCTTCCTTCCTTCCTTCCTTCCTTCCTTCCTTCCTTCCTTGCTTGCTTGCTTGCTTGCTTGCTTGCTTGCTTGCTTGCTTGCTTGCTTGCTTGCTTGCTTGCTTCCTTCCTTCCTTCCTTCCTTCCTTCCTTCCTTCCTTCCAAAGGATAATAAATACTACTCACCATTTGCTCTGCAAGTTGAACCTTGCAAAAGTGAAGTGTGTGCAGCCCAGTATTATGAGTTTCATCATCATCATCTTAGAACTGCAGAGCTGGAAGGGACCCTATGGACCATCAAGTCCAGCCCTTGTCATGGAGGGACAGTGGGGAATTGAACTCCCAAACTCTGGTTTCATAGGCAGATATAAAAACCACTGAAGTATCCATTTTAGCCTAGAGGCTGAGGCCAAACTTTGTAAACATTCCTTTTCAAGACAATAACACCCACCCACCCACTTCCTGTAGCTAGCATGGTTGCTGGCCCTCTGAGTTAAGGATAATGGGAATTGTTGTCCCAAAAGGTAATGTTTCCACATCCTGTGGCTGGTGATATTAATACCAGCAGTATCCATCAAAAAAATCCAAGGGTGTGTGTGTATGTCTATTCCCTCCCCAGCCTCACCCTTCCCTCTGAATTGCTACAAATGATAGCCATCATTGTTACAGACCTCAGAACAGAAGGATGAGTGTATTAACTCTCAAGAATATTAGAAGCTTAATTGTGATGGAAATGTTCTTCTGGTTTCCAAGGGCCCAAACCAAACCTGCTCCTGAGCCTTTTTAAAACACGCTGTTGAGCTATTGTTGTTGTTTAAACCCTTGTTTTGGTTGTCCCACAGTTTGCTATCAAAATTGACCAAGTTGAAGAATTCCTGCAAAATTCCCAAGACTTTGAGAATCCCGAATCTCTGAAAGCCCTCCTGCATCAGCATGAACATCATACAAAAGGTATAGGCGGCTTCTTTCTATATTATAATACATTTAGAATGAGGTACTCACAAAGGAATGCTGTACTTCTTTTGAAGCTGTGGGGAAATAGAAAGCTTTTGAAGCTGGGGGAAATAGAAAATAATTTTCTGGTTCACTATGCTAAACAATTGTACCTGAAATTATAAATGTGTAACTATGCTGCCTTCCCATATCTGTTTTCTCCATACATTCCTCTCCTATTTCACTACTGTCTTTCTTCATTCCCTATTTTCCCACTATTTTCATCCATTTTTTCCAGCTTTCGGGGGTAGGTGGGAACAAGCCAGAAACCATTAGGTTTGAATGTTGCCCTAAAACTGAAAAGAATAAGTTGAAATCCTGACTCAGTTGTGAAATTCGTCAGTGGAAATCAGTAGGTTGTCAACAGAGTAAGTCCATTGGATAAGTGGGAACTTGGTGAGTTAACTCCTGTGTAAGTTGCTTTGATCCAGTGGGCCTGCTCTAGTTGTGACTTTTCTACACCGAGGAACAGGATTTCAGCCACTGAGTCATCTGGGAGATAGGCACCATCAATCAACCCAAGCCTACCTCATTGGACTATTTGGGGAATTACATGATGTGAATAGCCATTCATGTTACTAGAGTTTCTCGCAGGACAGACAAGATATAAATGCAGTGTAATATAAAGTGGCCTAAGCTAGTATAAATTGTGCTGTGCCCACTCAGCAAAGTTTACTGTTGCTGCCTTACCACTAAGCCAGGGATATCACAAGGATGTGAGCTCTTAGCTGCCACTAGGGTACTTCCACGAGTGTCGCTTCTGCTAGACCCAGCTCTGTTGCTTGGATGACCTCTTGTCATTTCAGGGATCATCTCATTCTTTGAATAGTATCTGTGTACCTGGTGCATCCCAAGCCCTCTATCCAGAAATGCTTGGAGTAGTTCATCATTGACCCAAATGGTCAATCAGTGATGGAGGCAATCACCAATAAGAAGTCATGGCCAGTGCAATAACAGTATAGCAAATTTCCTTTTGTTTATTCCATTCTGCTTTCATGCTGCTTTGTGGTGCTGTAAGCTTTAAATCTCTACATACATATTCTTTATATAACATTGTCCAGCATTAAGAAATCAGCCCATAGGTGCATGCACAAGGAGTCTTCAGCCGTGCACACAAATGAGTACTCTGCACAGGTCCATCAGGATCTTGAGGTCCAGTGTATCAGTCGTGACGCCAGTTTTCTCTGTGATACTTTGTTTTTGTTCTGCTTTTCTAGTCCTCAGACGTGAGCTATACATTTTATAAAATAACAGAATGGCTTCATGGGACTAATCCACATATCAATGATCGGTTATGCCTTCAAAAACAAATGTGATCCAGTGCTGATGCATTCTTTCTCCAAGGGAGAATGCATGCAATCTTTCTGAACTCTGCACGTGGCATGAGCCGTGGCCAAACCACCTGGCAGCTGGATCCTCATTCAGTGGGACTCAACTTGGTATCCATTTTGCTGGGAAAGGCAGTGCCTCTGGTTCTAAAGTCTTGAGCTCAAGAGGGTCCTCTGTGAAAGTAGCTTTAAGCAAAAGAATGCAGATGGAAAGAGCCAAAGCCAATAGAAGCCAGATCATGGATGACCAAGGAAGCCTTGATGACAAAAAGATGCTCATGGAATATTAGCGGCTGTGCCTTACAGAACCCCAGAACTTTATAGAAGGCTGCCAGTCAAGTCAGAAGGACTGTGACAATTCCATTCTAGGCAAGAAAACCTGAAAACAATCTTACAAAAGGGTTTGCCAGAACAGGCCTATCTGTAGTAGGTGAACCCATCGTCCACAAAATGGTGCGATTCAAGTCTTGATTCTACAACTGACTGAGAGCATTATTTTACTTGCCGAACACTGTTCCTCATCCAAGTAATGTTTTCACAATGCAGAAAAGCTCAGCCCTTGTTTTGGCACGGTGCAATTCATTGATGGATCGTTTGCCTGCCGAATGCTGTTGTCCATCTGTGCAGGCGAGCTGAATTAGGCTGAAAGGGTGCTGCAGTCAGTCAGTTGGCAACTGGGAAAGAAATATGCAGCAGTCACAGATCCACTTATGTGGCATCAAAGCTTTTATGATAACTCTGCCTCACACAGTGGTTGTTTTATGGTATATGAAAGGGTCTGTTTTTGTAAAAGCTGCAGAATGCTGTTTCTACACACTTGGGCTTTAAAACTGCATCAAGAAATCAATGGATATTTAATGGACTTTAGAAACCAATGCCAGCTTTATAGCAGTGATGTAAAGGAAGTTAAAGCTAACATAGCTCAGATAGACACAAATATGAACCACTTCCAACTAATTCACACCAGAGTCAAGGCAATTGTTCAGAAGCATGAACTGAACAATTAGAAGTTGGAAATGCTACTTTTTTTAAAAAAAAATACAACTCTTATAGTCAGCAATCATCCAAAAAAGTAACTTTTCTCACTTTGGGCAGTGATCCAAAAGTCTTGCTTCTGTCTTCATTGATTATTATGTATTGGTAGTGGATCGCCATCTCCCACAATGGAGGACAACAGACATCTCCTGAACTATTTTTTGCGTGCACCCGTTGCTCCCAGCTGTTAAAGTCTATCTCCCATATTCAGCAAATTCTTGCAAACATTTGAGTTTGGAGGGTGGAAAGAAAGAGCCACTTTAACCATGATCAAGAACAAGCCGAACCTAAACCAAGCTGCTACAAAAGCATGTCTGTGGCGATCCCCTCTGAAACCCCTGTCCCCTCAGGTCTTCACGAGGTTCTCACTCTTCTTCTTTCTTCGCTGCCACCAGGTATTGCTGCTTCAATACCATTTAATGAAGGAGACACGTGTGCTTTTAAAACTTAAGTTATTTATTAGATCAGGGAAATTAACATCTGATTAATACTCAATTCAGGGACGTGGTGGCGCTGCGGGCTAAACCGCAGAAGCGTGTGCTGCAGGGTCAGAAGACCAAGCAGTCGTAAGATCGAATCCACGTGACGGAGTGAGCGCCCGTCGCTTGTCCCAGCTCCCGCCAACCTAGAAAGCATGCAAATGCAAGTAGATAAATAGGGACCACTTTGGTGGGAAGGTAACAGTGTTCCGTGTCTAAGTCACACTGGCCATGTGACCACGGAAGATTGTCTTCAGACAAAAACGCTGGCTCTATGGCTTGGAAACGGGGATGAGCACCGCCCCCTAGAGTCGAACATGACTGGACAAAAAAATTGTCAAGGGGAACCTTTACCTTTTACCTAATATTCAATAGGTAAATCACAGGTTGCGAATCACTTGTATCTAAGTCAATTCTATTTAAAAACTCTATTAACTCTCTGTTCCATTCAGCGTTCTTACAGACCTCTAACTCACTCTAAGTTCACTTTTAAGTTTCACACTGTCTCTCACTCACCGAATCTCTTCTCAGACTGCCTACACCAGCCTTTATATCCAGCCCCTCCCCCCTTGGCTCCACCTTCCGTCCTCTCATTGGCTCCTACTCCACTGTTCAGCTGTGACGGACAGATGAAGGCAGGGCTGTTTGCTACAATGTCTATTTTATGTATAGAATGTATTTAGTTGAGATCAATGCTCTGGGCTAAATCCTGTTGATACAACTAGAACTGACCCACTAGATCAGTGGTTCTTAACCTTGGGTTACTCAGGTGTTTTTGGACTGCAAGTCCCAGAAGCCTTCACCACCAGCTGTGCTGGCTGGGGTTTCTGGGAGCTGCAGTTCAAAAACACATAAGTAACCCAAGGTTAAGAGCTGCACTAGATCAATGGGACTTCCATATGATCAGCTTTCTTTTAGTGGTCAACTCTGGTTGGACCTACCAATTACATTTAACCCTCTCTGTTTATATTCACTTGCTAAGAAGTAAGCCCCACGGAAATGGGTGATATTTATTTCCAGGTAAACATACATAAAATTGTGCCGTAGATTCCACTGTTTTATGCAAACATGCTCATTGTGTCAAGCAAATTCCATAAAAATGGATAGTTAATCCTTACAAATACAGTACTCCCCATGGGGAGTTTGTCTCAGATAAACATTTTTTAAACTCACATATCAGCACATTGCATTAGAAAAAGGCACAATATTTTATAAAAACAAGCACAACTTTAATCTGTTTTAAATGCCTTTCTAATCTCTCATGCCTTTATTGCGCTCTCTTCTTTCCCTGGCCCCAAGATTCACTCATATAGTTTTAATCAACTTAGAATAAGCATAAACTAGTGTCAACTGCTTAGCACAACAGTAAATACTCCTACATTTTAAAATTGTGCATGAACAATATTGGTTTTTTTTTTTTTTTTACTTAGCTTGTTCAGAAGCTAGTGGCTTGAATCCTCTATTGGTCTGTTCCGGACCTCAGAATTCAGAATTCTGGACTGACGCCTGGTCACTCTCATGCAAATTTGGTGGTCTCAGATCAAGCTCCATTGGTGGAAGTGTACTTCAATCACAGAGCAATGTGGCCTTACAAACCCTGATAGTGACCGATTGTTGTGAAAAGAAATTAAAAGAAAGGGGGGGATGAAAGAGGGCGCATTAGTGAAAACAATCTTACAAAAGGGTTTACCAGAAAGAAAATAATCTTGAAAAACATGGATGCTTCCAAAAGAGGCAAGAGTGGGGGATCTGATCTCTTCTCTTCTCTGTCTGCACGTCTTTGAAGGCAGAGATAAGGATTCAGAAAGCGAGTAGTCATGTATGTAATTAAAATTGTCTTTTGCATTGTTCACGGAGTAGCAATCAAATCAGATTTTATCAACAGGTAGGCTGATGAGGGAGTGGGGGAGCCTGATGGTATTTTGCTACTCCTAGTTATGAAATTAGATATGCAAATTAGGCACATCTCCTTTGACTGCTTTGACCCATTGGGCCCAGCCTTCCAACAATCTTTGGAAAAGGAAGTCCGAAGAATGGGATTACCAAGTCCTTCCCTGCCAGTTCTTGGACTTCTTCTTCTTCCTTTGTCTGTGAGTCTTTCCCTTCGGCTGCTTTTAAAACTCAAAACAGGGCTTTTAAGTTTGTCTATCTATTTCTGGAAATGTAGGCTCAGAAATGCTTTTCATTTTATATTTTCTCTTTTTTGAGAACCTTGACATTTCTTCATGAATTTTAAAGAAGGCTTTTACAGCTTTTAAAATTTATAACATTTTAGTTTTTTAATGAAGTGTTTCAGAGATGTATTCTACTTTTCAAATGAGTTGATTTTCCTCTCAGTCTTTCTGCGCTGTCTTTATTTCATACAGTATGGATGATTTTTGACCTTGGTTTCCAGTTATCATCCTGCTAACTCCCAGCATTCCCCCTTTTTATTACTGTATTTTTCCATGTATAAAACTATACTTTTGTCTAAAATCTTTAGACTAAAAATCGAGGGTTGTCTTATACATGGAATTAAGCTGAAGACAGAACAAAAACAAGTGGATGGGAAAGCAGAGATCAAAGCGATCCTGCAGTGCTTTGATCCCTTTCCCCCTCCCTACACTTGCTAAGCCCCACTTAGCGTTCTTAATTTTGGATTAGAAAAGTGGGGGGCATATTATATATGGGGGCATGTTATAGACAGAAAATACGGTATTTCAAAAGGCAAGGGGACATCTTTTGGAAAACAATCACACAATGTGGCCATAGAGCATTTGATCCGATATACAGTAGCTTTTATTTCTTGTCTACCCTGGAAATTGCAAGATAGCTTTCTAGTTTGCATTTGGTGGAAGTGGGCATGGCAACATTAGTTTACCTGAGTGGTTAAAGGTGTTTATGTTTTCCCATTGTATGTGTTGCACTTAAGTCCAAAAATACCTCTTCAACATGATTTTGCACAGAGAGACTTAAAGGTATACGCCAGTTGTTCTTGCTTCTGTCCCCTCCCTGCAACCATTTTTACAGATAATGTACTTATCTTCTATTTGTTTGTTTGTTTGTTCGTTCAACTTCTATACTATCCATCTGGCTACAAAGTCACTCTGGGTGGTTTAAAATAAAAAAAAATAAGACTCAAAACAAAGACTAGGATCCTCTAGCACTGGGTGATTCTACATTAGGGAAGTTTCTGTTGGAATGTGTGAGTAGTGCACATATATTTAGACTCCTGTTTTAAAAAATCAAGAAATTAAAAATCTCCAGGGGGATACTGAGCTTCTGTGCCTATGATTCAAAAAGCCAAGAAATAGACCAATATTGCTTCCCAATATTGTGCTTGCATTGCCAAGCTTTACACAGACTGAATGTTGACAATATCGATGACAGCAGTCAAGATGGTCTTAACAGGATACTTTCTTCTGCTCACTAGCATTGTCACTTGCCAAAAAACAGCCCTGACAATTGCATTGTGTTCGGGTGAGAAGTGGTTAACTGACGGAAAAAGTAGTGACGTTGGACTTGTCCACAAAGGCTAACATTAAAATATAGCAGTTAGTCTTTAAGATGTCACAACGCTTTTGTCTTCTTTTTAAATTTTATTATTTTTGTTTCATTTTTACCTGATAACGATGAAAAAAAAATAGTTGGTTTCTTGGATTTTCCCTTGCGTGTTGTCACTTTGTGAATGATAGTGAGCACAAGAATGCATCTTGTAGACCATCTTGACTGCTGCCATTGGTGTTGTCAACGTTCAGGCTGCCCTTTGCTATGTACAGCTTGGCATCCTTTTTTTCCTGCTGGCAACGCAGGCACAATATTGTGCAGCAATATTGGACCATTTCCAGAATTTTGGATCATGGATATCAAAACACAATATCCCACATTCATAAACTGGAGGTGTTTTGAAGAATTGATTTTCAGAATTCATGTACTAGAGCCCTGAGTGGTTTGTAAGAATTCTCCCACCCAGACTCGTGGTGGCTTTAGCCAAAATACCCCAGTCCTTTTAGGTGTCTATAATCATGGAAGAAGAAGCTGGACAGTACTAAGTTCTATGAGAACTGCAAAGCATTGTGGGTCTGGTAATCTTCATGTCTATTGGGCTCCATACAGGGTGCCTCTCAGGAAACTATCAAACCCACAATGCCTCGGAGTTTTCAGAGAGCTTAGGCCTGCTTTGGTATTTTCTCCATCTCCATCCTGTTCAAGATAAGCCATTATTTCTGAGCTGGAAATGATTATAGACACCTGATCTTGGCAAGGTCACTGGGATAGATTCCCAACTGGGAATGCTGTTTCCCTACAACCAGTGAAAATATATGACAATTGATCCTGGCTCACCAAAAGCTCCCATCTCTGCCAAGTGTTGATTCGCTTTGCTCCTTTCACTGCCTCTATATGTTCCCTAATGCCCAGCTGATTGCAGGGATGTGAATAGGGTTGTATATAAATATATAATGAAAATATATAAATAAATCTAATGGTCTGTGGGTTGTCCAGACCTGGTTTAAGAGGTTCAGTGCTGCTCCTTCCTCAGACCATCCTTTCTAAGCACCTGAGGAATTGCAGCTTGATTTAATATACATATATATAAAACAAGAAAAAAAATGTGTAATTTTCATTTGGATATTAAACTCACACATTACTGAGAGGCAAGGCATTCCTCCCAAACAGGCACAGATGTGTTTGAGAAGTAAATCAAGAAATGGTATAAACTCCCCCCTCCCCAAAGGTTCCATTGGCAAATCGCTCCATCATTTGCAGCCTTTATAAGGCACGTTGCTTGTTAAATAGATGGAGACGTTTCAGCAGCTGCACATGTCACTGCTTGTCAGTATTCTGGGAAATGCCGTTCGGTCGGAGGGCCTGTGTGGTCATGAAGATGTGAACTCCTTCAGCAATTGTGCTGCCTATGAGAGATAAACATGCTGGCGCCTAGATTTTGAACTCTGTCCTTTTATCTGTTTTTCTAAGACCACCGCTTGAATGGCAGGGCTCAGTCTACCTATTACCATATTGTGATAGTACAATGTTAAGTTAAACAAAACACAGAGCGAAATGAAAGGCACTTTGAGCAACTATTGCAAAGATGATGTGCAAATGTATGTAAATAATGTTGACATAATATGCAAATTGCATGCTCTATATTTTGGGCTTCGGCAGCTGTCAGTCCTTCTCAACAATAGGCTGAAGCGCTTCTGTGCAAGGAAGGCATCTGGCAGTCAATGGCTGGCCTTTTTCTTTGAATGTCACTACTGCCCTCTGCCGGACATCCGTAATGTCCAAGCTTCTTTGCATCCCTCCCGTTGCAGGGAACCTTCTTCTCTCTTGGCTTTCAGCTTGGAGCTTAGAAAGCAAAAGGAATGAATCCAATGGTGTAGGAGAATTTGCCATCTCAGGGTGTAAGAAAAAAAGATTACCTGATTTCAATTTAAAAATGCTCAGTGCCTTTTGGGCTGAATTTATGGCCTTCTTCAGGGGCTGTGCAAAGAAAATGTATAAACAAAAGACGGCACATTACATCTTTACACTTCGGATAGCTCAGTGGTTTAACTACCACTGAGCCTGAGCCAGAAGTAGGGAATTCGATTGGGCCTCCTTGACTGGGGAGGGGGGGCCAGGCTGGACGCGATGATCCAGAGGGTCCTTTCCAGCTCTGCAGTTCTAAGACTATTGCCATCTGAAACTTTAATACACATTATTCACACAAAAAAGGATCCATTCAGCATATTATAAATCGCATTTAATTGACAAATGTAGCCATACATTTTATACATGCTGTTAATTTCTCCCCCCCACTCCTTTTTGGTCTATACCCAGTTCCACTAGATTACTTCTGACATAATGGGAGAAAGGTTTCCTATTTATGGATGTAATCTTACTCCAGGTCTTGTTGGTGTTGCAGACACTCCTGGTCTGCAAGCCCTACGGCAGTGATGGTGAACCTTTTTGAGCCTGAATGCCCAAACTGCAAAAAAACAAACAAACAAACAAACAAACAAAAACCAACCCCTCCCCCACAAAACACCAACTCAACAGGCGGCAGGTGGCAGTGGCAGTGGCAGTGGTGGCAGAAGCGGGAATCCTGGGCACGGGGGTGCCTCCAGACCACACTCCAAATCCACCTCCAGTTGTGCCCAATGCCGCCACTGCCTGTATCTTGACCGGCCCGCTGCTGCCAGTGCCAGCTGATCCGGATCCTGGCCCACCACCTGTCATGGTGCTAGCACTGCGGCTGCAGCCACCTCCTTAGGTTTGGCTGCCGGTTATGGCTTGTGTACCCATAGAGAGGGCTCTGCATGCCCACTGTGGCATGCGTGCCACAGATTCGCCATCGCTGCCCTTGGGAATGTACCCAGGAAATGGCACCTGCTAAAGAAGGGAGAGTAAAATCTAATCCTTTATTGAAATCTTTGGGCGCCAGGGTTCCCTCAGTCTCAATATCCAGTTGACCTCCCTTTTCAGCAGAGCCTTCTCATGGCTTCTGTGGACAACAGTAAATGTTTAACCAACTAGTTGTCTGTGTGAAAATGACTAACCAGAGGGGAGCATGGAGCTGAAAAATGTGTTGCAAGCTTTTACCCATTACAGCCTGAGGCAGCCATTGGAAAAAGTCTCACATTGGCAAAGTAACAGACGTGCACAACCTCTTTTGTGGTGGTCACTGAATGGTAGCATTGAAGGTGTTTCAGTGTTTATTTCCCATTCAAATATTATGTCAGAACATGGCTGGCTCAAGACGTTTGCCTGTCTGAGGTGAAGCACAAAGTGGTGGCACCTTTCCCTCATTAGGTAAAGGCCCTGACAGGACTACCGAGCGAACTTCACTCTGGTACTGTGATGAGACAGCGGAGCATTGAGGGGGAACAAGAGAAGTTGTATGGCACAGACGGCTCTGTCCACCAATGGAGGAGTTGTCCAAGGAAGAACAGGCAGAGCTGCCCTCCTTATGCCTCCTACCTGGGCAGCTACCTCACTCTGCCTGTTCATAGGGCCAGTCTGGAGACAGAAAAAGCCTCCATGAACAGGACTGTCTGCATTTAGACAGAGAATGAATACTGCACTGTATAGAAGGTATTGTCGATCCATTTTAAAATATGTGTATTCCCCCCCACCTCCATTTTTACAGAACTACTGGAAAAGTCGCTGGTCCTCTTGAACAAAAGCCATGACCTTACCGAATTTATAGAAGAATTCAAATCCGATGGGCCGAATATAAATCCAGAATTTGTTCAAGGAGCTCACAGTAGCTGCTTGAAAATTGATTGTCTCCTTGAAGTCCTGCAAGACAGGAGGAGGCACCTGGACAAATACCTGAAGCTGCAGCGCCAAGGACTGGAACAGGTTTTACAGATTTGTCAGTGGCATCACCAGGAAAACCAGGTACAGTCTGTGAGGGAAAAGGGAGAGAGAGAGAGAGAAATGTAATCTAAAATATATCTGAGAATTTGGGCAATATGAAAGTGTGACTTTGCATGTAGGGTTCAGTTGCTTTAGGGTTATGACTGTATGGCTAATGGGGTTCCATGTTTTTGTGGTCTTAAGGTTTAAACCCATTGAAATCTGTGGGATATTAATCCTGAGTAAGATATCTGGCTGCAGAGCTAGAGGCTGGGAGTTCGATTCTCCATTGTGCCTCCTGCAAATAGAGCCAGCCTGGGCAGCCCTGGGCACACTGTACAGTCCCAGGGTGCCCCCCAGAAGAAGGGGAGGGTCAACCACTTCTATATATTCTCTATCTAGGAAACCCTGAAAAGGGTCACCATAAGTCAAAATTGTCTTGATGGCATACTATTGTTATTCTTAACCATGTTTGGAATTGCACTGTAATGTTGGCAGTCTATATACACAAGGTCCACTTAAGTCCTGCCCCTGGTTACTCATGGAGTTATTGACTTCAGTGGGACAAAGTATTATGTGACAGAGATCAAGTTTAACTAATCACCTACTTGTGTATCAGTAGCGACTGTAAATCACTGGCATCCATCATGCAGTTTGTGGCCCACAAACTTTTATCGCAGTACTAAATTCCATTTTGAAATGAAACTGAGAGTTTAGTCCAGATGGCGGAGATCCGTAAGTCTGAATTATCACACACGCATAATAGTATCAAATACAAGGAAGCAAATGAAAATGTTTGAGGCCTCTGATTTGAATACCATGCTCATCTTACATTCAAAAATGTCTGTTCGTTTGACCTCACAGCCATATTTGTTGCACTCGCACTTGTAATTTAGATCATATGCATTTCTTTTTCATAATCCTACAAGATGCCAAACTGCAGCTGGTAAAAATGTAACTTCTCTTATGGAGACATTGACTGTCTGAGATGTTACAGATAAAGGATCTTGAATGTAAACATTATCAACCAGAAATGTAGAATAACAAAAAGATTGCATTAGTCCCATTGAAATTAAAGGGACAGGTTAATCATCACTAATATAAAGGGCCACTACTGTAATTTCAATGGGACTACAGTATGACTAATTTAAAATAAGAGATTGGGCAATCAGAGATTTAAAAATGGTTTCACATTAAGGCTAAAGATGTACAATGAGATGCAGGGCTGCCTTGCATTTATGTTCTTTGAATACAACAGTTTGCATCTGTACTACTCAAAGGAGACGCAAGGGAAGGAAAAAGCTGATTACCTGTCTTGGAAAATGAATCTCTATCTAAAGGAAGTCTTAGGTATATAGGTTTCTATACTTAGGGATTGTTTATATTTGGAATAGCAATAGGCCTCAGAATTGTATTTTTGATAAGAGGTTAAATCTAGTGTAAAAGAGATACAGTGGACAGCAACCATTAAATATTTGGAAGGGTCAATGATATATTTAAAACTCTCTCAAATATCAACTTCTCTTTCTTGCGAAATCTGCTCACTTCATCTTGCTTTCCTAGTTGTCCACGTTGAAGAACCATGAGCATCACGTCCGTTCCAATATGCTGAGCTATTTTCTTCCTTCCCCTCCGCCAAATTTTACACCTTTTTTTTTCCCGGAATAAGAACCTGAAAGCTTCCCTTGTTTTAACATTTTAAAACAAGGGAACGTTGATCCAGTCAACGTTCCCTCTAATTTTCAGCCCCGCTAGGCAGGGCTCTGCCCTTCGTGCCTATGACTCTGCCCCCATGCGGGGTTCCTTCGCGACCAGAACCAACGGGGCTGGAAACGACCACTGTGACCAGAGGAGGAGGAATGCCTCATGGGGGGTCGTACTAATGCAGTTGCACACCTTAGAGGGAACCTCAGATCCAGTACATTACTGAACCTAGCACCTGGTTTCTGTAAGCGGAAAGCAGATGAAATTGAGGGGCAGCGCCGTGTCATTTATTTGCTGGTGCTTAATTTACATTTATTTCTTATGTGAATAAGGGCTTGCCAAGTATATCCCCATCAGTGGTCCAGGCTTTATTGGTTCCAAACAACAACAACAAAAAATGACAGCAACAAGTACAATTAGTTGTGTATACTAACAGATGCTGACTGACAATTGACTAAACAGATATACTGTATTGATGTGTATTTGATCCTGTGGTTCCTGTTCTTAGGTCTTGACTAGACAGATCAATTGGAACAGGAAAAATAGGGTTGTTTTATGTTGCATAGAGGTGTCATTTGGCATTTGGTGAGATCTTTGCATCCCCATGGCATCCACAACTCGAGCAACCCTATTTGGGCCACCTCCATTTAAAGGGAAAGAAAAAATAAAAACCATTCCCCCGCTTTGCTCCCTTCTGTCTCATTCTCCTTCGATAAAGAGGTTTTTGTGTTTCCCCCCATAAAAGGTACAGAGCATCAGTGCTCCCTAAGTAGACTTTTCAAAACCCCAAATATTTGCTTCTTCCATTCCCCCTTGCAGAGAGGAGCAGAGAAAGTTTCTAATTTCCCAATATTGTTAAGTGACTAAGCTGTCTGTTTAAGCCACTTAACAATAGTGGGAATTAAGAGTGGATGGGATATTGAAAGCAGCAAGCCATTTGCTTTGATTTGATCCCAGAGACTGCACATGCTGGAGCAGAACCAAAATGGAGGAATCCTATCTACATCTAATAAAGTGTAGCCCCTGACAGGGAGCCAACAAGATGTGGGTAAAATGACTGGCACTCATGTCATGTGATTGCTGGGAAAAGGAGCAGACCAAGCCATCCCTAAAGCAGATCAAATAGTGAGAGAAATGTCCATGTAGTCTCTTCCTTAATTTTCTTACTGCATTTGTAGCTGTAGCTGCTAACACACGTGGCTTCTCATGGCTGATCTGTCTTTGTTATGCCAAAGGAATCTTCTGGTGCAATTCTTGCTCATCTTTTCCCAGTATAATTGCTATCAGCTTAGGCAATTAACTATGTAATGTGCTTCACTCACAAAGGTATAGAATTAAAAAAATTACAAATTGTGAGTTTTGAAACTTTTATCTTGGATACTGAAATGTGAAAAATATATATGTGGATTTCCCCATGTTCTTCATTATTTCCTCATTCTGATAAACTAGTCTGTTCTGAACAGGGATTCTCAAATTGATTTTAGTAGAGGAAGATAATTTTCTTAAATAAAACTCCATACATCTACTGCATGCATTGAAGGGGATTTGAATCTGTTTCTAGATCCGTAGGTACTCTGAGTGCATTGGTGGTCACATGTTCAGGTCCAGTCACTCAACTGAGGCATTATTGATAAACCCAGAATTGACACTGATCTATCACTTCTTTCCAAAAGCCCACATTACAAAGATATACCAGCTTACTACCAAGCTATCATGAAACAACCTGGCCTACGGATTCTGCTGTCCAAAAAATTAATTCTTCCAAGCTCTGTACCACCTCCAGATCAGACAGCTCTCTGGAGATCAACAAGAAAAGAGGACTTTTGTTTCAATGCCCCATTTGTGGACTCCCCAGAGGCAATGGATTGGCTGATGTGAGGAACGCAGTGCCAGACTAAGGGCCTGTCCACACTGGCATGTATATATGATATATGGATTGCTGAGGGCATAGTTTGGGTTGGGGGGGAGAGACCTTGCCTACCAGTGTTTCTACTTGGAACAATCTATCCTTCCTTCCCACTTAAGAGCTGTCTCATACACCTTTCTGGTCCAGTGGTAAGGCATGCAATTTTTTTGGCATGCACATGAGCCAGGGGATTCTAAGGGAAAGTTTGAGAGAGACAGTGTAGGGAGAGCAAGGGAATGGAGAGAATGCAACAACACTGAAAGAAGGAGAAAGAAGAGAGGTATGGGAGGATCATACCAAATAGAACAGTGCTACTTCTTCTCTCACAACATCAACAAACCCTTTGTAGCCTGTTCCACTCCACACCCAAAGCGGCCAGTCTGAACAGGCTTTTATGGGCCAGTGCAGTCTTATTCTTGCTACACAGGCTTCATAGTTCTCTGCAGCTTGGCAGTGTTAAATCTGTGAGGTTTTATACTTTTTTAGACCACCCCTCTTTTCTAATCCATGGGAGATGATTACAGTACCTGTTTCCCAATGGATTGGAGTTCCTAGTATAAAAAGGAACTTTAAACCAAAAAGTCATGTAGTGTTGTATGGAAGTAATCTTACCATGCACGTAAGAAAGTGATGCTTTGTATTCTCTGAAATAGGTGGCAGCCCAGGGATATAAATTAAACATGCAAATGACAGCAGCCTTGTGTTGCAGATGCCTCTCAACCAATAGGCCCCTGGAGAGTGCCAGACTACCTGTTTTGTAACGTGCGATGGGTACTCTTATAAATCACACATTGTTCTTTGCATTTTTATGTAAAATCCCACCAGTGAAGCCTTATCCATTTGCCTGGGCTCACTAGGAGACTCTGAAGCATCCATCAGATGGCAGTGAGCGCCCAAGGGAGGGCCAGATTTACCTGTTTTCTTGAGGAGATTGATTTGCATCCAGAACAACGAATTCTGCATTCCTACAAAGGTGTCGTACTCACAGCCTCTGGCTATAGACTGATTGCTGAGAACAAATCTCCATTTTAAAGTAATATAAAGGGGAAAGTTACAGAATGTAAGACTACAGCCCTTTTCTCTGCATGTCGGGAGGGCATGATGAATGACAGCTCATGAGACAGGGTGCGATGCCATTGGCTGTGGTTCTGTTTTGTCTCCTGAGAAATGTCTGGTTAAAAATATTGGAATGTGGTATTTCAAGTCCATGATGTGCATCCTCAGAAATGTTGCAAAGCCAAACTGCCCTCCTCGTCGTCATCATCTTAGAACTGCAGAACTGGAAGAGATCGTTGGGTCCACCGCCTGTCAGGGAGTGGACCGAACGGGAATTTAACTCTCAAGCCTCTGGATCTGCACTATCCAGGATTGATTGATTGATTGATCGATTGATCAATTGATTGATTGATTGATTGATTGATTGATTGATTGATTGATTGATTGATTTGACTTGTATATCACCCCACAATGTTTGGAGCTCTTTCTGGGTATTTTACAACATGATTAGGCAAGGAACCCCACTCCACCCCAATGAGCTGGCTGAGTTAACCTTGAGCCGGCTACCTGAATCTGTCGGGATTAAACTCAGTTTGCGGTCAGAGGCTTGAGTGCTGCACAGTAGGACCCCTGTATCCACAGGATCAGTATCCACATTTTTTTTACTTATCCATGGTCTGGAAATATTTTAAACATTACAAGAAAAAAACCAGAAATACGTACAGTGTTTCCATGATATATTACCTTAACTGGCCATAGAGGGAATCACAGACAATGTTACATATACAGTATATAAATCCAAGTCCCTGCTCAATGCAGGAATCCAAATCAAAGCAGATCTGACTGATGGTTGCCCAATTTTCTCTTGAATGCCTCCAGTTTTGGAGCACTCACCATCTCTTGAGGTAATTGGTTCCATTGTCATACTGCTCTAACAGTTAGGAAGTTTTTTCTTCTTATATTTAGCTTAGATCTGGCTTCCTGTAGCTAGGGTCCATTGTTACATGTCCTGCTCTCTGGGATGATCTAGAACAGATCTTGCCCCTCCTCTGTATGATAGCCTTTCAAGTCTTTGAAAAGTGCTATCATATTTCCCCTTAATCTTCTTTTCTCGAGGCTACACACGCCCAGTTCTTTCAGTCTTTCCTCGTAAGGCTTGGTTCCCAGTCCCCTGATCGTCTTTGTGGCCCTCCTTTGAACTTGGTCCAGTTTGTTAGCATCCTTGTTAAAGTGTGGTGCCCAGAAATGGACACAATACTCTAAATGAGGCCTAACCAGTGCTGAATAGAGGGGGACTAGACTAGTATGGGATATGGGGACTATACCTCTGTATAAAATAACACTGGCCCCTTTTTTTGCAGCCAAGTCACTCTGTTCGTTCATGTTCAGTTTTTGATCTACAACAATTCCATGATCCTTCTCACTCACAGCATGACTGAGTCAAGTGCCCTCCATCTTGTAACTGTGCATTTGGGGTTTTCTTCCTGAGGTGTAGTACTTTGTACTTATCCCTGTTAAAGTCCATTCTGTTGTTTTCAGCCCATCAAGCTTTCTGATTTTTGTTCCCGTCTTCCAAGGTGTTAGCTATTCCACCCAATTTTGTTTCTTCTGCAAATCTGATAATTATTCCCTGCACCTCCCTCATCCAACTCATTAATAAAAATGTTGAGAACCATATCCAGGACTGAGACTTGTGGTACCCCACTTGTTACCTTTTTCCAGAATCCTGTCTTCTCATTATGTGTACAAAGCAGGACATCCACAGTTTCAACATATTTGCCTCCAGAGATAGTCCAGGCTTGATTTGATCTGGGACCTACTTGTTTCCTTTCCTGGCAATCTGGGACATTCTCTTGAACTTACTCAACTCCAAATAATTTTAATTTTTGTGAGGTTCTTACAGAGGATCACATCCTGCACGCACACACACACACACACACGCACGGTTGTGATACTAAGCCAATGAAGGTGTTCAGTCTGCTCATGGAAGGTCAGTCAAGAAGTTTAGTGTCTGGGAGAGCATGTCTGTAAGCAAGTCCTGCTTCCAATTTTTCCTCTACAGTACTTGGCTTTTAGACCTTCATGCATTTGATACTAAAGCCTGAAGGGGGTGATGTAAGCATTTTTAGCTGAACATGCTTACAATCTTCTTTTGAGCAGGAACCCTGAGAAGGCACAGGCAGCTAAGTTGAATGTGCGTTCAATTCTCCTTCAAACCTTAGCCATACATGCATGAAGATTTCTAAGCCGTGGCCATTCCTGTAGTGGTGGGGTGTAGATTTAGATGCCCCCCTCCTGCCCCTTATAGAGTTGTAGCCCTCACATATGCAGGCAAACCTCTCTCTAGGGCTGCCATCTCAATAATTCATAGAATTATGGTATTGTACATTGCAAGTAGAACTGCAACTTGGAAAAATGACTTTTTTTGAGTACAGCTCTGAGAATCCCCTGTTGGCCACTGATGAATAAGGGATTCTGGGATCTGTATTTTTAAAAGTCAACTTTTCAAGCTTTGACTAGAGCAGAGCTGATATCTGCCACATTTTCTATGGTGCCGCTTAAATGTAGGAGTGACAATGTTATTTGTCTCTTAATATAGCTGGAAGCTGCCTGCCTGCCCACCCCTACCCCTCCCACTGCCCCGGTTGTCTCTCTACCTCATCTTGAAGGCATTGCCCCCACTGCCACCTCCTGTGCCGCGATCCTCACAGCCAGAGGGTGGCAGGACTGGCCATGGAAGAAGAGGCAGCAGTGGCAGCCAGTGGGGACAGTGGGAGGAGGACTGGGTGGGCAACCCCTTTTTGGCAAAACAGGCTCCCCAAACTGAGCCACGAACCAGCCCAGTTCATTTTTTGGGGGGGGGGATTGTGGTTCGGTTTGTGCCCATTTCCATTACTCTCTAAAATCAACATATTCCATCTAATCATTGCAATGATCTTTGTAACCCCCTCATTTCTGCCCACTGTTCTCTATCAGATATTGTTAGCAAGTCCCTTTCATTAATAGATTGAAAACCAAGAAGGTAACAAGGCTATTTCTATGTTGTTGTCTTGGTAAGCTTGTCTATTATTAATGTGCTTCCCACCCCCACCCCCTTAATGACACCCAGTTATATCTTTGGGAGGTGAACAAATACATTATAGTTACTCAAGGCTCATTAACTCCTAACTTGTTGCTCCAAAGAGGAAATCAAGGTCAGAGACCATCATCTATTAAATAATGCCTCAGGGGTTAAAGGTACTAACAAATATTTTCTGGTACACAGTTTTATAGCCTATAACCATATTATTAGATGCCTCTGATGAAATAGCTTCTTGCCTATGACAGCTAATGATGCTACAAATTTGTTAGGGCTAGTTCTAATTGCTAGCCCAAGAGCAGATCTATTGAATGAATGGGATGTTACATCGACACTTGTGTAAGTCTCAGTGGGTGTTCTCTATCCGGGATTACCAACTGGAATTACCTCCTAATTTTTACAGCGCCAAAGCAAAAAGTGTGCTGCTTAGGATCTCATACTATGGTTTATGAAAATATATCAGCATTCCCCAACTTTAAAAAAAAAATATTATCCTCAGTATAAGTGCTAGTGGCTAGAATTTAGAGCAATTGCCAATTCTGGTGCTCTATAAAATTAGGTAAATTACTGTTGGGGGACTCCATCTCCCAGGATCCACAAACAACATTTTGTAGTCTAAAGACATTTTAGCTCCTCTCCAAAACTCCCAAACCACTAGCATTTCCAGGTTCTGCACCAATGTTACTACAATCCAGAGTGTTTTTTTATTTATTCATGTGACTACTCATGCTGCCATTACTTGCTTTGTTTCAGATGCAACAGTACTTAAAAGCCAATTAAACGTCTGTATCTGGAACAAAACAAAACTCTTCCAGATAAAGCATTCCTGAATACATCACGAATGCCAAATCTGTTGTTCTCTCCACAGTCTAACTTCTCTGCAATATTTTTCCTTTAAAATAAGTTGAAGCAAAGCTCCTTCCCAGTGTTTGCGTTCTGGAGGGAAAATATAGAGAGGCATTATTGCCATGGTTTCTTTTTTAGTGTTGTCACTAAAGTGAAGTTTCAGCTAGGTCATTTTGAACAATCATGTATAAAATTTGTAGTGAAGTGTGTCTTTGTAATAATCTTGATGTTGGTCGATGTTGTTTCCCTTTTTACCTCCTAGCAGGATTGGGTACCATGTATTGCTGAATCATATGTCAGTTCAGCTTTGACTGATTTTAAACATCTTCCTTAAGAATATTAATTCATGGAGATTTATGCTTGTGACGATCTCTTATTGCATGCCAACACAACCCAGTTAAATACAGTGGACCCTTGACTTACAGACGGCTTGACTTACAGACTTTTTGAGTTACAGACTTCTCTGGCCGCAAAATTTAGGTTTGACTTGCAGCCTGAGAATTGACTTACAGACCAGAAAAAAATCAAAATGGAACACAAACGGCCTGTTACGGGATTAATTGGTTTTCAATGCACTGTAGGTCAATGGAGACGTGACCTACAGACTTTTTGACTTGAGAACTGCCTTCCAATGCGGATTAAGTTCTCAAGTCAAGACCCCACTGTAGTTATTTAGATTGTTAATGTTTAGAATACAGTAAAGTGATGTCCCGGCTTCTGTTCAGAATCTCTCAAGCCAGGATCCCAAACCATGTCAGGATGTGCTTTTAGTTTAGGATCAGAGTTTAGTTCTCGATTTTAAAAATGTTCATTTTTAAAAATCCACATTTTTTTTGATATTTGGAAAAAATGGCAAACTGGTTTGCTGATGATTAGAAAAAAGCTTCTAATATCCTTCACTTCTGCCTGCATTTCATACAGTATGCAAGGGAAGAAAAGAGGGGAGAGAGCATGCTTCTGATTATGCTTGTCATAATAGAACATTGTTATTGTGTCTAAACTGAGCCACTAACATCTGAGTTAAAAGGCTCTAGAGTAATACTGAGTATTTTTATTAAACATAGCAAAATAGCTGCTGGTATACTACCCCATAGCGCTTAAAGCACTCTATGGGTGGTTTACAGTTTAATTATGCAGGATACACATTGTCCCCTAATCAAACTGGGTACTTAATGTACCAATCTTGGAAGGATGGAAGGCTGAGTCAACCTTGAGCTGGCTACCTGAGCCCATCGGGACTGAACTGAGATCGTGAACAGAGCCTTAATGGATAAACCTGTGTACACTTGTACTTTTCTAATACTGTGATTTGCAAATAAAGTCAGGCTTTCTGTGTGGAGCAACCTCAAAATGAATAAATTGGAAACACTTAGAAAACAGCTTTGTTGTGTGACATCAAATTAAAATTTAATTACATCAGTTATCTCTTCATATCCCTAGCTGTGTTGAACTCCTTAGGTAATTTGCCAAGTTGTTTGTTGTTTCAGAGGTTTTTTTTTTTTTTTGATGCCTTCTTGTTTGCTGTCAGAATATTCTTAGAGGAATATTTTGTAGCTACACATACTTAATCTTCACTGAAATTCATGGAGGCTAACTAAGAGCTGGCTCCACAGCTCAGCGCTTTACATCTGCCAGAGATTGAGAGTTTGATTCCCCACTGCGCTTCCTGGGAGAAAAGCCAGCCTGTGTGGCCTTGAGCAAGGTGTGCAGTCCCAGGGCATCCCCAGAAGAAGGGGATGGGAATCACTTCTGAGTATTCTCTGCCTGGAAAGGGTTGCCATGAGTCAGAACTGATTTTATTATGACTGAACTATGCATTATTTTGTGCTTAACTGTGGTCATGGTATTGGGTTAATACCAACATTCCCTCCAGTTTTCTGTCCTGTTGCATGGGAGCCTTGCTCTGTGCGCGCAGGGGTCAGCAGGGCTTCATTTGAAATGGGACGTAAACAAAATGGCTGCCCACAGGCAACCCTCACGGAGCTCTGGGCAAGGCCTAGAAGAAACATTGGTAGTCACTCAACACACAACAGCACTTTAGGCCGTGCTGGACCAAATTCCAAACCAGGCAATATATTAATTCATTAGGGGACGGGAAAGGAAGACTCCTATCTGACTAACCTGTGCACATCCATTGTACAAGCTAAAAGAAGCTCACCATGAGTAACGGTATGCATGGAGGGCCCCAGACTCTGAAAGCTTGGACTCTGAAAGCTCGGGAATAAGGCTTGTATTATTCACGTCCAAGTTCCAGTGGCCGCTGGGGTATCTGTATATCCAACGCCACTAAAATTAGTACTTTTAAAAGCCACATCCGGTTACAGCTCTCTTTAGTGTCACAAATATGCTCCAGAGGATTTCCACAACTTTCAGAGCAGGTTTCTGGGGAAAGCGGGTTGTCCTTTCCAGCAGTTTAAACCTATATCAGTGGGGCCAGTCATCTTGACCTGGCTGAAATTAACACTGTAGTTTAGAAGACCGTGTCCATCACGGTCCTGTATTGAACTGAGCCAGTGCAATACAGGTGAATGAAAAAAACCTCAAAATCCTATGCAAACTTACTAAGGAGTACTGTATTTGCCTTCTAGCTAAGTAGCTTAATAGCCCATTTTCTGTTGTTATTGTTTTATAATGCTATACATGAGGTTTTGAAAGTGATAATTGATGGAAATGGGGATATGATATAATGTATTAAAATGTTAAGTGATGTTCTTGTTTTTTGTAGCCTTCCTGGGTGTTTTTGTTTTTTAAATAGAACAGTTGTGGGAAGCTCATTGTCCTCCACTTGAATGTGTCCTTCTGCCTGTTTATTACATCCCAGATGCCCTTCTGGAAAATAAATCTTCACTTTACACCCACCCAAAAAAGAGGGATTGTTTTATGTATTCACGAAGGCTTTCACGGCAGGGATCTAATGGTTGTTGTGGGTTTTTCGGGCTCTTTGGCCATGTTCTGAAGATTGTTCTTACTAACGTTTCCCCAGTCTCTGTGGCCGGCATCTTCAGAGGATAGCACTCTGTGCTCCCTCTGAAGATGCCGGCCACAGAGACTGGCGAAGAGTGCTGTCCTCTGAAGATGCCGACCCCAGAGACTGGCGAAACGTTAGGAAGAACAACCTTCAGAACACGGCCAAAGAGCCCGAAAACCCCACAACAACCAAGGGATTGTTTTCTTCTAAAACAAGGCACAGGGCTTTGCATGTGTGTGCCTGTCCATGTGTGTTGTTTACTTAAAAGCATAAATGAACCTCAGGCTTTGAAGGAGTGTGGAAAAAAACCCTACATTTCAGGATGGGCTACAATACCGAGAATATTTCAACCAGTGTGAGAAATCAAGTTGTGTCAGTATATTGGCAAGCATGCATCTCCAGAGTGGATCCTCCTCAGTGTATTAATTTACTTCAGATAGTTAGAGGATCATGTGGAGCTGATTTTGAGGGGACATGGCAGGTGGCAGTGGGAAGGAGAAGATAAGAAAATTCTGTGTTGGATGTAGCCCATTATTTTTCCTCCTATAAAATGTTTATTCGTGAAAAATATTATTTCTATTTTCAGATAACCTCTTGGTACAAGAAGACTATCAAAGATTATTTCCATAAGCAAAACCTTGGGTCGTCTTTAAAAGAAAATGAAGAGCTATGTCAGGAGCACAAAGAAATGGAAAATAAAGTTAAAGTAAGAACATTCTTATCATTTCTGTCCATGTCGTAGAACTCTGGTCATGTATAGTGCAGGCAGTATTCTATTGATCCAGAAGTACTGTATCTTCATAAAATATTTTAGTCCCAACCATGGCATCAACATGTATTTAATTCAAAGTCTACTGTTTTTAAAGGAAGAAATAAGGCTCCAGTGCCTGTGTAGTTGGAATAAGGACCATTTAGCACAGAAGGTGTTTAGTTGTTATGGTTCTTTAGTCATCAAGTCCTGACCGACTCTTCGTGACCCCATGGACCAGAGCACGCCAGGCCCTCCTGTCTTCCACTGCCTCTCAGAGTTTGGTCAAATTCATGTTGGTAGCTTCGATGACACTGTCCAACCATCTCATCCTCTGTCGTCCCCTTCTCTTCTTGACTTCACACTTTCCCAACATCAGGGTCTTTTCCAGGGAGTCTTCTCTTCTCGTGAGATGGCCAAAGTATTGGAGCCTCAGCTTCAGGATCAGTCCTTCCAGTGCACACTCAGGGTTGATTTCCTTCAGAACGGATAGGTTTGTTCTCCTTGCAGTCCAGGGAACTCTCAAGAGCCTCCTCCAGCACCACAATTCAAAAGCATCAATTCTTCGGCGGTCAGCTTTCTTTATGGTTCAGCTCTCACTTCCGTACATCACTACTGCAAAAACCATAGCTTTGACTATGAGGACCTTTGTCGGCAAGGTGATGTCTCTGCTTTTTAAGATGCTGTCTGGGTTTGTCATCACTTTCCTCCCAAGAAGCAGGCATCTTTTAATTTCATGGCTGCTGTCACCATCTGCAGTGATCATGGAGCCCAAAAAAGTAAAATCTGTCAGTGCCTTCATATCTTCCCCTTCTATTTGCCAGGAGGTGATGGGACCAGTGGCCATGATGTTAGTTTTTTTTATGTTGAGCTTCAGGTCAATTTTTGTGTTCTCCTCTTTCACCCTCATTAAGAAGTTCTTTAATTCCTCCTCATTTTCTGCCATCAGAGTGGTATTATCTGCATATCTGAGGTTGATATTTCTTCCAGTATGTCCATTTCCTCTCATTACATTTAATCTTAATTCCATTTTGGGATTCTTCCAGTCCAGCCTTTCGCATGATGTGTTCTGCATATAAGTTAAATAAACAAGGAGACAATATACAGCCTTGTCATACTGCTTTCCCAATTTTGAACCAATCAGTTGTTCCATATCCAGTTCTGACTGTTGCTTCCTGTCCCACATATAGATTTCTCAGGAGATAGATAAGGTGATCAGGCACTCCCATTTCTTTAAGAACTTGCCATAGTTTGTTGTGGTCCACACAGTCAAAGGCTTTTTCATAGTCAATGAAGCAGAAGTAGATGTTTTTCTGGAACTCTCTGGCTTTCTCCATAATCCAGCACATATTAGCAATTTGGTCTCTAGTTCCTCAGCCTCTTTGAAATCCAGCCTCTACTTGTAGGATTTTGAGCATAACCTTGCCAGCATGTGAAATGAGTGCAATTGTACGGTAGTTGGAGCATTCTTTGGCACTGCCCTTCTTTCTGATTGGGATGTAGACTGATCTGTTCCAGTCCTCTGGCCACTGCTGAGTTTTCCGAACATGCCAGCATATTGAGTGTAGCATCTCAACAGCGTCCTCTTTCAAGATTTTAAATAGTTCCACTGGAATGCCATCACCTCCACTGCCCTTGTTGTTAGCCAGGCTTTCTAAGGCCCACTTGACTTCACTCTCTAGGATGTCTGGCTCAAGCTCAGCAACTACACTATCTGGGTTGTCTGGGTGCTGCATGTGTTGCTCTCAAACTAACAGCATTTGGGCCAAGGTTTGACAAATTATCAGCATGCATACAACATAAAAAAAATCACGTTGTGCAAAAGCATGCCAAGTTGAGTATCCCTCATCAAAAAATACATGCACAAGTTTGTATAAATTACCTGGCTTGTGTTATTTTAATATTTGTTTCCATTAACTAGAGTTAATGGTTATTTTTTCAATAAAAAAGTGTATCATTGAAAGTTCTTTTATGTTTTGAAAACAAAAGGTGATGATTAATTCAGACAACTGTATGAGTTGTTTTTTCTAAACTGAAACATCAGCATTCAGATTTAATTGCAGTGTTGGCACTTCGAAAGAAATAATTTGGTTTTGTGTCGCCGTTTGGGCACTCGGCCTCAAAAAGGTTCGCCATCACTGACTTAATTGCACAGCTTGCTATGTCATCTCTATGATATTGACTTATGCTTTAAATCAGCATAAGGGACACAACAAAGCAAGTTATGCCCTTTTCAGCCCTTGTGGGATGTGAATGTGCTTAATATTGGCTGGCTTGTATACACCCTTTTTAGGGGAGCTGGGCTACCATAGAGGTTTGTGCTTTTCTTTAGATGCTTCATAGCATTGAATGCCCCACAAGTGCTTGTGAACAAATGGGCTCCAGTGTTAAAAATGAAATCTAATTTTTTTCTTTCATCAGCTATAACTTTTTTTTTTAAAAAGCACCAGATCAATCACCGGATCCACAAGAGTCTCAGTTTTCTTTCCAGTTGACTTACTGAGACCTGCAATTTTAAAGGTTACTGATTGTAAAGGTAAAAACTAAAATAGCGTGACCTTTCTATAGAGACATGAAGCTCAGTTAATTGAAATACAATGCTAGATGGCTTTAGTAGTTATTCGAAGGTTCGGGAAAACTGAAACAGCATGACAGCAGCAAAACCTTTTGTTTGTTCTTGATGGAAGTAATTGAAAGAAACATCTTACCATCCAATTGCACATAATATCATCATATCTATGGTTACTCTCAACCATTTGAAATAGCAGCTGGTTGTTAGGGATCCAGAGCTTGCTTTTAGAATCAATACTGTCACTCATTATCTTATTTTTCCCCATTGTTCTATACTGTCACTCATTATCTGATTTTCCTCGTTAGATTATCTTTTCTCAAGGCAAGAAATGAATGGTCATTACTCGCCACATAGAAGAAGTTGTCGGCCTAACTAGTCAGTACAATAAATTTGCACAAGGCACCAGGGTTATGTTATTACTTCTAAGTACAGCTTGGAATTTCAGTGTGAAATGAAATTCTTTCTGTTAGTTGTCAATGGGATCCAAAAGTAGTCTGTAATTGTTAATGAAAGTAGCAAAAAAAATTCTAATTGACTGCAAAATCTAGTCATTGCTTTCCAAATAATCATTGTGTGAACACCAGGGTTCTTGTTACATGCAAACCCTTAGAGAGCTACAGATCTAAACCCATCCCACAGCAAAATCTTCCTAGGATTTAAATGGCATCTTATCACTGACTGAAGATCAGGACAAAAGAATTACAGAATAATGATTTTTAGAACTTGCTAATTTTTTTTGTCAAAACTTTAATACCCATTGGCCTTGCTAACATATAAGTAAAACATTACAGTATTTTGTTTTCCCTTATTATTAAAGATACCACGACAATTTCTCACAATGTGTAATATATACAACCTCTGCTTCCATCTTCTGAGCAGTTCATGTATAGTAACTCATTGTGAGTTACTATATATTCTGCATTCTGAAAAGATGACCTTTTCAGCATGTCTGAAGATGTCCAGGAAAAAAGTGCTGTGTCTCAGCTGTAGAAATGCATATACTCACATGTCTGATTCTTGAATGACAAACCACCAAATTTTTCTTCTTGTTTGCAAGGCAGTAGGTTCTCACATTTCTAAGAAAGACTTGTGCAAGTTGCATAGTAATAATAATTGTGTGCCAGTTCTGACTTATGGCTACCCCTTTTCAGGGTTTTCTAGGTAGAGAGTACTCAGGAGCGGTTTCCCATTCCCTTCTTCAGGGATTGTCCAGGGACTGTGCAGCTTGCCCAAGGCTACACAGGCTGGCTCTTCTGGGGCACTCTCAACCTCTAGCTCCACAGCCATTTAACTCACTGAGCTATCCAGCCAGCCATCTATGACAACTGTTGCCTTTTTACATGAGCTTGTTAAAAATTAGAAGGCATTGAATGGGTTGTTTGTATCTTTTTGATATCTTAGCCAGTCTTTCTTTCCTTGCCACGTTTCCTTTCCTTCACAAATGGAAGAGACGATACATTTGCTCAGAGGCATTTTGGGCAAACTGAAGAAACCTTGATAGAAACTTCACCTGTACCTTGTTTCATTGTGCTTCTGTTGCTCTCTTAAAACCCAATGAAGTTTTCTTTTGATTTGTTTTCCATTATTTTCCTTTGTTTTGTTTGTTTTGGTCTTAAAGGCTATATAACTAAATAAGTGTAGCTTGTAAATGAACAGAATGCTGACCGCAGATAGTCTAGTGATTAATGAGCCTTTTTTTTTTTACAAGTTTGGGTAAGAATATGAAACAGCCCTGAATACATCCAATTTCATGGGAAAATATTCAATGTTATGATATATAAGGACTTCTTTCAAACTTTAAATCACTGTAATTAATCACCATTTCAAGTGTGATTGAAAGGTTAAACTGTTAACCATGCTGGATACAAAAGAGGAAGAAAGTTAATATGGCTATTTAAAAAGGTTAACCTACAGGTGAAATTTACCTGAAAGGTTGACACAGGAATTTATGCCAAAGACAAATTTATGATGGATGTGTCCATACAAATACTTTCACTATGCGTGACATCCTTTTCTTCTAAGCATGCATCTGCCATAAATGAAAACTTCAATTCACACAGTGGAATAGCACTGCAAGAATCATGATTAGGCATTCTGTTTATACATAACAGTTTCCATGTCTCCGTGCATCGTTCCCTGCAAGTAATCTAAAAAGCTCTGGGATCTTTGTCAGCAAGTAATGTTTAGTCATCTCCATATTTTGGACTGTACAAAGACAAAAGGAGGCAAGATAATTAGGGATGGGATTTTTGGAGTTAGAGAACTATCAGTCCAATAATTTGACAGGAACCCGCCTGGCTTTAAGGAACTGGGAGTGCTCAAACCGGCAGGAGGTAGAATAGGTCCTTCAATCTCCACGCTGTTACCAAATTGCTTCTTCTAACTCTTTGAAAACTGCTGTACTCCATCAAGTAAGGAGTCATGAGGTACATGGGGGAGTGAGTTATAAAAGGAGGCTGCCTCTTTATTGTCGAAGTGGACTCTGCCAGAACGTGTTGGAACACAAGCGCATCTCCTAAACTGGCTGCTTAAAGACCCTTTAGATGGCCTGAAGCTCGAGATATCTGCATGCAAAACATGTGCTTTACCCCTGAACCCCTTCCTTTTTGAAATCTTTAGAATTACAAATGCATTGCTAGGAAGACAAAGGGTTCCTTTCTGTATGGAAGCCACTATCATTGCCATCATCCTCACCTTCATCATCACCACAAAATCTATCAGAAGGAAGTTGATCGTAGGAATTTTCGAACAAAATAGTCATTCTGACTGAGAGAACAGATGCATCTACAAGGGCCCTAGGGATCAGGGAGCATCTCTGTGCACCGTGAGGGTGCTTGGAAGACATGCAAATGAACAATCAAGTAACATTTGATACAGATATTTGCCATTTATTGATTATTATAATGGACAGTTCAGTGATTTAGGTATCTGGCTGAGGGGCCAGAGGTTGAGAGTTTGATTCTCCCACTGTGCCTACTTTACATGGGCTGGACTTGATGACCCATGGAGTTTCTTCTAGGTCTGCAGTTCCAAAATGATGATGATTTAAATTCTTTTAAGGATTGTATGTAATGTTCAGTTTGTTCTTATAAATTTTGCTACCCAAGCTGAATGCGATTTTTCAAAATAAAAAGTCAGGATAAAGATATAAAATAAATATAAAAACCCAGCATTTTGAGGCATAGCTAAAATGTGCATATGTTTGTTCTTAAATCAAAGCCCTATAAATACGAGTATTTTGGAGTTAGGGTGTTATAAATGCTAGTGTTTTGAACACACTTAGAGGGGGATTTCTACACTGTCCTCTCCCTTGTCACAATCTTCATGGCTTCAGTGCCAGCTCTCCAGTTCAAACTTACACCTGAGCCACGAACCTGGGAAACTTGAAGACCCCTCTATTCAGAACTGATGATGGGTAGAGATAGGTGTTCCCTTCCAATGTTTTCGTGTTTTCATTAATTTTTGCTGCCAATTCTTACTTGGTAGAGTATACTTTAGCCAGCTCAACAAGATAGAAAAAGCTATTGTTCAGCTCTGGACCTCTAGTTTAGCTAAGGGCCGGTCTACAGAGCTTGTCTGGAATGGGGTACAGAAGGGTCAATAGAAGGTCTTGCATGCCATTAATGCAATCCTTGCATTCACATGGTGTATTTATCCATCCATCCATCCATCCATCCATCCATCCATCCATCCATCCATCCATCCATCCATCCATCCATCTATCTATCTATCTATCTATCTATCTATCTATCTATCTATCTATCTATCTATCTATCTATCTATCTATCTATCTATCTATCTATCTATCTGTCTGTCTGTCTGTCTGTCTGTCTGTCTGTCTGTCTGTCTGTCTGTCTGTCTGTCTGTCTGTCTGTCTGTCTGTCTGTCTGTCTATCCCGCCCTTCTAGACTATGTCTCCTTAGGGCAGCTTGCAATAAAAATTATTCATGGACCTCAGATGATCTTATTTGGTCTTCAGCAGGCTTTCCCAATACTGTATCATGCAGTAGCTTAATAAGACAGTCTCTTCAGGATATTCGCAAACGAACCACTTTCTCAGCCTCTCCAATGGACAGCCTGCTCACAGACAAACCGGGTGGGCTCTCAACGGATCTTGAGAAGCAAAACAAACAAACCTTCTGAAAGTGATGCAGTGAATATTCACTGTCAAATGCACACTTGAATCCCCACACACACACCTTCCTTGGCCCTTCCACGAAGCTGAGGAAGTGATTAATTTGCCAATACCTTGAAAAGATAGTCTTCAGTTACTTCACAACATTGGCAGAAGGCTAGCTTTGGGTCCATTCCCAGTGATCACAGGTACCAGAAATGGACCAAAACAGAGCTATCCTACCAGCATCAATAATACAGAAGCCCTGACAAGGGCTCAGAAAGTGTGTGTAGGAACACTCTGGGGGTGCTTTGGTTTCCTCCAGTGGTTTCATTCTGTAATCACTGTCAAAAAGAGGGACCAACCTGCCCCTGCAGCTGCCCAGACAGCAGGCTAAACTTGTGTCTGATCACACCCTAATGCCAACGTATACCTATGGCCCAAGCTCTTGTTTTTTCTGACACACAAAATTGTTGCCACTACACTCATCTCGGGAGCTGCACCCTGATTTAGCCATGTATCTCCTTTCCTTCTCTCCTCTTTCTTAGATTACTTTTTATCTCCTCTTGTCCCCCACCAAGAACTTATGTCAGCTTCCTTCTGTTTGCCTGGGGGAAATGGGCATGTCTGTCATCTTTGAGGATTCTGCTGGGTTTCACATACCAAAAAGAGGAATTTCCTTGGTCTTCCTAGATGATTAATAAGAAATTTGCCTCCCAATGAATGTAGCTAGGGCTGCGTTTGTCACATTATTGTTTATCATCAGGCAATGTGTTCTCCAGAAAGAGAGAATTTCTAGATTTCAGGGCTTACCATTAAATTTCTGAAGTGAATGAGACTTGTCAGTCACATATAACTTGAGTCGTATTGACCTGGGTGCATCTGCTATTAGGTAAGACTATTATTAGATATGATTCTGTAATTGTGGGATTTACTGCCCCTCAACCTCTGCTAGCTCAATATCTGTCAGCCTTTAAATATCGGATGTTTTTGTGTGTTGTTTTATTATGCATTTAAAAAATATTAACTGACTTTTGGCTGCCTACGAATACATTTTGTTTTGTTTTTGTCTTTGGGCTTCTGTGGTATAGGTTCTTAGTCTAGATTTTGTTTTTACTTATTATTCTGAGAAAATGTGTAAGGAAGGAAAGAAGGAATATAAATAATAAAATAAATAAACAGTAGTTGAATTGTGACTGCAATGAGCTCCTAGCTCATTGATTAGGGTTTCCCTTTCTAGGAATGGAACTGTGCTATGGAAGACTTAAAATCGGATGCCCTCAAGATCCTGTTCTCTGAGGACTATGCTGAAAAAGAGCACCTAAAGCTGTCAAGTCAGAAAATGAACCTGCTGCAAGACGAAGTGAATCGCTGCATGGAGGAACGAAAAGCCTGGTTGCAAGAAGCCAACGACTTCTTCACAGCAGCCAAGAAGGTTAGTCAAGGAGTAAATTCATAGTGGTAACTGACAACGGAACTAAGCAACAAAGTCCATTCTCCAAATACCATGTTCCCCCGAAAAGAAGACAGGGTCTTATATTAATTTTTGCTCCAAAAAACACGTTAGGGCTTATTTTCAGGGGATGTTCCCCCTCCCCAATATACAAGAATCTACATTTATTCAAATACAAAATTGCTTATGTCTTTATAATTTTCTCTTAAAAACACACATATTACTCTTTAATATAAAATAATTTCTAGGCCTATTGAATAAAACAAAAAAAAATATTTTCCAAAACACCATGAAAGTAAAAAAAAAAAAAAAAGCAACATCTTTCATTCAAATCTGGCTTCTTCGATCCCACAAATGCAAGCTGTCTTTACAGCGTTTGATATTTACATTAATGTGTTCTAAATCATTTTGGCTTGAACTTCACTACAGTTGAGTGTTTCTTTACAAATGGCTGTTATTATTCTTAAGCCAAATGCAAATGTTACTGAAGATGGATTAAGAACTTGTAAATGCAGATTTTTTTTAAAATGGTAAGCTTTCCTTCCCAGGCACACGTTATAGCAACCCACTGCTGGGTTATGAGCTGTAAATAATCCTGCATACAGCAGGACAACAGGGGCTATATCACCGAGTATCAGGTTCTGTCAAGTTGGCACCATGGGTGAAATTGTAGCATTATAGGAAGGGGTAATTCTATCAGCCAGGAGAGCAACACAGCTGTTATGGAAAAACCTACCTCAGGAGTCCGCAAACTTCCAACCTCCTGCTCTTTTATTAGCTTCATTGAAATTAATGAGAGTGGCTGTGGAACAAGTCATTTGAGGAGCATCATAATTAGCTTCCTTGTTGTCTGTGTACAATGCAACAACTCATTTCCTTAGAATGGAGAGGACCCTGGTATTTTTAAATACATAATAACATACAAATAAAAGATAGTAATATATAGGTGTACAATATAAAATTTGACAAAAACAGAAACTGTCACTGAATCAAAATACCAAGAGAGCTAAAAGAGAAACTCCTCCAACTTAAAAAATGATTTTCTAGTGCTCTCGGCTGGTACTAGAAACTTGGCAGCCACCAAAAGACCCAATGATTATTATTTATGAGTAGATCTTTCACATGAAAATTCATTAAATCACTAGGTAGGGAGTTCAGCAGGGGGCTAATTGCATGTTCAAGAGTTCCAGGGTAGAAAATTACAAGAGAGGGGCACATTTAGCACCTGACGTTCGTTGCACAAATTTGTAGATGCCACAGGACTGCTGGTGTATTTTCCCAGGAAAAAGGTGACCTACCAAGAGGTCTGTTAGTATTCACATGTAGAGACTGTCTGTCAACCAGCTAAAAGGAATTTTTATATAGAATATTTAAAAGAAAAAAGAAGAATGGAGTATGTTCTAGTGGCACAAGTCAAAAGTTCTTGATTGTCTCTTTTCAGAATCTGGAAATGTTATATTTTTGGCCAACTTTGGTAGCATCTCAGAGTCTATTGGCTGCCACACTTGGTTAGATCTAGCATCATCATAATCTTAGAATTGCAGAGCTGGAAGGGACCATATGGATCATGCAAAATGAAAGCTAGAGAATCTTACCTTAAAAGTTTTTTAAATAATTTTGTTTTGTCCGAATAGTCCAGTGGACCCAGAGCACCTAGTCCAAAGCCATTCCTAAATATGTGACTGTCACACTAGAGTTTTAGTGTAGCCAGTGATGGTCTAACAGCGAATAGGTGCTAGCAGGTTTCCAATCAAATCTTTGTATTCTATACGTATCGAGGGATATGAAAAATTAGCTGCAAGAACAAGGCTTCAGCATAAACCGTATTTTTATATCTAAGCCATGTGATGTTTAGAAGAAATTATAGTGATATGTACATCAACATCTGGTGGGAAAGATGGACTTCCTTAGGTATATGGAGGGAAAATGCATGGCCTGTAATGGTTTTCTGGATAACATGAAGTCTATGGGTGGGCCAACCTAGCATATATAATTCCTAGACATTTAATGCTCTTGGTCTACTCTGAAATTTGTCTCCCTATGAACTACTTCTACAGCATTAACTTCTTTTCGAAAACTAAGATTTTTATTTTCTTAAAATTGACTGAAAGACAAAGTTACCATGTTTTGGGAACATACCCAGAAGCCTTATTCGATCACATACCAACAAAGAATGGTTGTGTCATCAGCAAATAATAGTGTGCAGATTTTCTTGTTGTGTTTTGGGAGATGGCATCACTGTCTGAGGACCACAACCATTCTGTATCACAGCTTGGTCTCATCTTCCTTTATTGAGAAGCATACCCATTGAGTTCAGTGGAGCTTACTATGAAAACATTTAGGAAACTGGGTCTTCCTGTGAAAACAAAATATAGAGTGTTTGAATTTCTAGACACAGAAGCCAGAACTACATCTAATTAACAGCAGGGCTACGAATGCTGACACTATTCTCCAGCTGGCTTGAGCAGGCCTGTTGAGAAAAGCATAAAAGTATTCATCCTTTTTTTTTTCTCTTGGTTTTAGTCCAAAGAGCTTCCAAAGCTGCTATTTTTCTGCTCCAGGTTTGCTTAGGGAAAGAGAGCATGAAAAAACAGATGCTATATTTCTCAGTGTCAAGAGATGCTGCTTATTTTAATCTGAATTTCCCAACAATGGAAAAGCTTGATGAGATGCTTTATGAAGCAGCTTCCTTGATGAATTTATTTACAACCTCTTAATCCATTTTATGGGAACTTCTTATAAGAAGGGTCTCTTCCACATTTTCTGTGGCCTACATTTCCCTTCAATTGTCTAAGAAGCAACTGCAATGTTAGTGAGATAAGGGTACAGCCATACAGAAGGTTGTCCCAGCTTGACGTGGATTTTTTGGACCTCACTGGCACTTAAATTGCTGTCATTGTTCACTCCAAAATGTTTATTTATCCCAGGAAAATGTTTTTTCACATGTCACACACTCCCACTATGTATCTCATCCTTGTCTGCCATGATCACCAGCCTCTTACCCATCCATTTAGTGGTCATTCAGATTCTTTCTTTAATATTTAGCAAGTGAAATAGCGCTGAATCGACAAGACATGGTCTGGATTTGAAACGGAGCTAATTCCATGATATTGCATTGTACTGCATTGTTTCCACCATGTGATTTGTGATGGCCTTCATGCCAAAGCAATAAAACCCAAACTGATGAGTATCAGCTTAATGCTACAGCTGTAGCACTAAATCAAAAATTTGACTCTGTCATCTAGTTAAAAAGCATTTTTGTGCCTATGACTGATAGCCTTTTTCGTTGTTGTTTTGGAGATGATGTTTCATTTGCTCCTCTTGTAAGTAGCAGGAAACTGCATATTAAGAAGAAAATCAGATAATATGAAAGCTGCAACCATAATATCTGTATGAATTATTTGTGTCCATTGTAGTGCTAGAAAACTTTCTGCTGGTGTTGCTCCAGTGGTTTACCGAGCGCTTCTCCCCCCCCCCCACCCCGGCCCTAGGCTTCATTGAATTTAAAATGCATCATTTCTTTTAATAGGCACAAGATTTACTTGGAAATGCAGAGGCTTTCCTTAAGCTTCTCAGCTCTGAAGGTCTAAGCATGCCAACCTTGGCAGAAAAGCACATGGAGCTCCAGAAGGAAATTAAAGATGGCACAGCCGATGCACTGCAGAAAGGACACATCTTACTTAGCAAAGGAGATGCACACAGGTAAGTTAAAGAAGCAAGAGAGTAACCCCCACATACATTTTGAAGTGCCTCCACATACGTCAGGTGCAACCTAGAAGCTTTATCCCTCGTCGCAACAGTACCATGTCAGATGTCACTTCCTCCACGTAGCTGTCTCCATAGGGAAGGTCACTGTAGGGAGTTTCAGACATGGTGACACAAACAGTGATGATGGGGGCTGTCAATGGAATGCATGATTAATCCTCACCCAGCTCCATTTCGGGGGAAAGAATGAGATACAGGGTGGCTTTAAATGGGTAGTTTTGCTGCCCTTCAAAGTTTCCCCTCATTCTCCTGTCCTTTCCCCAAACTTGTGGAAGCATGAGGCGGTGATTGGGAAGAGGCCATGCTTAATAAAGTGTAGTAGAAGTGCCATGGTCGTCACAATAAAATGGACAATAAAATAGAGAATAAAAGGAGCGAGGCAGAATTAAAAGGTTGAAAAGGTCAAACAAGGCTCTATAAATTACCCTGGGTGCCTGTTTTCTTTGAAAGAGCAGCACGTTGGAGGCCTATGGCTGAGCCACCCAGTTCCCCACTGCAAATCAGCACACAACACACTCAGAATGGAAGAAAAAGGCCACAACTTCATTGATTACAGCAGCATGGACTCTGGCCAGGTATTGGGTTGGATCCAGGCCATCAGGAGGCCCATATGACCTCCCATAAGCAAAATCATTCTCAACAGATCCTTTCTGTGAGACCAGCTGGAGTGGCAATATTCTGGAGACTACAAGAGGGTAGGCCACTCTGTAGTTCCCTGCCACCCAGGGGCAAGGGGATCCCTACCCCACTCAAACTCGGGCAGCCCTTGACCCCACCCTTGGTTCCCATTAAGGGACACATTACCAACCAAGTCATGCAGGTCTCCCACCTGCCATCCTATACTGCCTGGATCTATCCCAATGCCCCCAAACCACCACTAGAGTGGAGCCCAAGCCACTGGCCAACCAGAATACACCAGCTCGATCTGGCAGTGCAGCTGAGCTCCCGAAGGTCCCTGCGGCACGCACATGTGTGGCCACCATTTTGTACTGTAGTGGGAAGCCACAACTGATATTAATATTTTAATGGAATTTGTGTTACTATTTAATTGTGTAATATTTTGCTTGAGAAAGCATTCATTGTAAATTAATTGAATGTTGGAATTAGTTCTCCTCTTAACGTGAGTTTTTCTTACCCTAATTGTATGTGATAAGCAATTTGAAGAGGACTGCCTCTAGCCTTTGCATTATTATGAACCAACACCCTGGAGCATAAATGTTTAGAATAATTGCCAGCTCTTCGGCAATTGATTTATTGCTCAACACTCATCCCAATTTACAGCAACATATTTAAACAAATAATGTCTGTAAAACACAAGTTATATTAACTGTGAATTGTTTGTAAGAAAATGTGAACTCTTTATAGCTGCACTTTACATTTTTCAGAGAAACTGCTCTATATTTATAAATTGCATTTTAACTCAAAGTCAGATTTGGTAAGTTTATTGAAATGAAATAGGCCTTTGATCTGTATTGATTGCTACAAAACATGGGGGATACTGGTGGTAAAACCTAATACTGTACTAGTTTGAAGAAGGACATCAGTTGGAATAAGACAGGAAGTGGGGATGTTCTGTTCTGCTACATAGCCGGATATTTTGGCACATGTTAATATTCTTGATGTGGGTGTTTTCCACTGTTCCTTAAAACTATTCAGATCCAAAGGATATTTGAGCAAAAATGTTAACTGTGGTTTTGTTTCCATTTTCAGTTCTTGGATGATGAGTATTCAGGAAATGGTAGACTGCCTTCAGGAAAAAGTAAATCAGTGGACAAAACAGTGGCCAGCTCACGAGGAGTTTGCATCCAAAAAGCATCATTTAACCACCTCCTTAGATGATTACCTAAAGAAGGTACATGAAAATACGAATCTTCATTAACAAGTCATTTCTGCCACTCATTCTGCAGTTTTAAAATATCACTGAATAATGGGTGGTATCCTGTAGGGCTGGAGAAGAATGTCAGTCAGGACCTATGATGAAAGCTGAACAAAATTCGCATTTCCTGAAACACTGCAAACTCGATCCTTTGGTATTTCTACCTTTCAGAATTGTATGATGCAGTTCTCTTAAAATGTACAAAAAAGGAAAGAGACATACAGGACAAGACGGCGTAAGTGAAAAGGCATACAAAAAAGTTACATGAGGCAGAACTGCTCATTAGGTGAAGATGCATGCAAAAATGCATACCCAATATTTTTGAAGTTACAAATAGAAATGGAAATATGGTGGGATAACTTAAGTTCCAGCCATTCTCAATGGAGGGCCATATGCCCCTTGGGGCCCCTCCAGGCACATTTGAAGAAGACCACAGACTGGAAACAATTCTTTACACAACACCTTATAAGGTTTGTTGTGCAACACAAACAGTCCTGGTACAGCCCTGCTTCTTTCATATTGTGTTTAGGGCCGTTGCAAAAAAAAAAAAGTCTGAGAATGGGTGAACTAAAGCAGTGGTCCCCAACCTTGGGCCTCCAGATGTTCTTGGACTACAACTCCCAGAAGCCTTCACCACCATCTCTGCTGGCCAGGATTTCTGGGAGTTGAAGTCCAAGAACATCTGGAGGCCCAAAGTTAGGGACCACTGAACTAAAGGACTTGAAAAATAAGGAACAGAGAGAACTGAGGGCTTTGTCCATCACTCATATCCAATGAACCCCCTCGTGGTGGTGGAGCAAAGTCCCCTGGCAGAACAGGGAGGAGGTGGTTCCTTTTCCTGCAGTTCTCAGGCATGTCTATCAAATCTGTTCAGGAGCACTGAGGGACCCATTAGATCAATTTGTGGGGATACGGGTTAACAGGAAGATGAGACATTCTGCTTTGCCACTGAAAGTTGGATCCATAGAATATGATGCCCAATTACATACTTGTCCTTCCACTGCCAGAAACTAGACATCAGCATGAGTAATACTGAAGAGTTAGATGAGTTGTGTCAGCGTTGGATGCCACACTTACATTGTGCTACTTCTTAATTGATCTCCAAGATTCTTTAATAAATAAATTCTCTTTCACTTCTTTTCCTTTTTTAAAATATCCTTGAATGATCAACTGTATCAGCTTGCAATTTTCATTTCTCATTACGTGAGGCAACCATGTAGTATAGCTTTCTGTGTTTCACAAGTTTTATGATTTCTTGGGCTTTGATCCTTTGTATTGCTTCTTTGCTGATCACCCTCTCAATCCCAGAAATTCCTAGCATCCTTTGGCACTCCACATCATACAGCAGAACTGAGAATCTTAGCATCCATTGTACAGGGCATATTCTAAAACCAATTTAAACTTTTTGTTCCATATTACATTATTCAGCTTTAGGATGTTCCTCCAGGCCATCTGTCTTCAGACTTTTATTCTTTGGTTCTGCTCCGGTTTTTCTTTTAATCCAATTCAACAGTGCTTACATTGGGCAACATATTTCACATTTAATTTTGGATCTCTAACTAGCTCTTGGCCTTTTACTATGAACTAAGATTTCTCAACATTGTCTTTGAATCACTATTTAGTGCATTGACCTTACTGACTAATATTTGCAGACCATCTAAGTTGTCAGGTTGTAATACTGTATCATCTGCATATTGAATGTTGTTGATAACAATGAAATAAGGCAGGGAATTCAAATTGCTAAACGTTGGTGGCAAAGAGGCTGCTTCTTTGTAGCTCTTTCGCCCCAGCAGTTAGAGTGAGTGGGATCGGAGGAGGCTTCGGACTGCCTGGTAAGGTGCTGCTTTCTGCTTTTTAAAAACTGTTCTGGGTGGGTTCTGCAGCGTGGTTTTGGGCTGGAAGGTGGGATTATGTTTCAATGCTGTGATGGGTCTTGCAGGGTTTGTTTGTTTTTCGGTGCCCCCCCCCCCATTTTCTATGGGTCTTGCAGGGTTTGTTTGCTTTTTGCTTTGCTTCTTTTGCATTTCCGAAGGGTCTTGCACGGTTTGTTTGCTTTCTGCTTTGCTTTTTTTTGCATTTCTGATGGGTCTTGCAGGGTTTGTTTTTTGGTATTTTTTCCCCATTTCCGATGGGCCTTGCAGGATTTATTTGCTTTTTTTGTTTTTTCCCATTTCCAATGGGTCTTGCAGGGTTTGTTTGTTTTGGGGTTTTTCCCCCTATTTCCGATGCGTCTTCCAGAATTTATTTGCTTTTTGCTTTGTTTTTTTCCCATTTCCGATGGGTCTTGCAGTGTTTGTTTGCTTCTGGGTTTCCCCCCCCCCATTTCCGATGGGTCTTCCAGGGTTTGTTTGTTTTTGGGTGTTTTCCCCCTCATTTCCTATGGGTCTTGCAGGGGTTGTTTGCTTTTTGCTTTGCTTATTTTGCATTTCCAAAGGGTCTTGCATGGTTTGTTTGCTTTCTGCTTTGCTTTTTTTTTTCATTTCTGAAGGTTTGTTTGTTTTTATTTTATTTTTCCCCTTCGGCCAGAACAGATTAATCGTGTTTCCGATGGGTCTTGCAGTGGTTTTTTGTGTGTGTGATTTTTTTTTCTTCGGCCGGGACAGATTAATTGCATTTCAGTGCATTCCTATGGGAAATGGTGCTTCGACTTACGACCATTTCGAGTTACGACCAGAGTTCCGGAACCAATCAAGTTTGCAAATCAAGGCACCACTGTAGCTGTAAAGTTTTTGCAGTCCTGACTTATTAAAATAATAGAAAGTTGGGAGTCAGCTTCTTCTAGAGTTTTAGCTGGGTTGGCATGAGAATGATAAGAGACCTAATCCGTGATAGTGGCAAAGGGCTCAGTCTGTCCAGCACTAACCAATCATTCCTTCCCTGCCTCTGAAATCAAAGACAGCCCCGCCTCTCTACTCAGGCTCCCCCCCCCTTTCTGTAGTCTGTTGAAGTCTGAGGCTAGAAGCAATCATGCTTGTCAGTTTGCTGTTTGATCTCCTCACAAATGTAAGGCAAGAAAATTGTTTTTATTCTTTCTGCTATTAATGTCTCAGAGTGACTGAGACTGTAAAGGCCAGTTAAGAAAAAAAAGGGGGTTAACTACTCTGGGGAACTTGAAACAATTCTGCATTTTTGCTGCACAGCTAGAGAAAATAAAAAGAAATTTCAGAGATTCTTCAACACAGGGTGCTCTGGAAGAGTTAAATGGCATTGTTTGGAGTGTTAAAGCTAAACACTAAATGTTCCTTGGGCAGTCTGCCAATTTGTTCCTTTTTCATGACATTAGAAATTAAGGTTGCTATTTTACTAATTGTGACTTTGGAAGCTGTACATTCAGGGCCAAAAGGAGCAGCTGTAACATCAGTATTATCTAAGAGCAGCAGCTGCCCTGGTTTGTCTAGACAAACTCCATTAACTGATATTTCAGAACTGGCTAAAAATTCTGCATTTTAAGTGGCATTAGGGGAATTCCTGGCTGATCAAAAATCAGTTGAACTCTTGTCCTTGAAAATGATTTAGGATTATGTTCAACCTTAATGAAGTCAACAAAATGTTCTTCTGATTACAGTCGTCAACACAGTGATGTTCAATCACTGAATTAGCAAGTGCTTCTTGAAAGATGTTTTTTGGAGTACAGATTGAAAAACTGTGGTGAGCATAAGTGTCCTTTTCATTTGCCTCTTAATATCTCTGTAACCTTTATCACTTGATTGTCAACTTTCACTGCAGCTTTTTGTTGCCAGCAGAGGTTGCTAATTATGCAAATATCTCTAGAGTCAAGCCTTTTGTTTACCAACAGCTCCATCAGTTTATCATGCTGGACTCTGTCAAAGCCTTTCTTCTTCTCAATAAAGCAAGCCTACATGGCTATTTTCATGGCACACCATCTCTTACATGTGTTTATGTAAGTGAAATAGTGCTTCCCTCTTCTGATCCCAAACTGTGTGTCTCTTGTCCTTTCTTCACACTAGGAAACACTATTATCATTTTTAATCAAAACCTCAAACAAATCAAGATTAATCTTACTGCTCTATAGTCAGTGCAAGTGTTGCCATTTCCTTTTTGTATAGTGTAGTTAAATTATTCAGCCATTCTGTAATTTGTTTGAAATGCGTGACTAAAATATTGATGTTATCATCTTCCATTAACTTCAATCCTTCTATAAAAGCATCACTGAATCCATAAGCTGTGCTGGGTTTTTGTTAGCCATGGTGCCTTTCAGATTTTTGTACTTCCTGTCCCATATTGGTCTCTGCATAATACATTCTGTTGGTCTGTTATCTTCAAACAGGTCTTCAATGTACTCCCTTCCCTTGACGATTTTATCTTTATTGCCAAGTGTCAGAGAGTTATTGCTATCCATTAGAAATGGGCATTGTCATTTTTTCAGTATGTTTCCTATCTCCATCTTTTTATGCTGTTGAAGAAGTTAGGGAATCTCCTCTAGGTTTTGGAGACCACCATCTTCCCTTGTCTTATTTTAGGTGCTCTTGCATATATATATTCTCATTATGCGATCAACATATTGTACCTTGTTTTTTCAAAAAGTGTATGACCGAAGAGCTGACGAAAGAGAGATAAAAACACAAAAATAAAGACATATCATGTGTGTGTGTGTGTGTGTGTGTGTGCGCGCACACGCGCACGCACACACACACACACACATATATATAAGTACAGTGTAAAGCATTCAAGGTAGCATACATGGAGACAGATACTCTATCCGGTAATCTAATAGTCTGGTAAACTATGTATATACGGTAAGCTGGTTCAAAACGCTTGCTAACCTGCATACTGCAAAATCCCTAAAGTACTTACGGGCAAGTATAATTAGAGTCTTCTCATCTTACTTCCCTCCTCCTCCTTAATTAATATTTTTCTCATTCCTTGAGTAAAAGAATTACCTAGTAATGTATTCATTTTTTGTTTGTTTATTTAACTGAAAGCAAGAAAAAGATTAATAAACAAATATATTGGGGCAGGAGGGAGAAAGGAGAAAATGGAACCATAAACAGTGAAAAAGAGCTAAACATAGAGAATATTTATCTCCTCTAAACCTCAGCTAGAGAGGAGCAGGAAAAGCAAATTTAAGCCCAGAGCAGACTTTGGATAGTGGCCTCACTTGCCTTCTTCCCTGCAATAAGCAACCGGCCTCACCCGCCTAATCTGTTGTGGAAGGAAGGCCTGTCCTTTTGCCACTCACAGTGGCCTGTCAATTGCTATTTATCATGCAGGACTATAGATAAAAACATGCCGAAGCCTTTATTTGAAGAAACTTGAAAAAAATCGTACCTAATGAATCAATAATTAATTATGCAGACTGTGTTTAATCACTCAGGATTTTTTGAAGGCAGTTATAGACTAACCAAAACGTGTTTTGGAAGTGAAATAAAATAAAAATAAAAGATCCTTTGATCACTTGCTCAGAATTGGAAAAAGATTTTGAGATTTAAGCTTCCGTGCCTCTGCTTCTGTGTCAGATGTAACTACCCTCTTTTAACTAAAAGAAGAATCTTCTAGTTGATCTCCCTGCTAGCAGACATGACTGTAAAAGATCTTGGTCCTAAAATTCATGTAGACACTTGGTCAACATTGCTTAGCCTCCTTTAGATACTTCTAAAAATGTGCTACAGGAATAAATTCACATTCCATGTCACAGCTATATATACATCCAATAATACCATATTCTAGGCCACCGTGATGCTCAGGTTGTCCCAAACATAAACATGTAATGAAGTCTACAGAACCAAAATGTTAATTAAAAAATATATTCAGTGATAAAATAAACAAAGCTGCTTTCCTTTAGAGAGAAGGCATTTTGGAAAATTCCATTACATACGCTTTTTAAAAAAAGTATTACCCTTTATGGTATGATGGTTCTTCTGCAGCTCCCTACTGTATGGCACCAGATTTTCTCTGCCAGCTTGAGGGAAGCTCTGAAGCAGATCTGGGGGAGCATGTGCCTGCAGGAGAAGAGTAGAGAGACATGCTGCTGCCTGACACCTGTTTATTTCATTTCCAGTAAATAATTTGCATCAGAACAGTTGGGGGGTGGGAAAGTATGAAGATTTCACTGTGCTGATACTGCACCCTTTCACCATGGAACTCAAACATTACATTGGCCGGAGAAAGAGAAGTCTGAGGAAGAGACACGGGGGCTGTGAAAACAGTGCTAGGGAGCCATGTTGCCGACCCTTCATCTAAAACATAGGTTCCCAAACTGTTTTGCCCCGTAGACCACTTGCCGATTTATTTGTTTTCCGTACACCCCCTGCCTACCTATGTGTGTGCCCGTATAGCTCAGTAATGAGAAGTGACAAAATGTTGTCAATCCCATTTACAACACATCGACATTTACCATAAAATTTTACCAATAATTTTACAAACTTACACATGACTGTAGCACACCACAATACAGATAGTACATAGTACCAAATTTAAAAATATTATGAAATATTATGTACACAGAATCTGTGTTTGGTGTAATTATGGATCGACTAAATATTTATTATGATCTGCCTAATGGGATCTGCTCACATAGACCATCACTTACATCTCATGTACCCCCAATTTTTTTTCTCGCTGACGTGGACCCCCTGCAAGTTGAAATTGACCCCTGGGGGTCCATATAGACCACTTTGGAACCTATGATCTAAGGCAGTGCCATCTATTGGTAGTATGGCAAAGCAGCATGTTGGTGTTGTTGGGGATTCACGAGTGTTCCTTATACAGTTAGCGGACTATAAACTAAAGCAATTAGCAGTAGAAAAGTGTAAGAAAACAGCCCAAGTCTCAGCACTATTCTCCCTTTTCCTTTATGTAATAAAAATCATTCTCTAGAAACATATTAAGTAGGAAAAAAGGTATCCTTACTTTCTGTAGTTAAAATCTTTATTTACCCTCAGAGGAATAACAAGGAAAAGGTATGGAGTCTCTGCCACGTGCTTGGAGGTCAAGGGAAAAAGGGAAGGCTGTCAATAGCACAAACGTGGAAGTAAGTGAGCAAAAAAGGAAGAGGAGGCATGGGCATGCCTCAAGTGCCAGAAAGAAGAACTTTACTGATAGGTTAGTGACAAAGGATAATCGTCTTAGGTTGTGAAGTCGCCTCCCGCTAGTTGGTGCCTGCAAGATTGTTATTATGTCAACAGTTGTATTGAACTAATATGAAATAATTTGTTTAACCTTAAAGGCCTCTGTAAAGATTAAAAACATTGGTCCAGTACTCTCTGCTGCAATTGATCCTGGCTCATCTGTGCCTGAATCAGAGGAAGTTCTGAACAGATATTTAGAGTTGGCGAATCAAACCAAGGTAAAACTCATTGGTTTTCTTTTTTAAAAAAAACAGGTACATTTTTAAAACCATCTGTTCCTACTGTGTGCATTTTTCCAGGGTGTTTGAAATGATTTTTTCACCAGTGCTACACAGAGCTTGGCCCGTGTGTGGAAACAAATCCACATAATCTGGACGAACAAAGCAATGAAAAGTCATGTTGACTGTGAAAGCAGAAGCAACAGGTAGAAGGTGTTGTAGAGATGCTGTTTCAAATGAATTAAGATCCATGTGGTAGGGGGAATAATGCATAAACTAGCATTTGGTTTCTTTTGAACAAGATTTCAGAAACATTATCAAATTGGCATATTATATGCCAGTATCCTATTACATGTCCCATTGACTCCGTGGGATTTATATTTGAATTGCCTTCAGTTCAGCATTGATTCAGTAGATCTACTTTCTAATTGAGATTAGTAATAGGTTTGTTATGTGCCATCAAGTTGGAACTGATTTATAGAGACCCTAACAGGGCCATTCATCCTCGCCACAGTATCCACAATGTTATCTTCTAGTTATATATTTTCTAAATTAAAAGAGACCGTGCATCTTTAGTCACTGTTCAAAGGAATAATGGGCCTTCCTATCCATGATATACTCCATGATATACTCAGGAGTAAGTCCCAGTAAAGCCAGTGGAATTTGTTTCCAGGATTACAGGTTTATAGAAAAACCTCAATCTTTGTATGAAGAAACTTAGATTAGGATGGAAATACAGTTCTCCTCATGAGATGGCCACCTTGCAAGTATGTCTCCAGCATTCCTGTGGAAAGGCTATGGATATCCAAGAACCGCAGGTTAAAAAAAGTTATTTTTCTGGATTATAACTCTGGAATACCCCAGTCACCCTAGTCTGGATAGGGGATTGCCTGTTGTACAAGCAAACATGGTTTTCATTAGTTTATATTTATGACTGGGACTGACTTGGTATTTGCAAAGCTAGTTTTCATAACAAATTATATTTAACTTTTGCTGGTATACTGACAGGTTGTTTTTCAGTAAGTGAATCAGTACTACTTCAAGAAATGATATGATTTCTGGACATCTGAGGCAAAATGTGTGCAATACATTATTTTCTCTGATTACGCCACACAGGAGATGACCAATGATCTAGAACTGGCTGTGAGACTTCTTAGGGAGATGGAAGAATTTGAAACCACAGATGTGGCAGCTTTTTCCAACAAAACTGACCTTCTAAACGAAGAACTGGCAACACTTAACAGAAATATCGGCTTAAAACTGGAAATCCTGAAACCTTATGTAGCATTTTTAAAGTCATCAAATGAGGTACAGATATAATTTGCATGGACACAGTGCTTGCATAGGGAGCCATGTTCCACTCCTTCTCTCTTGACGTGGAGCTCCAACCAATTCAGCTAGGAGGACTCAATGGAAAGCATGTCTAGATTTTCCATGCCCTAGACCAGCCATTCTCAGCGGGGGTCATGTGGCCCCCTGGGGGCCCCTGGCATCCCAGAAGAGAGCCACAGATTGGAAACAGGTCTTCACAAGCCACCTTATAAGGTTTGTTATGTGACTTGTACAATCCTGATTCGGCCTATATTTCTTTCTTATTGTGTTTATTGCTGGGGCAAAAGAAAAAAAAAGCTTGAGAATAACTGCCCTAAACTCTTCACTGCTAACCTAGAGGAAAAGTAAAGAAGCTGGGCTCTGGCCATGAGAAATCAGACACTGCATGTATTTCTTTAGAGTATTTTAGGCTTTTATTACTTGGTGAAATCAAGAAATCATCTATTTAGAGGAAAGTTCATAAACTTGACGTGGTGGCACTGTGGGCTAAACCGCAGAAGCCTTTGTGTGCTGCAGGGTCAGAAGACCAGCAGTCGTAAGATCGAATCCACACAACAGAGTGAGCTCCCGTCACTTTGTCCCAGCTCCTCACCAACCTAGCAGTTCGAGAGCATGTAAAAATGCGACTAGATAAATAGGGACCACCTCAGTGGGAAGGTAAACAGCGTTCCGTGTATAGCCGCGCTGGCCACGTGACAACAGAAACTGTCTTCGGACAAACGCTGGCTCTACGGCTTGTAAACGGGGATGAGCACTGCCTCCTAAAGTCGAACCCAACTGACTAAAATGTCAAGGGGAACCTTTACCTTTACCTTACCTCATAAACTGTGCTTCTTTGGGTGAAATCTCTTTAGATTGGACCTGGGAAATCTATGGCTCTCCAGATGATCTTGTCTCTAGCTCTCATCATTTGCAGCCAGCATGATTTGGGGATGATGAAAAAGAACAGTAGCATAACAGCAGAAGGCACTTAGGCTGTTATTACGCCAAAGAAATGTTTTCCAGTTCTCCCCCTTTGATTTTGCAGTTTAAATTTGGGGTCACATGACACAAATCATTTAGCCAACAAGTGTGCTGATTGCAGATCATTTCTCGCTCCGCCAGGGTTCTCCATTTTGTTGTTGTTGTGGATCGTTTTAAAGAACGTTGCGTTGCTGTGTGTGTGAATGATCTTATTGCAATTGTTTTGTATTACTGTCATCATGCATGTCCTTTTAAAATGTGTTCACTTTTTCAAAAAAATTCTGCAGCATTGGTTTCAATATGTCAGTTAACTTCTGTGAAACGGTCTGAACAAGAAGCTCTAGGCACTTACTGAATTGGAAGGAAATGACTCGGTAACCCAAAATTACATTGGGGCACACATCCTAGAATAACTGCCACATGAACTCAAAGCACAACAGGAATGTGATTAAAAGTCACATTACCACAGGGGGAAATTACAGTGGTGTGACCATGGCCTTGGATACCCCAGTTAGGGTTGCCAGACGTCCGGAAAAAGGAGGACATGTCGTACTTTTCAGGAGCATGAAACTTCAAAATGTCCGGCTTTTGTATCTCCAACCCACCCCTCCCCCTCCCCCACCCCCTGCACAGCCCAACCTCTCCCTGTTACTTCCTTGGTTGAGGCCTTTGTAAATCCTCCGGTTCTTTCAGAGAGATCGGAGATAAGGTGGCTTGATTGTTTAGGGTAATCAATCCCTGACTTGTGGATGGCTGCTCCTGCCTGGGAGCTGAGTAAGGCAGGAAGGTGCGAGAGAGATGGATGGATGGAAACGGACAGGAGTGAAGTGAGTGTGCACTTGCTTGCCTGCAGGAGGGGAGGCTGTTCTGGGGTTTGGAGTGGCGGCGGTTCAAAGCCAGGGAAATAGGGGTCCGACCAGTTCCTCCTTCCTCCTAAAGCCGGGGAACAGGAGGCACTTTTATCCCCCACTTCTGCCCTGACCTCCTGACTCTGGGACATGTGCAGAGTGTGTTTCCAGGTCCAGGAGCATATGCAGAGTTATCCCCTATGCTTGTGGGAGCTGGAACATACACACACACACAAAAGTGGATTTCTCTCAGCTTGAGAAATTGCAAAGGGTGGAGAAAATGGCTTTGTGTGTGTGTGTCTGTCTGTCTGCAAATCCATTTTCTCCACCCTTTGCACCCTGTGCACAGAGCCCCCCCCCCCAATATGTCCTCCTTTGTCCACCTTTTTGGCTTTCTATGTCCTCCTTTTCATACACATGTATGTGGCAACCCTAACCCCAGTCCTCCTTTATGTCAGAGATATTACCTCGTAAGAATTTGTAAAGTGCCTTAGGTTTTAGAAAGGTAAATGCCCACAATCTTTCCTTCAGAAAAATGACATTGCACAAAGAGAAACATGAAACTGTATAAGGAAAAAAGTTGCTCCTTTTATATTAAAGCGGTTACCTTATTTTCAATTTAGTTTAAGGGAAAACGGTAAAGAAAAAGTCTAGCTCTTGACTCTACTAGTGCTTTATCAGTTTTAGACAATGAAGTTAGGGAACGTTAACTTCAGTGATGTGATTCAAGGATTCTTCAGGCCCAAAGACCCAGCAAAAAAGGTAGAGAAGAAATGAACAACTTTCATTTATTTCTACTCCCTTAGGCTGGAGATGATGCCCACAAGCTGAGAGAGTTCTACATAACTGAATCTGTTCAAGACAGTGAATTTGTAAATGAGACTGTGATGCAGTCAGCTGACATTCAATGGCAGACGGTTCTAAAGAAGATTCTATCCACTCAAGATATGGGGCATGACTTTTTAAATTTAGTAAAAATGGTAAGGCTATATAAAAAGACATTTTCCGAATGCAGTCCTATGCAAACTTACTTGGTGACACTTGAACACAATTGAACTTTTTTTGTGACTCGACATTTATAAGATTGTTCTGTGAACCATGACATGTTTTTACAATTTCTTGGTATCTAAAAGGGGAGGGAGAAGGAAATGCCTGCTTTTTCTTGTTCGTTGGGTAGATATGATGTTACAAAAAATGGTTATATATTTTATTACCCTTGAAAAAATTAGGATTGTTCGTTGTTCATTTAACAGGTGAATGACAACCTAATACTGAATGTGGAAAATGTTGTGGAAGTCACTGAGCATACTATTGGTATTCTGAACAAAGAAAAGGAAGAATTAACACATCTTTGGGCAGCGTGGAAACTTAATATGGATCAAGTGAAATCCATCAAGCAACAGTGTGGGAAATTTAATGAGCAATTTAAATATGTAAGTAAAAACTACACGGTAATTATTCCAGAGTTTTTGCTTGTCACCTTCGTGGCACCTTTTCTTGGCTTCATTTGGGCAGCGTGGCAAATCGGTTATCAGGGTACGTCCCCCCCCCCCCAAACACACAATTTTTAGGATAAAGAGTTTTGGATTGAGTTCTTTCAAAGTTCCTCGTTCTTGGTGAGATTCTGAGTCTTGTAAAAAAAAATCCTGCAAGATTTTGGGCATGGTTTTTTGAGGTGGGGAAGGGGAACGTTTCAGAGAGAAATTTTAATGTTAGGGGAAAAAAGAGTGTGTGTGTTTCCTCCCCTCCCCCAATTCTCTCCGAAAGCAAGAGGCCGACAAATTCACATCTCTGCAGGGGGTGTCCTGAAGGTAACAAAGTGCTTTCAGGAGGGATAACGACATTCAGAAACCTGTCTTTGCTGTTAATAATGGTACATTTTTACAACCGAGGCCTTGCAACTTCAGGAGTGCATGAAATGCATTCACAAACACCTATTTGGAATTTATGCATGTGTAAAATGTAGGCATTGAAAATGAAATTGGACATAACATCTGAAAAACTACCCCAGATATTATGTTGGTCTCAAAGTGCCCAGAATCTGATTTCCTGTTTCCTTTATAGCATCGAAGCTTCATCATATTTTGAACATTCCTTCTTTCTTGACAAATTGAAGCTAACAGTGCAATCATACAGTTTTCTCAGCAGGAAGCCCTGTTAAATTCAGTGCTTAGCAAGTATTTCTAGCATTGGGTAGAAAAAGAGCTTATGATTTGAAGAAATATAACTGAGCAGATAGATTCAGAAACCCAGGAAGATTTTAGTGGCATGCCATCAATGACTAGCTATTCCTCTTGGTTTAGATATGCCTTTGATGGTGATCTACTCTTTGTTACTTATGTGCAATCAGCATGACAGGATTTTAATACTGAATTGTGAATGTTTAAAACTTTCTGGTGCACACAAGTCCTAAAATGTCATGTGATGTGTTCTGTAAGATCCACAGGTTTTCCCAAGGCCCGCAAAACAGATGTGGTATAATACGGTTATTGGATCAGTTTCATAAGTAATACGACAAATGTCATAACCAGGCAAACCTCAGGGTCCTGCAGGTCTGTTTGCCAGGCTGGGCACTGCAGAGCTTTGGAGTGGGGGAGTCTGAAAACAATTCCACCCAGATGTTGAAGCTTCAGGATTGGTAGTTAAACCAAGGTTCCAAGCATGAAGATGGGAGATTAAAAGAATCAGTCTGAGGTTTCCTGATAATAAAAGATTTTACCCTGGAAGATGTAGAGTCAACTGTTTTACCTCATTGCTCTAGACAAAGGAATCACTGTCATTTGGCACCTCATCCATTGCAAATGTAACATATTCTGTAGCATTCATCAGTACTAAGTAAATATTTGCTGAAATCCTGTTGTGCAGTTATACAAAGGACTTAACTTTTAACGGTGAATTGCCATATGTTAAGAAATCTCTGTAGTCATTATCTGCTGCAAGCTGAATCATGCAACTGTGACTACACATTGAGGGAAATGCAAAATAACTCAGCTCCTCTCGCTGGATAATTTAGTTCACTCCGATATAAGTGGCCATAGAAGCAGAGGGGAAAAAGCCTTCTACTTGCAATTCCATCTGAAGCACCTGTAGGTGGAAAGAAGGCTTACCTTCCAATCACCTCTGCATCTTATATTGTCAGCTCAAGAGTTCTTAAAAATATAAATGATTATAAAAATATAAATGAACAAACAGAATTGTGTGGGGAGCTGTTTTAAAAAAATGGCAGCTTAGGGGAGCAGAGGCTTTATAGAGCGTTGAGTACTGGTCGTGCTTGGGTGGGTGTGTATGATCCCTCTCCCCCTTTTGCCCCTTCCCCCCATGACTCCCTCCTCTCTTTTCTCCCAGATGGCACTTCTCTATCCACTCTTGCCCCCCCTCCTCCGCTACAGACAGGCTACACACACAGACACACCACACTCGCACTGGAAACAGTCCTTTCAAATCTTTCTAGAAAGAAAAAAAGTAGTAGTCTCTAGCCAGGAGTGAAAACCCCTGGTTTGCAAGCCAAAAGGACTGGACAGATTCAATTTAGCTTTAGTGTCATGTGAGCAGGAAAAATTACCTGTTTTATAAACAGAGTGAATCTCAGACTATTTATTTTATTTTATTTTATTTATTTATTGGACTTATATACCGCCCCATAGCGCTACAAGCACTCTCCAGGTGGTTTACAATTTTTTTTAACTATACACGTTACACATTGCCCCCCTAGCAAGCTGGGTACTTATTTTACCGACCTCGGAAGGATGGAAGGCTGAGTCAACCTTGAGTCGGCTACCTGGGATTTGAACCCCAGGTCGTGAGCACAGTTTTAGCTGCAGTACAGTGTTTTAACCACTGCGCCACGATGGTGTAGTTGGGCTCTCAGTAGGAAACAGATAATATCTAATTTCACCTTTTGAATAACCGTGCAGCAGGACTTTGGTCATTTAATATAATTTTAGGGGGGAAAAACCGGGTTGCTTCTTGATATTTTAATGGACTATATTCCAGAATATACATCTGCATGTTATTTCATCATTTCCTGTAGACTATACAAAGCTTAAACACTCTTCAAGAGGCACTCAGGTCTGCCGTAGGATTTGATCTTGGAAGTAACCTTGCAATACTTGTAGAGCTGCAAAATAAATTTCATGAAATGAGGCCGCAGTTTCAGGTGAGAACAGAAATTCAGTGTATTATATTCTATGTGGAGGCATTCCTCCTAATGACTTGCACCTATAGATATTTAAATATTGTATTCCATTTAAATTCTATGGAAATGCACACATGCAGTGCTGAAGAGGTTCAGACAAAAGAAACAACTTTGAAGGGAACTGGGAAACTTGTGTTTGTCTTGTTAAAACAGTCCTCTCTCCCCCTTTAAGGAAGGGGAAAGATATCAAAAGCATAAAGATGTCAACCATCCCTGCTGATGATCCGGGAAGTAGTTTACGAATTTGTGTTCAGCATAGCATCTTAGTTGGAAAGCAAGAGAAATGAGGGACAATTGGACAAAGTGACAAAGATGTCGTTGAACCAGTTACATTTTGCCTATGTTGGAAAGCATAGAAGTCTCCTTTTTGTTTCTCCCTTTTTGCTCTTTTTTTCTGCATAAGTTGCAGGCCAGTTTGATCTTGAGAAATTCAATGCTGGAGAAATTCAGTATTTTCCAAGACAACGAAGCCTGTCTATAAGTTCAAGACCAATGTGTGGATCAGAATGTATTTAGCCACCTTTAAACTTCCTAACTGTTTCAACACAGTTCTTGGCTCAAAATATACAGTTTTAACTGTGTTTTTGGAGAGAAAGTAGGCAATGTTTAGACAAGAAATAATTTGTTAATGAAATTTTCAATGAGAATTTTTATGCAGTTCCCCCACACTCCCCAATTATAGCTTCATGTGAAGAGTGAGGTAGAATGCCAACAGGCATGCACCGGAAATAGATTGATTTTGCAACTTTATTGGGTGAAAAATATGCCTCCATTTAACTGTGTTCACCTTTTGGACCAGTGGAAGGCAAAAGGAAGCAAGCAGGCAGCTCGCTCTTTCATATAAAGGCAAAAAGCAGGCAGAATTTATGAAGACACACACACCTCCCTCAGTACCCTTGCTGGCTTTTGTGGATGGGAGGGGCTAAGCTCAAATTTGCAAAATTGTTGGTGTACAAAATGGCTTCATAGGATCCCTATGGTCCTGGTTTCATAAGCTCCGTCTCTTAATTGCTTATCCAGAGGACTTAGAAACAGGTGCAGTTATCAAAAACGCAGACAGTGATGTACTGTGTATGTCTTCTCCTTTCAATAGTGTTGTTGTGGCTTATATTTTAGCAACTCAATGCTGAAGTGGAATACACAGTGAAGTTATCAGAGCAGCTGAGCTTGAAAGGAGTTCCTGATGTGGAGAAGTCCAAGAAAATAAGTGAGCTTATTCATCTCCATAAGGAGATAAAGGATAAGATGACCGAGTATGATGAACTTTTCAACAAGACAGTCAAATTCCACCGTGTCAAAGAGGAAGTAAGTGTATTGATTCGCTGTATCCAGACGTACTGTCACATCGCAAGTGTGTGCCTGTGTATTGGGCCACAAATGGACACAGCGCTAAAAGAAACATGAGAGGAGTACAAAGTATTATTAGAATCTAAAGCTGGCTTCAAAGCCAATTATCTGTGTCTATCGCTAGCAGTTTGTGAATACAAAGCAAGGCAGAGGAAGAATGGCTGCTAATGAAAATCTATGTTAATTTTCCCAGCTTGAAAGTTTGATAAAATCAGAAAAATTGGAGATCTCTGAAGAGAAAGATGTGCCTCGTGACGCCTCCCATACTAAGCTCCACCTGAATGATGCTCAGGAGAAGCACGCACATATCAGGCACTTGTACAGATCGGCACTCACACTTGGAATGGATATAATTGCCTCAGTAAAACATCCTGTAAGTCAGTGCTAGATCAAGTCCTAGTAGGGTACAAAGTAAGGGTAATACAAGGCACGCCACTTCCTTTCCTTTGGGGTTGGTCTGTTTGCAAGCAGATTCAAGGTCCTTTCAGAGGCTGAAGTGTACAGTTGGCAGTATCCTGCTTTTTCAGGGAGGAGATTAGGTTGTGGGCACATTGGTTGGGGATGAAGTTGAGTCATTCACTACAAGCCCAGGGCAAAATCTCCATCTTTCAAGTTCCAACAGAAGTTAAATCAACCCCAGCTCAGCCTCAGTTTTCTCCACAAACATCACCCAGCTACAGAAGACTTTCTCTCTTCATAACACTGATCAGTTGTTGCTGAAGTGGGATGGGTGATACTAAAAGAGGCCTCAGAAGGACACAGTGGCTAGATGGTTCAGGGTGGGGTGGGGTGCCACTAATCAGTCTGTTCCCGATGGGGTTCATCTTTAGCCATCAGATTGATTCCTTGGGCTTCACATTAAAACCTTCATGGCTGGAAAGGCACAAGGTGCCTTTCATGAGCTTACACGAGGTCACCACCTCTTCTTGACACAGATGTCCTTGTAACATTTCCCTGTGCCCTGATAAGAGACACCAGATCTAATGGCTGCAACCTATTGTGTGCGCGGCTGTCCCCAAGGACTTCTGGATTTTGGAACATGGAAATAAGCTTGTCACGCAGTTTTGTTTTCTTTCAACAATCCGATGAGTATTTTAGACACTTCAATGGGCTGACAGATATGAGCACAAATTAAGATAGTGGTTTTAATCTATCAGGCCCTCTCAGGCCATGACACCTCAAGGACTACCTCTTCTGTCCCATTTATGGCAACTTACACATTGAGACCCTTCTCAGGTGTAGTGAACTGGAAATGTAGTCAGTGGTGGTTATGGACATTCCTCTCCATGGTCAGTGAAATGGCATCTACATTTCTAGTTTTAGGTGCCGGGTAAAAAGCCATATTATTCCTACAGACTATGAGCTCTATTTAATTAGATCACTTTTGTCTCTTATTACCATTTATTGCTTGTTCTGCATTTTGCATTTCTCTTTTTCTTATTTTCATTCCTGATTGCTGCTACGTCTGCTTCTCTTAAGCCTTCATTATCTTTGTATTAATTGTGGCTCAAGCTGTTGGCCACCTTGACAAGCATGAACAGCTGAAGGTAAGTTGCCATTTCAAATGAATAATTCAGCAGAACAGATTCTTCCAGAAAAAATAGCAACAACAGATTTAGATAAGGTTATCTGAATGCATTCTACCTATCCATTCATGTTGGTGATTTGTATCAGCCAGGCCTTTTCCATCCATTTGTCAAGAAATGCAACGAGGGCCAAACTATTAATTATAGCTAAAACCATTTTTGTAGAGGGCAAGTGCTTAAGTGATGAAAATGTGTGGTTCTCACAGCAGCTTTTCATACCTTCTGTAGTTTGCAAATCAGCTTGAATTATTTTGTTTTAAACATTTTATTAGTTTTCCGGTCTATCTACATTGTTTTGTGCTTATCAGACATCGTGTTACATATTTTGCTTACAATTATTTGTTTTTTTACATCTCAGTGTTTTCCTGGTTGTCCCCCCCAATTCCAAACATCTTTCAAGCATTCAAACCATTCACATACAGATTTTAGTACACAATATGACCACTATCATAATATTACAGTGGTGCCTCGCTTAACGAGCGCACCGTATAACGATGAAATCGCATAGCGATCCGTTTTTTCGGATCGCTAATGCGATCGCTCAACGTTTTTTTAATGGGGAAAAATTCGCTTTGCGAAACGCTTACCGATCTTCGCAAAACGAACCCCGCCGATCAGCTGTTCGGCGGCCAAAATGGCCGCCGGAAGCCGGGAAATGGCCCAAAATGGCCACGCGCAGCGTTTTCGCGCCCTCGTTAAGCGAGCCAAGGGCGCGAAAATGGCTGCCGGCCATCCTGAAGCATCGCCGAACGGTGAGTATTTGGCCCATTAAACGATGTTTAATGCGTTCCAATGGAAATCGCTGCCCCGTTCAGCGATGCTTCAGCATAGCGAAGGTTAATCCAGAACGGATAAAATTCTTCTAATAATTCTTCTATTAACAGTCTTCTAGTAACATTTTTATTAAAGGTAGTTCCAGATCCATAACGCAGCTTTATATCTAATTTAGTTTACCTAAAATAAAAAAATCACCATATTACATCTTTACTCTAATTAGGCCTCCCTTATTTCAATTTAATTCTCCTTTTTAATATACAGAATATACCCTTTTACAAATCCAAATGGTGAATATAAACCTGTTTTCAATATTAAGGGGCCCTTCCTTGTTTTCCCTTTTTTCATCTTTTTAGGTAATTCCCTCTCTAATTTCTTTCTCATTTAATATTACTGTGTTTTCAAGTTTTCTGTCATCCCTCATGTCCTCTGAAGCCATTTTATAGGTCTGATCTATGCCCACCAACTCTCTATGCACCCAGTCCATCCTCAGTGAGTCCTCCAGGCATCTTCTGGTTGATTTTGCTGTCTTTTCCCCCTTGTCCCTCCCTGGCACTCCTCCCTGATCCAAGACCGGTGCCTCTCTTGGAACAATTTCCTCAAACTGCTGTTTTAATTGGGATGCCTCATCTGAGATATTCCCATCTCCTTCCTTGCCGCTCCCTGCTGCCTGCAGACCACAATCCATTTGATGTTGATTAGCTAATTTTGCTTCTTCATAGTGAGATTTCACGGTGTCCAATATTCTTTCAAGTGCAAGTTTTATTCCGTTCCAGAATTCTCCTTGTTGTGCCATTGTAATATTGTATCCACGGCTGATGGCCTTAAAAGTCCACTTTAGGGTTAATTTCCCAGCCAAGCTCAGAGGAAGTCAAAAGGGAATAACAGCCAAGTAGTCAAGGTCATAGCTCCTGGGCTCCACGCCAAGAGATTCCAAATAGTCAAAATAAAATTCAGATTATCAAATATAGGTTGCAGGAAAATTTCTCAAGCTTCACAGCATCAAACTGTAATATTCTCAAAGTATATTTTAAAGTTATTTCCTTTCCATCAGCTATCCCTCTCACCAGATCTTCTGCCGCTTTTTAGTTTCTGAGGGACAGCATTTCTTTTTCCATATACTATATAGGAATTTTTCAGGGGTATAAGCAATTAGTTATAAAAGTCTCACCCGATGGTAAACAGCGATGTCAAAAGGCTGGTTCTTGCTTCTTTGGCTGGCTGCCAGCGACTTGCAAGCAAGCCGAAGCTGCTTGTTTCTGCCTGTTCGCTGATTTGGGAGTTTCCTGGATCGAACGGGGTGGCCGCCCCCCCCCCCCCGTGATCAACAGGCTTCCCCCCCAGTTCACCACCCCTCCAGGGTGGTTCCGACACCCTACGGTGTCCCAGACAAGGTCAGGTTTCAGCCCAGGGGACAGAGCTCTGTCTTCCTGCTGCTGTCTCGTCGCGACGACAAGCCGGAAGTCAGCTTGAATTATTTTGATTGCTCATCTCAACACAAGCCATGTTTGCAAGTATGGATGCTGAACCACAGAATCTGACAAGGTTACATCTCTAGAATTGCACCTCTACAACTCTCGTAATGATTTTTTGCTTCTAAAGATAGGCTTTGGCATATGTGTTGGCTGCATTCAGCTACCCCCATATGGCCAGACTCAAGATTCATGTTGTGTATTTTTGTGCCATATTGGCAGATTTTATTCAAATCTGGTGCATGAACCAAATCTTACTGTATTTTTTCCCCCGTTTAAAATGGACATTTTCCATGTGTTTTTTTTAGAGAACATAAATTGTCACTTAGTTTGCAGGCACAAATGCTCATTGTCTCAGTTGGATTTCTGCATCTCATTCTAGAATCCCTTTAATGTTTCCGTAAAGAACCTGCAGCAGCAGCTGGCCACGCTCGAGTCTGAAAGCATCCACTGGGGTTCCAAGGCTGACAAGTATGAGGAAGAGCTGTCACACACCCTCCATTTCTGCACCACCAGAGATGAGATACATGAGGTCTGGTGAAAAGAACGCATTAAATAATTGAAATAATTGTCTCCCTTGGTTTCTTGCTTTTTTGGGTACTCTTCACAAATGTCCTTTTGTTGTTTCCTCCTGAGGGGTGGCTGTTTTACAGGCCAGTTTTAGAGATGACATTTGTACCTCTGTAATTGAACAGGCAAAATCTTTGCTTGCACTTGTGTTTGTGTAGATATAACTCTGAGCTGGCAATTGCCATTAGTACTGTTGTCTTGGACATGTCTGCTTATCGTGCAGAAACAGATGATAGGTACGGGAAGGCATTAAAAAACATGAAGCAGGCACAAATCTCCAGTTTGGAGTGCTACATTGGTCCCATTGAGTGGCGCATCATTTCAGAGATATTTCAACAACAACCAACTTCCATTCCTGCACAAAAGAAACGTAGCTGATATTTTTTTTCTGTTGGATATTCGAAAGCACAGATGCCTCTCGAAGTGTATGAATCGAGTCCCCCTCCCCTTTAATGCTTCACAATGCAGAAATAGTGGTTGAGATTTAATGAACTGCTTTGGCCATGTCCAAAATCTCAGGACATCCTAAGTAAGACAACTTCCCCCCCCCTTGAAACAGCTGACTTCCACTGTCATTATAAAGTGCTTCTGAAAATTCCCTCAATTTCATAAATAGCATTCCACGAAGTATGCAGATCTGCCGTCCAAAAAACACAGAATTTGGACATGAGGCATTGAAACAGCTTTGGATTCCTGACGGTATTTTAGAAATAGGTAGATGCATCAGCATTGAAAATCTGCCTTAGAGATGGGCACGAATTGTGTCGTGCCACTTTGTACGAAGCTGTCTGTGCAGCACCCTGGGTGCTGTGAGGACCCTCCTCCCACCCACCCTGCTTGCATGCCACTGGGGTCTTCCTTTTCCAGCAGCACCCCAGTCCAGGCAGGAGACCAGGCTGCCACTCCTTGGCTGCACAGGGAGAATCTCTGTCCCGCCTCCTTGTCGGAGTGGTTGGCTGACAGCTTCACGCAAAGCAACAGGGCTCCATTCATGCCCACCTCTAATCTGCATTTTACTTTTTCTGGCTTTCAGATTGTTATACATCTCACTTTGTCTGTGTCATACCAATGCAAGGCCATGCGTCTTATAACGCAGTCCCGAGGGCATATCCATACACATTGGCTTTACTTCCCCCCCCCCCCACACACACACTACTTGTACTGTTCTGGAACCATGTATCTTTGTCGACGTGAATCTCTGGTGGCCACAGCTTGTAATCACCTCTGCTGATTGGAATATTTGCCCTCAAGCAGTCTTCTGTGCTCGGTGAGAGGGGGAAACCTGCTTTCTCTTTCACCTGCTTATTCATGACATCTCACTTGAGGAACCTGATTGTTCTACATCAGCTGTCTGGGATTTGAAATGGATAATTCTGGGCGGCTGCTTCTTATGGCTAACACAGTTCTTTATTTTTTCTTTTTTTTAAAAAAATTCATAGTTTCAATATTTAGTTCTGAGATCATGGAAACTATTGTCCGCTGAACGAGATTTTGGATAGTGTTTCCTTGTTGTGACTTATCATTTGATGGTTATTATCTTCCTTGCCAGGAGAAACGCCAACCTGTCCACCACAACTTGTGGTGTATTTCCTAGGCATGATTCTCTGGAAAGGGCATTATGCTGAAGGGGGTGGGGTAGGGTGGGGCAGAGATAGGGCAGGTGTTGTTTTTGCAGAAAGCTTGGGAGCCTTGCTGTAGCAGAGGGAGATGTCTCAGCCTAGTGAGTCTAGCAAAACTGCCAAGAACCAGAAATTTTGCAAGTACCAGTTCACATGCTTACCCTGAGGCTGCCCAAAAAAACAGAGCTAGTTTGGGGACTGCAGTAAGAACAGAAGATTGTCCCTGTCATGGTTTAGGCTGTTCTATCAACAGATGTCCATCAACAGTTCCTGTCCAATTGCACTTGATGTGCATCGAGTAATAATCTAATATTGCCTGCTTGGTAGAAGCAAGCCAGTGTTTCTTTTCTACTAGTAGCAAAAAGTTCATTCTAGCTAATGATAATTATGTGCTGTTAAGTAACTTCTGACTTATGGCGACCCTTTTCAGAGTTTTCAAGGTAGAGAATAAACAGATGTGGATTACCCTTCCCTTCTTCTTGGGGCGTGTGTGTGCCCTGGGATAGTGCAGCTTGCCCAGGGCCACCCAGGCTTGCTCTACTTGAAGGAAGAACAATGGGGAGTACAACTCTCATCCTCTGGATCTACCTGGGGCAGAAAGGCTTGAATCTTCCCTGTCTTTTTCACATTTCCTGTTCATCCACACTCAATTTCAAAATGCTATTATCCAAGATGCTGTTTGTACATGTAAAATTAATGCAGTGTGAAACTGCTTAAAAATCTAAAGGGGAATCTGAATTATCAGTGACAAAGATCGATGAGTCAGGAGCAAATTTCTCTTTCTAAACTAGACGTAACTGGGCTAAAACTAACAGAATGAAATTCAATAGAGATACTGTAAAAGTAATTCCATTCAGTTATGAAAACAAAGCAAAAGTGTAGGATGGCGAAGCAGCAGGGAAGCAGGACTTGTAGGCCAAAATCCTGATACTTAGCATAGTAAATCACACTAGAGTAGGTCGATCAAATCAGTGTTTTTTAACCTGGGCGATTTCGTGTTTCAGGGGGGCAATGGAATGAAAAGGGGCAACGTGGGGGCGAAGGAACAGAAGGGGGATGATAGGGGGCGATGGAGCTGCTGTGGCACCACCACCACCACTGAGGAAGTTATCATTGTCCCCCTCCCCACGGCACCGCCGCCACAGGGAGGGGGGCAGTGATAACTTCCTCAATGGCTCAAGGGTGTGTTTCTTTCAAAAAGATTAAGAACCACTGCACTAAATCAGTGAAGACAAGACGAGTCAACTCTCCATATGTTCATTCAAATGGGCCTACTCTAATTGAAGCTTACTTTAGCATAATAAGTCATGGTTAGAGTAGACCTATTTGAATAATGGAACTTATGGAAGAGTTGACTCACTAAATCCAATTGACTCAACTGGGCCTAGTGCAATTTACTACTCTAAGCAACAAGATTTTGGCCACAGAAAAGATCTAATTGTCTCAGTTAATCATAGGCTGATCATGAATCAGCAAATAATGTGGTTTGTTTAAAAAAAAGCTAATGCTGTATAAAAATGCTTAATCAGAAACACTGTGTCCATGAGAAATAGTTGTACTCTACCTGTAATGCTTAAATTACAACACTGTGAAAATCATGTCATAAGGTGGCTACAGTCCAGAGGAGAGGTAACAGGAACTATGAGGTATCTTGGAATTATTATGGGGAATGGTTGAAAGTGTTGGGTATGTTTAGCCTGGAGAACACAAAACAAACTAGGTATATGACAGCTGCCTTCAAATGTCATGCAAAAGATGGAGCAGCCTTGTTCTCTGTTGCCATAAAGTGCTAGACTGGAGAACCAGTGGGAGGACTTGGCAAAGAAACAGGGTTTGATTAACTAAGAAAGGGATTTTGTAAGAGCTGTTCGACAGTTGAGCAGACTGGCCCAGGATGTGGTTGGCTGTCTTTTACTTAGGTATTTAAGCCAGGATAACAGGAATTCTGTATTTGAATCTGCCCTGAAATGTGACTTAGGTTAGATTACTGTATTTTTCCATGCATAAAACAACACTTTTTCCTAAAATAATTAGAGGAAAAATTGAGGGTCATTTTATACCGGGAAGGCAGCAGCAGGAGGCGGAGACTGAGGCAAAGGAGCAGCCGCACTCGACCACCTCTCGTGGCTGCCCATTGACTGCTGCTGCTGCTGGCGGATCACCGCCTCCTCCTGCCAGGGCTTACCTCCAGCTCACGTTGCCACCTTGTCCCTTGCCTGAAGGAGACGATTGGTGGATGGGGCAATCGGGCGGCGGCAGTCAATGGGCAGCAGCGAGAGGCAGCCGAGCGCGGCTGCTCCGTTGCTTCTGTCTCCGCCTCCTGCTGCTGCTGCAGTCTCTTCCAGCACCGCTTGTAGGCTCAGCAGCAGCAGCAGGAGGAGCCATAGGCAAAGGACCAGCCATGCTCGGCCACCTCTCGCTGCTGTCCGTTGACTGCTCCTCCGTCTCCAACAAGGTCATTCTATACATTGGGGGGTTGTATACACAGAAAAATATAGTACCTCTAATGTACCTTCCAACTCTAAAAGTATATTGTCTTCGAAAAAGCACAAAACACTATTCTGAATCATGGTCAAAACGGGAAGAAAGTCATTCTTGAATGTCTTTTTAAGAGGATTTTTAAAAAAAAAAAACTTTGTGCTTCTTTTACAATATCCATTCTTCATTTAGGACAGAAAGCTTCCGCATTTTAAGATAAATCTGAGGTTTCTTCTTCGGAATCTCTGTGAATGCAGACAATTGGGTTTTAGTGCACCTGAGCAGAGACTCTCAGAAACGTCTAGAGCTTTTACAGGTGTCCCTTAGGACCTCCTTCCCATTGCGCATGCCCCACCCATTTCACAGTAAAAAGAAGAAGGAGAAGAAGAAGAGAGAAAAAACAGGATATAGGAAATGAATCTCTTTTCCCCACCCTTTTCCCACTCAGGCCCTCTGCTCTTTTATGGCCTCTTCTGGCTCCTTCAAGCGGTGCAAGTCTTGCCCGGATAAAGTAACTCTTTCTGATGAGCATTCTCAGTGCCTCTTCTGCCTAGGTGAGGCACACCAAACTTTGTTGTCTCAGGCCTGTAGAAATCTAATTAAACCAGCGCTTAAACTTCACCTCCAGTGGTTACGATCTTTCCTCTGGGAAAAATCCCTACAACCACCTCAGCGCTTGACAATGGATCCTAACCAGGCCCAAACCACAGAAGCCTCACCTAGCTCTCAAAATCACTCTCTGACCTCAAGACCGTCCCAACCCACTAAGAAGGCTTAACAGACATTGACACCAAAGCCTTCAGCATTGATGTTGAAACCCACCTTGGCTCACTCCACTGTATGGACACCAAAGTCAACCTCGGTACCGTCAGATACACCTAGAAGGAAAAAGAAAACATCACTCTCTCACAAGACCAAACACACTGTGGATAAACCAGCTACGCCGTCTCCGCTTATGGAAGATCCTCTTCAGGAGACGGTGTTCCTTGATTTATTTTCTGAGGATGAGGCTGTTCCTCTCCCTTTGCCTGCTACCACACCCTCCCCATAGGTCTCTCTTCTGACTGGGGGACCTCTTCAGCTGAGGACACTGCAGTTATGCACTTGGCACAGGAGAGCCCTTAATCTCAGGTTGGCTCAATTCCAGGCCATACATAGGATTTGGTCTTGAACTCAATATGGAAAGATCCTTCTTGGAAGAGGACCCATAAGACACACCACACTAAACTTCACAGGGATACTGAAGGTCACTGATCTTGTGCTCTGCACTGTCACGGTTTTGGCGACAGTAAAATACGCAGAGTTATTGAAGACACTTACAAGTTCTTCTTTGTTGCAAGACGGTTGTATTTACAAGTATTTACAGTTATTTACAGGCAGGCATCTTAACAGCATGGCAGGAACTCTTTATACAAACGGACAGCATGCATGGCAGCAAGTTGTGGAAGAGGAAGAGAAAGACACAAAGACACAGTCCACTTATATACATATACATGGCATTTTTAGTCCAATCAGAATACAGATGACTTCATCCTTTTGCACATGGTCTTCTTCTGGTTTCAAGTCATTGCATCAGCTCCAGAGTGATTCAGCATCCTCACATCTGTGCACAATGGCAGCTCGTTAATGAAACACTTATACATGTTCAGGCCTACAAAATTTCTATATTTTGACATGCACCACACACCTATGGCCCAAGAACCACCATACCAACATTGCCACTTCAAGAAGGTGCGGCTTTATGATCATCCAATCTACTACGAGCCTGAAGTCTATTATGACCTGAGACCATACGAACTAGACCCTTGGTACTGTAGACACAGTTATATTTATTCCTATCATTCAGACTCTTCTTCCGTATCACCATCTTCACCTAGATACCAAACAGCAGCTGAGGTCCTTCCATACCAATCTTTGGAAGATGAATGGCACACTCTTCCACCACCTCCAGTACCACTTCGGCATCGTAAGAGATCCCTTCCACCTGATCAAGACACTTACCAATTAATGGCGGAATGACCACGACATGCAGCTTCAGTACCAAGCTGACCACCTTGGGCCCAAGCTTTATCCCAAGTCCAGTTCTCTTCTTGAAAGGTCACTACAACATACCAAGGACCACCTCCAGAGTCACTTGATACCAATGCCAACCACGTGTCTCTACACAAGTCCAATAAAACAAAGGGTAAACATTACCCATTACCACCTGAGGAACCTTCCAATTGTCCTTCAGTATCGGTTAGGTGGGGCCTTTCTCCATTTCCAGATGAACTCCCCGTTCATTTCAATACCAACACTGACATTCTGATGTTGAAACCAGGGGAGATTCTCCACCCAGTATTCCCACATCAGACGTTGACTTCGCAGAGAACCACCCTCCCTCTCCTTCAGAGGACTTCATATCATACACCCAACTTATTTTCTGTATCGCTAAGGTCATGGACCTCACTTTTGATCAATCAGCACCAGAAGAGTCTGACAAGGTCTATGAGAATATTACTCAAGAACAACCCCACCACTTTGCCTAGTCTTCATCTTGTCTCTTCTCAGACTTATTAAATAATCATGGAATAAACCATTCTTTGTTCCTCAGATTCCCAGGAGGGTTGAAAACCTCTACAAGACCGATGGAGCTACTACCACCTTTCTTTCTAAACATCCTCTTCCTAACTCATTTATTGTGGATGCCTGTCATGTTCCCGGGGGTTACAACAGCTGAAGTCTGATAAACCAGTCCAGGGTCAAGAATACCAAGAATGCAAACTCAATGTCCATAAATTAACTCACAGAAGGAAGTCCAGTGTCAAAGTCCAGAGTCAGAGTTCGAAGTCCAATACCGGCGTAGTTCAAGGGCAGAATCCAGAGTTCAGGGTCAGGAACAAGATGCAAGAAGCATGGATGCAAGCCAAGGTTTTGACTCCTTGCTTCCATGAAGTTTCTGGCTTCACTGGAAGCTTGTTTTATAATGAAACAGCTCCTTGAGCTACTGGAAAGCTTTCTATTCTGCTAGTACTCAGGACTAGATGAACGTAGGTCTCTGTGGAAAGCCTTTGAGCGATCCTCTGATCTTCTTGTCCTAAGTCTCTCCCAAAGCCTGGCCCGAAGCCTGTCTGCTGTGGAAGGAGAATCTGGAGGCAGTTCAGGTGTTTCTGATCTCTTCACATTCTCTTCAGCCACAGTTAACCCTTCTGGGTCCAGGTCTTCGGGAGCAATCATGACAATGCCACCCAAAATAGAGCTTGGAATTGCTCTGCCTCAACTCCCAATAATCATGAAGGATTGCTCCCATAAACCTTCTACTACATCTTTATATACCTACAATTGAAGCATCTCCAAATTTGCGTCACCACGTAACTTGCCTGTTATTCCAATGAGACTCGACACTGTTCTCAACTTCCTTCTTCACTTTGTCATGTGTGGTCTTTCATGTGTGGCACATCAGGCCCTCCTACCCTCCACTGGCTCCTGGAGTTGGGTCAGATTCATGTTGGTAGCTTCGATGACACTGTCCATCCATCTTGTTCTCTGTCGTCCCCTTCTCCTCTTGCCGTCACACTTTCCCAGCATCAGGGTCTTTTCCAGGGAGTCTTCTCATGAGATGGCCAAAGTATTTAAGACTGATGTTCAGGATCTGTCCTTCCAGTGAGCACTCAGGTTGATTTCCTTCAGAATGGAGAGGTTTGTTCTCTTTGCAGTCCAGGGGACTCTCAAGAGTCTCCTCCAGCACCACAATTGAAAAGCATCAATTCTTCAGTGGTCAGCCTTCTTTATGGTCCAGCTGGAAAAACCGTAGCTTTGACAATGCTGACCTTTGTCGGGAAGGTGATGTCTCTGCTTTTTAAGATGCTGTCACCCCCCCCAATGCAGGACACCTACTCCTCAATGGTTGCTCCAGCTGGTGCTTGCTCACCATTTGAACCCGGGCCAAGACTGATGCGTCATTTGGTCGCGCTGTCCTTGTGTCTGCTTTGTCATAACATTCCACCTCCTGGTAAGTCAGCTTGCTAGTCACCCAACTGTGTGCATTCACAGATGACCACTTGAAGAACCAGAGTTACAGGCAAGTCTTTATATAGCAAGTCAGTACCACTTTTTAGTAAATATGCATCCATCCAGTGCAGAGGATGGCCAGATTTACTGTTAACAGAGTTTGCCCCAGTACTCTATTTGCTTGACAACAACTTCTTGTCTCACAGCAATGCAAGAACCTTGCTCTGCAGAAATAGGCTGATCTGTCTCTCTAGTTTTTCTCAGTATTGGAAATGTTGTACTAAATTACAAATTCCTTTGTTTGTGCTGTTGTAAGTGTATGTTCTCTAAAAATCAGTTAATACAAGTGTAAGGATTATTTACACATAAAGAGAGGAGTCCACATTAAAATAATTTCCTGAAATTGTTTGTTTTGGACCGGAAATGAAAGACGGCTCTATTGTTTTCTTTTTGTGAACAAGGACAATAAGCAGATCATTAAAACAAAGTGTTTCTCTCTCTTTATCATTCGTTTTTGCTTTCTTGTGCATTAAATCACAGCGATTGTCATGAAACACCCTTTCCATCCTTCCTTGTTATTGTTGTTGTTTACTCCTTAAGTCGTGTCTGACTCTTCGTGACCCCATGGATCAGAGCACACCAGGCCTTCCGGTCTTCCACTGCCTCCCAGAGTTGGGTCAAATTCATGTTGCTAGCTTCGATGACACTGTCCATCCATCTCGTCCTCTGTCGTCCCCTTCTCCTCTTGCCCTCACACTTTCCCAACATCAGCGCCTTTTCCAGGGAGTCTTCTCTTCTCATGAGATGGCCAAAGTATTGGAGCCTCAGCTTCAGGATCTCTCCTTCCAGTGAGCACTCAGGGTTGATTTCCTTGAGAATGGATAGATTTGTCCTTGCAGTCCAGGGGACTCTCAAGAGCCTCCTCCAGCACCCCAGCCCCTTACCTGTATCAAAATAGTTCTGCTTTAGGAAAGCTGTACAAATTACGTCTGCAAGGCTCTTAGGGGCCAAAATTGCTTGAAGCACTATGATGCATGCCCCTTTTCAACAGAAAAGTAAGCAGTTTGTTTGAATAAGTCAGTTTCCACATTTGAGTCATGTCAAATCTATTACAGTCCGCCACCATGCTTTAATTTGTTAACAATAGTCCTCCGTAGTGGTATTCCCCTGGGGGCCAGCCATCCTCAAGACAGCTAGTGTAGAAGTGAATAGCTTTAGCCCACAGCATTTAGAGGCAATTTTATTATTCCACAGAACTCAAATAATTAAAAACAACATTTGCTGAAGGTGTAGCAACTCTGTACTCCTGTAACCGAGTTATCGGCACTTAGGATTCATCCCAAGCTTTGCCTACTTGCAAATATTCCACTAAGACGGACTGAAAGAAATAAGCACACTTACTGTAGGGCTGGAGCAGTACATGCAGGGACCAATGTCTTTTCTCTTTATTTCATGGGAAGATTGTGGACGACATCAGTTCGCTTTATTTTATTTATTTATTTATTTGCTTCTTTGCCTTGTTTTATCAATGCACTTGCTCCTGTCTTTGATGTTTACCCAGGATAGTCCTATGCAACCGGTCCACAACCGGAAGGAACAGGCAAAAGGAACAGTGGCAGACAGCAAGTTAAGGAACGTTGCTGCTTTGTTCACTTTGATGGAGCGATAATGCTCCTTCTGATGCCAAAGGAAACTTCACCAATCAAATGATGCCAAACTGTTCATTCTTTTGTCTGGAAAGTACAGTCAGCCAGAGCGGTAGCTGTCAGGCACTGTAAAGGTCTAAAACCTCAGCCCATTTTCCATTAAGAGGAAGAAGAGTGTCAGCAGCTGCAGATCTCCTGATGTATGCGCTATCTTTTCTGGATCAAGAATATCTTATTTCATACCATCCCCTTAGCCAGCAGAAAGAGAAAAGGAGCTGCAAATTCTTTCTAAAATGAACACGGGTAAATTGAATGGAGGGTTGCCATATATCCCCTGGTTTGAGGTTAGCCACGCCGCCCGAAAACATTGTATGGTCTGGATGTCAAGCTGGCTGGCTTTTTCTTGTTTTAAGCAAGTCTATAGCCTCATAGAGTTGGAGATGTAAGACAGGCACTTAGTCATTGTTTCGGCCAATTCTTTTACAAGAAATCATGGGTTAATGTATAGATGGTTCCAAGGCAGGACAAAAGTGTGCTTAATTTGTATAATATGCAAACTTGCGTACTCTTCAAATAACCCTGCCTGGTTTTGCATTGAGGTGCAACTTAGGTTACTTGGATTTGGTGAACTGGAGTATGGCAACCCTATATAAAGTAGGAATAGGCACTTTCTTGCTGCGTGTAGTTCATTTTGAGGGTGCTACCTGCTGGAAAGAGGAATTAATTTATATTTTAAACAAATATTATGCCACCTATTGGGAGGAATAGGTGGATTTTATGGACTGGGAATCTCTAGCTTTCATGAATCTGATGCACCCCTAAGCAAGTTGCAACCACTGCAGTTTAGGATAAACTAATAAGGATAATTAGAAATCCTCGTGTAATGGGAGAACCATATTTTAAAGTAGGAGACATTATTTATAACTCATAGTAAGGACAGGAGTCAAACAGCTCTTGGATAAGCAAACAGGTTTAAGTGTGTTTATTTTGGGATCACGTGAGCATGAATGTGCATCATGTGTTCGCGTTTATTCAGGATTGTGCATCACGTGTTCATATTTATTTATTCCCATCCAGTCTGAAGGGCTCATTAACTGAATGTGCTTTCTTAGTTTTTTTCTTTTCACAACAATTGTTTTGCCACCTAGGATGAACGATAAATTCTCTGATTCCCTGAAGTGAATGAGGAAACCGGGCTGTGGATGAATTCTAATGGGTGTTTGAAAGCTTTCTGGGTTTTTACAGCTTAATATAGGGCTTGGCGATGCAGCTCTTTTGGAACGGGGTAGTGCAGGCTAAATTGAGTTGCTTAAGGTCGGGTAGAGATCCAGTATACCGTGTGCTGCAGTCTTTGCATCCACATGGCATATTCACCTCAAGCAACCCTATTTGGTCTACTTCTTTTAAGAAAAGCTAGAAAGGAAAAGGAGGAAAATTCCTCCTCCTTGCCCCCCCGTCTCCTCCCACTTCTGGGAAGAAGTCTTCAAAAAAACTTTTCATTTTCCCTAAAATGTGCATTGGCACTTCCTTGATTTTTTTAAAAACTTTACTTCCTTGCTCTCTTCTCCATGAAGGAGCAGAGGAAAGAAGCACGTTTTTGATTTCCCAATTTTCCAGTACCATTAAGTGGTTAAGCCGACTGTTTAAGTCACTCGAGATTTTGGGAAAGCGAAACCAGCTGGGAAGTTAAAAGCAGGAAGCTCCTTTTTTGTTTGCTCCTGGTGATTGCATGTCCTGGAAATGAACCAAATGGAACAATCCTATCTGTACCTAAAAGAATTGCTGGCCCTGACAAGGACTCAGAAAGGTGCAGGTAATAATGCTCTGGAGTCTGGTGGGTTCACTCTACTAAATACACCATCTGGCAACCAGCAAAAAGAATGAACCAGCCCATCCCTAGAGGGGACTAAATACCTGTGTAGTCACCCTAATAGTTTTCCTAGTAAGTACGATGGGCACAAACCCCTGGTTCAGAGGTTTGCCCCAGTTCATTTGCTGCTGTAGTTTGGTGGGCACCCACTCGGAAGCTTCCCTGCCCTGCTTGCTCAAGGCACTGCTTTTGAGTGGGCGCCTGCCAGAGAGGGGGCAGGGCACCACACCACAAATCATCTGTTGCCCATCTCTACTAGTAAGCTTGGAATTCAAGCCAGATTTTGAATCTTAGTCTATTTGTTTTTGATGTGGGAATCTACCTAAGGGTAGTTTTTAACAAGGGCATGCAAAATCAAATCTATTTTACTGGGGGCAACTATTTCTGAGAAAGAACAGAAGGCAACAAGTAGGAATAAAGTATCAGTTCTGGCAAAAAAAGAGGTTATAAACGGTGGGTGTGTGGGTGTGCGTGCACATCTCTCTCTCTCTCTCTCTGAACTGGTGCTTTTTAACTTCTTCGTAACTGACCTGGAGCTAGAGGTGAGCAGTAAGGCAACTTAAGATGGTGTTGCTGACAACCACCGTTTTAGGATAGTTGGAACAAAAACAAACTGCAAAAAGCTCCAAACTGTAGAGGAAGTGGGGCTGGGGTCCTGGTTAAAATCACAAATGGGGGTCCCTCTAACCAAAGGAAAAGTCATTTATTTATTTATTTAAAATATTTTTACCCCATCTAAAAAATGGACCAAGGTGGCTTGCATTGTTAAACAAGACAATATTTGAAAACTGAAAACAGCAAGTGATACAAATATTTTTTTAAAAAAATTAAATTGTGTATGTTGTGTAAGAACAAACAAACAAATAAATGCTTATGTGCACACACTAATGGGATGTGAGCCCATCTCTTTCTGGGCACAATTCAAAGGATTGGTTTTAACTTATAAAGCTCTAAATAGCTTGGGTCCAAGCTACCTCAAAGACCCCATCTTCCTTTCTGAGCCTGCTTGGGTGTTAAAATCACCAGGAGAGGCCTTTCTCTCAGTCCCACCACCCTCACAAGTATATTTCCTTGGGGACAAGGGAGAGGGCCTTCTCTGTGGCTGCTCCCAGACTTTGGAACCCCCTCCGACGGGAAGCTAAGTTGGCCCCATCTTTGCTGTCCTTCCACAAGCAGGCAAAGACCTTTCTTTTCAGGCAAGCTTTCCCTGAGTGACTGCTTATCTAAGAAGGGTTAATAAAAATTGAATGATTTGTATTTGTGTAGGTTGGTATTTTGGTTGCTTCTAAATCTGTTTTGGTAATTTTTTTAATCTAATATGTTGAATATAATGTTTATTTCTTTTTAAAGTGTTCATATAACTTATGGTTAAGCACTTTCAGTATTGACTTTTTAAAGGATATAAGCTGCCTTGGGTCCTTTTTTTAGGACAAAGGCAGGATAAAATTTTTCAAATAAAAGTAACTGACTGGCAAGAAAGAGCCTTTTGGTGGAGAATTAGGGAAAAAAATGTTGACCAAGTAGCTGTGTGACTCCTGAAAATTGCAGATTCCATTCTGGACATAGTTATAAATGAAATCAATATAAAGTGATATATTTATATATACCAATATAAATATTTGTATTCAAGGTAGATGTAAATCTGTGATGGGTGAGCACCTGGAATACGTACTGTCTAGAGTCCTGCCACAGCACCTTTTTTAAAAAGTGTAAAAGACCCATTAAAGTGCAACTGAAAAAAAATTAGGGAACTGGAGCAACCTCCCTATGAGAAAAAGTTAAAATCTTCAAGAGTTTTAAAAATGTCCTTATCTGTGTCAAGTCGTGGGGTAAAATTGTAATAAAATTAATTTTAATAAGATGAATTAAGTTTAATTAACATAAATTTTAATTTAAAAAAAGACACTCAAGGAGGGACTTCAATAGAAACATACACAGTTATGGATGGTATGGTGCAACTGGACAAGGGGCACATTTTTCCCCCTCCCTGCCTTGTAAAACTAGAATCCCTCTTAATTCATTGAAGTTGGATGGTGAGAAATGCAGATCAGATCAGATTAGAGCCTTTGAAAGAGCACATAGTTAAACTGGAATGCTCTGCCACTTGCTCCAGCAATGGCTGCCAATTTGGGAGGCCTCAAAAGGGGAATCGGAAAAACATTATGAAGAACAAAACTTCATTAGTGACTGCTTGATTCCAGACCCTCACCCTCCCTGAGCCCCCTTCTAGTTCCATCGCCAGTATGGTTGGTGTCTGCTCCCTGCATAGCAATTTTTTTAAAGACAAAATCCTAGAAAAAACATGGGCTTCCCTGTTTCCCATAACACTGTTTTGCAACGAGGTTGCTTTTGGGATACTATTTAGCCAGAAGGTTTGGTAGCACGAGGCTCGTTTTGCCGAGAGGCCGTTCATTCCTTTCTAAACCCATCCTTATAAAGGCTCATACAGACGTCATATAGATACGTCTGTCTACACAACATTTCACATCTCAACATAACAGAAAATACCCCTTCCCATAACAGGATAGGGCAAAAAATTAAGTAGATCAGAAAACAATAAATGTTCTTGCAACTCACATTTGTATCTAAGTGCAGTGTGTAGAAGAGTTCAGCACACAGTGTCCTTTTGGCTCACACATGGTGGAATCACTTACGAGTTTTGGCATATATGTGTTTTCCCTAGCAGCGATAACATGTATTGAATATTTCCCCGTGATATTTTTAGGTATTCTAGCCTGGAAATTCACTTCCTTTTAGAACACTGTGCTTTCAACGGAGTAAATGCTTACATTCCACTTAACAAAATTATAGTTTACTTGTTTTTCCAACATAGAGATTAGCCTCATGGAAATATGCCGTGTGTACACAAATGCTTTCAGATGTAAATTTAATCGACTTTAGAACTTATATTTATCTATCTGTATATGATATAAATTTATTTTATATCACTGGCATAGTTCAACTAACAATATCCCTTTTTTCAGCTCAGGGAATCATTTAAAGATCTCAAGAAGAAATTCAACAACATGAAATTCAACTACAGCAAGAAAACAGAAAGAGCACGAAACCTCAAGACACTAAGAATTCAGATTCAGCAAGTTGAGGCATATTCTGAAAAAATGCAGGTAGTTTATAGCAGTTAGCAAACAGTAATTGATTGCTCTGCATACATAGACCCTAATCTACTGTTTGTCCCAAATTTAAAAAGACCTTTTGAAATGAATGGGATTTGTTAATAATAGGTAACATTTAGATCCATTGATTTCACTGGAGTTAGGACTAACATTGAACTTGGTCCATCAGCTTTATCCCAAAGGAACGCAGATATGACTGACACCATTCATCAGATATTTTTCTTATTGCAGCTGATGTAAGAGAACACCAAAGGTCAAAGATCATTTTTCTGTTAGTAATTGGCTTAGGGGCTGTCCTTTTTTTAGAGTTTAAAACAACTGCTTTCCCCCCCTCAATATTAAATAAGTATTGTTACTATATTATAATCCTGTCATTTGTGCAATAGGCAAACTTTTTAAATTAACAAAGGCTAAAATGCTATGCAGAAACCTACCAAACCACTGTAAGACCCGACAGCCAAAGGATATAGAACAGCGTTACTTCAGGTTTACCTTCTGTGGATAATTATAAAGTGTTAGGTTCCACAGAAGTGGTAAATCATCACTGAAATGTAAAAATGTGTACCATTTCTTGTGTTCTCCTATATTTCTAATGCTGTTATGCAGAATATTTTCCCCTGTCACTCTGTTAAATGTAAATAAATTTCTAAAAACTAACCTTGCTGTCTTCATTGTAACAGGTACTGAAGAAAAAGGCAGAGAATTTAAAGAAGAAAATCTTAGATTCGTTCGCAACCCTCCCAAGTGATAAAGCCGAGATCCTTTCTGAATCTGTTAATGAATTAGAGAAACAGCTGAACGAATTTGGCAAGACTTTGGAGGATTACAAACAAAACTTAAATCTCATGGAACACCTGCAGCAGATGATGGAAGAGGTACTGTATAAGAAAACCACTTATGTTCTTTTGTCGTTTTAAATTGTGATAAGAGCCCAGTTTTGAGGTATGGGTTGAATGTACACTCTTGTGTAGCAACAATCAGTTGGTATATCCCAACCTTTAAATACCAGCATTGTGGAGAAAGCCTGAATACAGATAAATGCAATAGTGTGCATTTGTATATAAATACCCCTCCACAGGTGGACATAACGAGGGTCCAACCCCCTGGGGCTGGACTGTCTGTCTGCTGCTGCTGCAGCTCCGCTCTCCCTTCCTATCCGTCTGGAGCACTGGGGTGGCCAGCCACTCTTTAACCTGGCAGAGAGGCTCGTCCTGCCTCCTGCCAGGAGTGGCTAATTGACCGCGAGCTCCGAAGCGATAGGAAGGGAGCGCGGAGCCCACAGCAGTAGCAGACAGTGAGTGAACGGTCATTATGTCCACCTGTGGGGGGGTATTTGTATACAAATATGAATACCCCCATCTCTAGTTGGCATTCACCCATCTTTTAAAAATTATTTGCATCCTAAATTTTAAGACTCGTATATTTATTTAAATGTTTTGACCAACCTTTGGGACTGAAGAAGTGGATTTGTCCAAGAAAGCTCTTATTAACTTTTAAGGTGCCACAATTCTTTTGTCCTCTTTATTTTTTATTTTTCTTTTGGTTTTGCCTGATATGCTAGCTCAAACTAACATGGCTACCTCTTCTAAAACCTGACCAACCTTGTTACCCCGAGAAGTGGGCTACAGTCCACATAGGTTTACACCAATTAAAACTTCTCAGCTTGGGGAAGCTGAGAGTTGGAGTTCAAAAAGTAACTCATCTACGCTCTGTATAGTCGGAGTGGGAAAACATATATGGATATGCATCCCACTGAAAAGCAAAACAGTGGATCGTTGTACAAGCAATAGTGTTTTCTTCAGGTTTATATCCATAAGATATATGATTCAAGAAGTAATATATGCATAGAGTCCTGCTTATTTCAACAGCAAGAAAGCCAGCATATGGCCACAGATCAGATTTGGTTGGCTATGGCTCTGATATTGTGACCCAGATATGCTTAGCAGAATAAATCATACTGGAGTAGGCCTATTGAATCAATGAAGGTTTAGTAAGTCAACAGTCAACTCCTCTGTGGGTTCATTGATTTAAAATGGACCTTACTATGCTAAAGTTAACCACAGTTAGAGTAGGCCCATTTGAATCAATGGAATTTATAGATGAGGTGACTTGCCAAATCTTCATTGATTCAATGGAAGTACTTTAGAATGAATTACTACACTTAGCAACAGCATTTTGTCTTTTATCTGTGAGCCACAAGATAGAATTATTAGTTCATTCCTCTTTTGTGCTTGCTTTCTTACTTTTAAGAATGGTAGAGTACCTAACTTTATTTCCCACACACGCGCCTTGCAGGTATATTGCTATAATTAGATTGTGTATTTGTCCTTTCTACTCTATTCTTATTTAAGAATAAAGCTATATAAGTCCCAGGAGTGACTTAGCTGTACAACCAACATAACTTCCTTTTATGACACATAACAATGTTACATCGCTTTTTCCAAAGAACAATAATCTTTCCAATCAGCCAGCATCATATCATTGATTAGAAGAAATACTTGATATTTGTTATATGTTTGAGTCCCTGTGAATGTTGACAAATCTTGTTAATATTCTAAAACTCAAAGATATGCCAGTGAACATTGGCAGTCGTTTAAACCAGCATTCCCTAGTGTATGTAAACAAGCTGATAATGACAAGCCTGTTTGAGGGCATTCACAAAATTGATCTAAGACTGTCAACAGCCATGCCTGAAGTGCAATATTCCTATAGTTTAGGCCCGCACTATAATAAAAGAGCACAGCAAGCCCTGATCTTTTTAATTGGGCTGTCCTTGGGCAGAGTGAGGCAGGCTGATCGAGATTTCTGTTCCTTTTCTTCAACAGTGTCAGTTTTGGTGTGAAGAAACAAGTGCTACAGTAACTAGAGTTGAAAAATATTCATCAGAGTGCAGGACAAGAGAAGCGGTAGAAATACTTTACAAGCAATTCAACAAATTTCTTGACCCTATTGTCCCTCAACAGGAGGAAAGAATTCAGCAGATTACTAATCTTGCTAAGGATTTATATGGTAAGAATTTCAAAAATTCCATGTGTGCTCTTGGGAAAATAAGAAAGACAAATCAGGTTTCTTTTGCTTCAGAACAAATAAAGATTAGGTAGCATCTGTTCTTTCTGCATTTATGATCCTATAATGGCAATCACTTTAAAACTGAAAAGTCTAATAAATGAGCAGAAGTAATAGACTTATTTATCCCATTAAAACAGTGACTTTATTTCATTACAGCTTAAACATGAAAGGGGTACGATATTATGGATATTTACTGAGCAGTGAAAAAATGATCTGGGAGAAGTTAATTTTGAGTAAATGTGAATAAGATCACTCCAAATTGTGTGATCCAGGGTCTGAGAAAGAGGTCACACCCATTGGAGAGCTATCATCAGAGGCTCGAAATTTCACGATAAATTGGCTGTGCTATAAAAAAAAAACTAAATACATTTAAGCCTAATATTTTACATTACCTACATTATTTGCACTAATGGAAATATTTTGCTTGTTCTTCCATTCTTTTGTAAACTACAGGTACTGAAGAAGGAAAGAAGTATGTTGAAAAAATAGCAACAAAACACAAGGAAGTTCTAGATTCTGTCAGTGAATTGTGTAGTTCCCTAATGGAACTGGAAGATAAGCTTGGGGTAATTTCCCCCCACCCCACCCCTTATTACTGAAAATGATCTTGAATACTTACACACCAGTCCAGCGAGCTTCTGTGTTGGAAACACCAGCTTTGAAGGAGTGTGCCAACTGTTGAGCTGTGACTGCATTATGACCTTTTTGTTTCAGTACAGACACAGATCAGTTTTTATTATATAACAAAAGAGCTGGCACAGACTCTTGGTACAACCATGTCCGAAAAGGCCAGATCTGACAACAGAAGCCACAGCAGGACTGCATTGGGAAAAAGCTTCCACTCGTGCTCAGGTGGAAATTTGTATGAGTATGGGTGGAACCTCAGCAGGATTGGTAAGGTGCATGCCATGTTCAGGAGCAGTCTACAGAAATAGAGAAGGGACGAGAGGGAACTTGGGTGCCATCATAGCACAACTGCAAAGATGAAGTACAGAAAGTCAGATGTTGGATGTCTTGATTCTCAGTGGCTCCCCTTGACAAGGGGCAGAATGATGGGGCGAAGTTCCCCCTTCGCAACCCTTCAGCCCCTACGCAGCCTCCAGAGGTGCAAGGACTGGACATGACCACCCTAGAGCCTTGGAGGGCCACATCCTGCCCACCCAAAGTATTTTTCTTGGGTGGCTGTTTTCTTCAGTTTTGTTTATTTTCTTTGGTTTTACTGAAAAACCCCTCTTGATCTTTCCAGTGGTTAATTTTCTCTTCATTGCCAAAAATTTGGAAAGGTTGTGGGGAACAGGATGCCGTGTGGCATTATACATAGCAAAATTGTCTCTCTCCGCTCCTTAGATGGCACAAAAGGTCTTGGGGGTCCACATCAGGCGTCCACAGAGTGGGGCAGGCTGGAGAAGAGTGTGACTTAATCTGCAATTTAATAAGGAGGTTCTCTATTGAATCCTAACACTAATGATGTCCCTTTCTAGTCTCTATCACATACGTGAATAGCTGGCATTCACTCCAATGTAGGAAGGTAGAATGCTGGGTGGCCCGGATTTCAGTGTCCTTGGCAAGCGTCATGTGACTAATGACTTGAAGGCGCACAAAAACATACAAAAGACTACAGGAAACCCTACAATACAGGGGAACCTGTCCTTCACACACTATACTTATTAGGGCAGCAGAGATGTCACTCAAAACCAGTTATCAACTGAATATGTTAGATTACTATATCTCCTAAATTCAAAGTGAAATCATTCAGCAAGAGCAGGTCTGAGTTAATCAACTTCATGAAATGTGAAAAAGTTATTTTTAGGAAAGAAAACTGGGGTGAGATCAAGGGCTTCAGGTTTAGAACACATTTCTTCTAAATGGTTGTGGGTTGTTTTTTCTTCTTGCTTTTCTTGCTTTGTTTTTGGTTTATATTGTATTACATTTTATTACTGTAGAGCAGGGTACTTCTGTGGCCCCAAAATAGGATATAAATGCTGGTATAAATAGAAGTGTGAAGTCTACATATAGACATGTGACAATTGTGTGCAGAGTTTGAATAGGTATAGAAATGTTTGACACATCAGTTACTTTTCTTACTGTCTTGTTCGTTACCGTAACTTTTTGCTTCATTTAACAGGAAGGCTCACTAGAGGAAAAAACACCAGATTCCGATACTGTTGTTGGTGAGATCGAAGCTGAACAGGAAATACAGAAACAGCAGATAGAGAAGGACTATGTAAAAGAAAAGGCAAAGGAGCAGGTTTGCAAACTTTTCCCCTCTTGATTTTTGTGTGAGCAAAATTCAGACTATTGAGAGCTAGTTAGAGAGGCAGTTTGCACACTTAAATAATCATAGAATATGCCTTCACAGCAAGGACGTGCCCAGATGGCTACTTAGAAGTATCTTATTGTATATCATTTGACATATTTGAAGCAGGGCACAGAGCCACCTGTTTGTGTTGTATCCTTGTTTGCACACAGCCAAAGGTTTTCCTTGTTTGACAGGAGAAAGAGCTCCTAAAAGGGCCACGGCCAAGAAAAGGTTGAGAACCACTGCATTACACCATTTACAATATTAGACAGAAACACAGTTGTTTCCGTTCCATTAGGAAACATTTCTCTGCATTGAAACTATGATTAATCAGGTCCTCCTTTTCTTCACAACAAATGCTTGTCCCATGAGAAAAGTTAGAAGATATTTCAGGGTTGGAACAACATTTGGCTTTTGTTGTTACAAACATTGCCCTTGGCGTCAATTCATTTCTAATGCATATTATATGCGGTTTTGTTTAAACTGATAACAAGACTATATTAAACTTGTAACAAATCTAGACTGGCAACAAATCACAGTTTCATAGTGAACTGAAAAATAGTCCATTCGTTGTTTAAAACAGCATTGGGCAGGCATCGTTGAAAAGAAGCTGTTATCGCCTCCACTGCCATCCCCAGAGAACTGCTCTAGGAATCACATGTACAGTGGTGCCTCGCTTAACGAGCACCCCGTTTAACGACAAAAATCACATAGCGATTAGGTTTTTGCGATCGCAAAAGCGATCACATAACGATGTTTTGAATGGGAAAGAATCGCTGTTTCGCTTACCGATTTTCGCATAGCGATTTTTTCCCAACAGCTGATCGGTGGTTCCAAAATGGCCGCCGGAAAAAAAATAGCCACCCGCTCTTTTTTGGGACGGATTCCTCACTTACTGGGCAGCGAAAATGGCTGCCGTATGGAGGATTTTCGCTTAAAGGTAAGTTTGTACCCCACTGGAACGCATTGAAGGGGTTTCAATGCGTTTCCATGGGGTTTTTTAAATCGCATAGCAATGTTTTCGGTTAGTGGCGATTTTTGCCGCACCGATTAACATCGCTATGCGAGGCACCACTGTACCTTCCCCCGCCCCCGGAAGTTGGTTTCAAAACTGAAAGTGACCAGAAATTCACTCCCAGTTAAAAAAGCAAAAAGGATGTTTCCAATAAATATACTTAAGAATTCTACATGTTTTGATGAAAATGAAGCAACGTTAACACTCACTGCTCTACCAGTTGTGGTTCACACACTGGTAACCTCACCATTGTAGGACATTGAGTTTGAAACCTGCAAGTGGTACAGAATGCATCTCACTACACGTAACGTCCATTCTGGAATTGCAGTGACTGCCTATCTGGGAATGAGCCATATTCCAGGTTCTGCAGCTGAAATGCAAAGGCCGTCAATAACTCGAGACCTGGCTACATCCTAGACCTCCTTCCTTGGTTGATCTCTGAGACCTTCAGAGGAGGCAGTGTTGGTTGATGCACACTAAAAGGAACGTCACTCATGTTATATCACAAAATTAGGACACCCTAGTACAGTAGTGGTACCCACTCTCTGGAATAACTTTTTGTATGCACTTCTGGAAGCAGAAAATGTAGAGGTTTTAAATAAACTTTTTAAATAAAATTTTCCAGGGTTATTGTTTCAACGTACATACCATCCCATAGTGCTAGAGCACTCTTTTTGGATGGTTGACAGCATAATGATGCAAGGAACACTTTGCCCCCAGTGAGTTGGGTCCTCAATTTACCAAACTTGGAAGGATGGAAGGCTGAGTCAACCTTGAGCTGGCTACCTGAATCTATCCAGATCGAATTCAGGCCATGATAGCAGAGGTTTGACTGCAATACTGCAATTTGGCCACTGTGACATAAAAGCAATCATGACATTGCTCTGATTTACTATTTTTATTTCCTTATGCCGTTATATATTTTGGCTCTGGATGTGTAATACCTTTTATATAAACCATTCAGAGATTTCATTATAACTAGTGGTATATAAGTATGACATTTGTGGTGTGTAAGTATCATCAATCAATTCCTAGTGGCCATGAAAATTTGAGTTTGGGGCTGTTCTTAACCCATCACAAAATAATTATTGGAGAAGGGAATAAAGCAGAAATGTGGGTCATCCCAGAAAGTTGAGGACATTTAAATCTCATGGGACAGCTAGTGTTGGAATGTGTATGAGAGAAAAGTAATTAAAATGAAGGATAGTGTTCCGATAGGATGGCACACTCTAAATTGTTCCTCTTCCCAAATCCTCCGGAATACAAAATGTTGCAGATTTCAAGAATTACTATAAGGGCTTATTCGTAGAGAGAGAAGAAAGAGCCTGATGACCATTGACTTGATTTTATAGTAAAGAAACTGTAGATTAAGATTTCCCAGGACTACTAGCAAGGGATCTATTCTATTAGCCTCAAATGTAATAAATGCATTGCGCTCTTAGAAATTACATCATTTCAAAGCAGATTGTATGACAAGAACAAACGAAGGGTTGTATACGTTTTTGTTCAGAGACTCTCTCTGTCTCTCATTCTGTTTTTAAGGAAGAGGAGGCTTTGGCCAATCCTTCAGTCATCTGCCCAACCGGTGAGGATTCTGTTCCACCGGACACAGAACGTTCATCTCCTGCCAAAGAGGACAGCTTTCAGGCTGAGCTGCTGGCAGAAGACATGCCCTCTGGAGATGAATATGAGTGTATATCCCCTGATGATATCTCTTTGCCACCGCTTTCCGAGACCCCAGAATCCAACCTTCTGCATTCTGAGACGGAGCTGGAAGAGCCCTCTTGCTGTAGTTCGCGGAGCCTGCATGTCAGCTCTTATAGTGTGCAAATGCAGATAAACGCTAGCGGTAAAAGAATGGCCGAGGAATCTGATCCCTTAACCCCTGCTGCTTACGCTGACCTGCCTGATGGTGGTCACAGGAAGGAATGTATGTCCGATCAGCTAGAGAGATATTCTTCCTCTACCTTAAGCTACTCCTCTAAATGTCAAGTGGAATCCCCTTTTGCTCAGAGTTCCCCAGAACTGCCTGAAACCAGCCCTCTTTCCTGCACGCCTGAAGCAAAGCCGGCCTTCTGCATGTCGAGTGAAGTGTGTGAGACGCATCTGCAGTGCCATGAGGTTCGCCGAAGCACAGGAAAAGTGCAGAGACAATTGCATGACAGAAATAACTTGACTAAAAAACAGGGCAGGCTGCATGCTTCACCCAACGCATTCTCAGATCTCCTGTTTCAATCAGACGCCACCAGAAGCTGTCAGAGGCAGATGGTCACTCGAGAAGAGATTAAAAGTACATCTGAAAAGAACAGCATGGTCAGCCTATCTGGACAGGCGCCTAGCTTCTCCAAGCTTCTGTCTAATGTAACTGTCATGGAAGGTTCTCCGGTGACTTTGGAAGTAGAAGTAACAGGATTCCCAGAGCCTACACTGACCTGGTGGGTAGCTTACAATGAGAAAACCTAAATATAAATAGAGAAATCCCCACTGAGAAACATATAACTGGACACGAGTATGAAAATGGGATGACCATCTTCATATCACTCCACATTTCTACATATCCACATTATTCCATTTCCTGCAAAAATAAATTTAATAGCCATAATATGTGTGCATTAAGAGGGCTATAGACTGCCACGGTATTCCAATTACAAAGCTACACAGGGACGCCCAACCCAAAAGATGAAATAGTTTAGAATAGGGCTTTTTTAAAAAAAGGATTAGGTTTTTAAAAAAAGAAAAAGAAACACTTTTGTTTTGAGAAAAGACATTCCGGGCACTAGAAGTGACTTGTGCAATAAAAGTCCCTTTTCTGATTTCTTATCAACGTGGCTGAATTCCAGTAGATTTGCAGAATGCCTTTCTTAGCAGCACAGTGTTAGACTGAATGAGCCACATGACTGCTTCCGCACCTAAAGAAGCGTTGTCCCCATGACCTACCAAAAAGGCCGTGGGCTCATTACTCCTACCACTGGCAGGATCCAGGCAAGAGAGAAGAGATGCTTGTCTGGTCTTAAAGGTCGGGGAGGGGAGGGGAGAGGAGGCTGGTGTGGATGCCTAGAATCTTGCCCTCAGAAAAAATGCAGCCTAGACTGGAGGTCTCATGCACTTGACAGAAACAATGCAAAATCAGTTGATAGGGTGTGTATGGGATCCAGGTTTTTCTTTTTCTTTTTGTAAGTGTAGGCTTTCCAAGACTTTATGGCACATTTTTAAACCTCATTCATAGTTTTAATACACCCATAAAATACCAATTGATAATAATTTTTAAAAAAGTGACCATTGTACTTGTTAAGGCTTTGAAATTAGTAAGGAGGGGCAGGAAGCGAGGGACACCTATGGAGAGAGAATGGAATAAATAGTTCAGAAACCTGCTGACATACAATTAGTGCAGACAATTGCTGCTGTTGCGTGTTGAATCATGTGGCTTGCATGTTTTGGTTCCGTGGTTTCGTGATTTACAGAATATCCCATCCGAGTTGAAGCTGGACAGATGGAAGGCCACGAGAATCCTAGGGTGTGTCCATAAATTCAATGAAAAGTAACCAGTCTCTTGGAGAAAAGGTATCTCTAAAAAGTTGTCCGTTGGTTTAAAGCCCTTGCAGCCCATTTAGCCTGGAGATGAGTCTCCCAGAAAGGGAAAAACAAACGAGCAGAGCCTGGCCAAGACCTAGTTGAGAGGCTCTTCAGCTCTTTCTACTGTTTTGAAATTTCCATTTGAGCAGCTGGCAGAAGTAATGAACTTTGTTCCGTACGGAGCAAGTCCCTCTTCGCCTCTATAAAACAAAGTGCAAAGAATTTCTCTCAAGGCAAAATATATTGATGAGTAATTCTACTTAAAACTTCAGCTGCTTGTCTCTAAAAAAGAGACAAGCACTCAAGGTACATAATACAGGATGGAATCTCCAAGGCCATGCCTCCTTCACCAGACAGATGGCATGTTGGGGTGAGAATAGGCAGAGGTAGAGAGAGGCAATAATGCTACTTGTGGATCATTTTCTTAAACTCTTAAGCTGGCAGAAATAATTTTGAAAGGAAGGGAGGAGGCTGATGGGCAGAGGCATCCTGTTGATACTCCTAGATCTCTCAGCGGCTTTTGATCGCGTCGACCACAGTATCCTCCTGGACAGGCTCTCTGAGGTTGGGATTGGGGGCTTAGCATTGAGCAGGCTCCGATCCTTCCTCAAGGACCATGTCCAGAGAGTTCAGCTAGGGGAGGAGGTGTCGGCACCTTAGACCCTTCGGTGTCGGGTTCCTCAGGGATCGGCACTATCCCCAGTGCTGTTTAATATGTTAAGCCATTGGGGGAGGTCATCAGGAGTTTTGGAGTAAGGTGTCATTAGTATGTTGATGACACACAATCTCTATCTCTCTATTACCATCTGGACATTGGAGCATGGCCTGGTTGCAGTATTGGAATGGAACAGGGCTAACAAGCTCAAACTGAACCCAGACAAAACAGAGATTTTGCTCCTAGGGGGGAGGGCTCTAATAGCTTAGAGGGGATGGTCCCTAGGCTGGTTGGTGCTCCCCTCCAGTTTAGGGACCAAGTGTGTAATTTGGGCATTCTTCTGGGCCTGGTTCTCTTTTGGGAGTCCCAGACTGCAGCCATGTCCAAGTCAGCCTTTAACCATCTTAGGCTAATTGCCCAACTTCGCCTCTACCTAGACAAGGACTCTCTCAGGACTTTGGTGCAGGCCCTGGTCATCTCCCGGATTAACTAGAGCAATGCCCTCTACGTGGGGCTCCCCTTGAACCTGATCTGGAGACTTCACTGGATCCAGAATGCAGCACCCAGACTGGTGGTTGGTGCAAATAAATTGCACCATATCACTCCAGTTCTGGCTCACTTCCACTGGTTGCCCATGGTGTCCTGGATCAGGTTCAAGGTTTTGACACTCACATACAAAGCCCTCCAGGTTTTGGGCCCATGTTACTTGTTGGAACATCTCTCCTTAATGTCGTCTGCCTGACCCACAAGATAATCCCTGTCGAGGCTCCTCCGGGAGGGAGGCTCATAAATCCTCTACAAGAGGTAGGGCCTTCTTTGTGGTGGCTTCAACTTTACGGAACCAGCTTCTGCTTTTCGGAAGCAATTAAAGACATTGCTTTCCAGGGAGGCTGTCCACGCTGACCCCAGCTGACCACCTTCTCTCCCCCCCCCCTTATTTTTTCTTTCCCCTCCTCTTCTTTCCTCCCCTCTTCTCCTCCATCCACTCTGGGATTAGTCAGTGCTATTAGTTTTTTATTTTTTAGGGTTATTCCTATTGGTTTTAATATTTTAATTTTAATTTTTGTTTTCTGTTTTACGAGTTGTGACTCGCCCAGAATAATGCTGTGACACTAATGAGAGCGGGATACAAAATGCATAAATAAAAATAAATAAATATCTGTAAATTGGCCTCCCAAACCACCTTGGAACTAGACTACTTGTCCAGTATGCAGGATTATATTTCTGACACTTGTCCTCAAGGACGTTTACAACAACTAGGCAGCACTGCTTATGGACGGTGGAGGATTTGGAGGCAGTGTTTCTGAGTTTCATTTCTCAAGATGGACTTTTGCCTCTCCATCTGCAACTAATGAGTGACTGGAGCTAGGATGCAGTGATGAGGGCTGAAGGATCAGCACAGTCATCCTTTCACACCAGATTCCTAAGAAAGGATTATTCACTCTTTTTAGGACAGTGCTTTAAGAATGGGAGAGATTTAAACTTGGTGTCCATTTGGACTTCCTCCATAATTAGTCCCAAACATGGAGTCCTTACAAACTAGGTCAGTTCCTTCCCTGCAAGCGGGATCTGAAGGCCTTAAGAATGGGCCTCAACAGATGGGAAACCTTGACATCTGAGTGTTCAGCCTGGAGGCAGGCGTTGCATCATGGCCTCTCCCAATTTGAAGAGACCCTTGTCCAGCAGGCCGAGGCAAACAGGCAGTCCCGAAACCAGCAAAATCAGGGAGCTGGACAGGGGACAGATTGTATTTGTCTTCAGTGTGGAAGGGATTGTCACTCTCAAATTGGCCTTCTCAGCCACGCTAGAGGCTGTTCCAAGACCTCTAATCAGAGCACATTACCATAGTCTCTCGAGACTGAAGGACGCCTACTAAGTACAGTTCCCTCCGTTGAAAAGCAATATAAAATAAACCCAGGTCAGGGATAGTCACCACTCCTCTTGTTGTATTGTACCTCTTTTGTGGGATTGTGCTGGATCTCTTTTGTTAACCATCTCAGGCACCCTCTGCAATAAATTTGATAAGTAGGTGCCAACAGTTAATAAGCTGGCATTTAGCTGGTGAACAAGTGGCACAAGAATTTCAGCAGAGCACATGCCTTTAACTGCAGCTACCTTTCCCTATAGGAAGAGTTTCAGGGTAGCCTCACTCCTTACTTGATCTCCATAGTTAATTTTCTGCAGGAAGCCAAAAAGAGCAGCCGGAACCAAAACATGCAAGCCACATGATTCAACACGCAACAGCAGCAATTGTCTGCACTAATTTCTTAACTTGTGGCAATATGCCAATGACCATTAAGCAAGGGTGAGAAGGGGCTATGTAACAAGCTTAGCACAGAGCAATAATGTTTACTATTAGTCTCTGAGGGTAAAACAATACATTTAGCACACACTTAAAAGGTCAAGTGTTGAAAACTATCTTTTCCTAATGGCATGTGACTTTTCTCAGTTCCGTATCTTCCTTTTGATTCTTATGTTTTATGATTGGCCATTGGAAGGTAAACACCAGCTTAATTAATCTAATAGTTGAGGCATGTATCTGTGAGGAAATCTCATTGCCTGAGGGAAAATGAACTAAATTACACTTCGCCTTGACAGTTTGACATTGAAACCACCATTAACTCATGCTAGGGATGCAAAGAACACTTGCTAAATTCCTCATTCTCATCAATTTAAGCTATCTTAACATGGCAAGACAAGGGACGTGGTGGCGCTGTGGGCTAAACCGCAGAAGCCTGTGCTGCAGGGTCAGAAGATCCGGCAGTCGTAAGATCAAATCCACGCAACGGAATGAGCACCCGTCGCTTGTCCCAGCTCCCGCCAACCTAGCGGTTCGAAAGCATGCAAATGCGAGTAGATAAATAGGGACCACCTCGGTGGGAAGGTAAACAGTGTTCCGTGTCTAAATCACACTTGCCATGTGACCACGGAAAGATTGTCTTCGGACAAAACGCTGGCTCTATGGCTTGAAGAGCGGGATGAGCGCCGCCCCCTAGAGTCGGACACGACTGGACAAAAAATTGTCAAGGGGAACCTTTACCTTTTTAACATGGCAAGACACCCGGATCAGGAATGTCCAAGCCCCAGAAGATTTCAGCATTGAACGCTTCAGTGTGATAGTGAGACGAGGAACATATTTTTCTCACCCTCAAGCCTTTTGGAATTTACACAAAACTTATGGCCTTCCCTTTAGCAGAAAGCACGCATACACACAGGAGGCACAGAAAAACTAGCTCATGGTTTTAAAAGATCCCATCTGATGTTCCAGATTTCCTAAAGTCTAGGTAATAATGTAGCAGTTTTGACCATTGTTCATGTTCTGCAATTTGCATCCAACCATCTCATTTATAGCACTAGAAAATATCTTGCTCTAATGCAGGGCAAGGAGAAAAATGTAGTCCCTCATCCTTTGTGTATTAGGACGAGACAGCCAAGGAGTTACAGCCTCATGCTACGTGGCCAACCTGGTATAAACCAGTAATAGTTTCAAAACTATTACACGGTTTTCTAGCTTTTGCCATTATGAAGCTTGCTATTCAAAAGGAAGAGTATTTAAAAAAAAAAAAAAAAAAACAATCCACTGGGCATTTCCAGACAGCCCTTTGATCCCTGGGCCTTCTCTTCAAACGCTTTTAACATAGAGGTTGCTTTATGGTTCCTGTCATTAATCTTTTCGACCCCCAAAATAACCCTGACAACTATGTCATTAGGATATCTACTCCCCAGAGGAGGCTCTGGGACCGAGTCTCATTCTAGCCAAGCAGCCCCCAAGAGGGTATTAAGGTTTTCACACGTGCCCTGAGAATTTTGATGTGTTAAAAAAATAGCCTCCACTCCTTCCCAGCAACATTAAGAGCTTCTGAAGACTCCTGCAGTTTTAAAACCTAAAGAAAACCCAGCACATATCAAGAATTAACTAATCAGTCTTCTGGATTTAATCCACGGTCTTGCTCAATGCCATCTAGTGTATCCATGCCTAAAGTATGACTCAAACTCTAATAATTCTACATTTCCCTTGATAACAAGGTTGAGTGACAGAATTCCTTTGGCTACATCCAGCCAATGAAGTTTTTGCTCAGTGCAATCAGTGGGTTGATGTAAGATCCTTGCTCCAGAATTCTAATGCTGATGGAAGTCTATTCGGGAGAAAACAGCAGAAGCCATAGAAAAATCCGTGAGATGAAATTAGAGAAGGAAGATGGGAGCGAATGAGAAAGACAAAATATACATTTTACTCCTTAAACCGAATTTTCATGATTCAAGGCGTATAAAATAACTTTCTTTCCTTTAGGTCAGACTAAGTTCCAATTTTGTTATACCCCAATATATCTATGTTGGGGTGAGTCCATGCTGAGTTAGCCAAAGAAACAAACAAAAATCTCAAGAGATTCAAGATTCAGCTCATCTCATGGCTTGTTTTCTTTCAGTTGTCTTATAGTTACCTCTCTTTTACAGCAGTTACATTCTCTTTCATCTGTTTTAGCTTATATTTTTATAATACATGGTGGTACACATTGCGAGAAAGCAAATTGGAGGAAAACCATTTTTATTTGTGTATATAACATCTTTGTACCCAAAAACTAACCTATATAAAATATAACATGGTAAATAATATTTAACTGACAGGGAATTCAAATGATTAAAAATTATCACAGTGTTATGCCTGGGTCACTAACTTATTCTTCATGTTTTTTGTTTCTTGCTTTTAAAAATATCCCATCATCTTCTCTTTGGGCTACTGCTGCTGCCAGCTTTAGACAAATTTTACTACTTTGTTTTCTTTAACCCATAATCATGTTAGTGCAGGTTGTTAAACTTACAAACAAAATAAATTGTCACAATTGAATGATGTTTCTGAAGTCACAGAATTACAAAAGCAGCTTAAAGAAAAAACTCAATAGAAATGCAATCTGGAACGTGGCAGTGCTGTACTATTAATGACAAAAAAGAGCCCTTTTTACAGAAAAAAAAATACGGGAAAAATCACAGGAATCCTCTGTTTAAATGGGACTTGGCCGACCTAAACTAGTATGTAAATAAACAAGCAGGAGCTGAAAGTAATTAGCTTATCTGAAAGCTATATATTTGTTTAAGGGAGAGAGGTGGTTCCAAAGAATGGATGGTTCACAGAGGGGGTGGTATGGTGAGCAGTGTCCTCTCCCTCTAGCCTGAATAAACACTGCCACCAAATGATTATCACTAGTAGAAAGAAGCACCTGCCTAGAGCATGGAAACATAACACTTTTGTACAAAACAGACAAACATATTTTGGAACTTTACCAGTGGAGCATTTCTGCTAATGAAAATAACACATGCCACTATATCCTGACCTCTGATTTCTCTCTCTCTTAAATAAGAATAAATTAGGAATAACACCAATCAGTTCAGTAGATCATGTCTGGGCAAAGGCCACTCTTGTTTCAAAAAGCCTGCTGTTGGCTCAGAGGGTGGGATGTAACAATATTGCATCTGTACATAAAATGTAGGTTCTGGTGTAGACAAATATATGCTTTATGGAGTGAAGCAAAATTTGCAAGCAGATCTGGCTTAACAACATACAGTACATTTCTGGCTTTTAGGGCTTTATTACTTCTCTTTCCTACTCATTAAATCTTTTTGTTCTTTTTAAATGTCAAGAACCTAAGCACTTCTTTTTAAGAACCACTTTTAAAATATCAGGGGACAGGGGAGCCGCTCCGAGGGGTTGCTGCAGCTAGTAATTTACTGCCATAGTCTGTTCAACGTTGTTTGACATTATGAATTATTTTGCCTCGACCCCAAAAAAATGTATGTTGACCTGACTTGAAAACTGACTCTCTGCTTCAGGTACAAGAAGGGCCAGAAAGTGACTGGAGATGAGCGCTTAGAACTCTTACACAAGGACACAAAGCATACTTTGTTCATTCAGAAGGTGTGTGACACAGATGCTGGCCTCTATGTGGTTCGGGCTAAAAATTCTACCGGCACAGTCTCCTCAAGTGCCGTCCTCCGTGTGAAAGGTAACGGGGCACTTATCAAGAGAATAGACTGGATAATTGTGTGTGCCCTTTACTTGGTTGTATCACTTGCACACTGCCTGTTCACTTAGTACAAGCACGGGGACTTCGCCGGAGTGTCACTTTCACAACAAGAGACGACAATAAAAAAGCCCACCTTTTGCTGCACCTCACAATCACTTTTGGCACTTTTGCTTACGAATCACTCTGAACAGAATGCTTTTTAATGTTTAATACCGCAACCATACTAGGTGCTGTTGTTTCCTGAAGCTATAATATTAATTTATAAAGCAACCCGGGATTTTTTTTTCCGTTATGAAAGTGCTTTGGAACTAAACACAAGAATAAAATATATATTTTTTCATGGGTGGTTTGTTCACAGATCACAAGTTGCTCACTTCAATGTCTATATGGTTTAGAAACAAGCAGTTGCTTTAATGCCATTTAATGAAAAGGCATAAATGTTTTGCATACTTAACGTTTATACAGCACATGAAAATTGTTGAAAGGGCTTTTCTTACATTATCTCGGTAAACCTTGCAACACAGTAAGGTAGCGCCACGTTACTATTCCCTTAGTCCAAATGGCACAGCTGAGATTCAGGAAAATAGCAGCTTGCTCAAGACCACCTTGTGACGTTTTGACTCATAGTGTATACTTGTAGGACATTACAGTTTTTACCACTTTGCCGATGGTTTATAAGCTTGTCATGGTGAAGGATGTAACAATGGTTTATGGAGGTGTTTTCATAACATTTTAAAATGGTTAGCCAGGTTACTCTGCAGGAAAAACAGAGTATTCTGGTACCCTAAAGACAAACAAAAGCTTGTTTAGCATCCTGTTCACATTACCCTACTTGTTCAGATGCCACATCTGAAGAGGGGTGGGTTCATGTGCGCAAAAACTCATGCAAAATAAAGCCTTTAACATTTTTTTATTCACTTTTAAAATTTTCAAACATTTGGAGTGAAGTTTGAGATGATCCATATCTGTGCAGAATGGATAACATGCAAATCAAAGACATGACAAAATATAAAACAAATAGGCTTTTATTGGTATGACCTTAGATTGTTAATGATAATAAGCTACAGAGTTCAGCTGAGTAACTATCAAAGAAGAGATCTTTCTTGGAAAGAGTACTACTTTTTATTTTTAAGTCCAGGAGCCAGAGTCACACTGTATTAGAACGTTTTGCCTTATAGAATATAATATATTTTATTCACAAAATATTATATTGCCAGTTTTTGCAAAGTTAAGAAAAGAGACTGCACTAATTAAAGAGAGAGATCACACAAATTCTCACTGTACTGAAACAAGTTAATCCTTATTAATCCATTTCCAATGAACATCTGGCATATATTGTATCCATGTTGTTAAAAAATTATTGATAAATATATGTGTATAATTTTTCTTGGAAAATAACTCTTCTTTCTTGTAATGAGTGCTCTGTGGGAAATTTATAAGAGGAAAAAAATTCAATCTCATGAAGGAAATTCATGTGAAAATAAATCCGAAAGTTCACAGCATGCTGTGAAAAGAATATATATTTTAAATGGTGGGGGTGGTGTGATGACAGAGTGGAGAGCATTTTTTGCCAGCTGATTGCAGATTTATTATAGGCGTGTAAAACTGAAAGAAGAGCCGTCTTCCAGGGAGCGCTATCCTTGCAGGGGAGAGAGGCCAGTTGATCCAAGACAACAGGCAGTCCTTATTCTGTAGACAGAATATGGTTTACACGTTCTCCCTATATCTAGTCTATACATGAAAACAACTCTGCTCTATAAAAGGGCATTTCAAAAGGGAAATGCTCCTTTTGAAAAAAGATCCACAAAAATCTGATACTGCACGGGCTGCAGTGAAAGGTAAAACAAAAGTCATGAGGGGAGTGGTAAAAGCTTCATGAGTGGCCACATATAATAAAGCTGCCTCTATGAGCGGTTTGACACATGGATGCCCATCAGTTGATGTGAACCCCATCACCCCATCGCTACCTGTATGTGTGAAATTAACCACTATTATTCTTTTTATACCGTCTCACTACTCTTTAGACACAGTATTTTTCTTTAGAGATGTGTCTCCAAGTTAATAGTCATAAAGTGTTAATTATCAAGTAGTAAGTACACACATACGGATGAGGCCTAAGTAAAAAGAAAATACGGTTCTCATTAACTCCACTACTTCCAATCAGTGTGAGCAGTAAAAGAAAAGAAGAAGGATGTTCTGCCATGAAAGAAGAGCTGGAGGTTACTCACGGTAAAGCTCATGGTAAGGTGACCAAAATCGAAGAGTCAGATAAAGAGAGTTGTACCGCCGTCCGACTTTGGAAAGTTACTTTTTAGGAGAAAAAAATGAAGCATGTAACTTATTGCAAAGCTGTTACTACCGGAATAGGTTATTAATATTAGAGAAAACTTATTTGTAACTCATTCCATTAATCATTCTGTTCCTGTTTGTGTTTTCCATTTCTGCTTTTTAAAAAATCCATCTAAAAAGGTATGGGAATATAGCCCAGGATGAAGGGGGTGGGGGAATGCCTTTGTAAACTACTGTACCCTGAAACAGGAAACAGGAGGATATTAAACTGTAGCGGTGACTCAATAACAGTATTACCAGCTTTTAAAAAAGATTGTTACCTTCGTTACCTACAAAAATAACGCTACAGATTATTCTTACCATGTTATTTCTGTAGCTTAGACAGATCCTTTCTTGTATTACAACCACCAGCATTCCCCAATGGCCAAGGGTTACTTCCAAGCTATGGCCACAGGCATTCTGAAATGATTGGGACAAGTTAATTAGATTAATTAATTACCGTAATATTGTGATAAAACCTAAATACAGCTGTCTCTTCCGGACTGCTGCTGTCGATTGCGATACAGTACTTGCTTTCAGTGGATTTTAATTTGTAGCCGCTGTAGTTTTCTGTGTTTGGTAAAACATAGGAAGCACCTTATTTGTACCTTCCTGCCGAAGCTCTCTTACCTGACGTATGTATGAAATTGATACCTGTTGATATTCCTCCCAAGAGATGATGGTTCTTACTGTTGTTCAACAGGATTAGATCTATCTGGTAACCATCCAATAAGATCAAGTTGCTCAAAGGATCCATCAGAACATCATGGGTATACTGCTGGATAGCTCAGTGGCTTAGGTGTCTGGGAGTTCAATTCTCCTGCTGTGCTTCCTTGACAGGGGCTGGACTTGGTGGTCCATAGCGTCCCTTCCAGCTCTACAGGTCTAAGGTAATGACGCTGAGGATAACAATTTACTTCAGTGATTTGATGAGGAGGAGCAACTGCTGCCACAGTAAGAACACTGATGGCTACCAAGGAGACAGACATCAGATGCTACCATGCCTGTAAAAACAACAGTCCCCTTAGGTTTCTACTACCTGGCACACATTTGCTGTCCCTACACAATTCATCACATGAGATTTACCTCATAATTTTCAATAGGCTTTTTGCTTCAAGGCAGAAATTACTTGCTTTTCTTCTCCAGACATGTGGCCGGTGAAAAAACTTATTTTCATCTTTTTTTTATTAACGGGAATAAATAGAAACTGAAGCTGGTTTGGGTTGGGGGGGGAGAGACTTTTGCTCCTCCCTTCCCTTGCGTGACAGTCAGCTCTACAAAATGTGGGCTTTGCCCTCTTACCCCGGAATAACCACGTGAGACCAAGTGTATGGGTTAAACACGGGCCACACTTTATTAAAGTCCATTCTGTTCTCATGAACATTGCCAATCCTTTGGCAAAGGGGTGTGTGTCTTGCTGTAGTGCGGATTCGGATTTCCCTCTTGGGCTCTCGAGTGACCATCGAACAGCCAATAGGCTGGGCTCCGGCCTCAGTTATTCCCTTCTTTATTACCATGGGATAACTACTGGCCCCCAAAGGGCGACCAGCTAAGCTCACACTAAAATATAGGGCAGGCGGGTGGGCTGCCAGATAAACATGGAAGGAGGAAGACAATAGGGTGCGTGCCCTTAAATGCCCTCTGTTTTCCGCACGCGAACAGCCTTGTAATGTTGCATGGCATCTGACGAAGCTGGCAAAGACATGCCTCAATGGGGATTCCTTTGCCCCCCTCTTCAGCGTTATCATTGTCCATCTCTCATGGCTTCTGTTGTAAACATGCATGTGGTCATTTAGATCTAGTATTAGATGAATTGGTTTGGCTTCAGGCTCATTGAATACTGTACTGGAGAAAGTTCCACCCTATTTTCCCAGAGAGGAGGAATTGGGGACCTTTTTACTTAGGAATGTATTTATTTATTTGTCTTATTTATAGGCTTCCTTTCTCCTGATAAGGGGACTCAAGGCAGCTCACAATATTAAAAGAATAGAATTAACAGCACAATAAATTATACATTTAAAAACAATTTAAAAACTATAAAACTGATTTAAATACACAAAATAATTGAAAACCTATAACACATTAAAAACTTAAGTGAAAACTGGGATTCAGGGACTCAGTTATGATTATTAAAAGGTGGGTCTGCAGCTGTTGGTGGAGGGATAAAATGGAAGGGGTCAACCTGACCTCCCGAGGGAGAGGTCCCAAATTATCTATCTATCTATCTATCTATCTATCTATCTATCTATCTATCTATCTATCTATCTATCTATCTATCTATCTATCTATCTATCTATCTATCTATCTATCTATCTATCTATCTATCTATCTATCTATCTATCTATCTATAATTTACTGTAACTGATGTAAAATATTACAGTTGTGCACTGCATCTAGATACAGAATTGTTTATGAAATTTGAAGAACAGGCAAATCTCAAGATCAAGCTTTGCACTCAATCTTAGAATTGTCATTTCTTGTCAAATCATTTTTCCAGGGCTTACGCTATGAATGATGGAGCCCAAGCTGACCTGTTCTTCTTTCCTAGAAGTATAATACTTAAATTTTAGCTGGCAGGATTCATGTGGAGCTGCAGGAAAGAGTATAATGATTTCTGCTTCCCCTCTGTATGTCCATGTCATTATGAAAGCTGCACTTCTTCAACGTTTGCCAGTTACAGTACTTATTTATTTATTTATTTAAAATAGTTCCCCTCATCTTTCTCCTTAGACGGACCCAAGGCAGCTTACATCATTAAAAAGATAAAATTTAAATTCTAAAAACAGTAAGTATACAAATATTTTAGAATCAAATATTAAATTATATTAAAAACAGCTATTAAAATCAGTACTGAAAAGACATTTAAAAGCAACAGAGCATAACAATCTGTTCAAAACTAGTTAAAATCCCATAACCTTGATGCAAACTACCACACACAGTCTGAGGAAACCCATGCGATAATTCTCCATGGTGGGGAAATTAAATTTCTGTTTGTCGGTCAGCCACTTAAGACCCAGAGTTCTGCCAGAAAACAAGGACCTTAAAGCCTAAATGTGAAACCATTTCAGCCAACCTGGACACTCTGTGGAAGATTTGAAAGTTACTCTTTTAGAACAGGATCCTTACAAATCAAGAGTACAGAGGGAAACAGCTAAGACAAAATTTATAAATGTGATGGACACCCATAGAAATGGATTGAATATCAGCCTAGTTTTCTTAAGTCATTACCAAATGTAATAATTCTGCTGTTATCCAGTGCCACTATTTTCTTCACAACTAGTATCTCTCAGCACAAGGCTCAATTTTAAAAATAGTCAATATTCCCTGCATTAATACACATGATGCCTCTGCTATCTTCTTTCAGGCTTATATTTACTTTTAAATACTCTTCCCCCCCCCTTTAACTGAATCTGAAGTCTTAAAAAAACCCACCCATCCCTTCTCTCTCTTGTCTCCCTACCACCGGTCATCTTTGCTCAGACTTGGTGTTTGTTTTTCTGTCTCCTGGAGGAATTTTTACAACCAAAATCCTAAAACAAACATATGCCTAATTACTGCATATAGCCAATGAACATTTAGAATATTCTGTTTGTGAAACTTATATTTCATTGAAAATTTGCTTTCATACATCTGACGAAGTGGACATGTTGTGAAAGAGAAATAAGGAAGAGAGAAAGATGAGAGTGAGCCGTCCCCTCAAATAGAAGTCTCTTTAGTGGAAGAAGGAAGAGGGGGGAAAGGAGGAGGAGTTAACTCTACCAATGTGGGAGGAGGATATAAAAGATCAGAGAAGAGAGGGGGTGCAGTACGCGGGGGTGCTGATATGTATTGAACCTTTCACAGAAAAAAATTGACCTAGGAAGCTATAAATTGCAGGGTGTACTGGCCAAATTGTCTGTATTCAATGGTGCAAATATCAGCTACCTATGATTTTAACTTATCCTTCATGTTCAGGTCCAAAGTGAACATGGCAGCACCTCCAGAAAAGTTCAGTGTGGAAGAGCATAGGACCATAATCAAGTTCCTGTTTCTCCAAGGGAAAGTTGCAAAGCAGATCCATGATGAAATGTCACAAACTATGGGTGACAGTGGCCCTTCATATGCAACAGTTAAGCGTTGGGTTGTCAATTTTAAAACTGGCCATTTCGGTGTTGAAAGTGAGAAACCCAGTGGAAGGCCTGTTTCTGTCTCTGTGCCTGCAAACGTGAAAGCCATCTATGACATGACCATGGAGGACCACCGAATATCAGCCAAAAGTATTGCTATATGTCTGAGAATATCACATGAGAGAGTTGGTGCCATTATCCACAATGGAAATGAGAAAGCTGGCAGCAAAGTGGATCCCCAAACTTTTGACAACTGAACAAAAGAGGAAATGTGTGGAGTCATCGTTGGCTGTTTTGGAACATGTTGCAAGAAATGAGTCAGATTTCCTGGGCAAAATGGTAACAAGACATGGATCTACTATTATGATCCTGAGACAAAGGGGCAGTCTAAGGAATGGAGGCACAGTGGTTCCCCCAGGCCAAAGAAGTTCCGAGTGCAAAGGTCGGTGCAGAAGCAAATGGCAACAGTTTTTTGGGATAAGAAGGGAGTTCTGTTGGTGGACTACCTCCAACAGGGTTCAACCATCAATGCAAAATATTACTGTGCTTTATTGACGAAGCTGAGGCAAAACATCAAGGAAAAATGTCGAGGAAAGCTCTCCAAAGGTGTTATCCTGTTGCATGATAAACCCTCGTCACACATTGCAGGTGAAACAATGGCAAAACTGGCGTCCTTAGGCTTTCAAGTGATGCCCCATCCACCTTATTTTCACGACCTGGTTCCTTCTAACTATTATCTGTTCCCCAAATTCAAAAAACACCTAAAGGGACAATGATTTCGGAGTGTTCTGGAGGCAACTAATGCTGCAAATGAGTGGTTATACCAGCAGTCGGAAGAATTTTATTTGCAGGGACTTAAGAAGCTGCAGGACAGATGTCACAAGTGCATTGACTTCCTGGGGGAAAATGTAGAATAGTGTGGCAGTTACAGCTTCCTATCTCATTTTTTTCTGGGAAAGGCTCAATACTTATCAGTACCCCCTTGTATATCCTGGGGAGAGAGAAGGAAAGAGGAAAAAAGGAGAGAGAGAGAAAAAGGTGAACAGAGATATGAAAGAATATGTGGGTTATTAGAAGATTTCCCTAATGTGAAGGTAGGAGGATTACTACCTGTCCCCGACTTCTCAAAGGGAAAGGCAATATCGACAGAGGCACTAGAATTGTCAGTTGTGGTCTTTCTGCAGGGACCAGGTCACTTGAGGAAGGTAATCTGATCAGGCCAATCTTTCAGCCAACCACCACCGGAGGGAGATAGGGCCAGACACCCTTGTTATGAGACAATTTGCAGGGTTTGGGGTGCTCCAATGAGGAAACCCACCGGCCGGGAATGTTCTGGACCAGCCCCTCAATGAACCTTGCCAGTTTACAGAAGGAGTCCTCGTCTTCATACTTTGGACAGTTGCCAGATCTCACTTATTATGAACCTATAGAAGTTCTTGTGGAACCACCAAATGTTAATCCAAATGAATCTGTTAATATTTTAAAAGAGGCTCAGTCGTCATTTCCCGCCAAAAGAGTAGAGCTGCTTCAAATTTCTAATGAACCCAATCACACATGTCCACAAAAACTTGCATTAAAATATAATAGTTAGTCTTTAAGGTGCCACAATGTTTTCATCTTTTTTTTTGTTTCATTTTATTTCTTTGGATTTTGCCTGATATGTGGAGGGGGAAAAAAAATCTCAGGCTGAACTTCTAAGAAAGCCTTCCCCAAGACAGGGCCCTGCCGCGGTACCCCACTAAGACTGCAATAATTTCATAGCTTACACGGGGGCCAAATTGGGCAAGGAGGCTTGACGTTCTCGTTTCTTGAGGTAGCTTGTCTGCAAGAGGACTGGAACTGGAAATGTTCCAATGGGAAACTTTTACCCATTTTATTTTGCTTTTGAGTGGCTATCATTTTAAGAATCAAGCCAAACTATGCCTCTTATCGGAGGAATGTTTTGAGTTTTCCTGTGAAATTATCTGGGAAGCATTTCCTTTGTGAGGCATCTTTAAAATGTCACCATAGGTTGGAAATGAACAGGGGCAGGGGTGTGTTTGTTCCTTACACACGACAGAAGAATCTGCCAGGACATCCTGGTTTAAAGGGATATAAATTCCCAGGACTCTGGCCGTGAGATGAGAAGCTGAACTGCAGAAAAGGGAGTCTTGTTTCTGAGGCATCCCAAAGCTCAGGAAATGGTTCAAACTCAGTACATAAAAATCTACATTTTATGAGGCAGTGCCTTGGAAGATAATGTGGTGAAGTGATTGATTCTGACGGAAACCAAGAGCAGCTAAAAATGGACATATCCTCTCAATTAAAATGTCTTCTGCCGTGGCTGCCTCTAGTTAGTGAACCCGAAGATTATAACTAAGGTGGCCAGAAGAAAAAGGAGCCTTGCTCATGTAATACTTGTGTGCAAAATGGGGTTGTAGCAGGTGTGGTTGAGGTTAAACACCGTCAAGACCCTTTCCCTCCAAAAAGTCCTGTCATTAAGAGCCCTGCTTAGGTCTTGCAAACTCAAGGCTTGGCTTCCATCATTGACAAGGTGTAGCTTGCAAGAGATTTCTTCTTCTATGCAGTTATTGAAGGTTCAGAAACCTCAGTCCTTTGGCAGTTGCCTGCTCCGCATAATTATTGTATCAACGGGTTTCATCTTACGGCTTGCATTTGGTTTTATGCTAGCCAGATTGGAAGGCCTGCCGGCAGAACAATATGGCAAACACAGCTAAAATAAATAAGGCTGGTGCTTGACAAAGCTCTTGAAGAGAGTGCCAGAAATAAGGTTGCAACAGCTGAAAGGGGGTTTACAGCATTAGGAGATTCAAACCATGTAAATCCCCTTTCTGTCTGGCTCCACTAGCCATCAAACTGTTCTGTTCAAGTTCGATGCCCTGGCTATTTCGCTTATATAGTAGTGCCTTGACTTAGAAACTTAATTGGTTATGGAACTCCGGTTGCAACTCAAAATGGTCGTAAGTCAAAGAACAATTTCCCATAGGAATGCACTGAAATGCAATTAATCCATTCTGGCTGAAGAAAAAAACTCACAAAAAAACCCCAAAACCACTGCAAGACCCTTCGGAAATGTGATTAAAACGTTCCGGCCGAAGGGGGGGGGGAAGCAAACAAACTGTGCAACACCCTTTGGAAATGCAAAAAAAAGCAAAGCAGAAAGCAAACAAACCTTGCAAGACCCTTCGGAAATGCAAAAAAAAAAAAAAGGAGCAAAGCAGAAAGCAAACAAACTGTGCAAGACCCTTGGGAAATGCAAAAAAAAGCAAATAAACCCTGCAAGACTCATCGGAAATGGGGGGGAAGCAAAGCAGAAAGCAAACAAACTGTGCAAGACCCTTCGGAAGTGCAAAAAAAGCAAAGCAGAAAGCAAACAAACCCTGCAAAATCCTTTGGAAATGCAAAAAAATTTTAAAAAAGCAAAGCGAAAAGCAAACGAACCCAGCAAGATCCATTGGAAATGGGGAAAAAAAACCCAAAAAACAAAAAGTGCACGACCCATCAGAAATGGGGGGAAAACACTCAAAAAGCAAACAACCCCCCAAGACCCATTGGAAATGGAGGAAAAAAACACTAAAAAATGAACAAACCCTGCAAGACCCATCACAGCATAGAAACATAATCCCACCACCCAGCCCGAAGCCATGCTGCCAAAACCCACCCAGAACACTTTTTAAAAAGTAGAAAGCAACACCTTACCTTACCAATCAGTCCGAAGCCTCCTCCGATTGCACTCTCTCATACTGCTGGGGCGAAAGAGCTACAAAGAATCTGCCTCTTCAGCGCCAACAGTTAGCAATTTGAATTCCCCGCCTTTTTTCCCTGCCTTTTTCTGGTTGTAACTCGAAGCTCTGGTCACAAGTAGAAGCAAAATTTTGCGGCCAGAGCTGGTTGTAACTCGAAATGGTCATACGTCACCTCGTTCATAAGTCGAGGCGCCATTGTACTCTGGGTCCCTCTAGATTCCTTTCTTCCTCGCTCAGCCTCTCCTAGAATACCAGGCCGTGGCTGTCAAATATAAAAGCAGGAGTCCTCTCCAAGCACTCTGTGAAGAGAGAATACCAGAGCCTAGAACATTTAATTTTTAAACTATAACTCCCAGAATCCCCCAGCCAGCTAACTTTTTAGAACCTTGGATGATACACGAATGCATATTTTACATGCACTTTTAGAAATGTTTGATTCAGGGAAATCAGGAAGGTGAATATAACAAAATGCAGCTGCAACTCCTTTCAACTCCTGCACAGTCAAAGTCCAAGTGATATATGATTAAGCCAAAAGACACACACACAAAACACCACCCTAGCCAAGCTCAAATTATGAGCCATATCTATTTCATTCAAAATCACTTTATCACATTGGAATAGAGTTTCTTTTCTTCTCAAAATGAATCAAGTGTTTTATAAGGTGACATAAGGTGATAATCTAAAAATATAAAGGGTATAGGAATAAGTTTAGCGCCAGGTTATTTGAGTCAGAACAGAATGATTGTTGAAAATATACTGCACTCTTGAGATTTTATGCTTTCTTGAAGAAATGTGGTTTTAGCAATGGAGTGAAATATATTGTGTTTGCCTTCCGATTTGCAGTAAACTCATGTACAGTATTGCTTAAAAGAGATTTGAGAAGGAAGGTTTTTTTTAAATCCCAAGCTCATGCTTTTCTATAGGAATAGAAAATTGCATTAAGATGAGGCAGACCTTGACTTTGGAACATCTACCAGTGTCATTGGGTTCATTAAGAGATGGGAGCAATTCCTCCTCTTGGGCGGGAAATAACCATGGAGACTTGTTTGAATGATTAACAGAGACTCAACGATAATTTCAACGGGGTCAAAACAACTCAGGTTAGGTAACTGTTCATAGGGGGAAGGTAAGAATCCAAACGGTGACTTGGGAGAGTCTATTGAGGGGCTGGTCCAATTTGCTTGTTGTCCATGGGCTTCCTCAGTGGAGCGCTCCTCACCGCACATATCGTGCCGCAACAAGGATGCCGGGCCCAATGTCCCTCGCACGGTGGCTGATTGAACATCAAATCGGGTCTGATCACCCTCCTCCAGTGACCTTGCCCTCGTGGGAAGACCACTACGGTCCATTCTTAGGTCTTGGTTATTGTCACCTCCTTTTCTTTCTGATCCGGGTCGGGCAATAATCCCCCCACTTTTAAGTTAGGAAAGTCTTTTAATAACTCACACGCTTTTCCATATCTGGATTAATCCTCCTTTTTTATATCTCCCCATGGTACTCTGAAAACTCTCCTCCTGATCTTTTATATCCTCCTTCCACACTGGTAAGGTTAACTCCTCCTCTTCCTTTCCCTTTCTTTCCTCTACCAGACAGATTTCCACCTTGATTCTTTCTCCTTCAATTCCTTCCCATGATTTCCCTCTACAACCAATCCTTCTTTTTCTTTTCTCTCTCCCTCTTTCTGCAACACTTTTATTTGGGTGGACGGCTCACTCTCCTTTCTCTCTCTCTTTCCTATTTCTCCTTCACAATCATATACAGGTCTTTATATTTCAAAGAAATGTAACAAGTTTAACAGACTATGAATTTTCCAATTGCAGATCAAAGAGGAGGCTAGAGTGGAGGATACCTTTATCAGATCACTAAAACAATCACAAAAAAAGCTAGCTTTCCACCTGCAAGAGTCTTCATTTGGCTGGGCACCACAGAGCTTGGGGGTGGTAGGAAGAACCATAAAAGTCCCCAAAGTCTAGAATAGCAGCTGCATACTCAGATTAGAAGTGTAGGTTTCAGCTTCTACATCCGATGGTGTGGATTAGAGTATGTCTCCCATTCTTGTTAGGCAAAAATTGCCAGTCATTCTGATTCACAGACAGACATGGCCCTGTATCAAAACTACATGGTATTTTGGCTGGGAGTACAGTAGAGGCACACAGAAACATGGCAAACCACATATCAGAGAAGTTGGTATAAAATTTAGCTCCCACACTAGATAAATCATTTACAACCAAACTAAAAATGTTAGCTAATGGTTGAAAGAAGATGTCCTCAGTTCACCGTCTTGCCTGGGTGATGTTACCTGTCTTTGCTTGGCTGCAGATGGTGGTCTGGGTGGCTGTTCAAGTATCTTCCGTAGGGGATGTTGAGGACTGGCAGTCCTTTGTCTGATGTGATAGGGATTGTCTTGCCTCCCTCTTGTGTACAAGGACCACTGAGTCCTCCCTGTTTTATTTGATTGAAAGAGATTCATTTTTCCTTCCTATGATGTAGGATCAGCCCTACCATGTGACAGAATAAGGTAGTCACCTGACAGCAGCAGATTTTAAGAAACAGCACAAAGTGTTTGGAGAAGAGTATCAAGCACCACATAACATGCTTTGCTCCCCCTGAGGTAGCCTTCTGTGTCCAAATACTGTATGGTAGAGGTCATTCCCTTAAGAAAGATTCCCCTGCCACTCTAATTGGCTTTTGTACAGGAAATGGCGGAGGTGCCATCTTGTTCTTTCCCTCCGCAACAAAATGTTTCAGGGTGGCCCTAAGCACATTATGCTGTCTGACAAAGGTTATCGTTTGCGTAAAAAGGACCTTGCCGGGCAGCTCCTCCCTTCACACATGGTGGAGTGGCGGGTCTCAGTTTCTGCCACGCATAACAAGCCACAGCAAAGTCCTGCCCAGTTGCTTCTTGTGAGGCTTTTTGCCACCACCTGTTGCCACCTTCTCCTTTCTTCTGTTTCTGCTTGGGCCTTTGTTGCTGCTGCTCCCTATCGTGACTGCAATCTAAAATAACTGTGACAGAAAACATTTTGTGATCCCCTTGGTGGTCCCAACCCCTAGGTTGGGAACCCATGCATTAAAGGATCCCTGTACACACTTTAAGCCAGCTTTCTTCCTCTTTGTAAAGTTACCTATTTGTCTCTTTTGTCTGTTTGCATTTAATGGGCTCTTCTGCTTTTTTTTTTCCAGAGCAAAAATCCTACCATCTCTGTTATTTCTCCAAGCGGGAAGGCCCAAACATATAATTCAGTTTCAGCAGTGGTGTTACTATGAACTGCTCCTTCAAAGACAATATATTGCTTCTCTCTTCTTTTCCCCCTCCCCACCCTAGTACAAGGAAAACAACCACACTTCATTAGAAAATTTGGACATGCTGCTCTGCAAGAAGGGGATGATTTAAGCCTACACTGTACAATAAATGGAAGACCAAGGCCAAACGTCACTTGGACAAAAGATGGCATGACGGTGGCAGCAAAAGAAATTAGTGTACGTCTAAATGTTTTGTAAATGTTCCCTGGGGAAGAACATCATATGTCTTGCTTTACATTACTAATCTCCCTCTGTCTGTATTTCATTGCTTTACAGATGGAGAAGTTAGGGGATACCTATTACCTTTTTAAAAGAAATGCAGCCCTTGCTGACACTGGAAAATATATGTGCCTCGCCACTAATGAACTCGGGGAGGCAGACTGCTCAGCTTTCATAAGAGTAATAGGTAACTGGGTGCACATTATTAGACCACATTCATATAATAAATGAAGACCTTGCTCCCACTATGGCTGACGTCCCCATTTTGTTTCAGAGAAGAATAAAAATGTACATGTTCACCGTGCAACTGAGACTAAGTCAAAGCAAGAGAGGGACTCTTTGTCACAAAAAATGAAGGCTGCCACACCTGAAGCAACCCAAGGTCAGAATTCGCATGGCTTGAGAAGTCAAAGGCAACCTAAAAAGCCTTCTGTGAGGTAACTTAAATTTATGTTTTATACAACAGCCATGCCACGGTTGCTTTTAGAAAACTGTTATGCCACCCTCCCACTGTTAAGTTTCATTTTCCCTTTCATAACCAAAGCAAGTAGCAAACAGAAATTCAACCAGGAGCCAAAAGATCAGGTGCACTATAGAAGACTCTGGTTGCACCTGAAAGCAGAGGGGCTTTCTCAAGTATTTTGCAACATGGTGTGAAGGACCATAACTGGACATGGAAGTTGGCTCTCTTCATGCAGGTGTAGACTTCACCTATGAGCCTCTGCCCCTTCCTGCCTTAGGTATTATTTCTTAATGCTGTTTTTGCTAAGGTCAACTGAAGAATTAGGAGGCCTCAGAAAGGGTGGGTATTATTGCCGTTGGCAGAACAGCACAGGGCTGAGTGTTGAGTTGCTGCTGTTTGCTTAATAGGATTCTTGAAGAACAAAAACATGAATTTTTAAGCACTGTCAAGAAAAACCTCTGTTCCTCCAGCGGTGTTGGTAATTTTGGTTAAAGACTCCCTCCATCTTGCCCTGGGGAAGCCTTTGAGAGCCTCAGGACAGGTTGGAGAAGGGAGTCATACGGAGCCTTTGAAGCTGAAAGGGAAGGGGTGGGTGGGTAGGAGGCATTCAACGAATTTAAATTAAATATTCCTATCACTGAAAGATGATGTCATCTGGCTTGTGCACTGTAAAGTTACGCAAGATAATTTGGCCGAATAACTTAAGTTTAAACTTCGGGGTTTTTTAAAGGTTTCTGCTATAATAGGAAATATATGGTCGTATTTATCCTGAAAGGCAAAATATCTTTAATTAAAAACTGGCAAGAAAATGTATTTCAATGTTAAAAAAATCAGATTCATCACAGACAGCAAGTATACCTGGGAGCATCTTTCAGACTTGGTTTTCACAAAACACTTTTATAAAGTAATCTGGATCATGTTTATCTATGCTTTTTCTTTCTCAAATTTGCCTACAGCCAAGACCTGTGGATGTTTACTTGGAAAAAAATCTTACGATAGAGATTCATGTATTTCCTTATTATCATGTAAAAACATATTATGCATTTTATTAGGTTTGGAAAAAATACAAAATAGCAGAAGCTACAATTGCTATAAATTTGGAGAATGTATTTTTAATGAAATCCAGGCCTGTTGTTATAGTGTGTGGTTTATAGCTTACAACAAACTCCCAGCATTTGTTATTAAAGGGAGCCTTGTTAAAATCTAATAGGAAGATCCTATGAATTGGTTTTAGTTGTATTTGCATTAGAACAACTAAAATAATAGAATCTGAAAATAGGGGATCTCTGAGCAGAGCAGAAAAATATAACTGTGTCTTCTTAAAAGTCTGTGGTATGTTTTATTTTCTATTATTGACCTACGTCTCATCCCTTGTTTTCAAATTCTTCTGAGGAGGCAAAGATTGGTTTTTTATATAAATCGCAGTTATGAGCAGGGTGAACATCGGTGTAACTCAGCAGCGGTAATTCCATATGGGGCTCAAGATGTCGCTCTGCTCCAATGAAGGTTGATGAACAGTTCTCACATGGGTTTGCAGAGGTTCTACCCAACCATGTGAGGCTAAGGCCTACTTCTCAAAAAACAGTAGCGGATCGGGGGGGGGGGGGCTCTATGTTTTCACTGTACAAGTACTTCTTCAGGTTACAATTCAGTCTCACATGACAGAACGCTCTGGGAAACACACACACACTGTTGAACTTTAGCATGTCAAAGGAATGTCTGTATTAAAAATGCCAAGAAAAGCATCCAGACCTGAGTGCAGAATAAAACTTTAGTGGCTCTTGAAGGCCCACTTCAGAAAGAGAGAGGAATTCTTCTCCAGCTTACGTTAAAAAAACAACAACACCTGAACAGGACAAAAATCCACAGCTTCAGTGTTCTCTACTGCACAAGATTTCTCTAAATTTGTGGCTTGGTTGGGAAGTGTTTTCCAGGTTTCTTGAGTTTCCAGCACCATGGGAACCTTGAACAAATCTTCTGAGAGTTTTCTGGTCTGTAGGAGTTGCTAGAGTCTTTTTGATGAAGTATAGCTTTCTTCTTGCAGGGGAGGAACTGAGGAAGAGAAAGAAGAGCATTCTGTCAAGTGAAACTTTACGTGCAGTCTGGTAGTGTCCGACACAGGTTTACTACTTCATCTCCTGGTTGTGGCAACCGGTACCAGTGCCAAATTTTGGGGGGGGGGGGTTAAGTAATATCTTCCCATTAAAGTCCTTGCCTCCTCATTATAGCCACTGCTGATTTGCTTCCCTTTTTCCATTGGGCCACTTCCTAGAGAGAGAAAAGGCCAAAGCACACATTCATAAAACTGTCTCTTTCCTGCTCTTACAATGTTTCCTCCTCAGCAACATAATCTGTTTTGTGATTCTCAAATTAGTCAGGGAAAAGAAATTGTTGTCTACATTCCGAAGATAATCCCAATGACATATTGCATGTTCTTTTAATGTGTTTTCCCAATTATACCTTTTTAACTACTTTGGAGAGTACTCTTTCTAGAAACAGATTTCTTTCAGGGTGTCTTTTGTCACAGAAATGAAATTAGAGAACGTGAACAGGACAAGTTGGTTTTATTTAGTTGTACTTGCTTCTTCCATGTTTCATGCAGAGAGGGCAAGTGAGCAGCAAGCAGCAGCAAGGAAGAGAACCAGCAGGGCTAGAAGGTTGTAGAGACTGGGAATGGTCAGACTTGACACATGCTTAATAGGGCTGACCCCTGATGCTAGCTTTTGTGAGAACTAGGCTTTTCTCATAGCACTTGGGAGAGGATGCCTTGAATGCACCATGAACAGGAAGTGATAATCAGTGCTCGGTGTCTAAAAATATAGGTGTCAGGACTTAAACCTGCTGGTGAGCTATACCATCTGCTCTGGAAACCCTCCTCTTTAATCCAGGAATTTGGGGACTGGCTGAATCTGTCCAGCGGTGGCACTTTTAAATATGACTTCATGCATTCCAGAACTTCAGCTCTGCCTTTCAAAGCAGGTTCACTGGTTGGCTTCTGGCAAGTGTTGGAACCAAATTAAACCCTGATGATACTGGTAGTTGGTGATCTCCAGCTATCCTGTTCTATGAGAAAGCTAGGCTTCTTTCTTTTGATTACAGAAAACTATAACAGCGGCCTGTTAACCATGCCAAGGACATATCAAGATTGTTAGCAGAGGAGTTAGAAGATGCTGCCTGAGCATCAGACATGCTAGAAAAATACATTGCAAGATAATAGTTTTAAAGCTATGAGGATTTTAAGAGCTGACCTCTCAAATAGTTCTTTATTATCTTCCCAAAATTATTCAGAATGATCATGCTACATAGATGACATACACATCTTGAATGTATTGTTGTTTGATATTCATACAAATTTACCCTCAGTGACCTATAAGTCTTTAGAGTATAGTTAACTCACATGAATAATAGAATGAATATTCCAACATGCCGAAGCCCTCATTCTACCACAGTCCAGTTACGGATCACATTAGCATACCATTCTGTTCATCCTTTTTAAAAATAACTTATTGAAAGCAGCTTCAGATGTGGTTGAAATGCATTTCATTGGCTCTCACCATTGGCTGTGCTGACTATGGCTGATGGAAGTTGCTGTTCAGCACTATCTGGAGAGCCATAAATTGCTACCCCTAGGTTATGCTGCATTTTCTTGTTGGATGACCCTGGCTAAAAAGCAGCCCCAAGCCACTTAGACAGCTTCATAGGCGAAAAGAGATTTTAACCTCAGGGCTGGTCTAACTACATAGACAAGCAATCTAAATAGATTTTTGAGATGCAATTTCAAGGGACTTCATCTCCCTACGGTCCCCAACAGCAGGGCCAATAGCCAAGAATTCTGGGAAGTGAAGTCCAAACTATCCAAACTATCTGGAGGCCCTGAAGTCAGGAAAAACAGCTTTAGATGGTCGTGCTGAATCATACTGAGGCCATATATATGCATTTGCAACACCAAATGCTTTCCACTACTACACCACATTAGGTTCCCCATTGCTCCTTACACTGAACTTTCAATTTCAACACCACTCTGACTGAAATGCTCAGCATGTAAGCCCCTGTATACTGAAATTTCCCCTGTACTTCCTTCTTTAATATTACAGTCAACCCTCGACTTACAAACTTAATCCGTTCCGGAAGGAAGTTTGTAAGTCGAAAAGTTTGTAACTCGAATCAGCATTTCCCATAGGAATGCATTGAAAACCAATTAATCCGTTCCGGCTGTTTTTGGTTCTTAGGTCGAGGGCGGTTTGTAACTCGAATCATTAGTTCCCATAGGAAGTAATGCAAAGCTGGTTAATCCGTTCCTACCACTAGGGGCAGAGTTTTATTTCTTTTTTCCCCCTTTTAACCTAAGATGACTTAGGTTTTTAAAAAGGAAAGAAGAGAGGGAAGGAAGGAGGGAACAGAACACCTTGAAAAGCACCCTTTCAGCCAAGACAAGCACCTTTTGGGAAAAACCAAGCACCTTTCATACAACAGAGCACCTTGAAAAGCACCTTTTCAATCAAGACAAACCAGGACAAGCACCTTTTGGGGGAAAAGGGGGCAGCAAAGTTAAAACCTGTTAGCAATAATAGCAAAAACATAAAATAGTCATTTAAACATACACATACACGTATTTAGAAGAGAACAATTAAAATAATGTCTTTTTACAAGACCTTACAAGAGAAACTTAGCCAGAGTCTCTGACTGCTGTGTTTATACCAGCCAACAAATATTCCATGTACTGTATCGTGTGAATGTCCTTCCAGGACATTACCTCAAAATAGGACAGAGAAGTCTGTACTGTTCCTCTCTGTGGAGGCTACATTCAAACTGGCCAAAGACTCAACCACTTCAACTCAATAGGCACGGAATCAATGTTCACATGGAATGCTACAAGAGTGCCCGTCTAGTAGTGCAGAAAGTAGACAGTTAAACCTAGCACTGCATAAAACATGGCAATATTTAGGAACAGTGAGTTTATCCAGATACCTAGCATGTTTAGGAAACTCAAAATTTAAGTCAAAATATACTGGAGAACCAGATATAAGGACATTTGATGGAGAATACTAAAAATCTTAAATAAGTATTATAGGTCTGTTTTTGGAGAAATTCCATAGAAAGGTCTAGTGAATTTGGGAATTTACTACTAAGTTACACTTACTAGACTCTAGTAAGTGCAACTTAGTAGTAAATGCCTAAATTCCCGTTCAGCTCTGGAAACTTAGTGGGGGTATAGGACTGGTAAAATGAGTCAACTATCTCACTTACCTTGAAAGCATGATTAGGGTCACTGTAAGTCGGTTCTGACTTAAAGGCACATAATAACAATACATAGGAACGGTCAATCCAGCATTATTACGTTAGGGGTTTTCTCGTTCTCCCTCCGCATTTCTACACCATTCTGACAAGGCATGAAACTCACGTGAAGATACCAAACCATGAAGAGTGTTTCTTTGTATTTTACTGCAGAAGACTCATTGTGAGTGCCTGCAGAACCAGATGTTCCAACCTCACAATGAAGTGACTCTTCCCTTATCATACTGTGGTGTAAACACTGGCCATATTTTCAGTTGTGAGGATTGTGAATACTGAAAGTTATCACCAGAAAATCATATCAGCTATACTTTCCCAACCATGGCTGTTTTTTTTTTCAGGTGTTGAATGAACCTGATGGGATAATGGATTTGTTTATCTAATTTTGTCTTTGTAACCCCGGGAAGGGGAGATAGGCCTGTCTGTCAATAAAACAGTAGAATATAAGACATGGTGGCTCTTTTATCTTTTTCCTCCACAGTACAAAAGCATAAATACCAATCTGTTTGTGGGCCTGTTATATCTGAGCATGTAATGAGAAATAAACTTAAGGAATGTAACTCAATCACAAGTGAATAAATAAATATTTTGCTTGAAATGTTGCTGCAAAGTTGATGTTTCATCTCTTTATGCATTCTCGATGCAACAAAAAGGGAATGTGTATGAATAAACAACAGCTGGCAAATCAGAATTTATTTTTTTCCAAAAATCTTCTAGAAGCATAGTTTTAGAAACAGTAAATGCAAAAATTAAAGCTGAACTTCAAGACATACTGCATATTCACTCATGCTGTCAATAAAATCTATATTGCAGATGCTATTCAGTGTGCAAGATGGATGTTCAGTTTAAATCAATGTGAATGCAAAATACTAGACTATAGATTATTTTATTTGTCTCACACGTTGCCCACTCAATAGTTTTCTTTCCAAAATTTAACATCTTTTTCATTTCTCCTTTCTTTTAGTCATTAGAAATTCAAGGCTAGTTAGAACTGATCAATTAGAAGTTAAGTGTTCTAACAGAACACCAGAGCAATGGAAAAGTGAGTCATTTTTCTACCTTATGATAAGGCTTTTCAGTGGAACATTTAAAACTTTCACACTTTCAGACAGTCTAGGCTGGAGTTTTCCAAAGAAGTAGACATTTTAGTCTATCTTGTCAGGTTGGCAAAGCTGGTGGTGGGGGGGCTATAATACTGTGGCACTGTGAAAACTAAGAGATTTATTTCAGTCTGAGCTTTCAGAGATCAAAGCCAGCTTTTCAGACACCTGGTATTGTTTCTTAGACTCTACAAAAGATAACAAATGCAGGTTTTTCAGGATAGTATATCGAGTGATTTGAAGTTTGCCAATGAACCTACTGTCACATAGTCTACCATTTCTAAAATGGATAGTAATTTGAAGGTAAGGAAAAACATGTTTTTTGTGAAGAAAAGACTCCTGATCCCGAACGCACCCTCCCATTCTCGGGCCTAGAGTAGTAAAGACAATTTTTGCTCCAGTAGGCGATCTGAATGAGCACTCCTTGCTCCTCCTCTACTGATGTTTGTGAGAGCAGAGGCCCCTCGGGGGCTTTTTCTATATGGTTGTAATTGTAGGGCATGAGAAGGTTGGGCTGTATCCCCTTGCAGCTATTGACATATCCTTCCCATGCCACCCTCCTGGTCCATGTTCTTGAAGGCATGTTTGTTTTTTAAAATTTAAGCCCTTCTATATGCCCAGAAGCCAGCCTGTGACTGGATATGCTCCCATGCATGTCCTATAGACTCTTCTTAGCCAATGTGCCAGCTGAGATCACCTCTCTCTTCTCCCTTGTGGAATGACACTCCTTTAGAAGAGAATGCCCTCCAAAGGGCTGCGGATACAGGGCAGAAGCCAACCCTGAGCACTGCTCTCAGAATATGTTTTATTTCCTTGTGTCATGTTGTTGCCAGCTGTTATCAGGACTCCACGATGCGGGGCTGGTCAGCAACTAATATTAGTAGCTAAGCTGTCTTCTTTTAAATGTAGCACAGGTTGTAGGCCTAGCGACACTGGCTCCAGCCACTTACCATTGACATGATTCAAATGCTGTTTTAAATGATATTTTAATAAATTGCTCAGGACCTCTAGATGTCCATACTAGACTATAACAGTTCCTTCTTGATTGAGGGCTGTTCCTGTGGATGGCTGTATTTTTTCCCATTCCACCCATGTTAATAACCAGTCATTTGCCTCATAGGGCCCAGCCAAGTGACCTCTTGACTTCAACTTCCATTGGCACTCGCCAGCATAGGAAATGGTAAGGACCGCTGGGAGACGTAGCCCAAAACATCTGGAGCACCATTTTGAGATAGCTTTAAGCCCAGTGGTTTAGGCATCTGCCTGTGGGGTCAGAGGTTGGGGGTTTGATTCCCTGCTGTGACTCCTTAACAGGGGCTGGACCCAATGATCTATGGGTCCCTTCCAGCTCTGCAGTTCAACAAAAACAACAAAGTTAGCATCAAAAGAGGAGTATTCCAATGAGATTCTTTGTCACCACTACTGTTTAACATCTCATTAACCCCCATATCAATAATTTTAAATAAAACTGTAGCGGGCTACCATATTTCAGAATGAGCAGGAAAAATCAATCATCTGTTATACATGCATGATCTAAAATTATATGCAAAAAGATCCACAGAGATAGAATCACTGCTAAACAAAGTGTGGATATTAGCTAAATCTTAGCTATATTCAAATGAAATTTGGTATTGACAGATGTGCAGCTCTACTATCAAGTGATGAAAATTATAAATAACTTGGAATACTAAAAGCAGATCATGTCCTGCTCACAAAATTAAAGATCTGACAAAAAGGAAATACATCAAAAGATTGCAGAAAATCTGAGAATCAAAATTAAATGGTGGAAATACAATCAAAGCCATAAACACATGGGCAGTTCCAGTAATTAGATATCCAGCTGGAATTGTAGATGGGACCCAAAATGAATTAGAAGAATTGGATCGAAAAACATGGAAATCAATGAACATGCATCACACACTGCACCTAAAAAGTGATATGGAGAGATTATATTTACCACAAAAAATGGAGGCCATGGATTACTGCAAATACAGCAGGTAGTAAGGAGGAATAAAGAAGCCTAAATGATTATATTAGTCCAAGTAGAGAAAAATTAATTACAGAGGTGAAAATGGAGAATATTTTGAAAAAAAAAAACAGAAACAAAGGTTCAATATAAGGAACAACAATTTGAAAATAAATTGAATAGCTGGAAAAATAAACTTCTACATGGACAACATCTGAGAAAAACTGATGAAAGGTATGATAATAATTCAACATGGTGCTAACAGCAATGTGGACGCTGCCAAGAAAAAGATGAAACCGTGTCACACCTCATCTGCCAATATCCAAAAAGTGCATGATTAGGTTAGGTTAGGTTAGACATCCTTCAGTCTCGAAAGACTATGGTAGCGTGCTCTGTATGGAGGGCTTGGAACAGCGCCTAGTGTGGCTGAGAAGGCCAATTCGAGAGTGACAATCCCTTCCACACTGAAGACAAATCCAGTCTGTCCCCTGTCCGGCTCCCTGGTTTTGCTGCTTTTGTGTCTTCCTCTTTGCCTCGGCCTGCTGGGCAAGGGTCTCTTCAAATTGGGAGAGGCCGTGATGCACCGCCTGCCTCCAGGCTGAACGCTCAGATGTCAGGTTTTCCCATCTGTTGAGGTCTATTCCTAAGGCCTTCAGATCTCGCTTGCAGATGTCCTTGTATCGCAGTTGTGGTCTCCCTCTGGGGCGCTTTCCCTGCACTAATTCTCCATAGAGGAGATCCTTTGGAATCCGACCATCAGCCATTCTCACGACGTGCCCGAGCCAACGTAGACGTCACTGTTTCAGTAATGTGTTCATGCTGAAAATTCCAGCTCGTTCTAGGACTGCTCTGTTTGGAACTTTGTCCTGCCAGGTGATGCCAAAAATCCGACGGAGGCAACGCATATGGAAGGTGTTCAGCTTCCTCTCCTGCCGTGCACAAAGGGTCCATGACTCACTGCAGTACAGGAGTGTGCTTAGAACACAGGCTCTATAAACCTGGATCTTCGTATGTGTCGTCAGCTTCTTATTGAGCCATACTCTCTTTGTGAGTCTAGAGAACATGGTGGCTGCTTTGCCAATGTGTTTATCCAGCTTGACATCTAGAGAGAGGGTGTCAGAGATGGTTGAGCCGAGGTACACAAAGTCATGAACAACCTCCAATTCTTGTGTGGAGATGGTAATAGAGGGAGGTGAGTCCACGCCCTGGCCCATGACTTGTGTTTTCTTCAGGCTGATTGTTAGTCCAAAGTCTTGGCAGGCCTTGCATGAACAGATTAGTGCATGAACAGATTACAGAATTAGACATGATAGAGTGCCAAAATTAGTGGTCATTGTGCAAAAACTATAACTTGCAAGCCTCCAAAAACCCATGACAACATCAGGTAGAGAAAATGTCAGAAAATGATAAAGTCAAGATCTTGTGGGATTTCCAGATCCAAACTGATAGACACTTTGAACATAACACGCCAGATATAGTAATAACAGAATGAAGAAATGTCTGGATCATTGACATTGCAATTCCAGGGGATGCCAGAGTTGAAGATATAAACTGGGAAAACTAACAAAATACAGAGACCTGGCAATCAAAACATCTCACTTGTGAAAGAAACATCTCAGTGGTCCCCATTGTCATTGGGGCTTTGGGCAGTTGCAGATCTCAGAAATAACATAATCAGAGCTACAGAAAAGGGCAGTATTAGGAACAGCATACATACTGCACTGATATTTAACAGATACTTAGGGTTTTGATTAAAACCTGTATCTGAATCTGTTGTATAGTACCAGTCAATGTTTTTATAATTTTGATTGACTGTGTCTGGTATTTTTGAATAACAAAAATAACAATAATAATATTACTGTGCATTAGTGATGCCCCTCCTCCTTTTAACCCACAGTTCACATGCTGCTTTAATAGCCTGTCTTACTCCTTTTTGCCTAAATAAAATTTCCAATCATACTTTGCTACTCTTACATATTTATATCAGATGCAAGACAAGATGTTTTGGCATGTGCATTTTAATTTAGGCAAATGTGATTATTTTAGAAGAAAAGGCAAAGTGTATTTTTCCACCTTCATTGCCATCTGTTTTAATTTATCTCGTTGCTATGTATTCTTTTATTTTCTATCGTGTTTTTATATTGCTGTTTATATTGTTGTTAGCTGCCCGGAGTGGCCTTGTTGCTAGATGCTTTGGGGTGTAAATCCAATAAATAAATAAATAAATAAATAAATTTTAAAAATTCAAGTTCAAGCAGAAGACTTCATCAAACAGTGTCATTTGCAAGTCTTTGCAAGATTGTGAGGAATGCATATTATTTCTTGCATTTAGCAACCTATTTTAAAAAGAAAACAAGACTGTATCAGTATATGTGAAATATATGCAGAGAAACCATACTCCAGAAAAAAATGTACCATAATGAAGTCATAGGAACTTAATACACAATTATGATTAAAGAGTTTGCTCCATAAATTTTAATAGACTTCAGACAGATACAACTTTCTATGGATTGTTAATACTTCCCTTAGCTTCCACTATTACTCCTAGAACCTTGACTTAAAGGCATATGTCTTATAGTGCTGATCTGAACCAAAACTTCTCAAACATTTTTCTTCTTTTCTTAGAAAAAAACGGTCATTTTGTAGCATTTTCTCCAAATGTTCTCCACTTTTTTTCTTTTTTTGTATCAGTTGCTGTTTCTCCACCATATCTCAGAATGACACTAGCCTTGGAGGAGAGCCTGGAATATTTACACTTTTATACTGCAGCTCCCAAAATTCCCCAGCCACCATGGTCTCTGGTCATCTTGACTGGTGCATTCTGTGAAATCTCTCTCTCTCTCTCTCTCTCTCTCTGTGTGTATACACACATCACACTGTAGGATGTATGTATAGCCTTGGGTGCAAGGAAGGTTCAGCGGACCACTTCCATTTGGGACTTCCCATTCTCTTCCTTATATTTGAATAGAGGAGATTTGCATTCCAAGAGACAAGATTATCGCTGCCACTGCTAGGTTGTCGTTGTTCTGCTTTGTAGAAGACAGTCCTATATAGTGGACACTCAACTTACAGACGGCTCCATTTACAGACTTTTCGAGTTACATACTTCTCTGGCCGCAAAATTTAGGTTCGATTTGCAGCCGGAGAATCGACCTACAGACCGGAAAAAAACCAAAAATGAAACAAAAATGGAACAAAAATGGCTGGTTACGGATTAATTGGTTTTCAATGCATTGTACGGTCAATGGAGCCTCAACCTACAGACTTTTCGACCTGCAGCCACCATTCCCATACGGATTAATTCCGTAAGTCAAGGGTCCATTGTATTTGAAGTACTCTCCAAACTGATAGGCTGAGCCTAGGTGGTGGGCACATATATCCACACTGTGCAGTTTGACACTGAGATTTACTATGGGAGTATGTGTGCTTTCCCATGTTGAGTGGGCCAGGATTTTTCTTGGGCATTGTTTTAGGAGTTACTGTTACCTCTTCACTGAAACAAAACGCATAAAACTGCTGACAGTGAAACTGCTGAGACGTTTTCTTGGCAACAAACGAAACTGCAAGTGCCGAGATCAAAATACACAGACTACATAACATTTTAGTCTGCAGTGCCTGTTTAAAATTGAGCTTTAAGAAGCACCTTAAATATACGTACTTTATGGCTGTCTTTGAAATGAATGCAAATAGAAAAATATCTAGAGGTTGGATACAGTGGTGGCCAGTCCTCTTTCTCTTCCTCATGCTATTTCCGGAGTAAGGCTACCTCTCTGAAGCGTATGCTCAATGAAGAAAGAAGTACTGCTGAAAATGGCCTCTCTCCCTGGCATTTCCATATGATGAAAGCCGTGCAGGAGCCAAACTTTCTTGAGAACAGAAAGGCATGTCTGAATTTAACTAAGCTTAAATTTTGCTCCTCACTTTTCTGTACTCTAGTGTTGGCAATACAATGTGAGTATCTTGTCTAGGCCTTGGCAATAGCCACTGGCAATCTGGTTATTAGATTATCCATATAATCTGAACAAATCAGAGCCATATGATCTGAGCAAACGAGTGCATGGTTTGCTCAAGTCATCCCAGTAACAACTGTTCAGCAATTCTCAGTGAAAGCAAAGTCCCAATCTGATATTTAGCAGACATCTGCATCTTTTTTAAAGCTGAACTGGTATATTCCATCTGGATAATAACATGGCACATGGCTTAAGATCAGCTTCCTTATTTGTTATGGCGATTGGGTGCTGCACTTGAAGGCAATTTATTTGATAGGGAGGCAAATACATGGTTTGTTTTGATGGGCCCTAACAGTGGCTATTATTGAGTTGATTGGTCTTGGCTCACTAATACAGTCTCTTTTTTTTAACCCCACCTCACTGTCCCACACTTTTCCGACACCTAAAACAAGATCTGGTTAGAAGCATCAGGTACACTGACATCTTCCCGTGCAACCAAATTTTCTTCGCATATTGGTTGCTCCCTCTTTCCAGCCTGGGATCTTCTAGGCCAAAATTAGCCGTGTCAATCAGGCAGACAGGTGGCCTGTTGCGTAAAGTAGATGCTCCACTCCCGGACCCTTTTTTTCCTTTCCTTCCAGAAAGCCAATCAGAAGTGACCCTAAGGTGACGAAGGCAGACTTGTCAGCAGATCTGGGGTATAAAAAGTAAAACGACCCTGGTAGCGCTTCTGAGCAGTCGTGCATTCCCAGCCTCGCCTCGGGTGTAGGGATTGCAAAGAAAAAAGCAAAACTACACTGTCCCAGCCGTGTAGTTTTGTTTTTTTTACAGTTAGAGGCTCAACCATTCTCATAGTGGGATTGTTTAAAATCATACTCTGGATAAGGACGTCGTTTAAGGAACTTCCGTTTGGGCTAAGCCCACTCCCTTTAGGCACTCTTGGGAAATCAGGTTAGTAACATGTCTGTAATGATTTGAGTTCCATTTCTTTTATGAAGTAAACCACGGGTATATTGTGCATGGAACTGGGGGCTATCAAATAGTAATTAGGGAAAGATGGGGAGAGATGTGATAAGGGAGAGATAGGGAAAGGTTGCAGTCTTAGATGTTTCTTCTAAACCGGATAGTCATTTTGTGTTATTATTAAAGTAATGATGCCTTGTTGTTTGTGAATCTCTAGGTCTTTGAAATACGTGGCTAGTAACCCTTTAAATGTGTTTGAGGGTGAAAGGCTGTTTGAAATTAACAATTCCTTTTTTTAAAAAAACCCTGTTAAAATGTCTGATTAGCTTCAGAGAGTGTTCAAGGTTATATTACTTGCAGATAAACGAAGATGCTCCCAGAATAACTCTGATAAAATGCACATGGTATTGGCTAGGCGCTGATGACTTTTTAAGGGAATCAGCTGCCGGGGTATCCATTACGCTGCAGCTCTGGACCACTTGTCTCCTGTCAATCACGACTGGGATGGTTATTTTTGGAATGTGACATTTCAGAGGCATACCTCCGAAAGACTAATAATACAAAAGCCATATAAGATTATAGTCTGAATAACAGGAAATTTATTTCTACGATTAGAACACTGGTGTCAGAAACATTCATGCCATGGAATTAAACTCTTCCTAGGGTTTGACTTTGCTGGCTTAAGTTTATTTCATTGGAAGTTCGTACAGTGCATAATGTGAGAGATCCTCGGTTAAGTTTTAAAGTTGACTAGATATTCTCAGTTCAAGTAGTGAAGCAAAGTCATGTGAGACCATTTGCTAGATAAATGTGGACCTAGTCATTTGGGGGAAGAAGTCACGTTGGCCCAGAACCTGTAAAAAAGGTGTCCCAGTGGCATTCCTTTATTTGCTAAAATTTATCTTTTTCTTCTGTCATGGTGAGATTCCTTTGCTCGAATTCAGAAGGAATGTTTAAAGTGACCACCCTAAAAGCAACTTCCTTGAAGCAAAGCAGGCTGGACTCCTAAGGTCTCCAATACAGTCCCTCATGCTTCACTTGACCTTGTGGTAAATATTAAGGATATCGGTATTGTAGCCTTACCCCTTTTTTGACAGAATAAAGTGGCCCAGTTAATATATCTATATAATAATATCTATATTTTCTGTGCTTTGCCTCAGAGGAAGAGCACTGCGCTACCACCAACACACATTTCATGGAGGGGGAGTCCGTTTTTCAGGTTTTGTGCATTCCGGCAGTTGTTCAAGCCATCAATGTCAGTTGTTATTTTATAGCCCAGCTCACATTTCAAAGTCTCCACCCCAACCTAGATTCAGCGGCTCCACTTGCGCTTTAGCCTCTGCAGCTTGATTTGTTCTTCTGCTTCCCTATAAATTTCAGATGAATGGAGACAAGCCTTTATACAATACTGTGTTACTTAAAAGATACAAACAGGGCAGAAATATTGATTCCGTCACAGAAGTCGACATAAAATGCTGCTTTCAGAAAATCAATTTGGTCAAGAGACACAGGTCTAGGAAACAGACTGGCATCTCACCTACACTCTTTATTTGTGCCTTCCTTTTCAGAGTGCCTGCAAAGATGACGACGAAAGCACCAACGTTCACACAGCCGCTACAAAGCGTTGTGGCACTGGAGGGTAGTGCCGCAACCTTTGAGGCTCATATTAGTGGTAAGGCTTTCGTCCATTTTTTTTTTACAACCATTGTTTCTGTTTGTTTTGCCAGTATCTGCAAATGCTCAGTCGAGGCAGTGCTTCCGATTCCTCAGAGAATGTGGGGCACATCATACATCTTCCTCTACCCCCACCCCACAGTGGTTCCCACCCCCTTACATCAGAGAGTAGTATGTAAGCATGTTGGTGGAATCCAGTGGAACAGGAGCAGCACTGATGCTGGGTTCTTTATCAGCTTCCAGAACATTCCTGAAAGCAGCCATTTCTTGAGTTTTGAATATGCTCATCACAGCTCAGAGAAAGCAGAAGAAGAAGTGCAGAGGTGGGGCAGAGAATCTTAGGAGAATACATACGGTACACAGGTTGGAACTTACTTGTCATGGTAGGCCAAGACAAGTGAGCTACGTTGCTTTGGAAAGTCTGTGGCATCGGTAGCTGAGGGTGCCAGCCCAGAACTATATTCTTAGTCACAAGGGACCAAATGCATTTACAAGGAGTCCAATGCAAAGCAAAACAAAGCTGTTAATTGTAACTAACCACTTGTAAAACTAATGCACCCATGGAATGTTCCCACATAGTGGGGGGTTGGACTGGATGGCCTCAGTGGTCTCTTCCAACTCTATGAATGCTCTCTTTAGAAGGCTGGGCAAACAGCTAGAAATGTCCACACAGTTGTACATTTAAAGATTATAACAATGTCACCCATTTGCATCTTGCTCTCCCTTTTTGGAATTCAAGAAATTGTACAGACGTCTGATTATTTCACACTTTGTACAGGAATGCACATATCCCATACACTTTTTGCACAGGTACACTCTACTGAAAAAAGCTACTCATCTAAAAAAAGAAGAAACAACCAAGGAGTCAATCAAATGCCTGGATGAAGGCTGACATATTTATCAAAACAAGATGGCGAATGCACTCGTTCTAGTAGCACACGCGTTTTCCCAGTATTGGGCCATACTAGACTATATGTTTTTTAGGTTTGAAATATATAGCAGAAACAAACAATTGTTAAAAGATTTCACTTGCACAACTCCTTTCTTCTTTTATGAATTAAAGTCTACCAGATACTCAGTGATCCACAGATCTATTTAGCAAGAATATTTGTTCTTAAACATCTGCTCTAAATAGATTTAATGTACACAAAAGTAAATCTCACTGATATTAGAAGACCTCACTTTTGAGTAAATAAGTTTGGGACTGGATTGTATGAGTTCTGTCTTATAAAGGTTTCAGCGTGGGTAAATGTAAAAAGTAACAGCAATGTCAAAATGAGTGAGTTAGTTGTGTGAAAAATTTATTTATTTTAATTTTATACCACCCATCTAGCGGCCAGGCTACTACTCTGGGCAGCTTACAATATCACAACATAATTAAAATTAAAATGACAAATGAACAAGAAACCCAATTCTATACTAACTACATTATCAAAATAATAAATGCAAAAGTTGGCAACATAACAGAGACAGTTATTACAAAAATGACAAAAATGTCAATAATCAAAATAACAAAATTAATCCAGGGCAAGACTGTGGAAAGCCTGTGTAAACAACCACATTTTCACTTGTTTTCTGAAGCCAAGAAGGGACGAGGCCTGCCACACCTCTGCCAGGAGAGAGTTTCACAATGAGGCAGCTACTAAAAAGAAGGCTGAGCGAGAGTGTGGAATTAGGGCTAGGGAAACTTAAGTCTAAATCAACACTCAGATGTCAATTTCATGGCCTTTGGCCTATCTTTCTCAGCCTACCTCACAGGGGTGCTGTGAAAATAAAATGAGTTTTAACTATATACGTACACCTTAGATTCTGTGGGGGGAAGCAGGGTGTAAATCTGATAAATAAACACCTTGGCTCTGGATTCTAGTAGTCCAACTCCAATTGTAAGTAAGGGTGTGTTGTTCAACACTAGTAAGCATACTGAAAACCAACATGGCCCAGATGAGTCTGTATTTGAAGGCCATCAGACCAAAGTTGGTCCCTTGCCAGATGCCACTCACCCTCATTTTCCCATTAGACTAACCATGAGTATAAGATACCCATGCAGAGATGGCATCTGTGAGTAACAGAAACTGCTCGCTGGCCATTTTGGGAACAGGGCAATTGGAAGTTTGATGCTGTTTCTCTTTGTCTGTTCTCAAGTTAGGGTCCAAGAAAACTGGTTACTGAGTGCATAGGCTGCTCCCGCAGCTGCCATGTGTTGAACATTTGGTGTGAACTGGGACTTAACTGGTTTGAATAAATGTGCTCAGGCTAATGTGTGTCTCACAAAGTTCAGGCCTGATGAGAGAAGCTAGTGGGAGTTCAGTTAGTGAACCTCTTAAATAAGAAGTTAGCCTTTAATTAATACTCGGAAGTGGCTCCAAGTCTGACCCTGTAAGGCCTGAATGCAACGTGGTGCCTCAAGCCAATTTCAAAATGGCAGCAGAGCGTATTTTGGGTGTGGTGCCAGCACTATCAGGCCCCATGAGATCACACTGCAGCTTATAGCAGCCCACATGCTTTCGAGTTAGTTAAGGACCATATTATTGGGATGAAAAAAATTCATGACTCAGAGAATACATACCAGAAGCATATCGAGAACACAAATGGGTTCTGGGGAATGTAATATACATATTTATTCTAGAACGCAGTCATCATGAAAGAGGGTTATTGTGTAACTTGCAGAATCATCCTCAGTCTGGTCAGGACCAACAGGCCTTCCTCTTACATCTGAGATGTGTGCTACTTTCTCTCTATTCTCCATCGCAGTCAGTCAAAGACATTTTTCTGCCTGAAACAAAGGGAGAGATGGAATGCTATTTTCTCCTTGCTCTTATGAGTTGAGATTCACTGTTGCTGGGCTGCCACAGTGACCCTCTCTGGGTAATTGGATTCTGGGAATAATGAAAGCAGAAGGAAGGATATGTCTGCACCCAAGCCACTTCCATTCCCATTCCCAGTGCCCTCGAGATCTGGAATGTCTCTTCTGGAAGAGGACATCCTCCTTTATTTAAGGAGCCTTTTCAACAATTTGAAACCCCAAGAAAATGGCTTGGAAAAATCTCCACTGTGAAAGAGAATCTTCCTTCCAGAGAGTCACCCGTCGTGCATAGAGGAGAATGCCTCCCCATCCATTTGTTTTGTACAAAATCCAAATACAGGGAAATTGCTTCTGAAACTCTCTCCCCCTTCCTTTTGAGCCCAGGTTTTTAGATAAAGCAATCTTATTGCAACACTGACTCATATTCTACGATGTTGTAAATGCCTCCTTCCCTAAAGCTGCCCATCAGTTTAGACAGTTCTGACAATGATTCAGTGCATCAGTTTTCTTGATGCACTGAAATCTCTGAGCAGTTTTCATCCCTTGAAATCTGATCACCTAAATCACAAGAAGGATGATTTGTACTGTTGTGCTTGCACTGGGGTGGGGGATAGCCCAGGCATCAGACATTTAAAATTAAGTTTTTCTCTACTTATGATAATATAAAATAGTATATACGTATACATATTGCTATGGTGTCATATAATCAGATATTATCAGATGTTGTAAATTAAAGGAGCTTAAAATGTAGAATAACAAAAAGGCATAAAAATATTTCTATAGTACTACAGTTCTACACGATAGGCGCATGTAGTAATAAATATTTACTTGTAACCCTTAACAGTCCTCTCAGACAGTGTAGAGTTATCGTCTTCTTGTCACAGATGGGTTCCTGAAGCTAAGAGCTGCTTCCTTAAGATAACTTTGTCTGCCGGTGCTTGGGCTGAGATTTGAAATTAGGGTTTCCAGTACCTAGCCCATAACCAACATGATAGACCATATGAAACTCCTTAAGAGTACAATGACTATATAAGAAGACATAATGCCAATCAGCTTAGCGCAGCTTCCTCCACTTAACTTTCTCCCATTTTCTTGAAAGGCTTGCTAAAGATTATGCTATGTGGCCCTAATACACAATTTAACCATATAGGAAAGTTTCCTTCCCATGTTCCATTTCTAAACCATTCTTTCATTTCCAGACATAGATGGAAATAACGTGTGTGTGTGTTTGTGTCTGGTTCCAACTGCACAGCCAGTTGAGATTCTTCTTACCATGTTTTTGCTATCGGGATATGGAAACAGAAATTGTGGGATAAGCAGATGAGAATAGCCATAGCAGATCACACCAAACATCTATCTAGTGCATCCTTTTGTCCCCACAACCAGATACCTAGGAGAAGCCCTTAAATACAATATAAGCACAACAACACTTTCTGGTTGATTTTCCATTGCAATTCAGTGGCATACTTCATCTGAGACTGAAGATAATTGATAGTCCTCCTGACCATTTTGGACCGAGAAGATAGGTGGTTTGAGAGAGGGGAGGCCATACATGGGCACATAGAAAATCTCTCACTCAACGGGGGTGGAGTACTTAGATACAATCTGTCCCCTGTTTATCATGCTGCTATTTCATCCATCCCCAGAAAGATCAGGACCACACCCACCAGAAAGACCATTGTTAACGACTGTTAGCGACTCATGACAATGGGTAGAGGAGGACCTCAGAGGTTAGATTATCCCTCACACACATAAGGCTATAAGGCAACTCTTGAGTTGGCCACATACAACAACTGTTGACAACCCTCTTGTTATCAGAACTGTCCATTTATTCCTGCTTTCTGCTTCCAGTTCTTTAAGAAGCTGCATGTCTCATTCATGGGATAGGTGGACCTGTCCTCATAACCCACAACTGCCACATTTGCTCAAGAATCTCCAGTAGGGGACCTTACATAATTCTTGCCCAAACAGAATTTAGGCCCTTAGTCCTGGTAAGAAAAAGCAACCGCTAAACACTGTCTTCTGAAAACATCTTTGCTGTGTGCCTGTTGACAAAAAGCGGAGGTATTTTGTGGTCATCACAACGACGGTGAGGACTTTGCAAAGGTTGACGTAACTTTTGATTGTCTCTCTTCTGCTAAAGGTTCCCCAGTTCCTGAGGTGAGCTGGTATCGGGATGGCCAGGTTCTTTCTGCTGCAACTCTGCCCGGCGTGCAGATCTCGTTTAGCGATGGCCGCGCTAAACTTGTGATCCCCGCCGTGACAGCTGCTAACAGCGGAAGGTACACCTTACAAGCAACCAACGGATCTGGACAAGCAACTAGTACTGCCGAACTACTCGTCACAGGTACGCTTTTATCAGAGAACAAACAGCCGGAACCTTCCTTCTTCTGCCATGTAATTTGGGGAAAATACCCGGCGAATTTTGCTTTTGAAAAATGAAAGTAAGGAATTGTGGGGAGATCCTATTTTTAAGCAGGTGTGCTTATTTCTCTGACCTCAAAATCCAATGGCTTTCTCAAAGACTGCTTTATGATGGGATTCTTTATACTGTATATAATTTTCTCTCAATGCCATTCAAAATCTTCTAGATGACGTGAAGCACAGTCTTGTACACGCGGTCCTCCAACCTGCAGTTCATTGCTGCAGTTTAAGCTGTTTCACTTATGCTAGTGTATCTAACCAACATATGGTTGCCAGATACATGAGTACCAAAAGGAGGACATAGAAAGACAAAGAAGAGGACAGAGGAGGATGTATTGAATGTTTCATTTGAATCATTCTGAATTAAACCCCTAATCAACACAATTTTATTACGATAGCTGCCAATAAATGTCTCTTAGTGAACCGATCAAGAAACAGTCATGTTAAAAAATAAAAATAAATTTAGTGAAGGCTTTTTTTCAAAATGCCAAAAAAATTATTTAAACAGCCAATTGTACAAGTATTACCTTATAATTTTTATTAATTACACGACATATCCCGGCGGCTGCTGTTGTTGCTCCTTCACTTGCGCCAAGGTGAGTTCTGCAAGAAGGTTCCCCTCTCTTTCCCGCCTCCTTTTGCTATGGCAGCGGCTTGCTCAAAGGAAAGCAGGAAGTCACCTCCAGAAGCAAAGGGTCCACGTAGGCGTGGCTGATTTGCAGCCTGAAGTGGTGTCTTATATTGGGACTCCATCAGAGACTGCTTTCCACCTCTCCCCCTCCCATCCAAAATTATAACATAAAATATTACAAAAGCCGGACATTTTAAAGGTTTTTAGCTTTGCCTGCCTGACGGAGGACATTAGGCTAAAAAGGAGAACATGTCCTCCTTTTGCCGGACATCTGGCAACCCTAAACCAACAGCATTCAGGCAGCCATTTTATGTATTTCTTTTAAACTATTCCTAAGCCACCTATTGATAAAAATAGTATCTAACCTGTGAACAGCATAAGGAAAACCTCAGTGTAAAACCCAGTAAACATATCAATAAATAACAAGAATCTAATTCATCACCAAGCAGTGGGAAAGGACTGAGAAAGACTAAGAGAGAGAAAAAGTGAGAAAAAATGTGTACCTTCATAAAATTTTGAAAATACATCTCCAAAGGAAAATTTGGTTTCTGGAATAACTTTTACCACCTTCTGTTGTACCTTTCTATTGTCATTTTATGTATATAAACCCACCATTTATATATATAGAAAGAGAGAAAGAGAGGAATTTTAACAGTTGGACTTGTTTTAGAAGAAATAGAGATACATCCATTGCTTCTATGTTCCCCGTCTTTGTCTCTTTTCCCTCTTGCAACCCTCCCTGCCACCCAAAAGTCTGCTTTGGTGGATTTTCAAAATGTCTACAGCACAACTTCGTGAGGTAGATCACCCTCTCTTGTTTCTGCTGGTGGAACTGCTCCCATTAGCAGAACAGTAGCATTGGATCTTGACCCTTGGGCTTTCTTGACATCTCTTTGTGGCTTTCTGACACGTATGCCTTTGTATTGTTGCACTGATCTGCAGCTGAAACAGCACCACCGAACTTTTCACAACGACTACAGAGCATGACAGCAAGGCAAGGAAGTCAAGTGCGACTTGACGTGAGAGTGACCGGAATCCCTACACCTGTGGTGAAGTTCTATCGGGATGGAGCAGAAATTCAAAGCTCCCCCGATTTTCAAATTTTACACGAAGGAGACCTCTACAGTTTAATCATCGCAGAAGCTTACCCCGAAGACTCCGGAACATATTCTGTAAATGCCACAAACAGCGTGGGACGAGCTACCTCAACAGCTGAACTGCTCATTCAAGGTAATTGTAGATTAGAATTCCGTGAGCCATGAAAAATAAAAATAAAAGACGCATACAATTGTATTATCGTGGCCACAAACCTCACTGTGATTACAGTCCTGTCAAACAATCTATCAGTGTCATGTCTTGCCGGCATTTATAAATGGACTGTAAAATTTCACTCTAGACTGAAATTCAATCACAAAGAGTACGGCATGAAAAGAGGGAGGATTAGAATGACAACAAGCAAAGTCTCTGCATTTCTTCCTCTGTTAATTGTGTGGGTTTTGATTAGGCATGATGAGGCACTTGCCTCCAATTTCAGTAGACTTTTCAAAAGTTTTCAAAATATAAAATACATCACATTCTTAACTGTGGTTGAATAGTCTGCTGTGTATTGTAGTGCCACGATGGCTCCCTTAAGCAACTGAAGTAGGCAAAGAACAGCACCAGTCACAAACAGCTCGCGTTGAACAACAAGACAATACACACGTAGAGCCCTGATACCAGAAACCTTGTTAAAAATCAACTGTTTGTCCTAGAAGATTCCCTCCCTTGGAAAGCTGAACCCAGGATGATGCCGTACAACAAATTAGATCATTGCTCCATCTAGCTCAGTACTCTCCACACTTCTGACTGACAATGACTCCCCAGGTTTCCAGCCATGACATCCAGCCCTACCTAGAAATTCCAGAAATTACAAGGATTGGTGCTGGGATCATCTGCATGCAAAGCCTATACTCTACCATGAAGTTCTGGCCTTCCTCTGATAGGCAGTATTATATAATAGATAGACAGACAGAAGGCAAATAGATAAAGTTGACCACCATGGCTGTTGGATCATGTTGTGGAATTCTGTGTACAGCGCACTGTTCTATGTGTAATTCCCCGTTCCCCTAGTGATAAATGGATTTGGTCAACTGGCTCCATAGGATGTGGGCAAAGTAGAACCCATGGATCATACGTAGTATTCCAAGGACTGCCACACACGCCTTCCAAGCTACTGAATCCATGCAAGCTTACCCTCAAACTGGCAAATGGTATTCCCAGATTTGCCATTTAAATGTCATCCTCTCCCTGGGCCTGTTTTAGGCCATAAAATCATCTTTTCTTTTTTTAGTAAGCAGACATCAGCAACACATTGCTTCCTTTTTCTAAAACATGTATTTTTCTGTCTTCAAACTGTCTGGAAGAGCTGTGTTTAAATGGCGAAACCTACTGGCTCCTAAAGCTCATAGGGGCAAGATCTGCCATTTTAGAAGAGTGAAAAAACATTTCAAGATTGGAGGTTTATGCAGCCCACCACAGTCCAAGGAAGGGCAAAAATGAGCCCCAAGCCCTCCGAAGTTGCCCACACAGATATATGCCCTTTAGTCAAAGATAGACTGAAGGAAGCAAATTAAAGTCAGCCAAACCAAACTGAAGAGCCATGGAGACTGTTAGTTAACATATGGAATGTCTCATGTTCCAGTAGTTTTGCTTTCTAATACTTTTCATGATATTTGTTTGTTTGTTTGTTTGATTGATTGATTGATTGATTGATTGATTGATTGATGTTTTATTTGATTTATCTACCACATGTGCTACTCTGGTTGGTAACAATTGTAAGGCACCCATTTAGGGCAGGGTGAAAGAACAAGTAGCTCAACCCTACGTGTTCCCCCATCCATTTGTGCAGTTTCCAATCCCCCAGATGATTTGAGCTGGGGGGGAAATCTGCCCCAATTCTAATTTTTTTTTACAGTTTGCCATACTTCTCCAGACCATCTACCGAAATAACAGCTAAAGCATGGAACTCTGTTCCCCCTCACACCAAATAACAGTTCTTAGAGGTATGCCAGGAGCAGGTAGAGAAGATGTCAGCAAACGATGAAGTCAAGATCTTGTGGGATTTCTGGATCCAAACTGATAGACACCTTGAACATAACACACCAGACATAGTAGTAACAGAACGAAGAAATGCCTGGATCACTGACATTGCAATTCCAGAGGATGCCAGAGCTGAAGATATAGAACTGGAAAAACTAACAAAATACAGAGACCTGGCAGTTGAAACATCTCATTTGTGGATGAAACATCCCAGTTGTACCCATAGTCATTGGGGCTTTAGGAACAACATCAAGAAGTTTCACACAGTACTATCAACAGTTGCAGATCTCAGAAATATCAGAGCTACAAAAAAGGCAGTATTAGGAACAGCATACATACTGCATCAATATTTAACAGATACTTAGGTTTTTGATTAAAACCTGTATCTGTATCTGTTATATAATACCAGTCAATGTTTTTATAGTTTTGATTGACTGTGCCTGGTATTTTTGAATAATAATTATAAGAATCTTAGAACTGCAGAGCATTGTTAAAGCCTTTATTAGCATGCATAATGTATTTGGCCTAATTGCGTAGTTGTACAAAACGCCTAATTTCATTTAATTCGTTTCACCCATTATTGGTCAATATGCAAAGAAAAACAGATGTCCATGTATTTATTTATTCTGGTGGTGTTTATGCATGCACATAAACAGCAGATTCCATTCCCCCACTCTTCCCACTCCCCATAAAGCTAATTATTATTTATTTTCATTTTTTAAATCCTTTCTTCCCTCTTCCCTTCCCCCCCCCCGCCCCCGGTTTAGGTGAGGAAGAAGCTGTCCCTGCTAAAAAGACAAAGACAATTGTATCGACTGCTCAGATTACACAAACTACCCAAAGACAAGCCAGAATTGAAAAGGTTTGTATTGTGTGAGAGAGTTCAGTTTAACCGAAGTGTTAGATGTTGTGGTTGGTCAAGGCAGAGATTCTCGTGACTGTTCTTGGTGGTTCTGACGCTGGTAAGGCTGCACCTGAAGTACTGTATTGTGTACAGTTCTGGTCACTTGGTACCTCCAAGTGCCAGATGCAGGGGAGGGGGATCGGGAGACAGGTCTCTCGTTGTCTCAGGTCCTCCCAGAGGCATCTGGTGGGGCCGCTGTGAGATACAGGAAGCTGGGCTAGACGGGCCCTTGGCCTGATCCAGCAGGACTTTTCTTAGGTTCTAATGTTATTATGCCTTGCAGAAGATAGAAGCCCACTTTGATGCCAGAACCCTTGCAACTGCTGAGATGGTTATTGATAGCGTCACTGGGCAACAGCTGCCCCACAAGGCCCCTCCACGGATGCCTCCCCGGCCGGCCTCGATGTCGCCGACTCCACCGATCATTGCCGCCAAAGTACAGATGGCACGCCAGCAGTCGCCCTCCCCCGTGAGGCAGTCGCCATCTCCCGTAAGACACGTGAGAGCTCCTACACCATCGCCAGTCAGGTAAAGCCCTCTAAGGTCTATTTTTGTAAGAGGTTTCCCCCCCCCCTCCCTTTGGCCTTCTCATTCTCCATGGCTAACACTCATAGGCACATTGAAAATACTGTGGGCCACGAGCAAATAGTTCTGATTGATAAATAAAGTTTTTAGCAGTTGTTGGGATTTTATTTTGCATTATTTATGTAGCATGGGAGGTCACTTGTTGTCGTTAATATTTCTCTTTCACAGTGGGTGAACTGAGGTTGTACCAAGAACCGGTGATACATAGTAGGAAGCTGAGACTGTATTCTTTGATGGGTTATAACCAGCACTTTAAATTTGGCCCCTCAATGGATTACTACCCAGTGCATGCTTGAGTAATCCAAGCAGACTGTACTGTAGGGATATATTACCGTAGCCAAGTCAAATATTTTCAGGATTGGGCACCCATCTTCAACTGTGCAAATACACTCTTGGCCACGGCTGAGTCATGAGCGTCCAGGTTTAAGGAGGAATCCAGGAATACATCTAGGTTGCAAATGTGATTTTTTTTCCCTATAGGGTTCATTCGAACTGCTGTTCTTAATGGATTAAGTTTAGGTTTGTTCTTCTTCAGATTGAAGGATTCCTTCAGATGACAGAAGGGTGAAAGATCCTGCCAGCGTTTTTTGCTAGAGAGATAAATCTTGGAAGATTTCCCTGGCAAAGGGAAGGAAAATAAAAGGAGTTCCATGTGTATTAATTTAGTTTAAATTGAAGGTACTTAGCCCAACCATTCATGTGCTGCTGATTTCCTGATTTGCTGATCAGTTTTGATATGGACATCTGTGTCATCAGATCAGAACGTTCTTCCAATCTAGCCTCCCATAGCCTAGCACCCTCAAGACATTTTATGCTACAGCGCTCATGTACTCCATCAAGGCTGGCCAGTAGACCGGGATAATTGGGATTTTTCCTCCCGTACATCTGGACAGCTCCAAGCTGCGGAAATGTGTTCTAAACCTTTAGCCAAACCCGTCTATGCTGCATGAAAATTGCTGGTGTGGGCTGTGTTCCTCCACGTGGCATCACCCACCCGTTCTGCTTATTCCACAGATCTGTGTCGCCTGCTGCTGCTGCTGCTGCTGCTGCAGCGGGGAGGCTCTCTGTCTCCACTTCACCTATCCGATCTGTGAAGTCACCCATCATGGTCCGAAAAGCACAGGCAGGAGCAGCAGCCGTGGGTGCTGAGGTGCTCCCTCCTTGGAAGCAGGAAGGCTACGTCGCTACCTCTGAAACCAGGATGCAAGACACCAGAGTGACTACTACCCAGATGAGGACTGAAGAAAGATGGGAAGGGAGATACGGCATCCAGGAACAGATCACTGTCAGTGGCGCTGCTGCAGCCGCAGCAGAGGCTGCGGTTGGAGTTAGCGCCGCCGCTGCGGCTTCTGCAGCCGCCGCCGCCGCCATAACCACAGAGGTAAGATTTATGCATATTTGAAGGACCCCACTAATTCAGTCCATGTCATGCTTCGTTTCCATGGCAGAGACCGGCTTAAGTGGAATTTCAACAGCTGTGTGTCAGAACGCGCTTACACAGCTATTTAGATGGTTGTACTATTACGTCTAAATAGGGCTACGTGGCGAGGCCCATTTGGGCCGACCTGCCTGTCTTGTGACTGCCTTTGTTGTGGTTCTTTTTGTTGTTGTTTATCCCAATGAAGGGGAGAGAAAAAAATGTATTTTCACATGACTCATTTGGGCCCTGCAGGACTTTGGGAAGTCGGCAGCTGTTGCCACAGTCGTTGCCGCTGTTGACATGGCCCGAGTGAGAGAACCTCTTCCAAGTGCTGTAGAGCAGGCTGCCAAAAGGACAGCAGTGACGGCAGTACACATTCAACCTGTCCAGGAGCAGGTAGATGCAAAGGAGATGTGCAATAGCTTAACATCCTCCCCTTACCTTTCCTGACACACCACCGAGATGCATGCTTTAGCCAACACTTAACAAATACTAGCAAGTGTTCCACCGAAGCATGCATTAATGATATCAGAAAGCACTGCAGTGTGAAAAAACAAACAAACCGCCCTTTGCCAAAGGGGCTGAATGATCCACCATTTTAAAAAAAAAGTTTATGAAGGGAATCAGGCAACCCTTTTAAGAGCATTCTGTACAGATGGATCAGAATCAGTTTTACTAATCACAATAAAAACATTAAATAATATCTAGATATGTAGACAGCCGGTTAATCCATATACTGACAAAGGTGTTCCTGTATTTAACATGTTTTCTCCCCCTACGAAAATTAAAATAACATTTTCCTAGGCTTATGTCCTTGATTTGCCATGGGGTGCGTATATGTGTGTGTGTATTTAAAGACTATTGCTTGAATTAAATGTTAAGGTTTTACTTTCTTTCTTTCCACCACCTAAATCAGATTAAAAAGGAGGCTACTATAGTAGTTACTAGTGCTACGGGAAAAGCCAGAGAACAAGAGGTAATATCAAGAACTAGAGAAGGAGTTGCTACTAGACAAGAACAAATACACATCACTCAGGAAAAGGTGAATAACCCATGCTCACCCCTGGGGAAGCCACATCCCCTTTCTCATTTTCAAGTCTCATAGTCACTTGTCAGTGATAAACCATGTGTCCCCTTTCCCTTCCTTCATTTGTCATTACAATAACGAGCTCCATAATAGAATGCATGTGCCTATTATGACACCACTCTTTCAAGGCCTACTTCATTGGTCAAATTTGTCATTGCTAACATTCACCTCAGTCTTTCTAGATCATGGCTAATCTGTATATGTATCTTCATCAGACAGGCATGATTTTGCCTGTAAGCTATGAGTTCACATGGGTGTTTCATTGATTAGATAAACAGGAGCTTTGTTTTGTGCTAATTGTCATGGCTAGACTTGAGAGAGAGAGAGAGAGACATAAAAGTAGTTCTGTGAACCCAACATGGCTGCTGTGAGCTCATTTGCCTTGAAACATGGCCTCCCACACTTCTTTTCTCCCTTGACAAGCAGCTTTTGAAACTGAAGGGAGTTTCGAAGGAAGGGTGTGTTTCCTTGTGGGAAACCGCTGTTAAAAAGAAAGGAAAGACAACTGCTAATTGCTCTAGGCCACCACATACCTCAAGTCATGAGTCTGATAGCTCTTGTTTTGTTGGCCATTTCTTGTGTACTTACCTTGTGGCTGAATACAAGCTTCCCCCTTCTCCTCTGTGAGTTGTATCTTGTGTACCATCATCCTCCATCTGTTGCGAAGTCCTCTATAGTGGCACAGAGCTGACTCCAAAGCGGGTTCCATGTGAATATGTGACAATGAGATGGTTGTCTCCATGTTGCTGCTTGTTCATGGTTGCTTTGTATACTTGATATGCTCCAGAAGAACCAAACCCTGCTCCCTTGGATTGACTCCAGCTTTTAGATGCTTTACTGCAAAATATGCACTAGTGAAGAAAGAGCTGATAAAAAGTACTTTCAGTCCATATGACTTGAGGAAACTATTTGGTCTCTCTCTCTCTCTCTCTCTCTTCACAGTGAGACTCTATGGACGTACATGGGTTTATAATCATTTTGATTATAAGAAGCCCGAGGAGGGCACCTGTATCCTGGAAATATTTAGCTCTCTTACCCCTGTTTGTTTCACGTAGAAGGACATGTGGGGTTCTAGAATGCTGAAGAGAGCTCTCATATTTGGAGGGGAGAATACCCTGCAACAATTCGTTGTAGGTCTCGCTTGCTAAGCACAAATGAGATTCGCAGTACTGCTGACTCACAGCAGTTTCCTCAAGAATGTTCTTCTGCGGAAAAGTATTTGGTTGGATCATCTTCAGTAGGTTTCATATGGCAGCTGTAGGATTTAGTGGCTTCCACCGAAGCAATATGCCTGCACAATGATGTAACAGTAGAATGCGAGGGTTCCTGGGGTGCCTCTGTATTTGTTGGCTTCAGTCCAGCAGTGGGTTAAATTGATCTAATGCTTTTGATTTCAGTAGAGCACCTTTAGCCATTGAGGGGTATCTATACATTAATAAGGATTTTTTTTTTGTTCTGTTCAGTTTTTAGAAGAATTGATATAACTTAGCCTTTCTCTCTCTCTCTCTCTTCTGGAAACATCAGATTAAAAAGGAACCAGTGAAAGTTCCAGTCCCCAAGGTCATAATTGCTGCTGACACAATTAAGGAACAAGAACAGATTTCAAGGGCAAGAGAAGAAATTTCTACCAGACGAGAAGAAATCCATATCGCTCACGAAAAGGTGACTATCACTTTTTAAGATATGTACTTACTTTGTAGATGCCCTTCTTTGTCCATTGTTTTTTTTTTTGTCCCTTTGCTTTCTTGTGACGTGTACCATGATGGTCTAAAACTGGATGATCCAATGAGCACAGACGTTGTCTATACTTTAGTGCAATTCCGTTCTAACCAAAATGCTGATAATTTTAAGAAGAATCCTGAATATTTTTTGACGACCAGAGCCTTCCGTATCAGAGCTCTGTGGAGTGGGTGGGTGTGTTTTCGAAATGAATATACTTAGAATATTCCCCCTTTTAAAGGATGTTTATTGCTGTTGTTGTACAAGGCCCAAGTTGGGGGGGGGGAGCCAACATCAAGATTCACAATTGATCCACTGAAATTCACTAAATGCTTTGTCCAGTTAAAAATACCCCACTGGTTTAACTGCTGTTGCTGGACCTTCTTTAGTGCCTTGGGAATTAGCCTGGCAGAGGCTCAAAGGAAGAGCATGTGGTGTTGGGCTAACAAACCAGGCTGAGGTCTACAAATGGAGAGATGGTGTAGAATCAGTAACATGGTTTGGCTTTCAGTTCCAAAAAAAACCATGAGATCCTTCCCAGGATCTCATGTTTCCTTTCTTTCCACCTGGGTCTCAATCATGATCGGAGCTTATAAAAATTACTTATTTGGACTATAGCATTTAGAATCCCACAACCAGGAGGGCCATGTTGGCCATGAAATTCTGGGAACCATAGGTGAAAAAAAGCAACCTTTCCAAACACGGCTCATGAAGGGATTACTGAAATTAACCTTTTGGTTTAGGGGTGGGTTGTCTAGTCTGTGTCATCTTGCATGTATTTGGTCGCCTTCCTTCTGCCCAATTTTTGTATCTCTTTTTATACACTCTTTCCCTTAACATATGCATTTCCTTTGCAATTCCCCCCCTATGTGCTATGCACCATCTTCATGTTTGTTTGTTTTTTCAATACAACTTTCCCTAAAACATATGCTTTTACAAGAAAGCTGCAAAGTGTACAGTGAAAAAGAGGGAGCTATGTCCTGAGCTGTAGCTTCTCATCTGGGAAGGGCGTATTAGGTCAGCTTGTTTAAAAATGTCGATCAGATAATATTCTTCTCTTTGGCTAGCAGTGACATATCTACAGTACTTAGCCCTCCCTGCCCCCCAGATAACCCTTGTACTCTCATTAACCTGTGGAAATGAATAAGAAGGCCCTTTTAAGCATTCAGTGAAAGGAATCTTCCATTTCCCTACATTCAACAAGTAAATTGCCATATTGCCCCTTTTCTCTTTCAAAGTGTGGTGTAACTCTGCTAATTGCAAACCCCCCACCCCCATAGAATTAAGATGCAAATACACACCAGCACTGCCCACATATAATACTAATCATAGGGGCTGGATAGAATCGTTATTATTTCTGCCTCTCCATCATCCTTTATGCTTTGCCAGTCCCTCTCTGCTTCTCCCTGCTGTCTGGATAAACGTTTTTGCAGCATCATATATATATATAGTATATATACAATGACGACACTTCTCTTTTTACCGCAAAAATCAGACTAGGAAAGAAGTGGTGAAGCCTGTGAAACCTTCTGTACCTAAAGTAGTAATTACCACTGATAAGGCCAAAGTACCCACCACAGTAGTAAAAGCTCCAGAGGGAATTGTTACCAAACAGGAGCAACAAGCCTACCTTATCCAAGAAAAGGTGAATGGTCATGTGATATGTAGTCATTCCTGTCCTCATATCCCATTCTGACACTGACATTCTCATCTTTCTCCAATGAAATATACTAACTTCTTAACATCCTTTACTGGTTTGTACTCCTTAAGAAAAATGGAAAACAGTGTTCCTTTTACGTCCTGTGCCCTAATATATTCTCACCTTCCCTTGCATAATAATATTCGGAGCAGTAAAAAGAATCATATACTAAATTACATTCTTAAATCTCTTGTGTTTAATTGGCCCGTGAGATAATAACCTAGCCTCAGTATTTATCCACTCCAGAAGCTGGGCTGCTCAGCAAGGCACAAAGCCTTACTATTCCTTTAATGCTGTTAACCCTTTCCCCCAAGCTATATATTCCCCTGCCATCTCTCATGTTTGTATCTTTTTGCCTGAGTGGTTCTCTAACACAAACCTTTTGTTCTTGCTGCAATCAATGATCAGATAAGAAAAGAGGCTGAGAAAAAAATCATAGTGCCGGCAGTCGTTGCTGTTGAAAAACGCAGGGAGCAGGAGAAAGTGTCAAGAACTAGAGAAGAAGTTGCTGCCAAAAGAGAACAAATCCATCTAGCTCACGATCAGGTGAACAGAATTGTCCTTAAGTGCGCCATTCACTGATAAAAATGATTTTGAGCTCTACAGAAACAGCCAGGCAGATGGCTACTATTTGTGTTCTGGCATAGCATTTTATAGAAGTTGCTTTGAAAAATATGTATTGTTTTTCTTAAATGATAGATAGATAGATAGATAGATAGATAGATAGATAGATAGATAGATAGATAGATAGATAGATAGATAGATAGATAGATAGATAGATAGATAGATAGATAGATAGATAGATAGATAGATAGATAGATAGATAGATAGATAGATGGGATTGTACTGTAAATTAATAATATAACCCATACTATCTTGGTCTTTACACGCCAGCACTACAGAACATTCTGGGCTTTCACTTTTCCACTGCAGCATTTTGCTGGTGAAAAGAATCCATTTGTGAAACCAGTTGGATTCTCTCCTATGTGATTAAAAAAACTCCAGTCAGTATAGGGTTTGATCACAATATTCGTGTTAAGGATAGACCTCTTGAAATCAATCAGCAAGCTAGTCATGACTAACTTAACTCTGATTGATCTCAGTGGGCCTTGTTTAAGCATGAATAAACCTAAACCCAACCCATTAATTCAAAGCAAAAAAGTAATTCTCCATGAGGCACTTCCTGCACTTATAATGAGATGACAGTGAAGCTCAAGGAATCTTGTAATACTTTAATTAGGAGCCAAACCACAAGATCAAATTATGTGGAAATTGAATCTCTGAGCCAGGAGTAACTTATCATTTATTTCCTCCTGTCAAGATGTTTTTTGGAAAATTTTACCCCATGTCACATGCAGTTGTGTAGAAGAATATTTGGTTTTGGGCCGCGCAAAGTCTTTTTAAAATATGTGTTGCAAAATTACCTGTACAACTCTGAAATGCTAGCATATTTGTGTACATGTTTTTGTCTGTAAATCTTTGTATGCCTCAAATATGCCATGTTAGGATTTCAGAAAATGCTGCTCTTCTATATATGCATAAATATATACAGGTGTTTAATAGAAATATATATGAATTCCTGTCTTCAGATACAGTGCTCCAACTTTTTATATGAGACATACTGTATTTATGCATCTGTCTGAACTGTAACAGTAGATGCTTCCTTCTTCCATATGTAGATATCTTAAAGAGTATTCAATCTATCTTTGAGAAAAGGAGTTCCAGAATACATAACACACTAAGCTACAAGTATCAGAGAGTTTATCAGCTGCAAATATGGGAAAAGGAAGTACACTACTGTATAGAAAGTTAGCAAAGCAAGTGTTTTGTGCTTATGTTCTCTGTGCTAGCCATTCTGTGTCATTAACATGGCTATGTGTCAATGTTCTGCAAACGTTATAGATTGCTGTCGGCAAAAGGGCTGAAGCTGTAGCCACAGTTGTTCACGCTGTTGACCAAGCACGCGTTAGAGAACCGAGAGAGCCAGATTATGCTGAAGAAGCTTATTCTCAACAGGCGACTTTGGAGTATGGCTATAAAGAGCAAGCTGTAGGAAGGCGCGTTGTTGAGCTTTCCCCCGAGCGTCATGTTGTCACCAAAGCAGTGAAAACGGAGGAGGTTCACGTTCCTCCAGAGACACGCGTGGCAGCTGCCAAGAAAACAGAAATGGCCGTTTCGACACAGGTTAGGCTGCCGTTTGAAACCATGCTGCCGTTTCCAATGGCCGCTAAGCACCTTTGCTTTTTTTCTTGTCTTGTTCCCACCTTGGCAAATGGGGCCACATTCTGAACAAACATTTTATTGGTTAATGTAGATTAAAAGGACTGCAGAAACGGCTGTTGAAAAAACTGTCCATGTGGAACATCCACGTCCCCGTACAGCAAGCCCTCATTTTACCGTTTCAAAAATTGCTGTTCCTAAACCAGATCATACTTATGAGGTAAGAGGAGGAGGAAGGGTGTGCCAGGCAAGCCACGCAGGAGATCCACTACTGCCCGTATCTTCTCCGTGTAGGGTGCTGTACAAAGAGCTCTAGGTGGACCAAAGCCATGGGTCGTTCTATAGCTGTGCGCAACTGGCCTCCCTGAAATTCCCCACACATTTTGTGGGCTGAGAAGTGTCAGGGGAGGGGGAACAGTTTCTCCACATTTCTCCAGAGAAAGGAGAAATCCTTCAACGGTTTTTCAAAGGCAGCAAAACTTTGCCTTGTTTTTATTTCTGAGGGTTTTTTTTCCCTCCATGTTTGTTTTTTTATTGTTCACTTGTATTTTTATTTTTCACCCTGCCAATATATATATATGGCAACTTCAGCAACTGAGCTGATACCCTGGCCACCTTTCAGCTTCTTCCACAATGTCCTCCACTGTGTGTTGTTCCAGGACACTGGGTAGGAAGTGGCTGGGAAGCAGCCGTTAGAAACAACAACAGCAACAACAGCAGCAAGCAGCTAGGGGAGAGACTGACCTCCCCTTGCAATGTTGTGTCCAGCTCCAGAGGAAAAATGATGGAACTCATGCTGTGCTACAAGTTGGGATCAACATTTTCAGGGGCTTGACCTCCCTGTGACAAAACCTTCCCTTTTTCAGTCTCACTCCGAGGGCTTGTAAGAATTTCTGTGGGTGATATTTTTGACCTTACCTTGATTGTGTAAGGTGTTCGCCCTTTCCCCTTTCGATAATGTGTGTGTTTGTCGCTCTCCGGCTTCACTGGCCGGCTGCCCCTCTTGATCTGAGAAAGCCCTGTGCGAAAAGTTACCTTGTGTACACCTTCTGGTGTCTTTCCCTGGGCTGGACACTTCTCACTGAAGAGTGAGAAGCTGGAGAGGCTGCCTGCTACCCAGGGATGGGGACTCGAGAGTCGGGAGTCACTGTCAAGTCAGACTTAAGTCACCCCGGTGACTCAATTCTGACTTGACACATTTTGGGGGTTTTGTTTGTTTGTTTGTTTGTTTTGTCCCCAATGACTTAGATGCAGTTTGCGACTCGGAACCCACCCACCTCATCCCTTTTTTTTCTGGGGGTGGGGAAGCTTGCTTTTAATAGGGACTCGGGCTTATGACTTGGGACTTGGTACCAAAGTCTCGGACTTAGACTTGATGCCAGAGACTCGGACTCAGACCCAAAGACTTGGCCAACGTTCCTGCTGCCCCTACAGAGGTGATTGCTCAGTGAAAGCCCTCACCTTTTCACATCTGTCGTGACCTCCCAGGCCATGTGAACACTAAGCACTAGCATGGTGAGCCTGACCCATGAGAATTTCCACGAGGTTTCTCTTCCTCTGCATTTCTTTTCAAAACAAATTACTTTTCTGCCAAGCTAAAAAAAGAAGGGTACGAATTCTGATGGGAGGAACGTTTGGCACAGCTCTAGATCAATCCCATGTCTAACTCTGAAACATCAGAAGATGTTATAAGTATAAACTGTTTATAATAGGAAGAATCTACCCTATCAACCAACAAAACAGCCTCCGTCAATCCCCCTGAAGATCTCCTTTGGAAGATTTGGGGAGGGGGGTTTATGGATCTCTTTGGAGCAGATTTGGACTAAATACCAAGAGCTGCAGGATGAGGAGAGGAAGTGAGGAGACGTGGCTTCTCTCCTGCAATATTGGACTGTTTTCTGCTAATTGCATTATATTAGTGCAAATATATTTCCATAAACCGTTCGGATCAGCTTGGGAGGCTGGGATTATATTGCTCCAGGACTAATTTTTTAGAAAAAGCTCTTATCCAGAAAGATGAATAAAAAAAAAGGAGTAGGAAGATGAAAAGAATTACTGAATCAAGTGCTATATGCCTGGCATACCCCTTTCCTTACTCGAAGGGCAGAGAGTTCTCTCAAATTGCTTCCCCATCCATTAATCAAATAATTCAAACAATTATATTATTTGTTCTTTTATTTCAGTAGTTCTGCTGCATACTAAAATATCTATGAATTAACATAATGGACATACATAATCCAACCATATTATGCACTTCCCTTAAATACCTACATGCTTTTGCATTACTTTAACCTTACATTTCCGCCCCCCCCCCATTATTCCACATGATATTTTAATTAGTTATTTTACAGGCTTTATCATCTAATGATCCCATCTAATCTATTTTTAGAACACAGTTCTTTTGTGATCTCTTTACATTACATTTACATGCATGATTATTTAACCCTCAAATACTTGTAAACAGTGAGAAGAATGTTATGAAAGTCACCCAAGTTGGGTTTCAAATATTTTGTCTTTTAAAAACAAATGCAAAATGGCAATAAAATAGGCATTTTATGTCTGTTCTGCCTAATATAGTAAGTTAAAATAATTTGGGCATTTAAAATGAAAGTCAGATTGAGATCTTATACCATGTGTCTACATATTGATCATGATATCTTGGACAGTGTCATTTAAATTTATGTATAATAAGTCACATGGTCCTCTGCTTGTTTCTTCATAGCAAATGGTCGGTTCTAGTTCGCCAAAAGAATCCATCCTATGTCCTAATAAAAGTTGTTGGTCAACACAACTTTTTGTTGATTTTTGTAGATTAGTTTGGAATTTAAATATGAATGATGCAGAATTCTCTCAAACTGTATTATGGATCATGTCGGATTATTAGAACGGTACATGTATTTGCAAAAATTAGGGCTCTTGGCAAGAACCTTACAAACTGAGGACACAAAAGGAATTTCTGATTTTGACATTTCCGAAACTAACCGTTCAAATAACCACGTGGTGCTGCTTTCTACCATTTTACATCTATTTGCCCGGCTAATACCGAGTGCCAATTAAAAACAAACAGAAAAGAACCCAGCAAAGTGCAACGCTGTTAACTCTTTGTCTCTTGGGTCGCTTAGGTTTCAATAGCAGGATCTGCTATAGCGACTCTGGAAAAGGAGTTGTCAGCAACTTCTGTTCCCAAGATCACCCGACCGGTGAGGCCTCCTCTTGCCAAGTCTCCTGAACCCAGAGCGATGCCAGAGAAAGTAGTCTCCCCACCGTTTCCTTTCGTAGAGACAGCTGCCGACACCTATGAGAGGCGATACGGTACCGAAATGAAAAGGGAAATAGGTGTGAGCGTGGCAGCTGGCCTGGTGCGGGAGCATGAACACATTGAATTAATGCAAGAAGGAGAACCAGAGGTTTGTCACGAAGCCCCCTTTGAATCATCTCCACTTGCATCCAGAGTAACCCCGGCGTGTTTTCATCTTTTCTTCATTACCACTCTCTTTCCCCTCTTTTAAAAATCTCCCACTCTCCCTACTGACCTTTGTGTACCATGGTTTTGTGAATTCTTTTGGTCTTGCCCATGTACCTCTAAGATCCTAACACCATTTTCTCATAGCAAGCGGCAGAGAAGAACAGATGCGGAACCTCTGTCTTATCCCCTTCTTGTGCATGCTCCCGTTTCCTTTCTCAACCTTTTGGAGCACCTGCTAACTCTCTCTTTTTTAAACATCTCTAGGTGATTGAAGCTGCCCGGGTTCCTGAGCCAGCAGAAGTTCCTGCCACACCTCCATCCATCGTATCAGTAAGTCCTCAGATTTTTGACGGTATACAGGATTTGTACTGTTCTTCCTGTAATCCGTTGCCTCGTCTCTTCATCAAAATGTGATGCAGCTCCACTGCCATCTAGCGTTTATAAGTTGACCAAACAGAAAATTACTCTTACATGCTGACGGAAGGGTATTTAAATATTGGTCGTATGCTCACTGGCTGTGGATCCTACCTTGGGTAGCTATTGGGGTGTTCCCCCGCCCCATTACGGAATATGAAGAGTTGTAGAAAGAGTAGCCGTGTTAGTCTGTGCAAGCATTCTAGGTGAAAACAAAATAAAATTGAAAAGGAAAAAAAAAAGACAAAAATGTGTTGGCACCTTAAAAACTGACTTTTATATATTTTTTTTAATGTGAGCTTTCGTGGACAGCTGCGCTTCATCAGACAAAAGAGTTCTTATGTCTAATAAAGTGGACTTTTCCACAAATGTTCACATTAAAAAAATATAAAAGTTAGTCTGAAAGGTACCACGTTTTTATCTTTTTTAAAAACTTTTTTTAAAATTTGGTTTTCACCTAGAATATGAAAAGATAGACAACTGTGTTGCCCATGTGCAAAGTCTTTTAAATGCCCATGCATAATAATACCTTAACAGAAGCACAGAAATATTTGTGACATCTTAGCGGTCCACCAAAAAGTGTTACCACCCCAATTTTTCATTCTGCACTTGGTCCACATGGCTGTGTATCTTGTTTTGTTTTGTTTTGTTTTCCTGTGAGGAATGTAGCAAACAGATTGAATAAAGACCTTCCAGTTTCAGAGCACCTTTGATATGATTTAGATGTGTTGTGGGGGAAAACCAAAGGCAATAAACCACAGGCAGAAAGCAGAGCAAAAATGAGTGAACCGACCCCTTGAACTTTCATGATTTGTTAGAAACCCACAGAGTGAAATCACAATTACAACTGGCCACAGGAGATAGCAGAAGCCCAAGAACTGTAAAAGAGCCAACTGATTTTAAACATGGAAAGTCAGCACAGCCACGAAGCTTCTGAAAATGTGCATAATTTTGCTCTCCAGGTCCTGAAAGATGTGACTGTCATGGAAGGAGAGTCTGTGACGCTGCAATGTCGCATCTCTGCATATCCAGCCCCAACGATAGCATGGTACAGAGAAGACTACCGTATTGAGAGCTCCATGGACTTTCAGATCACCTTCGAGGCGGGAGTTGCTCGCCTTGTGATTCGAGAAGCTTTTGCAGAAGACAGTGGAAGATTTACTTGTACGGCTACCAATGAGGCTGGAAGTGTCAGCACTTCATGCCACCTTCTTGTACAAGGCAAGTACAGAAAAAAATTATATGTATATATATACACACACACACATATAGAGCCAAGCTGAATAGCAATAACGGTTAGATGCCCTGATCATCATTATCCCAAACTGGACCTTCCTCAAAACAATCCCTCTCCGATCAATATGCAAAATGATTCCATAATGTGCCAAGGCAGTGTTTCAATGATGGTGACGATGACAATGATGGGGATGACGATGTAGTGACTTTGGGCCATCCCAGAATGATCGGTTTGAAAACCAATGTTTCAAGTGAGTTCAGTTCAACTGAATTTAATCTGCCCAACTGAAGGCTATTACATTAAAGAAGTGGCCAGGTTTTTAGCAGGACATATGAACCTACGTAAATGGCACTGTAGGAATGCGTTGGTTAAGGTGGATCTCTTTTGGGCAGTGTAAATTGCAGGTTGGGTTCCTTCTGAGGTGGGCCATAGTAGGAAGCAAGGGGTTCTGTACTCACATTAGGATCCCAGTGTGGATGAAATCTGCTGTATGGCTTTGTGAAGGCTAATCTTCTTTGGCGTTACGGAGCACAAAATGGTAGGATGAGCATGTTCTTATGGAGTCCACCTTCTAGTGTCAAGACACAATCTGATCTGGACCGATTGCAATGTACTTAGGACCAGTGAGCATCGACCCTGCTGTCCTCCTCCAAATCAAGAAATATATCAGCTGGATAATGCATAATCTCTTGTGATAAGAACATGCAGTGGCAAGCCTCAGGTTCACACTTTTCATTCCCTCCAGCTCACCAGTTTATATACAGCAAAACATGGTCTAAAAACAATTTGTTCTCCATATTTGGGGCAGAATGTGAAGAACTGGTCCTGGAAAGCTGGGGATAGAGAGAGGAATTTGAATTTGAAACGTGTATCTACTTGTCTTCACTCTATTAAATCATTACACCTGAACTAGATAAGCCACTTCCTCAATTTTCCATAACTCTCACTGATTCTTCATGTTGTAACTGTGCCAGTTCCCCATCATGCACTGTATTGTGAGGCTGTGGTGGTGTTTAAGTGATAATAATGACTGTTGTTTTTTTTTTAATAGTCTCAGAAGAATTTGAGAGCAAAGAAGCTGTTTCTACAAAAATGGTCACAGAACAAAAACGGTAATAATTGGTTTAAACTGTTAACATCATGGTCACCAGCTTTCATTCTTGTCACCCAATGGGTCACTGTATTTACCTCCCCCTTGCTTGTTTCTTTAGCTATGTGGAGTCAAAAGATATAACAATGGCTGAAGTCACAATGGCTGCTGAAGAGGTATCTGGAGAAGCTGCAGCTCCATTTTTCATAAGAAAACCTATTGTCCAGAAGTTAATTGAAGGTGGATGTGTCATTTTCGAGTGTCAGGTTGGGGGCAACCCAAAGCCACATGTTTACTGGAAGAAAGCTGGGCTTCCTCTTACTACAGGCTACAGGTACAGTACGAATTTTACAATACAGTGGTGCCTCGCTTAACGAGCGCACCGTACAACGACGAATCCGCATAGCGATCCCCTTTTCGGGATCGCTAATGCAGAGGCATAGCGTCGGTCCCTATGGCAAAAACTCGCATAGCGACGATCAGTAAGCGTTTCGCTTACCGATCCTCGCTTTGCGATGCCCGCAGATCAGCTGTTTGGCGGTTCTAAAATGGCCGCTGGACGCCCGAAATGGCCGCGCGCAGCGTTTTTGCGCCCTCCCCTCGCTTACTGAGGGCGTGGAAATGGCTGCCGCTATGGAGGAAACTTCGCTGAACGGTAAGTTTAGGGCCCATTGGAACGGGTTTTTATGTTCCGTTTAGCGATGTTTTCACATAGCGAGAGTGTATTCAGAACGGATTAACCTCGCTATGCAAGGCACCACTGTAGTGTGCCATATCTGCCCTGTTTAAGATGCTGATGCATAAAATAATCTGTATGCTGTATAGTTCTGTCCAAGTGTTGCAAGCTTATATGTGAAATAAAATTAGATCCCAAAATGATATATCAATGCAAGTTCAGTGTGTCATACTTAATCCCAGTCTTCAGAAAAAGTCCAGGGATGGTACAGTTTTAGAATGCAGGGTAAGGTAACATGCATATGAAAAATATGCTGTGGGTGGGTGGCTGTGAGGTTGGGCAGAAGGCAAGGTTGGGATGTTCTTAAATCTGACCAGATTTTTTTTTAATGTTTGGGACCTTGATCTGAAGAGGTGTGGTTTAGGAAAATTTTCTGTATAGGGGGAGCACTCACTGGCAACGCCTCCGCCCCATGCTTTGGGAAGTGTTTGCGGAACCATTCGGACGTCTGTGCATCTAAATTCAGCTTTGTGAAGCAGCCCACTTCAACTTCTTACATGATAAACTTGCCCTGAGGGCTGCGTAAGATGCTCTTACTTGCGCTGCTGAACCTGTTAGACTTTCAAATTCATGCTTTTGTAATTCAGTGAGTTATGTCATTGAGTTCTTCATGGCTTAGGGGAGTTCTTTTCCATGTTCTTAAAGGTACAAAGTGCTTCATAGAAAAGAAACCGGGGAATGCAGACTTGAAATTTCAATGACTTTTGCTGATGATGCCGGAGAATACACAATTGTTGCTCGTAACAAACACGGGGAAGTTTCTGCATCAGCTTCTTTACTCGAAGAAGGTACATGAAGGGAAATTCCTTCAACAGCATGCGTAGTGAGTGCACTGGGGGAATTGGACCTGGATCCAAATCTCTGGGTTCAAATCCTTGGACCCGAGTTCAGATCCGCACACAGCCGTGAAACTCACTGAGTGACCTTTGGCTAGTCACAGCCTCTGAGCCTGACTGACCTTACAGGGTTGTTGAGAGGATAATGTGACAGGGGAAGACCCACCTATACTGCTTTCAGGTTGATGGAGGAAGGGTGAGATATAAGTAGACTTCATAAGCTATAGTTAAATATGGCTGTGAAGGTTAATGTATATGTAACAGGATGATATTAACTACTCTTAGGTATTGATCATACCCAATGACTTGTCAAAAACATAAGAACTATGTTCATACTAATGAAAATTTGTTGTGCTTGTCTACCACACGTCTGGTCCCTGCTAGTTTCAATACTAAGTCCAAGTAATTTGGCAAAGTCACAAAAGCCACATAATTCACTTATGAGTCCCAATAAAATGCAGGGGATCTGTTGTTTTATATTATATATCCACTGTGCCCATCCAAAGCTGTTGGAGCACAAATTAGTGAGTCAGAAAGGAGTTGCTTGAGACACTTACCCCCTCTTACATTCAACCTATTATTCAGAGAACATACAGCTGCTTCTTTCACTTTTATATTTACTTTTATATAGTCTTTCCCCTACTCTCTTGAGTTTTAACTGAATCCCCAGTCCCCAACCCACCCATCCTCTCTCTTCTCTCCCCACCCTCATCAGGCAAAGCTGAAACTGTGATCATGTGGAGAAATGGATTGCATTTTGGACCATTTGTGGAGTAGTTGGGTGCAAGCAAAGAAAACAAAATGTATGGGGAAATTGCACTCCAGCCCAACCTCCATCTGTGCCCAAGCTGGTCCTCTCTGGTTCAGCAGGAGGGCTACTACTTTTGGGGGGTTGGGATGGAGCAATTCCTCAACAGATGGAATGGTTGCTTTAAGGGAGACCCCTCCCTGCAAAGCAAACATTTCCAGGGTGGTCGGACATGCGCTTTTCCCACTGTCCAATTGCACCCCGAGTGGGTAACGTGACAATTAGGAGCCGTACAACAGCTTGCTAGAACAAGTGTGTTTTCTCTCCCTTTAGCTGATTATGAGGTTTATCTAAAATCCCAAGAAGAAGAACTATATAGAACCCAAGTGACCGCCTACGTGCAAGAGCCGAAAGTGGCTGCGGTGGCCCCACCTACACTGTATGCTGACTATGAAAAAGAATATGAAAGAGAACAAGCACTCATTCGGAAGAAAATGGCAAAAGATACAGTGCTTGTCCGGACTTTTGCAGAAGAACAGGTGAGCCACTTAGAGTAAAATCATTTAAAATGTGAGGTGAGACACACCAATTTCGCTTGTCTCCTTTCTCCACTTCACGAGCGGTCATAAGCAGTGGGATGAGACAGTTTCCTTTTTGTTTCTTTTTAAAATAGGAATTCCACATTTCTTCCTTTGAAGAAAGGCTTATCAAAGAAATTGAATACAGAATTATTAAGACTACCCTCGAAGAACTCCTTGAGGAAGATGGAGAAGAGATGGTGGTGGACATCTCTGAATCTGAAACGGTTGAAGCAGGATTTGAACTGCGGTTAAAGAATTACAGGATCCTTGAGGGAAGTGGAGTGACCTTCCATTGCAAGATGACTGGGTATCCTTTGCCCAAGGTGAGCATATATATATATCTTATGGTGTTTTTATGCTGATTTATTGAAATGACGTTCATATAAGAGACACTTATTCATTTTCCTGACTGATTGTAACTTACAAACCCTGTTTACAAAAGTCACGGAAGTTTGCCATCAAACTGAATCATCTGAATACTGTTTATAGCAGCTAGATGAAAACAGCTGTAATTTTGAGAAAGTGATTATAATAGTGTTTTTGTTTATGCTGTGTTTTATATTATTTTTAATTAACTGTCAGTAAATAAAAGAAAAAGGAAGCACATTGTTCCATACATGTTCATGTTTCTTTTTATCAAAGCTATATTTATGTTCCTAATTTGAAATATTGTTATGTTCCAATTTTCCAAAACAATTAAAACAGTCCTCAACAGAGTATGTAGTGAAAATTCCACCTACAAAGATATTGGCTGGAATCCTATGAGCATCCACATAAAGATTTCATAACTTACTGGGGCTAATTGTGGCTAATTGACAAGGTGCTGGAGTGCATCTCATTTGCACAGTTAGACACTTGACCAAGCACAAAACCTAGACATGCCCTGACACCTTTTCATCTAGCCACAATTAGCTGTAGCAAATTGCATAAACCTTACACAAAAACTAATAAGATTCCAGCCAATACATGTAAGCATGTGTTTAGAAGTAGTGCTTCTTCAGATGGTGAAAGACATCTACTGTATGTCTCATAACATGTAATTCTCCTTACTATTGTATCTTGACTTCCACTGTTGTTTGTTCAGTGGTTGGTCATTGGAAAGCAAACATGTGCTTCATTTACAAATCTAATTACTGAGGCACTAACCTCTGAAGAAACCATCTATATGCATTACTTATTATGTCTGCTTTAATATGTAGAACATTCTCCTTCCCACCAGTCACATTTCTTTCTTTCTTTCTTTCTTTCTTTCTTTCTTTCTTTCTTTCTTTCTTTCTTTCTTTCTTTCTTTCTTTCTTTCTTTCTTTCTTTCTTTCTTTCTTTCTTTCTTCCTTCCTTCCTTCCTTCCTTCCTTCCTTCCTTCCTTCCTTCCTTCCTTCCTTCCTTCCTTCCTTCCTTCCCTCCCTCCCTCCTTCCTTCCTTCCTTCCTCAAATATTTCAATAATGCAGATTGCATGGTACAAAGATGGCAAGCGCATCAAACACGGAGACCATTACCACATGGAGGTCTTGTCAGATGGCAGAGCTAGCTTGCGTTTACCTGTTGTCTTCCCTGAAGATGAAGGCATTTATACTGTCTTTGCCAGCAATGTCAAAGGGAATGCCATATGCTCTGCAAAACTATATGTTGAGCCGGTTGGACCAACTGGGTCTCCAGGTTATATCCCATCTCCTGAAATGATTAGAAGATATCGGTAAGAATAGGACACAGTTATTATGGGGCTCTTCCAGCAGGACAAGATTAGCTTGGGGATAATGGCTTAGAATGATTACCTATAATGATTGCTCGCAGTGTTTTGTTAAATACGACTGACTGTTCCATAATGACTTTTAAATCCCTGGGAGAGAATAAGTTTGACTTTGTAGAAATCTTCCACTGCTCTGTTGTTTGAGTGCATCGGCAGTGATTTAAGCACAAGACGTTGCCTACAAAAGGTCTCACACCATGTTTTTGGCCTTGCATCTGATTGTCCTTGCTTAAAGGACATCTGAGTTTTGGACATTGATGTCTAAGCTCCATTTTCCTCATGATGACTTGGCTCTTGAGACCCTGGTTATTCAGGAATCTCCCTGCTGGGAGACTAAAAAGAGTTGGTAGTTTTCAGGGGAGGCCATGCGACTGATCTGTTTGCTTAGCCAAAGGGGTAAGCCAGCTGAAATCCTGTTCCCTGACTGTCTCCTGTCAGATGTACAAGTAGTAACGTCAAATGGTCACAAAGTATGTTAAGATTGTCCTTCCTTGTAGTATTCTTCAGCTCTTCCGTTCTTCCCATTGCCTTTGTTTTTCCCCATTGTGTTCTGCGCTGCTGCAGAATGTTGCTTTCATTGACACTAGTTACTATACTTTCATTACTTTCACTGGTGTCATGGGCAGTATATAGCTATTTATTTTATTTATTCATTTATTTATTTGATTTTTACCCTGCCCCTCTAGACCATGTCTACTCAGGGCGGCTTACAAAATAAAACAAAACAGTATAAAAATATATAAAATCGTAAAATTACAAATTTCAATTTTCAATTGCTATACAGCACTCCAAACTAGAGATGGGGGTACTCGTATACTAATGCCCCCGCATAGCTGGAGTTAATGAGGGTCTGGCCCCACCATCCACTCACACGTCCGCTGCTGGCCCTGCTCTTCCTTCCAATCCCTCCAGGGCACTCGGTCAGCTAGCCACTCGTTAGCCACTCATAGGAAGATTCCCTCCTTCTGCCAGGACTGACTAGCCAACTGGGAGCTCCGGAGCAATTGGAAAGAAGAGTGAGGCTGGCAGCAGCAGACGCGCGAGTGGGCGATCCAGCCCCAGGGGGGCAGACCCTTGTTAGCTCCAGTTGCGCGGGGGTATTCATATTTTGTATACGAATACCCCCATCTCTACTCCAAACATATATGTTGGAGTATTATCTTAGGTGGAAAAAGCTCCGATATCACATGGGAAAGGAAGATTAAGTGATGTATGAATAATAAGACATATGCTATTCCCTTTTTGAGGCATTGAGCCAACATATATGTTGGACTCAGTGGCCTTACAGACCCCTTCTAACTTCATTATTTATTTGTTTGTTTGATTGATTTGATTTATATACCTCCCATCTGGCAGCCAAGACCACTCTGGGTTGTTTACAACAAGTAGACAACGCAACCAAGTAACAAAGTAATTCTATGATTCTATGAACCATTTTCATTGAAGTTGCTGTTCAAGCAAATGGAAGTTCATCCCATGTTGCCGAATTGTAGGTCGCATTGTTCAGACATCATTTCCTTTCTTTCCAGGTCTCTTTCTCCTCGGTCCCCAAGCCGTTCCCCTGCACGGAGCTCACCTTCACGCTCTCCAGCGCGCAGGCTGGAGGAGACGGATGAAGGGCAGCTGGAGAGGCTTTACAAGCCAGTGTTTGTTCTGAAGCCAACCTCGTTCAAATGTGCCGAAGGGCAGACAGCTAGATTTGACCTCAAAGTTGTGGGCCGACCAATGCCAGAAACATACTGGTTTCACAATGGTAAGAAAGATCCCGATGCATCATAAACTTCTCCACAAGTACAAAGATTCATATGACGGGGAAATAGTGCTTGTTCGAAAATAATACCTGTATTTCTTTGCGTAGGTCAACAAGTTCTCAATGATTACACCCACAAGATAGTGATTAAAGAAGATGGCACACAGTCCCTGATTATTACTCCAGCTACGCCTGATGATGCCGGAGAGTGGGTTGTAATTGCCCAAAACAGAGCAGGCAAAGCGTCCATCACAATGACCCTGACAGTGGAAGGTATTTATTCTGCTTCCTTGGGCCTCTGATTACAAAGACCTGCCTTAGTGTATTCTGCCAATAATGTGTCCTCTTGTTCTCTTTTGTTTTAGCTAAGGAACACTTAGTGAGACCAGTATTTGTAGAAAAACTGAAGAATGTCAGTGTCAGGGAGGGGAGTAAACTGGAAATGAATGTAAAGGCCAGAGGAAACCCTAACCCTGACATTGTGTGGCTGAAGAACAGTGACATCATTGTACCCCATAAATACCCAAATATAAAGTAAGCCTTATTTATCAATTTGAAATTATATTGATTTTGGTACATATACAATTAATTTGTTCTACTTTTAGTGGAGTAAAGTGACTTGAATGCATAGGCACAACATGTACAGGATCAAGTATGCAAACACATGAAAATACTAAGGCTCTGTAATGCTTGTCTCACAGTCAAAATCAATAAATTGGTGCCCAGAGGTTTTTTGGGTTTTTTTGCATCCTGAATCAATGACTACATAGTAATAGTACATGGATCTCCATCAGTATTAGCAAATAGGGTAGTAAGGGCACATTCCTTAGCAGGAACTTGTGCAGAATTCAGTGAAATTTTCCACCAGTATTTGTGAGGCTTCTTTCAAAAGCTTGCTTTTCACTCTCAAACAATATGGGACTCATCATCTACTAGATCCCCTCCCGTCTGACCTTCAAGAAACCACCGAAGGCTGAAGTTTTCAGAGGCCTTTGGTATCCCCTGTGATATTTTTGTGGACCCACATGGTTTCATCGAAGCTTTGTTTGCCTTTGCCTTAGGAGTTCTTTTCATTGATTCTTTAAAGCAGGCTTGTCCAACCTGCGGCCCGAGGGCCGCATGCGGCCCAGGTCAGCTCGTAATGCGGCCCAGTGCAATTTTTTTATTTTAAAAGAAATTCCAAAGTTTCAAGTTACACTGCCGGCGCTTGCGGCCGGAATGTGGCAGGGGCATGTCACAACAGTAGAGGGGGAGAGAGGGAAGGAAGGGGAGGAGACAGGGGGGCTGCATGATTGCATTGCGCTGTCCCCGTCAATAGGTGGACCCCCTCCCAGCCCCATAAAGCCGCCGGAGTCAAAGCTGGCAGCCTCTGCTGCCTGAGATTGCAGCTGCCGGTAAGCGCACTTGGAGCGGGGCTGCGGAAGACGGCTAGGACTGCCCCCCATGCGGCCCAAGCCAAATGCATGTGCGGCCCAAATGAACTTTTCATCTTCTAATGTGGCCCAGGGAAGGTGAAAGGTTGGACACCCCTGCTTTAAAGTAATTCATGGGTTTACATTGTGGGAAGGTTATCATTTTATTATTGTGGTTGTTTTTATTATTACTGTTAAACACCCATTTGTATCCTGGGCATGATACAAATTGAATTAATAGGGAGGGAGGGAGGGAGGGAGGGAGGGAGGAAGGAAGGAAGGAAGGAAGGAAACATTGTCATTGATCAAAATGCTCTATGAAGAACAGGGATTTACACTCGAACTCTATATTTCAGAATTGAAGGGACAAAAGGAGAAGCTGCCCTCAAAATTCAGTCCACGGTCAGACACGATGCTGCGTGGTATACTGCCACTGCCATCAATAAAGCCGGACGGGACACCACCCGGTGTAAAGTGAATGTTGAAGTTGAATTCACAGAGCCGGAACCGGAAAGGAAGCTCATTATTCCCAAGGGGACATACAGAGCCAAAGAAATTGCAGCACCAGAACTAGAACCTCTCCACCTGCGTTACGGTCAAGAACAATGGGAAGAAGGTGACCTTTATGACAAAGAGAAACAGCAAAAGCCCTTTTTCAAGAAGAAGCTCACCTCTGTCAGGCTCAAGCGCTTTGGGCCAGCCCACTTTGAGTGCAGGCTTACCCCCATTGGAGACCCGACCATGGTCGTGGAGTGGCTACATGATGGCAAGCCTCTGGAAGCTGCCAACAGGCTTCGGATGATCAATGAATTTGGTTACTGCAGCCTTGACTACGACGTATCCTATCCCAGAGACAGCGGAGTGATTACCTGCAGGGCAACCAATAAATATGGCACTGATCACACCTCAGCCACTCTGATTGTTAAAGATGAGAAAAGTCTTGTAGAAGAGTCTCAGCTGCCTGAAGGCAGAAAAGGTCTGCAGCGCATTGAGGAGCTGGAGAGGCTGGCCCGCGAAGGAGCTGTCACCGGAGTTATAGAAGACCAAAAAGTCAAACAGAAGCCAGAAATAGTTTTGTTTCCTGAGCCTGCAAGAGTCCTTGAAGGTGAAATTGCACGGTTCCGCTGCCGGGTGACCGGTTACCCACAGCCTAAGGTCAACTGGTATCTTAATGGCCAACTCATTCGTAAAAGCAAAAGATTCAGACTTCGTTATGATGGAATCTATTACCTTGATATTGTGGACTGCAAATCATATGATACAGGTGAAGTGAAAGTCACTGCAGAAAATCCAGAAGGTACCACAGAACATATAGTGAAAATTGAGATTCAGCAGCGGGAAGATTTCAGGTCAGTCCTTCGCCGAGCACCTGAACCTAAGCATGAAGCCCCAACGACGGAGCCCGGCAAGCTTTTGTTTGAAGTCCAGAAGGTGGACAAGCCGGTGGACAAAACAACCAAAGAGGTTGTGAAGCTCAAAAGGGCCGAAAAAGTTAGCCACGAGAAAGTGTCTGAGGAATCAGAAGAACTTCGCAGTAAATTCAAACGCAGAACCGAGGAAGGCTATTACGAAGCAATCACCGCTGTGGAGCTTAAGTCTCGTAAGAAGGATGAGTCATATGAAGAGCTGCTGAAAAAGACGAAAGAAGAACTTCTTCACTGGACCAAAGAACTGACAGAAGAAGAAAAGAAAGCCCTCATGGAGGAAGGCAAAATCACGATTCCAACCATCAAACCCGAGAAAGTTCAACTCAGTCCAAGCATGGAGGCTCCCAAGATACTTGAACGTATCCAAAGCCAGACGGTTGGCCAAGGAAGTGATGCTCATTTCCGTGTCCGTGTAGTAGGCAAACCAGACCCAGAATGCCAGTGGTTCAAAAACGGGGTGCAGATTGAGAGGTCAGATCGTATATATTGGTACTGGCCGGAAGATAATGTATGTGAACTGGTCATTAGAGATGTCACAGCAGAAGACTCTGCCAGCATCATGGTGAAAGCTGTTAATATAGCTGGTGAAACCTCAAGTCATGCTTTCTTATTAGTACAAGGTAAGGTACATTATGTCTCTTGTCCTTTGTCAAAAGGCTTTTGATTCCTTTGTTACAATGCTCAAAATGCAGAATGGGCCTCCTCACTCTTCAATCCGTTTCTGCCTTCCTCACAGCCAAGCAGCATATAGTGTTCACCCAAGAGCTGGAAGACATAACTGCTAAGGAGAAGGACTCCATGGCAACCTTTGAATGTGAAACCTCTGAACCTTTTGTCAAAGTGAAGTGGTACAAGAACAGTGTGGAGATTTCTCCTGGAGACAAATACAGAACACACTCTGACAGGAAGGCTCACTTCCTTTCGATACTAATGATCGGCAGAAGCGATGCAGATGATTATAGCTGTGCTCTGGTAGACGACGAGTCTGTGAAAACCACCGCTAAACTTACTGTAGAAGGTGAGGAGACTTTAACACACACACACTGTCCTTCGAGATTTTGCTTTTTCTTTCCTTTTTACCAGCGCTCTCTTTTCTAGTTTAGACATGAAATTTGGTTGGTCACAGACCAGGGATCTCAAACTGTAAGAAACCAGAAACTTCTTTCAAGGGGCCAGCCTCCATCATAGCCTGGTGATCTTTCTGCTCCAGCGCAATTAAACACTGGAACCATTTCTTTAGTTGTCTCAGGTTTGGGAAGCTCTGGCAGCAGTGCAGTGAGAACTGCAATCTAGAGGACCACTCTGATTCTGTGCATTTTGCCCTAGCCTGTTGTACACAGTAGATCTGATATCATGTAACTCCTCTCAGTTAAAACAAAGAAAAAAAGAAAGAAAAAATGAAAACACCTGGTTTTGTAATATGTATGCATATCTGCCCCCCCACCCCAGTACATGTACGTTCTTGGTCTGTGTGGTTGTTGCTAGTTATGTGGGTCCTCCCTCGAAAACTAGAGTGTATATAAGTTCTTCCACCCATCCTTTTGGATCTGTCACAAGTGAGAGCTTAGCTTTTGGAGGTGCCACACCTGGCTTTTTATCCAGGCATTTGAAGGCCTCACTCCTTCTTAATTTAATTTTTTCAGTATCCCTCTGTTGGTTGTTTTGGGTGTTTAATCTGTCGCTTTTATTTCTGCGAGGGACGTGGTGGTGCTGCGGGCTAAACCGCAGAAGCCTGTGCTGCAGGGTCAGAAGACCAGCAGTCGTAAGATTGAATCACGGAGTGAGCGCCCGTCTCTTTGTCCCAGCTCCCACCAACCTAGCGGTTCGAAAGCATGCAAATGCGAGTAGATTAATAGGGACCACCTCGGTGGGAAGGTAACAGCATTCCGTGTCTAAGTCACACTGGCCATGTGACCACGGAAAGATTGTCTTCGGACAAAAAACGCTGGCTCTATGGCTTGGAAACGGGGATGAGCACCGCCCCCTAGAGTCCGACACGACTGGACAAAAATTTTCAAGGGGAACCTTTACCTTTTACCTTTATTTCTGCCATCCTGAGAGTGATGCCTGTTAGATCATGTGGTTTTGGTTGGTTTTTCTTTTATCTTATGCTTACTGTTTTAATTGTTGCTTCTGTATCTGTGTTTATGTTTGGGTAGCTGCTGCCCAGTGTAGTGGCCTTGCACTAGTTGGGTGGGGTGCATTCAGCATATTTGTGTATATATGACACCCTGAATTCACATTTTGAAAGATGGAAGCAGCGTAAGTCAGGGTATACTTTCAAACCTAGTCTCTAAGAAATGCTTTGGAGTTTCTATTAAGTAACAAAAACCGGTTACTAAGATATATTTATCTGGATACAGGTGCTGTTGTTGAGTTTCTTAAAGAACTTGAGGACCTTGAAGTACCAGAATCCTTCTCAGGGGAACTGGAATGTGAAGTTTCACCTGAAGATGTGGAAGGGAAATGGTACCATAATGATGTTGAGATCACACCCAATAAAAAATACACAGTAACCTCACGGCGGGGTCGCCAAATCCTCACAGTTAAGGATGTTGGTAAAGAAGACCAAGGAGAATACAGCTTTGTGGCAGATGGGAAAAAGACCTCTTGTAAACTGAAGATGAAGCGTAAGTTGTAGAAACAAAGCAGTCTTCACCCTTTAAAACTGTCAGAGTCAACACTCCTGATCACATTTGTTAACGTCCTTTTTTTTTGTTTTGCTTTGTATTCCACAGCACGACCTGTCGCTGTCCTTCAGGGCCTTGCTGACCAAAAGGTCTGTGAAGGTGACATTGTACAACTTGAAGTGAAGCTCTCACAGGAGAACGTTGAAGGTGTCTGGATGAAGGATGGCGTCGAAATTCAACCAAGTGATCGTGTCCACATCGTAATAGACAAGCAGTCACACATGCTGTTAGTTGAAGATGTAACCAAGGATGATGGTGGAGCATACTCTTTTAACATCCCTAGTCTGCTGCTTTCAACAACTGGCCGTGTTACTGTCTACAGTAAGTACCTGTAGTTAGTAGACTGTATAGCAAGGTCACCCAGTGAGTTTCATGGTTCCGTGTGGTGACTGTCTCAAAACCCCAGCCTAATATTCTAAGCGCTAGTGCATCAACCTCTTTACACATACAAGCATTCAACATGGTTTTTATGTGACCTCTTGATTACAGTTATTAACTATCATTTGCAGGTGTGGATATAATCGTTCCTCTAAAAGATGTCCATGCGATTGAGGGCACGAAAGCAATCCTTGAGAGCAAAATTTCAGTCCCTGATGTCTCTTCATCTAAGTGGTACATCAATGATCAGCAAATAAAACCTGATGACCGTGTCCAAGCGGTCTCCAAAGGGACGAAACAACGGCTGGTGTTTAACAGGACATATGCCTCCGACGAAGGTCACTGTAAGCTGGTTGTTGGCAAAGTTGAAACTAGCTGCAATCTCACCATTGAACGTAAGTTTTCTTCAAGTTTGTGGGCATAGTTGAAACACATTCTGGTCATGCAATATCATGGTGATAATGGCACGCTTTCTCTTTGAAACAGAAATTCAAATCATTAAGGGTCTTCATGACATCACCTGCACTGAAACACAGAATGTCACCTTTGAGGTGGAGCTGTCCCACGCAGGGATTGATGTCACGTGGCACTTTAAGGACCAAGAACTCAAAGCTGGCCCCAAATGCAAGATAGAGGCCCATGGCACCATATACAAACTGACAGTAGTGAGCATGATGAAGGACGACGAGGGCGAATACACCTTTTATGCTGGAGAGAAGAAGACCTCTGGGAAACTGGTTGTAGCAGGTTAGCTGTTTGCAGCATGCTTGTGGCACCTGATGTTGACTTAAGATGACCAGTTCATAGCTTTCCCAATGCTCTTCACTATTCAGTCCAGAAGGAATCATAGTGAATTGAAAAGACGGACTTCCTAAAGCAACCTCAGTTCTGCATCACTCAGATCTCTCTAAGTAATTCAGATAGGGGCATGCAGGAAGACATGTCTTAGTTTTACTTCTCTTAATTATTTTATTTTATTTTATTTTATTTCATTTATACTCCACCTATCTAGTCAGTTGTGACCACTCTAGGCGGCTTACAATTATTTGTGGAGGTGTTTTTTTCCTTTTCATTTTTAACTTGTTTTTTGTTTTCCATTGTTCTCCATGGGAATGGCTGCAGTGCTTCTCAAATGTGCCTCATAAAGTCATGTTGTGGGAGGCATTGCATTATCTTCCCTTGGTCTCCGTGTAAGGGTGGGAAAGTCAAGCAGATCAGGATGTCACAATCCAGTGTACAAAATATTGCAGTTCGTTTCCCCTCATCCCATGGTCATCTTGCATTATGGCCTATGCTGATCTAAGGATCAATGCTCACAGAGTTCTGGGTCATATTACTCCTACAGGGTAATCTCTGCCTATGATCAGGGCCAACCTTATATACTCCGCTACCAAAACCAAAGCACAAAAATGATACATCCCTCCCTCCTAGTTTAATTCAGATAGTGCCCAAACCCTGTTGGGTTATTTGTACACCACATACATCTCTCTGTGTGTGTCGCTGGTAGTAACAATACAATAATAGTAAATGAATAAAATAAAATATTTAGGACCAGTCGTGCTTATGACAGCAGCGCTCCAGGGTTTGTATGGCCAGTGGCTACCTTATCAAGAACATCATAAAAACAAGCTCTCAGTGCAAGCAATAGATACATAATGTACTACGGACCCAAGCATTTGCTTTGTTTTCTCCACAGGTGGTGCCATTTCAAAGCCCCTGACAGATCTGACCGTGGCTGAGTCCCAGAGAGCTGTTTTTGAATGTGAGGTAGCTAATCCCGATTCTCAAGGCCAGTGGTTTAAGGACGGAAAGCCACTTACTATGACAGAGCGCTGCAAAAGTGAATCTGATGGTTTGAAGAGAAGGCTTCATATTGCAATCAGCAAACTTGATGATGTTGGTGAATATACCTTTCAAGTGGCATCTTCAAAAACCTCTGCTAAGCTGAAAGTTGAAAGTGAGTGTTCAGTGAAAAATTATCTCAAGCCTTTGCTGGCCAGATTGAAAATTTAATAAAATAATGCCCCATTGATAATCCATTCAGAATTTTGCAAAATATATAGGGACATTTGATGAACAAAAAGTGAAATACAGGTTGCATCTAAGAACTTTGCCAGGTTCATTCAGCTTTACTTTGTTTTGTACAAGATTTAATTGGCCGTACTCCACCATTTTTATCACAAAAGAGAGTAATACATTTACTTGGCTGAAGATCAGCCATTCCTAACCATCTGTTTTACAAAAACTACTTGTGTAGGAGACTATGAGTTGTGTGTCTCACTTGATTCTTGAATTTTGTTGGAAATCTGAGACAAGCTTACTAGGAAATAAGTCTTATCACACAGTCTGACCTACTTCTGAGTATATACCTATAAAACTGTATTATAATTTTCACATCAGACGCCTTATGAATTTCTTGATAGACTGGTGAGTGACATTCCTCAAACCTTTGTATTGTACTCATAATTGGAGATCAGCAAAGACAGACTGAATTTTCATTCTCTGTGTAGATCAGAAAACTGGTAATATCAGCAACTATGTAATGAGATTGACCAACACTGAGGAACATTATGGCACAGATTCTGAGACATGCCAGTGAAATGGGTTGATAGTGATTTTTCCACCAGCAGCTCAATGAGTCCTCCCAAAAAAGGCCCACCTGAATGGGATGGGTTGTCATGTAGAGGTCTGAATGAAATGTTGTACATCCCCAAAACTGGACCTTCTTTGATCAGGAATGGAGCCATCCTACAGCCTACCTTTCCATCTTTGGTTATAAAACTTGCAGTTCTAATGAAAAAAAGACACAACCTTTATTTCTTCTTTTGAAACAGCTGTGAAGATCAAGAAGACACTGAAAAACCTGACTGTAACAGAAACACAAGACGCAGTATTTTCAGTAGAACTTACTCATCCCAATGTGAAAGGTGCTCAATGGATCAAAAATGGCGTTGAGCTACATTCCAGCGACAAATATGAGATAAAGATGGACGGAACCATCCACACGCTGAAAGTCAAGAACTGTGCTGTAACGGATGAGTCTGTTTACAGTTTTAAACTGGGAAGGATAGGAGCGAATGCTAGACTTCATGTTGAAAGTAAGTCATTCCTTCCCATCGATGTTTATGAAACAATTATATATAAAACCAGTAGGCCAGAGAGAATTTGAGGGGGTAGAAAATTGTCTCAGAAGAGGCATCATGCTTTGTAGTAGATGTGTTCCTTTCATGAAATGAGAAGACCCTCCTCTCACTTCTGGTCAAATGAGGTTTGGGAGTCTTCAAAATGTAACGTTCCACTCATGGAGTATATTATTATTAGTTTTATTTTTATTTGTATTAGTTTTATTTGTATGCCGCATTTCTCCCAACAAGGGACTCAAGGTAGCTCACAGCATTAAAATTCACACAATTAAAAACACAATAAGTTAAATATTAAAAGACAAATTAAACAATATATGATTTAAAATAAAATTGAAAGATTAAAACATGAAAACATGGAAAAGTTCTAAATTATCTGCTAAAATGTAATATGCAGTATATACAACTGTATGTGTATATAGAAGGGGCTTCATGGTGCTGCGGGTTAAACTGCAGAAACCTCTGTGCTGCAATGTCGGAAGACCAGCAGTCATAAGATCGAATCCATGCGGCGGAGTGAGCTTCCGTCGCTTGTGCCAGCTCCTGCCAACCTAGCAGTTCAAAAGCATGCAAATGCAAGTAGATAAATAGGTACCAACATGGTGGGAAGGTAACAGCGTTCTGTGTCTAGTTGCGCTGGCCATGTGACCACGGAAACTGTCTTCGGACAAATGCTGGCTCTATGGCTTGGAAACGGGGATGAGCACCACGCCCTAGAGTCAGACACGACTGGACTAAATGTCAATGTGTATATAGACAATTGTATATGTAATATAAACTCACAATCACAGTGGGAAAAAGCTTGTGAACAAGATGATAGTGATATATGTTATATGTCTTGATGCCACAAGTCAACAGTGGTTGGAATTAAAATGAAACAAATAACTGACCTTGTTTTAACTTTTTCTCTCAAGCTGTTAAAATCATTAAAAAACCAAAGGACGTGACTGCTCTGGAAAATGCTGTCGCTTCTTTTGAAGTGAGCGTGTCGCACGACACTGTCCCAGTCAGATGGTTCCACAAAAACGTTGAGCTCAAGCCAAGTGACAAATACAGGATGAGCTCTCAGAGGAAAGTTCACAAGCTGACGTTGCAAAATATATCTCCTGCTGATGCTGGAGAATACACTGCAGTAGTCGGACAACTTGAATGTAAAGCAAAACTGTTTGTAGAAAGTAAGTTTGGAAAAAAAAACCCTTCTTGCTTATCTATGTATACTCGCCTGAAGGACCATTGGCTAATATCATCATAAGAACTCTGTGTCATCATATAGATTCCAAGACCATCTAACATTATTTTCATAAATTACTCTCCACAGCTGTACATATTACGAAGACCATGAAGAATATTGAGGTTGCTGAGACCAAAACTGCCTCTTTTGAGTGTGAGGTGTCTCATTTCAATGTCCCTGCTGTATGGCTGAAAAACGGAGTGGAGATTGAAATGAGCGAGAAGTTTAAAATAGTAGTTCAGGGCAAACTCCATCAGCTCAACATTGTGAACACCAGCAGCGAGGATTCTGCTGAATACACCTTCATCTGCGGAAATGACAAAGTCAGCGCCACCCTGACCGTGAAACGTAAGCTTAAAATAAAAATCAGCATGTAATTCATGGTAGAAGTAGAGCTAACACTGAATCATCAGATCATCTTCTGCTCACCAAGGCCAGGCAAACATTGGTAAATGAAAGGCTAAAAATTACGACACCGTTTCAGTCTAACTGTCTGTGACACCATCAGAGTTAATTGTATAGCCTTTTGTCTTTTTCTAAGCATTTTGTTCTCTAAAGACAAATGCAAATTTTCTTTTCTTTGTAAAGTTCTTTGGTATTCCTGTTTTTGAAAAAATGCACAAAAGCAGCTGGAGATTATCTGATGATGCCTGCTGTCTGATGGTCTGGACTTTGTGTCACCAAGATTAATGTTGGATGACAGGGAAGTAGTGTGTAGGAGAGGACCCATGTGAGGTAGCTGTTTGGAGAATGGAGGAAATTCGGTGGCATGTGGGCAATGGCCTTTTTGGACCCTGGATCTCCTCTCTTGGCAGACCAGGTTCAAATTCCTGCTTAAAGCTGGACGACTGTGGAGAAGTCATTCTTTGTCATCCTAGTGTTCTACCCTGTATGATGTTCCTCAGGGCACAGAACTGAAGAGCAAGGGTAAAATATAAAAAACAAATATTTAAGGCTGTCTCAGGGTGATCACTAGTGGGGTGTAGCAGATACAGTGGTGGATTGGGACTCAAGAGATGTGGGTTCAGATTCCTGAGGGGCTGTGGAAACTGACTTGGGGGAGTGGAACTGGTTAAACCACTCCTTAAATATCTCACTTACCTTGAAAGCCTCAGTAGGGTTGCCATACGTTGGATGTGGCTTGATGGCCCATAACAAAACATAACAAAGCCCTTTGAGTAGGAAACTGAGCAATGCTCACCAATTGTCCTCTTCATGCCCACTGTTAAGAATGGTATCATTCTAAATATAACTTGTTGATAGTAGCCTACCAAACTGATCTGAGAGACCATCTTCTTTTGCATGTACTGCTCTGGAACTAAGCTTCCACTCATCATTTCTGTTCTAACAGCGGTCCTGATTACATCCATGCTGAAGGACATCAATGCAGAAGAAAAAGATACGATAACCTTCGAGGTGACTGTCAATTATGAAGGGATCTCTTACAAATGGCTCAAGAATGGCATGGAAATAAAATCCACGGACCGATGCCAGATCAGAACAAAGAAGCTTACACACTCCCTTTCAATAAGGAACGTACATTTCGGAGATGCAGCTGAGTACACTTTTGTGGCTGGCAAAGCCGTCTCAGCGGCAACTTTATATGTGGAAGGTATTAATGTTCTTCATCTCTTAGATAAATAGACTCAGGCCTGTCCATCACCTCACATCCTCTCCAACCTTCCCAATCTGCTCTGGAGGTCTCCAGAACATGGGAGGAGAAGGCAGGGGCTGAGCAGAATTTGACTGAGCCCATTTTGAAACTCAACTTTTCCAGCACATAGTGTGTCATCCATAATGACTGGCTGTATGTTTGATTTTTTGCTAGCCCGCCATATTGAATTCAGAAAACACATCAAAGACATTAAAGTTGTGGAGAAGAAAAGAGCTGTTTTTGAATGTGAAATCTCAGAACCTGACGTTTCCGTTCAATGGATGAAAGATGGGCAGGAACTTCAGCTTGGAGACAGGTAATCTGTTTGTGTTCTACTTTTGTTCTTTTTTTTTTTAAGGCAAAATTTGTGACAAGAGCTTGTGTGCCACCAGTAGAAAGCATATTGGACCTGCTTAAAGGGTGAATTCAAATGTGGAGGATCTGTCTGTCTCACTCTCAGCTAGTTGTCCGTTCTGTAATATATTGCCTTGAAAAAACACAAGCACAAGTTAGTTCTGTAAGGGGACATTGATTGTGTTTCAGACCCTTCTTCACTGCTACCTAGGATGCTGTGGGATCAATCCAGACATGTGGGGATTTCTCCTCCAGGGAGCACACAGAACTGCCTCCTATTAAGTCTGGCCACTACTCTCTCTAGCCTGGGATTGTCAGTTCTGCCTGGAAGCCATCTTTCGATTTTAAAGGCTGGATTATTATGTGGTGCCGTCTGAAAAGCCCTCATATTACCTGGGGGTCTACCGGACAAGCATGAATCAGGCCTGACCCTGCTTAGCTTCCCAAAATGGAGGAGACGGCATGCATTCAGAGTGGACTGTGATTCCACCAGTCTTCCCTCAGTCTGCGGCGTGCCTGGTGGTGAATGGGATGTGTTAATTGCACTGATGGATCAACCTCAACACAGGCAGAGTCAGGCAGCTCCCTTAAGCAGTTGATTTGGGGTGTCCTGAAAAGCCACCCATTCTTAGGCATTTACTGTATTATTCTTGTGTTCCTATTCCCAGGAAAAGGGACAGACATTTCTGAGAGTAATAGGAGTGAGGTTTGGTAGCATATACATTGAATTAGGACATTTTTGTTGTCCTCCCACAAGCAGGCAAAGACCTTTCTCTTCTGGCAGGCTTTCCCTGAGTGACTGGCTATCTGAGAGGAGTTTTTTTAATGGATTGTTATGCTTTGTTGCTTTTAGATGTGTCTCTGATGTTGATTTTGGTTACTGGCTTTAATCTAATGTCTAATTCCTTTTAAATATTTAAATATTGTCTTTTAAGGCAGGGCAAAAATATTATCAATCAATCAATCTTGCTTTTTCTGCCTTAGACAACAAAATGTTTTGAGTGGGCTCAGATCCCATCTACCACCTGAATCTCTGTTCATGCAGTATGAGCCAAATGGCTCTTTGCCACAAGCAGGGAGCTCTCAAGAACTGAGAAGTAAGAAGCAGACTCCATAAATACAACAGGCTTGTGCATTTGCCTCCATTCAAGTGAAAGTGTTGTGCTCACCTGTCCCATGTGGCAGCCTCTATAATCAGTGTCATTGAGTCCCTGTATTCATGGTGGAATGTAATTCTTGCTTAATTCTATGAGATATTGAACAGCCAAGAATGTTCTGCCATTTTGTGTTCCGTGAAAAGGCAGACAAAATGGCAGAGTCTGCTATTTAATACTTCATTGAAATTTATAAGGATAATCATAAGCTTCTTTTTTTAAAAAATGTACAGTAGGACCCCCTTATCCACAGGGGGTTTACTTATCTACGGTCTGAAAATATTAAAAATATTAAAAGAAAGAAAGCCAAAAAACTATTTTCACACGTATTACCAGAACCAGCCACTAGAGGGAGCCTGAGACCCTGCTATGAATACTTGTTAGTGAAGAATACATAGCATGGTCTCTGGCACCCTCTAGTGGCCTGTTCTGGTGATGCTTTTTAAAATATTTTCTTCTGGTTTTTTCCCCTTTAACAATGCTATATTGTTAGCATTGTATGGTAAGGATATATAACAATGCTACATATCCTTTAACAATGAATCCAACCCAGGTTAAAACAACAAGAAGAACATTTCTCTTGGGTAACCATCTTTTTCTATTCCTTACCGAATGTTCTTTACATGGATTCTTTCCAGAATGAAAGTTCAAAGGGAAAGATTTGTTCATCGTCTTCTGATTACTTCAACAAGAATGTCTGATTCTGGGAAATACACAGTAGTGGCAGGAGGAAATACGTCCAGTGCTAATTTGGTAGTAGAAGGACGTGATGTTCGCATTAGAAGCCTTCAGAAAGATGTCCAGGTAATGTACTTCCATGTGTCCTGATGAGCGAAACAACGGATTTTGTCATAGATAATAGAATATTTATGTTTTACCAGGAAAAGAAAAGAATACCTAGCACTTTCAAAATATTTTGTCAGTGTTTCCTTCCTAGGTTTCATTGACTATACATCCTGAATGTGTGACATTGATGTTTGAAAATATAAGTAAATAATTATTTCTATATGCTTAGAAAATATACACACCTGTGTACAAAAGAACTGCTTAGATGGGCTCAACACTGCGGCTGTTAAAACAAAAGCAATGGCTCCTCTCTCTTTAGAAGGAGAAATTCCTGCCATGGACCACAGAAAGCAAAATTCTGGTTGTGTACAGTTTTGTTCTTCACAAGTTTATTGTACCATCAGATGAGCTTTTCAGTACCCCCTAGAGTACTGCATATAAAACTGTATTGCCTTTTCAGTCTCAATTGAAATTAATTAATGCAATTATGAGAATGTTACAGCTCCTGAGGGAAATGTTCATGCTCTGAGGAAAATATTATTTAAAAAAGCAACTAAGTGTTAATACTGAGGTGATTTGAAGATACCTGATCTCGGTTGGTATAGAGATCTAGAAGGCAAGGGCAGCTGATCCTTCTGTTTTCTTTTACTAGCCACCTTCCTTTTCGGCTGCATTATGATCTTTTCCTCCCTTTTTTAATATGTTGTATCAAAATATATGTTTGTGGGGGGAAACTCCTAAATAGCTCCTGTATCAGACTAGCTGGGGATTCAAAGAAGAAGAGTTGTCTTAATGTTGGGGATATTCTGTTGTGGATCCCCGTTTGCATCCTCAAATGGGAAAGTGGATGATGCAAAGAAAAGTATATAAACTTTTGTTTTGAGTATGGAATACAGAAAACCTCTACGATAACCTCCACAAATCAAGCAACCTTTCACTTATCTGAGAACTGGAAATGGCTTTTTATATGGGTCCCATTAAAGGCAAACCAACTATTATAAAAATAATATATAGTAATTATTTTGGGGTTTTCCCCCTCTGTAGGTCATAGAGAGACAGCGAGCTGTGGTAGAGTTTGAGGTCAATGAAGATGACATCGAAGCTCATTGGTATAAGGATGGAATTGAGATCAACTTCCAAATTGAGGAAAGATATCATTATGTGGTGGAAAGAAGAGTCCATCGGATGACAATCACTGAAACCAGATACACAGATGCTGGGGAATACACCTTTTTAGCGGGAAGAAATAGGAGTTCCATTACTCTCCATGTGAATGGTATGAGTTTATTTTGTATATTTTCAAGGCTCACTGTACCTGTATCCGTTTATTTTGTGTGTGTGGAAGTCCCTCGAGTTCCCTCCATCCCCCAAATTACAGTACAATAAGGCCAATGTATCTGCAGGGCATCAGTTCCAAGCTCCCAACCCCCCACAGATGCTGGAAAAGGTGGATACTGTATACTGTAGGAACCTCATATATATATCATAGTCTAGATCTGGTAATAAACCTTGGAAATGCATATTTCTGAGAGGGAGAGTATTTAATATTTTCAGGCAAGTGAAACTGCGGGTACAGATCCAGTGATTACAGCCACCCCTCTGTATTAAAAAACATCAAAGTTCCTCTGTTATATAACAGTCTACCAACTAATCAAAATTATTATTATTTTATCTTTTATCAGCTTTTTAATCCGGGACCACTGATCTAGAGCCTCATTATCCAAAATCTCATTGTGTAGTTATACTTGTAGAGGGCAAACAGTTTAACTTACGGCGGCTTCTCGCTGGCAATTAACAGATCCTCATTTAGACTTTCAGGCACCCAACTACCCACTGGCATGGTGTATGTCCAAAAATCCAAGCGGGCACTCTTTAATTGCTAGTGGGAAGCTGATGAATATCTGGCATGTGTGATGCCCAAGGCATCCTGGAAATAGAAAATGTCCAAGGCATCATAAACATCTAAAAAGGGAGCGTGCATTCTTTCAGACCACTAAGAAAGCCAAAGTTTTGCATCTGTGTGGCTCAAGAAATTTTGAGAACCAAAGCATGCTTTTATACCCACATTCTAAAGCTAGGGCATACGGTAGCAGAATCTCACATTCCCGCTTTATAGTTTCTTCCTGGTTTATCTTCAGAGCAGCTGTGTGACTGGGGCATGGCTGCAAGTTGGGAATGAATGTCACTCTCAGAAAAGAAAAGAAAAACATGTGGCATTGTTTTCCTGAAACCAGAAGATTTCAGTGCTTGCATGTGCCGGCATCTAGTTCTCCTTGTCCATTGGAAACATTTATACAAGAAAGGGACAATCTATAGTTTCAACAAAGGAACTGAAGCCATTACCCAGGGAAATTCTGCGGCAAAGGAAAGTGTGAGTCTTAAAGTCTTGATTGGAGTCTTCTGAATCATAAGAAATGGATCATACAAGCTGGACACATTTGAGCAAGACCACTCGACTTCCTGGTGGACTGGAGTGTTTGCATTAAATGTGCTTTTGAGTGATATGGCACTTTAAGGATATGCAGTTACTGTGAATAATTCATATTTAGGTAGTCCACACGGGTTTTTCTTTGATTACCCCGAGTAAGCACCGTGTTTCTCTTGTTCGGGGTGGAATTAGAATGAGAAGCAAAGTCTTTACAACAACAGCAGCAACAACAATAGTTTCATAAAAAAAGAGATAAATGATGCTGGAAAATACTTAGCCTTTGATCTTTTTTTTCCCTTTTGTTTCAACAGCTCCCGAGCCACCTGAAATTGTCAAAGAGCTTCAGCCGGCCACAGTAGAGTCCGGGAAACCTGCCCGCTTCTGTGCCATTGTCTCAGGCAGACCTCAGCCCAAGATCTCGTGGTACAAAGACGAGCAGCCTCTTTCTCCAGGCTTTAAGGTCAAGTTCCTTCACGATGCCCAAGAATACACTCTGTTGCTGATTGAGACATTCCCAGAGGACGCTGCCATTTACACCATTGAAGCAAAGAACGACTATGGCATCGCCACCTCTTCTGCATCCCTCTTGGTGGAAGGCAAGCTCTCCCGGCTCCCTTGAAGCATTTTTGAAAATGGCATTGTCAATATTTTGTGACGTGTGCTCTTCCATGGATGCTAACCATTGCTTTTTGGTCTTTTTTCCTTAGTCCCAGAAGTTGTTTCTCCTGATGTAGAAGTGCCCGTTTACCCACCTACCATTATCACACCACTCCGTGATGCTATTACCTCTGAGGGACAGTCTACTTTCTTTCAATGCAGAGTTACAGGGACAGGTTAGTTTCACAAAATCCTGTGAAGCTTTTGTGCTCCTTCATCGAATGGAAAAAAAGTCTGATGCCAGGTTTCCCACAACTGTGAAGGTTCCACTGCGTTAAGCGAGGGAAAGACCGTTAGCCAATAATAAAAAGATTTGAGGTGCACTGCTTCTGGCCACAACATTCGCCATCTCCAGAGGTTTCCCGCCAGTAGAAAGGCAGTACAAAGACTTAGAAATTTCTTCTCTTTACATTCCAAGCTGCCATTTTGCCAAGTTCTTCCATATTTTTTGACATTTAAAAATATGTTAGTACCGTGACTTGCCAGAGCTTAGTCTCAAATATAATGAAGGTATGAGCACTGTCTTAAATTGAGCATGAAAAAGTGTCAGTGTCACTAAGTGTCACATGGTGATGCAAAACTGACCTAATAATTTTTTATAATAATCTTCAGCTCCTTCTTACTTTATGCTATATTAATTACTTGAGATTTTTTGCGATTCATTTTGTCCCTTTAACTTTATGATCCTAGTTCAGTGATACTTCAAAGGCGATACAGACGGAGCTCATACAATACATCTATTCTCCTTAGCCTGAGTACTAAACAATAGTGAGAATATCTGTGCTTTACCCATTTCAGGATGAAGGCCACTTCAGCACACGACTCTTGTCCACCGCCTTTCATGGAGTCAAAAACTCACCAATACTAAACACTACATAAAATAATTAATAACTAATATTCCCATTGTATGAGCCTTTCTCCCCATAGAGGACCCCATAATGTATCTGATTGTAGAACTATATCATATATATCCAAAAAGCTGAAGCCTATTAACATTACAGATCAGGGAAATCTTAATGATATGGGTGTCCTAATGATACCCAGAGCTCGTTACAATAGGTTTCTTGCTTCACCTCAGTGGAAGAAATGGTTTTATGGGGGTGGGGAGATGTCTTCAGCACTGAAATGCCAGAGGAAGTCACTCACATCATAATTCTTTTAGAGGAGAGGATACATGTCCATCCAAAGTCCTGAGTAAATCAAAGTTTGAACCAATCGAACTATTTTTATCCAGTTATACTGATGAGGATCTGCATGTATACTCATAGCACGTTTGGTCAGTCTAGACTATAGGGGTAGATTTGTCTTACCAATTGGAGGTCCTCCGTTTTTCACTCATGGACAGACAGGCAGGCAATGAACAGAGGCCAGTAGTTTGCTTTCATGCAACTCGTGAAAACCTTGAACTAAACCCAGTGGTTGGTCCCAACAAGAATAAAGCCGCTGAATAAGTGGGACGTTGACACTTAAGTCCCATCAATACAGTGTTAGTTGGGCCTGATGGTGGCATTTAGCTCATGATCTGCAACACATCTGCAAACTGAGAACAGAAGCAATGCTTAGAGAATAGGACTTCCTAAGACACCACCACCATCCACGTCCTTCCCTCTGCCCTTGGTTCTCAAACCAGAGGCAGCTCTGCAAAGTATTCTCTGCAAGGTGCCTGTGCTGCAATATCTGATTGAACCCATTATTACGGCATGTAGGAGTTTACATTGAAAATATTGACATTACACTGGATACAGCTATGCAGAGCATGACACAGTGATATTTGTATATATATATACTCACATGGGTATATATGTCATTTTGAGGTGCATGTTGAAGGCTGTGATACATTTCTGAGGAACCGAGCATGCAGAGCTGTTCTTTGGCAGCCCCACTCTTTCTGCATTGTCATGAATTTGTGTATCCCCGAGACACAGCATGAAATTAATTATGAAGCCAGCAAGCCAGTGCACTAGGCTGGAGGAATGCCAAAATACTTATTGTCCTCATCTCTCTTTCACTGGTCTTTATTCAGTACATTTCCCCTTGAAAAGTTCAGTATGAATTTAAGGATATAAATATGTACTTTATGTGCACATCAACATGCACAGTACTCACTTCAAGCAATCCGAATGTCAGTTCGACTAATGAAAAATACTACTACTGTAATTTCAAATCACCCAGGTGATGCTGCCTGTAATGTAAATCCCCACACCAAGACTATTGTTCAGTACAACCCTTTGTAATCCCGCAAAACTGTTGCTAATTACAAGCATAAAGTTATTGTTATAGTGGCCAAAATCCTTTTACTGGTGGAAGAGAACTGGCATACCTTGTAGTGGTAAATTGCTACAAATATATTAGAGCATTGTAGTGGACAGTCATTCCTTGAACATGTCACATATTTTGAAGACCCTAATATGGTTGGTATAAGTTGGAAACAACTTGAGGACATATCATATAATATGCTTTAGTTTCTTCCCACACGTGATGAGATCCATTGGTTACAGTGTCCAATGCAAGAGCGCCATTTTTTATTTAAATGCCTACAGGGCAGTAAGAGAGTGGAAGGGTGTCCCTTGGCATCGTGTTCTCTTTCAGAGTTACATAATGTCTGACCTCTGTGCTCTGCAGAGCCAGGTTTTGCTCTTCTTCTGCTCTCAAGCTCTAAAGCGACACATAAAATAGCACTTTCCAAAGCTACAGCCTTGACAGCCGGAATTTTCTACACAAAAAATACCCTAAATCCTGGAGATGTTCATTTTTCATGCTACCGACATACTGGGTATAATGGAAGGAACACAGGGGGCAAAGAAGGCTTAGGTTCATTTGTCTACAAAGAAGGCAGAATTATACGGGTCGTTCCTTATTAACACGTCAACCAGTACAGTTGTCCCACCCCCCTGATCCACAGCAGTGGCTCTTGCTATCATAGATGGGGGGTGGGGTAATACAGGGATTGGCCTCAGGATCACGTTATGTCCAGGGTTGCTTACAAAAATCAAATATTGCTTTCGTTGTGACCTAGGAAACATGACTGGGGTTTTTTAAAAAAAGTAATCTAATGTTTTTTTTTTTCATTGGACCAGATCTCAGAATAACTTGGTATTGCAAAGACAAAGAGATCAAGCCCTCCCGCTTCTTTAGGATGACTCAGTATGAGGACACGTACCAACTGGAAATTGCAGAAGCTTACCCAGAAGACGAAGGGATCTACACCTTTGTCGCCAGCAATTCTGTCGGCCAAGTGTCAAGTACAGCCACCTTGAAGCTGGAAGGTACAATGTTCTCTGTCAGCAGAAACTGTGCAGAGATGCATGTGTTTTAACATTAATATAGTTTCTTAAATCTTCATCTACTTGTCCGTCCCGTCGGCGTCTTTTAACAGAAATAACCAATCCCATTGTTTAGTGTTCACAATGTCCACTGGGTCTCCACAGTATACGTTTCGCACAGTGTCATTTTCACACCGGTCCCCAGTGTTCCACATCTTTCACCTTCTCATTCTGTTTCCATGTAGCATTCGGCATGTATCAAAAGAGGCAGAAAATCCTTTCTCACATAAAAGAATGTTCCCAGTGTATTTATTTTGTCATGGCAAAACACCTCGCCATTGAGAGGAGATAAAGGCCAGGATCCAGAGAAATGTGCAGCTAGCTCAGAACACCTCACATGGGAATTTGGGCTTACGTCTCTCAAAGAGCGATATTGCCCTCTCCATGCTATGTGGCACACATCTTTTGTTACTAAAGCCAAGAAGGTAGGAGGCAATACACCGGTAGCTGGCCTTTCCTACATTGCCGCAGCTTAGCAGCTGTTCCTCTGTAACATCCGGTAATGCAAAATATGGGATTAGTACATTGTAGGTTTCCCTAATTCCAGACAGGAAAACAGAATGATGTTGCATCATGAATGTCATACTCATGTCAAAGGGAGTAAGAAAAATGTATTCGTGAAGGCTAAGAAAAGTAAGAAAAGATGCAGTACTGATTTGAGTTTGCAGTCTTGTGTGAGCAAAATACTTAGTTCTCTAGCTAGATGGGGAGTTGAGGATCAGATGATGATCTATTACAAGCCAGTTTACTTTTGTAAGCATTCACCACTAATTCAATTCCATTTGCACATCAATATGCATTAAAATAGCTCAGAAATATGTACAGCATTTGGATACATCAATATATATTTAAATGTACATTGTCTCCCAAAATATGCATTGATGTATTGAAACTGCAATGCAACATGAGAAACAATTTAAAATCTGGCAGGTAACTTAAGCTCTGATCTGTGCATTATTCAGAGAGATGAGGGTCAGGAACCTACAAATACCAAAACTGTGAAACATTTTGAACATGCCATGGAGATTTACCCTTCAAAGAGCACTATTCAGTCTTCCAGTGTCACGATGCAGTACCAACTTAATTTAGCTCTTTGGATCCCAGCCTTCTTGTCTTAATATGTTAAATGCATAAAACAATTAGGTGTGGTTTATATCGGGCATTTCTGTATGAAAGAGGACTTCAGTTTACATGAAATAAGAAAATAATGCAGTTGGTTGTCCACAAATGCATACATTAACATCTCAAAGCATTTTTTTAAAAAGAAAGAGTCCGTGACTTATTGTCAGTTTCTTTTCTCTCCCCTTCCCCACCTTTCTCAGGGAAATGTGTCAAAAGTAATTAGAAATATCTGTAGCATACCTCAGAATCCTAAGAATGTAATTTACTTAAAACAGTTCCCGCTCGAAGTTGAATGTTTTCGGGAGGAAACATGTACTGAGTTTTGAGTCATGTGCGTCAGAAATATCATACCTTATTTCATCTCAACGGGTATCCAAACGTTTTATTTTGCCTCAGAGCTTAAACCTTGTCACCGAGGAAGGCAAAGGTGTAAAAACAGGCAAGCGTGTTAGGGCGGTGACAGAACACTGACAGTTGTGCAGGGTAAGAAACTAAAAAGTTGACGTGCTTCTTTTCAGGGCTTAAGGCTGAAGAAGTCACCTCCCAGCCTCAAAGGCTTCTTTCTTCATCTGTGCCCATTAAGAAGGATCCCGTTGGCCACAGGCCCGTCTTTATCCAGCCTATTGCAAGCTGCAGTGTATGCAGCGGGGCTACAGTCAGATTCCAAGCCAGGGTTTCTGCCATGCCCAAACCAGAAATCTTCTGGTTTCATAACGAACAGCTAATCTTGCCAGCAAAAGACATAGTTTTCCATTTCGATGAGTCGACAGGCACAGCCGTATTGATAATAGTAGATGCTTTCTCAGAACATGCTGGGCAGTATTCCTGCAAAGCTAGAAATTGTGCTGGAGATGCAACTTGTACAGCTACACTTACAGTGACTGCGGAAGGTAAAGCCCCGTTTTTGTTCCTAGGGATTATTCAGTTTGTTGCATAAACCCACACTTTCTACACTGTGACTAATCACCTTCCTCTTCTCATTTCACACTTTTTTTTCTTTAGAATTAGCAGTATCGTCACTAATTGTTGGTAGTCCTAGCAATAACCCTATAAAACCACTCTTCTTTCCTGTACTTTCAACTCTCCTATCATTCAGATCTTGCATCCTGGCTCTCTAGCTCAGGTACTACAGTTGGTTTAATAGACTAAATGAAGTGGACACTTTCAGGATGATGAGTTTCTGACAGTTTTTAGCATTCTCTGAGGTTTGCTCTACTCGGTTTTAGAAGGGAAAACGAAAGCTCTTTATAGGACGTAACATGTATCTTCAGATTGCTACAGAAAATCAGAATAAAAAGAAGAGACTAATATCTTTCATACATTACAGCATGAGCCCACTTCATTTTTCATCCATCATTGTGCCTGGATTTTCTTTATGCATTACGCTGACTACAGAAGGTGCATTTAATGAATGCACCTGGCATGCTAGGCTTTCAAAGGAAGATAGTGTATTTCGTTCTCATCATCTGTGGCCTATAAATTTGCTGTTAAGTGGAGCCATTGCAGTGCGCTAGGTATTAATCATGTGTTTTGTTACTTGATTACACAGTGCAAGCCTTAGATAGGCAAAGTTCTGGGAAAGATGTAAAAGAATCTGTCCAGGCAAAATCAGAAGTTCATATTGCTTCTCCTTTTGCAAAGAAGGAAACCAAAGTTTATGTAGAAGAAATCAGATCTGTGCAAGATTCGTCAAAGGAAATGGCTGGGAAGCCCTTTGAACATGTTTCTGGAATTCCGGCCGCAGAAGAAGCAGAAGCTGTCCATACTTCAGCCATTACACAGAAATCAGAGCACGTAATGATATCAATGACCTCGGTCCGAATGATCAGAGACAGCCCCCCAAAGATTCTTCTAAAACTTCAAGACCTCACTGTGCGATGTGGCGATACGGCTCAGTTCATCTGTGCTTTGGAAAGTGAGAATTTTTCCTCTGTTTTGTGGTCCCACGAAGGAGAAACAGTTCAAGAGTCCGAACGAACCAAGCTCTCACAAAATGGAAGCATTCTTTTCCTCACTCTTGCTAATGTCCAGCTGTTAGATCAAGGACTGTACAGCTGTTCTATTCGTAACGACTCTGGAGAAGTAACAACAACTGCTATACTAACGGTGGAAGGTGATTTTTAACATTGTGTAACTTGTTTCATTTTCATCATCATTGCTTATGGCTTCCATGCTAGCTTTTTTCCTCACCGTCATATTTTTCAGCCCCCCCCCTCTGCCCCCCCATCTACATTTAGGGCTCTATTCATAAGCCACTCATTTCTTGCTTCTAACACCAATTTGTGCCTCACCCAGCAAATTAAAGCTGTAGTAGTTTCATCTGCCAAAGCAAGAGTCCATTTGCAGTGCAGTTTTGAAGTGATTTGAAAGTGGATGTTGGGCACGAGGGGAAAAAAATAATAAAGAATATCAATTATTTAATCAACTCTGTTTTATCAGTTGTCATTTGTCAAAAGCCTTTCAAAATCAGCTAACATCTAGGTAGTTCAATCTGTCATCTAGGTATGTGATAATGTGCTGGCCTAGTTTTTACTGCTTGTTTCAGAACCCCACCCATCTTCTCTTCTTATCCAAATTCCACAATGGATGTAAGACATGTTCTTGCATACATTTGTCTTTTTCTCTCCCCTGCAAGGCACACATGATTGTATACATTTTTTATGTATATATACATTTTGCACATTTGTTCCTTGGCTGGAGTGTATTGATATTCATTTGTAAATGTCCATATTTTCATTAAGCACTTTTAAAAAAAAAATTATACCTGGTTTTATAAATACAGTGGTGCCTTGACTTAGGAACTTAATCCGTATTGGAACGGTGGCCGTAAGTCAAAACGTTCATAAGTCAAAGCAGCATTTCCCGTAGGAATGCATTGAAAACTGATTAATCCATTCCGGCTGTTTTTTGTTCTTATGTCAAGGCACAGTTCATAAATCTAAGCATTAGTTCCCATAGGAACTAATGCAAAGCCGGTTAATCTGTACTCTACCACTAAGGGGAGAATTTTTTCTTTTTTTTTTTCTTTTTTCTTCTTTTGACCTAAGATGAATTTAGGTCAAAAAAAGGGCAGGAAAGTTTTTTGTGGTTTTTTTTGTTCGTAAGTCAAAGCTCCATTCGTAACTCAAAGCAATATTTAGCATCCGGAGCTGTTCGTAACTCAAAACATTTGTAGTTCGTAAGTCAAGGCACCACTGTACTTTTCTTCCCCAAAACTCATTGCCAGCATTGGAAATGTACTGATTTCCAAGGCGAGCTGTGCTTTGTTCCATTTGGCTCGGTAGCCACGAAGTGTATATTTCCACAGCGGAATGCCAACCCAACAAATTTCTCTATCATCCCTACTTATATATAGACTCCTTCAGCTTGCGCAGAGTATTAATCAATTACTGATTGTTATTAAAACTGTTAATTGCATACACTTGCTCAGAGAAGAAAATATTTTCAATCCCAACGAAGATTTTCTTGCAAGATCACAATTCCACATCTTCTTTCCATTTTATAGGCCATATGCAATTTTTGTCCTCACTGCAGATAGTGCACATGCCACCCATCTTTCTTTCCCATTCTATACCATATGAGAAGATGGTGATGCTACAGATCACATCATGGATCTCTGTTACCTTCTGGGGGGGTATTTAATGCTTTTTAAAAAAATGGAAAATGGTTCCATCTATGGTACATTCTTGAGTCTGAAGAATGAGAATGACTTTCATTTCTCCTCCTGTTTACACACAGCATGGAATCAATGACACTTTTTTTTATTCAGAAGAACAGGAACATCTGGAAACCAAATGGTTGCCAAGACATTTTGTCCCATTTACCGTGCTTTTACCTGAATGGGTGGATTTCTTGACTTCCCAGCACATCCATGAGATGCATCTGTATCTGCCTTGTAGCCGACGATGAAGAAACCTTGACTGAAATTGAAGAGACCTTTGTAAAAATGAGTGCGCACCACTGTGACTCTGATTGCAACATACAGTGAAGCTGGCATGAATAGAGCCCTTAAATGTGGAACAAAATATCAAAAGTCTTAATACTTTATTGTTTTTGCACTAACTTGCTGAACATTCCTCTTACCATACTAATGGCTTTCTCTATATAATTTTTCTTAGTATAGGTTTTAATTGCTGGAAAACATCTAATCATATCCTAACTTTATTCTTACCTAGCGAAAGAAGCACAAGCCAGAACAGTAACAAAAATTACCCTTGAATCAGATACTAAAAGTGTAAAAACAGTCAAAGAGTCTCAGATTAAAACAACCTATGAGTACAAACAAGAATCTTCCTCCACGGAAACACCAACCAAGCCTTCAGCTGGAAGAATACAAGGCACGGAGAAACTCCGGATCAGAGACTACTATCCTGACGTTGTGCCCTGTGAAGACCTCATAGAAACTGGTGCCACGGTACCAGTCTTCCTTGAAACTCTGCCCCCAGAAACCTTTGTAAAAGAAGGAGAGGATGTCTCGCTTTTCTGTGTAATCAAGGGTGTCCCTACACCTTGTATCATCTGGCTGTATAACCAGCTAATAGTTGAGGAATCTGCATTATGTTCTTTAAGGCACGATGGCCCGCTGTGCAGTTTAAAGTTACTGAAAGTTCAGGAGAATCAGAGGGGTATATACAAGTGCAGAATAGTTAACTCTGCAGGACAAGCCGAGTGCAGCACACATCTGAGAGTGACAGGTTGGCAATTGCATGTTCTTTCCATATACAACTTCCCTCTGCATACCACCATTGCATCGAAAACAGGGTCCACAGTACACGTTAAACACACCGGCTGTGGATCTCAGAATATTTTCCTCACTGTGTTCGAGGCATGTTAAAGGCATGTTGATTTGTGTTTTTTTTAAAGAAAAGTAAAATAAGAAGGAATTTTAAAATGCTGTGAAAAAAACAACAACCACCACAATACTTTCGCATCATCTCACTGATTCTTGTAGCGTGATCAGACCTTGACTGGCATGTACGTGTATGTACGTTTATGTGAAATGTCTACAAATGCATCATAAGATGGAGTTCTCCCAAACATTCAGTTCTGCATTCATTGATCATGCCTCTCTTTTTTTTAATTTACAGCTCTGGAAAGAGTTCTTCAGGAGAAGATCGAGCAGCAGATTGAAATGGAAGTGAAAGGTACCGTCAAAAGCAAACCCTACACTGAAACCAATGCTGAGTACAAAAAATCGTAACCACTTTGAGCAGCTTTTCCATATGACGAAGAAAGCAAAACATATCCTGAAGCATATCTGAATATGCTGCATGTTTTGTTTTGTTTCCAAATATGCTAAGGATAACCTGCATTACAAAAGAGTACAAGTTTTAAAGTCCGTTTAAAACTTTCCGTTTTTCAGATTTGCTGTCTTTCACCACATGCTGTGTAGCTGCAAAAGCTTTTCTTTCATACACCTTCGTCTAATGCATGGTACACTTAAGACTGAAAAAGGTTTTAAGTACAGGGGGAATGGAACATTTATTGGTCGGTCAAGAGCCTTGGGGTGGCATATGTTTAAGAAGTGATTTTATCCAAGATTGGCGAGTGCCCTGTTTCCATTGTGCCCGCCCATATCATGAATGTGAGATTAATTCTCCATGATAAATTTCTTACACTGGCTTGCAGATAGCATAGTTGGTCCATGTTGCTTGCTTTCTTTTTCTTTTCTTTCTTTTATTTTCTTTTTCAAATAACCTTGTGAAGTTAGTGGCTGTATTAGTTCGAATAAACGCCTTCTCATTTCATTTTAGCAAAATACTTACAATTTACATTTTTTTTAAATCTATATATCTTTGAAAACCCTCTTTTCAATTGTTTGACCATTTCTAACCCACAATCAAAGGGATCAGAAAGGGCGTTTATTCTACTGTCTGCAAGTCAGGTAAGATTTCCCAACCCCACCCCTGTGCAAACAAAACAAAATAAAAAAATAGGCACAAAATTAAATAAAAATAAAAAGCTTTTTGGGCAGGAAAAACATGCACTCATAAGAACATGTAATTTCGAGATTCATTTTTGCTTGTTGATGAAGAAATTTCCACAGTTGGAAGAGCGAACCGACAACGAACGATTTTCGTGTCAGAATCTTTAAAACAGAGCAAGGCGTTGCGTTTATTCGAACAAATATGGTGAGTGAAATTTTTTTATGGATTTGTGATGAATCTTCTAGCATGCCCATTATTTCATCCCATTTATAGCTATACCCTTTACTTTCATTTTTTCTTCTTCTTGTATACGACGGAAAGAACAGAGTGTGCTGTAATATGATGGTATTCTCTTACAGAACTCTTCTTTGGTGAAGAGCCAGAATATGCAGACCATCCGGCTGTCCAGGAAGATGCTTTCCCTGAGTCTGAAGATCTTCGAAGCCAAGAACCTCTGCCTCATCAGAAGAGTGAAAGCAGAATCTCAGCAGCTCATTCCTGGCCTGTGAAAGCGAAACCTTCTTTCACACAAAAGTTAAAGTATAGGTCTGTTTTGATGGGAGAGCCAGCTGTTTTTCAGTGCAGATTAAGTGCCTTTCCTTCACCCCACATTACATGGTTTCATAACAACAGGCAAATCCCCCAAAGTCTGCGAAGAGTAATAAAGACTGAGAGCTGCATGGATATGCATAGCTCCAGCCTAGAGGTTAAAGAAGTTCAGGAAAGGGACTCTGGGAGCTATAAGATTTTTGCGATCAACAGTGAGGGCTCAGCTGAGTCAACAGCATCTTTGTTGGTAGCCCATGGTGTAGGGCAAAATGCCAAATACCTCGAGTTCCTGAGAAAATCAGAGCATACCCGTGAGCATATCGAAAGTATGGTGCAGAAAAGGAGAGATGAGAGGCTTAAGGTAGATCTGAGATGCATTGGTTCACCATTTGACAAGAAACAGGAGACTGAGCAAGTTTTGACAGCTTTGTCGCCTGGGAAAGGAAGAGTAAGGACCATAAGCTTTGGAAAGATGCCCCCCGTTAGACAAGAATTTGTGTATAATAAGGATCAGGTAAGAAAGCAGCACCCTGTTAGGCAGGAATGTGAAAAAGAGGCTTTGCTTGATGAGGAAATCAAGTTAAAATTGCAGCGTCTTCGTGAGGCAAGGAGAGCTAAACTGGAAAAGAAAAAAACCTGCCTGGCTCAAGAATCAGCAGAGGTGCGGGTTGTAGGATTTAGGGATAAGCAAGGTGTGTCTCACCGGGTGTGCAGAGCATCTCAAGTGAAGGGGAAAGGATCTATTTTCCAAACAATCGAGCAAATAGATGAAAAGATTGTGTCACCGACAGTGCCACCTACTGAACAAATGACAAGAGGAAGTTCTAGCCAAGGCTTTGAGAAAACATCAGAGTTTCAGACTAGGATGGAACGAATCCTGGGTCTTTCAGGGGCTTCTCAGGTTCCCCAAGAGTTAGTGAAGAAAAGCAATAGGGCAGAAATGTTTGAAAGGCAAGCTCTTAAAGGAGCAATGAAGGAACAAGTTCCAGAGCAAGGGGCAATTCAGAACATAAGATGGAGATATGGTACTTATGCCCAAGAAGAATCAGGACAATCAAGAATGGACATCAGATTTGGGGAACACACTACTGATGGCTTCAAGGCAACAAAAACCGCTAAGAAAAACCCCTCTCCTCTCGTCTATGTCCTTCTGACTGATGATGCCAATGAAGCAAGAAAGCCTGAAATAGTGATGTCTGATACAATCACATTTAATGTTAATGAAACTACAGGAGTTTCTGAGACCAGCAAAATGAACAGAAGTATAGAAACTACAGACGAACACCCTGCGAAAACTCAGGAGGATTTACTGGCTGAAATCACTAAAGCTGAGACTGAGATCAAGGAACCAGATGCTGACCTGGAGAGTCCTCTTCCAAAATACCCAGAGCCAAGTCCCCCTTTCTTTACTCAGGACATTGAATCTCAAGAAGTAAACGAAGGGGAGACTTGTGTTTTTAATTGTGGTTTCCAAGGCTATCCATATGTTACAGTCATTTGGTACAACAATGACAGACCATTGCCACTTGACCATGAATGTACCATTAACACCACGGAAAATCATTCTGCGTTGACCTTCTCTGCTGTTGTCCGTGACCAGGAAGGGTCCATTACATGTGTGATATTTAATCAACACGGAACGGCTACCACATCAGGCACACTAAAAGTGAGACTAAAAGATCAGCCTGAACTGGAAGCATGCAAAATATGCGAAATCAAGTTGTTATCTGACTATACAGAAGAGGAAGAGGAACTGAGTGTGGCATTTGAGCGTGCAAAAAAAGACGATGTAGTTTTAAGCACTGATAAAAAAGCCACCCTGTCACTCCCACAGGTCAGTTTCACCAAACCCTGTATTTCAGATCAAGATTTGCTGTCCCTGCCTGTAGAAATCAAAATAACTGCTCCAACCCCAACTCCCGAGCAAGACGAGGAATTTAAAGAAGTAATTAAGTCTTTGGAGTTTGTACCTGATGAAGCTGCTGAAGAACAAACGTCTGCAGGAATAAAGCACAAATTCAAGTTTTCATTTGATGTGGTTCATGAACCACCCAAAATTATAAAAGAAATTCAACAGCATATTCGGTGTAGAGAAGGAGATTCTGTTGTTCTTGAGTGCTTCATATCTGCAGAGCCTCTGCCAGCTGTAACATGGTTTTGGAATGATCAGGTTTTGAACCCCACTGAAAATGTTTGCCTCGAAGAAGAAAATGGCATTTACAAGTTGTGTGTCCGCAAGGTTTCCATGTCTGATACTGGCACATACAAATGTGTTGCAGAGAACAAAGCTGGGGTAGTAGAAACTGCTTGTGATCTCTCAGTTGATCCTGCTGTGGAAATACTTTCCAGTGACAAAGAACAAATTGATCTGAAAAATCTACAAAGCAAAGTTAAAGGGGTTCCAGAACTTTGGGACAATTATTTACAGTCCTCAGCAGGACAAAAGGAAACCAATTTTAGTGACAGAGCATGTTCTGAAAACCAACGGTTCCACAGTGTTGGTTCACTAGATTTCACAGAGAAAGAGACAGGTATACCCTCCAGAGAAATGGAATCCCAATTACCAAATTATCTGAATGATATAATGAAGTCTCTTCTTGCTGATGAAAGTGAAAGCCCAGTTTTCCAAATCCAGGATCAAAAAGAGTTAAGTAAAGGCATGGAGTCAAAGGTAGAAGAACAGAGAACAGTTATTACTTCAGGACTGGACAGTCATCTTGATAATAAGTTAAGAATGATATTGGCTGAGCCAGAGAATGTTAAAGTGGAAGGCATGGATAAAGGTGCTATGACTGAAATATCAAGTAGTCAATTTGAAAACGTTATAGAGAGTCACACAGAAATAGGTACATCTGTTGCTGTAGAAGAGACATCGAGCCATGATCTAGAGTATGCAGTTAGACATGAAAAAGATAAAGTTGCTGTATTTGAGGAAATTGGAAAGATTTCCAAAGATCTTAGCTTCACTGAACTTGGCTATATAATTAGCCAGAGTGAATCAAGGATGCCTTCTGGTGAGGAAAATAAAGAAACTGGGGACGTTGTGAGTCAGGAAATTGCAGAATATCTGGGGCCAGATTTGGAAAAGCTTCAATATGTACAATGCCGACATTCCTCACAGGAGGAAATACCTTCAACCGACATCATAGAGACATCTTTTAAGGAAGGAAAGGAGCAAATTTACATTTCTGAGCAGGAACAAAATGCAAAGGTATCTGTTGACCTCAGCTTACCTAGTCTTATAGTAAAATTACCTCAGGATGACAGTGCTATTCCTCAGGATGTTCAGTGCTTCACTGACATGTTAAGCAAGCATTTTCAAGATGTGCCATCAAAAGAAGAGGCTAGAATGTCACATCTACAGAGTATCAGTGATGAAATCATAGATTTATCTAAAACAGACAGACTTGATTCAGAGCTTGGAAAAGAAGAAGCTTTTCAGGAAGTAGCCGAGGAGCAGCAAGACATATTCAGAATAGACAAAAGACAAACATCCAGAAGCACAGTTTCTGATATAGAGAAAGATATTTTAATCCATGAGGAAAAAATGTCTGGCTTTGGTGGGGAAAAGGAGAGAGGAATATATGGTGATAAAGAATTGATAGGAAAAGAAGAAGCAGATAAGCCTGAACCTGTGTTTCTTTTAAAATCAGTGCTTTCTGTTGGAGAAAATGTAGAGAAAAACACTGAAGAACAAATTGAAACTCTGGAGCCTACAGATCAATATCTTATCGCGGACAAGTTTGCTACCTCGCTTGATGCAAAGCCAGTTTACTCAAACAGAGAACACATTGACAAAGAGCAAAGTGAACTCAAATCAGAGCAAGTGTATGCCAAAGAGGGTTTTGTTTTGGATCTAACAGAAGATGATAGAAACCAGATGAAGGATTCAGTACATATAGGCAGATCATCTCTAAAACAGGATATACATTCTGATCAACCTATTTCTGACAACAATGGAGTTACAAAGCAAATACAGCATACCCAAGAAATTATTTTATCTCTGGAGAGAAAAGAAATTGATTTATCTTGCACCTCCTTTGACACAGAAACTGTTATTGAACAGCAGGAGGAAACTGTTGTTAAAGATATCTTAAATTTGGAAGGATCAGACACGGACAAAGACAAATTAATAGAAAACATTGAGGCGGACGCAACAGAAGTATCGAATAATAAGGATGTCCACAAAGAGAGTGAACCAGTAGAAGAAGAGAAGGCTGGTTTAAAAGAAGTTTCTCCACACATAGAAAATATTAGTCAAAGCAAGGAAGATGAGATTCCTAAAGCTCTACATCTTGGTTTTGACAGAGATGAGCTCATTTCAGTTACAACCCATGAAATTTCACAACAATCCACATCTTTTGTAGAGGAAAAAACAGAAAAGATTGGCAGAAAAGATATTGAAATTGGTGATTGGATTACTGAGGGTGTGGAATCTGGAATCACTAAAAGTGCACAAAAAAGTGAGTCATTTTTGGAAAAATTTGTACATTCCGATCAAGAACATTTTGATGTGAATGTACATGTCAAGGAAGGAAGTAATGCTCAACAACCTTCAGTACCTCCCCCAAATGATAGATGTGATTCAAAGCAAGCTTATACACAGGCTGAGGAAATATATTTGAAAAAACTGTATTCTGCTTCTGAAGATGGTACACAGAATGTCACAGAAAATGTGGATAAAATAATTTATTCCAGTCATGCAGATTCTTCTTCCATGGAAGCCACAATGGGAGAGGAAAGTCTTCAGGAATGTGTATCCCCAGAAAATGGAGATATTCATTTAAAATTATCTTTTCTGAATGTAGAAAATGTTAGTGGACAGGAAGAAAAAAAATCATCACAGGGGGAAATGTCTCTGAAACTCCTTTACTCTGCTTCTGAGGAGATGGAAGACATTCAGGGTGAACACCTGACTTCCATGCAAGAGATTTATAATGACAACCAAGTCCTAAAGGAAAGTAGTGACTGCAGAGATGGTACCACAACTGAAGAAACAGAGCAGCAAACACAACAAGGAACGTTCGATCTAAAGGCACATGCAGCTTCTTTATCACAGGGAGTTTTATTGAAAGAGTCTGAAATATCACAAAAGGGTGCCGAGTGTTCCTTTAATTTGAAGTATGCTTTCGAGATGATGGGTACAGAAACCGAGAGTTTCACAAAGCAGCTACAGAGCACAGGGATACTAGAAGAGGGAATTTCCTTGAGTGAAGAGCTTCGTCAGAGCTATAAGAAACAGGTGGAGGGAGAGAATTCCCTAGAACAAAAACAGCAAACAGAAGAAGAATGGTCAGTGGCACAACTATTGAAGAAGGCTCTGGAGGGCACTACTGTTTCTGTAGAAGAAGACATTCTTGAAAAGCAGCGCTGTGGACGTGAAGGAAAGATTTCTGAGGAGGAAGTATTGAAAATGCCAGATGAGGCCTTCATTTGGGGGCAGCCAGAAAACATTCCTCTCAGTCAGTATTTTCAAAATGTAGTGAAAGAAGCTGGTATTCCCGAATCAGGGATTGTGGTTCCAGAAGCAGACAGTTTCATATCAGACCTGAAAAAAGCTGTGCGTGAAGAGGCATCACAAAGCATTCATAAAGCAGAGAGAGAAGAAATGCATACCACCGAGTACTCTTTTGTCAGAGAATTAAGAACTTCACCTGAGAGAAACGATACTGATAAGCTTGTTCAAATAGAAATCGTGGCCAAGGAGCAAAATTCTGTTGTTCAGGAATCATCAGATACTTCAGCCAAGGAACCCTCGCTTGCTCAGTTCCTTTTGTCTTTAAAAAATGAGTCACTTACAAGCCAGGAAGGAGAGAGAGCAGATTTAACTCACCTTAAAGAACAAGAGTATAGTGTGCAATGTCAGCTTGAAGAGCAAAGTGAAACTAATAAATTTGTGGACTCTTCTGTAGGAAATCTAAATGAAAGTGTTATCTCTGAAACCACCCTTCAGACTCAAGAGCTAAATATTCCTCCACAGAAGGAAACAGATTTCTCTCTTACAAAATATTTGCTTGCTGCTGGCAAAGAGGAGATTCCAGATGTCAAAGACAGCTCAGCAAAAACTCTGCGTCGTGAGGGATCCATCACGTCTTTGGAGGTTGAAGATGTTACATTTAGCACTGTATATGATTATTACAATCAACAGCAGGAACTCACCCGGCCTTTATCTCCTGAGTCAGAAATGTCTATTGACATTGAGAGCCTTAGTGGAGATGAAATGGTGGAATCTGAGAGATTCTACACACCAACTTCATCAGTGGAAAATTTTGAATCTCCAATGTCTTTCACTTCTTACCATACACCAGTTGGCAGCCCAGAACGATATTCCACACCTTCAGAGAACCGATATTCCACACCTTCAGAGAACCGATATTCCACACCTTCCGAGGAACGGTATTCCACACCTTCAGAGGAACGATATTCCACACCTTCAGAGGAACGGTTTTCCACACCTTCAGAAGAGCGGAATGTGGATTCAATGAGTTCTCCCACACATCTGGTAAGGGGAAGTACGCCATCAGAGCGTTATCAAACACCCACTGGCTCTCTTTTGCAACAAAGGAGCTTTTCCCTGGAGGAGTTACGTGCTGAAATGTTTGGTACACCCTGTGAAGCATTGGAACCCAAAGGGAATGAAATGCCTCCTGCATTTATTCAACCACTGACTAAAAGGAAGATCTATGAAAATAGCACATTGCGTTTTATTGTAGAAGTCATAGGATCCCCTGTACCAGAAGTCAAATGGTATAGAAATAAGTCATTACTGGAACAAGATTCAAGACTCAAAATACAAAAAGAGGGTGATGTATGCATCTTGGAAATTCAAAATATTAAAAAAGCAGAAGGAGGAGAATACATGTGCCATGCAGTAAATATCATAGGGGAAGCCAAAAGTATTACCCAGGTAGAAGTGGTGCCCCATGATGGGAGAGGTTTAGCTCTTCCACCTCCGGTAACTCATCAACATGTTATAGAGTTTGATGTAGAGCCAGGTTCAACATCACGAACACCTTCTCCTCAGGAAATACTCCTGGAGGTGGAGCTGGATGAAGCTGATATTAAGGAATGTGAGAAACAGGTGAAAATAGCCACCCTTCCTGAGCTCGCTTCAGATAATCAGAGTATGATCGTCTCTCTTGACGTTCTTCCTTTATCTCTGGTGGAACACACAGTGGACTTAGCTGGGAAAGAAAACAAAGATGTCCAAATTGACTTTGAAGTCACAGAGTTGCCCCCGCGCTTCACCACACCCATTTCTGATATAGAGATTCCAGAGAAATCTGAGGCCTCATTTCACTGTAAAGTCTTGGGCTGTCCTGCTCCAGTTGTGCAATGGTTTAAGGAGAGTGAGTGTATTTCTCCAGATGGTTTGAAGTATGCTGTTGCTAATGAGAATGGAAGGCATAGCCTTACCATCCAGGATGTGGGGTATTCTGACAGTGGCATGTATATCTGTAAGGCAGTCAATACTGTTGGAGAAGCTATATGTCGATGTTTCTTAGCAGTAACCGAGTGCCAGAGGTCTCTTGCAGTGGGAGATGATGGAGGTGTAAGTTCGGATAGGCCTCAAAAGATTGACTTGCTCGTTGATAACGCGATCCGAAACGGCAGCCAGACAGAAATAGAACTGGAGTTTGAGTTTGAACGGGACACTGATGATTCCCAGAAAGCTGTAAGGCTGGTAGCTGTGACAGAGCAGGAGCAGGAAGAGGAGGGAGAGTCCTGTGTAAACATTAACTTTGATGTATTTGCTGAGCCTTCCAAAGAAGAGAAAATAGAATTTAAAGCAGAGAGTACAGACAGCTGCAGCTTTGAATTTCAAGTCACAGAATCGCCCCCCAAATTTACCAAAAACATTTCCGATTGTGCTTCTTTCGTTGGTACCTCTGCACGCTTCCAATGCCAAACAGCTGGTTCTCCCAAGCCAGCTATCCATTGGTTCAGAAAGGGGGTGTTGATTTCTGGAGAGAGATATCATATGGAGGAAAGCCAGGAAGGCTGCCACAGTCTCATTATAAGAAATTTAGTTCAAGATGATGAAGGAGAATACAAGTGTGTGGCAACAAACAAAGCAGGGACTGCTCATAGCATTGCTTTTTTAACAATACTCTAGTTTCGAAATCTATTCAACCTTAAAAATGGTCAAGAGGTTTGCACTGTGTAACGATACAGTGTAGCAGTAATTTCGAATGCTTCCTGTAATTCAAAACATCTTTCTTATAATTTACTGCTCCCTCTGCACCGACTTCATTTTTGAAAAGCTATTGTGGAGGCTAAATTATGCTTAAGCCTTACTGAGGACTACCATGCCAGCAAATATTTCACTCTGAGTTCTAATGACCCCGACCCTTTCTGCATCTTTGTAACGATATCATTGTGATTGTCACCTACATTTGTATACAGTCTTTGTCTGATGCGTGTAAATATTATCGTGCTACTGAAAAGTGCATTTACGTTTTTGTTCAGAGGGTCTTGAAATATTCGATAGCCCTTTTTCTTCTAATTGACCTGTTTGGAAGCGTACTTTATATAATACACACTGTAATTTTAAGTACGATTTGGAAAAGAACTCAGGCGAGGCTTTCTCCCTCACAATGTTGTATCAGAAAATCACATTCTCTCTTGGACTGTCGGGTTGCTTCTTTTGTGACAAAACTCCCGCTGAAGTGACAGACTGATATGTGAACCCTAGTAGGTACCGGGTGCCAGTTGATATATCCTGATTCCAAGAGGATCAGAGACCAAATTGGTTGTGAGGGTTTTGTCACTCCAGGAATTATAGAAAATGTTCATTTCTCTTCTATCAAGTTAGAAATATTGTACCTGGAACCTGTGTAGCAATGTAAATCAGAAGTCTGTGTTAACAAATTTAGAATAAAGAAAATATTTTTACACTTAGTAGAGACTTTTGAAACCTAAATAGTAGCAACTATGTCTGATGTGTAGACAGATATAATGAGAGAAAGACCTAAATCAGTTTCAGGTCAAGCTCAGCTAGTCAAGAGTTGTTTTGTGTGGTAAAACCTAAAATGGAACAGAAAGAGGAATTCAAAGTCATGGGCAAAATTGTTTAATATATCAGTATGCATCCTACTTTTCACTATAACCATTTCAATCCAATAAAGTAATCTAAGACTCAGTTCAGTGAAAACTTTTGGAGAGTACGTATGTTTCATTGAAGTCAATAGGCTTTTACTCTGAGAATTTGGCTGTTCCAGAGTGGTCTCATGCAGGGCTACTCAGAAATAAAACCTATTGACATCTATTTAACTTGCTCTCAGGTAAGGTAGGATTCCCGATGTGGTGTAGTAGATAGAGTGATGGACAAGAACTCAGGAGGGCTCCGTCTGAAACCCTACTCAGCCACAGAAGCCCACTGGGGGTGTGGAACTGGTAAAACCACTCCTTAAACATATTTCTTACCTTGGAAGCCCAGTTAGGGCCACTAAAAGTCAACTCCGACTTGACAGCACAGAACACATACAAGGTTGTAGAGGACTGAAGCTTTATGACAATAAAAATAAAAGCTACAAAGATAGGATATTAAATACAGAAAGTGCCAGAGAAGGCATGTTATTTCACTCAGATGTATTATTTATTTATTTATTTTATTTATTTATTTAATTTATATCCCGCCTATCTAGTCCAATGGACTACTCTAGGCGGCCAACAACAAATATAAAATACAATAAAATAAAACAACAGATTACAGAAGAATTAGAATAAAGAAACAATAAAAGGGAAAAGAAAATCAAAGATAATCTGGTGAGAAGGCCTGCCGAAACATCCAGGTTTTTAATAGATTCTTAAAGGTGCCCAGTGAGGGAGCTCCGCGAATACCAGGAGGTAAGTTGTTCCACAAGCGAGGAGCCACTGCCGAGAAGGCCCTATTTCTTGTTTTCTCTTTCCGGGCCTCCCTCGGCGTTAAGCTCCTCAGCCTCACCTCCTGGCTCGCCCGTGTGATCCGGGTAGAACTTGGTGGGAATAGGCGTTCCGCCAGGTATCGAGGCCCTAAACCGTTTAGGGCTTTATACGTAAGTATTAACACTTTGAAGTCGATGCGGAACCTGATGGGCAGCCAATGCAATGCAGCCAGAGTGGGCGAAATATGTTGGAATTTTTTCACTCCACTGAGTAATCTGGCCGCCGCATTCTGCACCACCTGTAATTTCCGCAGCAATCTCAAAGGAAGCCCCACGTAGAGCGCATTACAGTGGTCTAATCTTGAGATTACGAGCGCGTGTACTAAGGTAGTGAGCGCCCCCACTTCCAGGTAGGGCCGCAGCTGGGCTATCCGCCTGAGATGAAAAAAGGCGGTGCGGACCACCGATGCCACCTGTGATTCCATGGAAAGCACCGGGTCCAGATGAATCCCCAAGCTGCGTACCCCATCCTTTGCAGGGAGAGTCACCCCCCCGAAAGAGAGGGAGTTTCCCAGAGCCCCGACTGTGGGAGGGCCCACCCTCAGTACTTCCGTCTTGTCCGGGTTCAGCCTAAGCCCGTTCTCCTGCATCCATTCCAGTATAGTCCCCAGGCAGCGCTGAAGGCACAGGACGGCTTCTCCTGCAGTTGGCAAAAAGGAGATGTAGAGCTGCGTGTCATCCGCATACTGGTGACACGAAGCACCACACCCCCTGATGACCCCACCCAGCGGCCTCATATAGATGTTAAATAGCATTGGGGAGATAATCGACCCCTGTGGAACCCCACAATTGAGGCGCCACGGGGCCGAGACTCTCTCCCCAAGCTGGACTCTCTGGGGACGGTCCTCCAAGAAGGAACGGAGCCAGGACAATGCCAGGCCACCTATTCCCAACTCGGAGAGCCTCCCCAGGAGGATACCGTGGTCAATGGTATCAAAGGCCGCTGAGATGTCGAGGAGGACCAACAGGGACACTTTGCCCCTATCGGCCTCCCTCAATAGGTCATCACACAGGGCGACCAAAGCCGTTTCTGTGCCGTGGCGCGGCCTGAAGCCCGACTGGAATGGATCCAGGGCATCTGTTTCATCCAGGAGCGCCTGAAGCTGGTCGGCCACCACCCTCTCGACTACCTTGCTAAGGAAAGAAACATTGGCGACGGGCCTGTAATTGCCAATTTCGTCCGCCGCCAAACTAGGTTTCTTCCTAATGGGCCTAATGAGTGTCTCCTTCAGGGCAGATGGAAACCTGCCCTCAAGGAGAGACCCATTTATTATAGCCGTGGCCCATTCCGTTGTTAGCGGCCTGGCTGCTTTGATTAGCCAGGCCGGGCAAGGGTCCAAAGAGGAGGTGGTGGCACGACAGCGGTCGAGCGCCCTGGAGACAGTGTCAGGCGTAACAGGCTGAAAGGTGTCCAAAATCACCGGACAAGACGGAGCGCTGGACATCTCAGCTCGACTCACTGTACTCAAAAAGGGTGAGAGGTCCCGGCGGATGGCCTCCACTTTTGATTTAAAAAATGCTGCAAATTGGTCCGGCGAGAAACTAGGGGGAGGCCCATCGCCCGGACCAATTCCGGAAAGGTCGCGTACTATACGGAATAACTCCGCCTGCTGGTTGGACGCCTCGCTTATCCGGTTAGCGAGGTATGATCTACTAGCAGCCTTTACCTTAGCAAGATAAAGGTTAGTAGCGACCCTGACAGCTATCCTATTAAAATCCGTCGGGGCCTTTCTCCATTTGCGCTCTAGCCGTCTCCTGACCCGCTTCCTCGCCCGGAGGTCCCGGTTAAACCAGGGGGCCGGGCGGTCTCTGCGGCGGAGAGGGCGTTTAGGTGCGATCATGTCAACAGCCCTAGTCGCGGCAGCAAACCAGCCATCTACCAGAGCCTCGACAGGAGCGCCAGCCAGGTCAGCCATAATACCTCTCATGGCATCCTGGAATCCGACCGGATCCAGTAGCCTTCGAGGGCGGACCATAACAATAGATCCCTGCTCCCTGCAGGGGGGGAGAGCCATTTTAATGGTACACTTTATTAGGTGGTGATCCGACCATGACAAGGGTACCGACTCTAGGTCAGTCACCATCGGACCACTCTCACTCCCATTGGTAGAAAAAACCAGGTCAAGTGTGTGACCCCCCACGTGAGTGGGGCCGTTGACATGTTGGGACATGTTCAAGAAGGCCATGGTCTCCAAGAACTCAAGAGCTGGACCAGAGGTCTCCGCCCCCGCATGCACGTTGAAATCCCCCAGAACCAATAGGTTCGGGGAACCCAACAGTGCCGCGGAGACGAAGTCCACCAGCTCCGGTAGGGAGGTGGCTGGGTCGCGGGGAGCACGGTAGCCCAGCAAGATCCCAATACCATCCCTGGCCCCGATAGACACGTGGAGGGCCTCAAGACCCGGCTTTATCACCGAGGAGCGCCTAGTGACCTCCAAGGTTGATTTATGGACAATGGCTACTCCCCCCCCCCGACCCTCCAGTCTACCCTGGTGTTGGACAGCATAACCGGGCGGACAGATGAGAGCTAGAGGGGGACCCCCCTCTCCGCCAATCCAAGTTTCGGTTATGCAAGCCAGGTCTGCATCCTCCTCCAGGATAAGGTCTTGAATTACCTGGGCCTTATTGGATACAGACCTGGCGTTCAACAACACCAGGTGTAGAGTGGAAGGCTGGCTGGTCTGGTTACCTCGATGCTGGGGGCTGGTCTCCGTCTCAGAACAAGGAACAGCCTTCAAACATCTGTCCCTAGTTCTTCTAACACGAGCAGGGACGGAGCCAACGCCATATTTCCCCCTACCCGTAATCACAGAAATATTCTGGGGCCCCTCACTGGGAGGGCAGGCCTTCCATACCATATCAGGGGGGGGGGAGAAGAAAAGGAAAAAAAAAAAAAAAAAAAAAAAAAAAAAAAAAAAACAATAATAAGTCAATAAGCTCAGATAACTATTCAAAGTGCAAATAAATTAATTCACTGCTGGAAAAGCATTACATAATTTCGAATTTCTATAGTATATAAATCCCTGAGATAGCTTCCCTAAATAAGCAATTAATTATGCTCCTCCTGAGAGCTAACGCTGCTTGTTATTATTTTCAGCACTGATATTTAAAACAAGCATGGTGATTTATAGTTACATAAATGCATTTATATGCTATCTTATGTATCTGCATGGTCTTATTTCTGTTTTCTTTTAATAGTCAGAATATCATCTGATACCTGTGGCTTTAGGCACCACATAATTCCAAAACTGACTCTGTATTAAATAGGAATGACTCAAACTACCCTTGAAAATATAGAATAGTTCTTTTTTAAAAAAACACCTTATAAAATTGCTTTTACTCCATCACATTAGTAGTCTGTAGTACTATTTAGAGCAATGACTGAAATTTTGGTTTCAAACAAATACTGTATAAGGAAATTAGCCCAAAGAGCTAATTGCCTCAGCAGTACATGGCATGTTTTGTTAAACATGGCATGTTTTGTTAAACATGCCATGTTAAACATGCCATGTGTGGAAATAAGCCTTTGGCCAATATTCAAAAGAAGGCTGACTCAATGCAGTTTACGTAAGTGCTAACCTACCATTCAGTCATGGATTTAATAGGTCGACTCTAGTTGGGACTAGCAACAAGATGGTGGCCTTCATAACAGAAAATGTTATTCTGGTTCCAGCTATTTATTTTTAGTGCCAGTTGGCTGGAATATCCTAGGTACTTATCCAAAGTGATTTTTCAACTGGTTTAGGTATATATGGTGAAATATAAACTATTTGGATATTTTTAGCTGCATTGTACTAAAACAGGCAGGTATGTTGCGGCCCTCCAGATGTTGCAGGACTGCAAACCCACCAGCAGCAGATCTTCTGGATTTAATGGGTCCAACATATTTAGGGCTGCAAGTTGCCTACCCTTGATAAATCCTATGGCTATACAGGGTGTTTCGGCACTCTTAATGACCACTATAGAAATGACCGTAGACACTGAAATAATTTGCATAGGGACTGAAATTCTTAATGAGGTAATCAATTGCTAAACACAAAAAATTAAAATACTGAGGTCTAAGAGAAATGAGAGTGTCTGATGCAACATAGACCCGGGTAGAACCTGCACATAACGTTGTGCCCAGGGTCTTCCCTGTGTCATTGTCTAGGAATTCTGGAATAAGTGAATTGCAGCTATCCCTGCATATTGAACTGAATGTATTGCACTGTGTGAGATCACAAACAATTCCATTTGGGGGGAAATTCAGCTCCACCTCTGATGTCTAACAGTCACCATTGGCTTGCATTGTCTTCCTTTGCACATGCATAGCCTGATCCTGCAGAAATGTTGGTGGAAAACAGCTGCTCCTTCACATCTGCTGTATTGAGAGTGCAGCATGCACAAAAGCATAAATGGTAAAATGTGTCTCCATGTTGTTATCAACCCTTAGGAAATGTGGCCTCATAGCTTTGGCATCTTTTCTCACCTTACTGCTCTTGCTAGCACCAGGAAAATGCCCTACACATCTGTTATCTGAGAGCTGCTCAATGCTTCCATTTTCTCTGGAAGCGCAAATGAAGTTGTGGGCGTGTAGCTTTCTGCCGTGCTTCCATTTATTTAGATCAGCTCCATAGATTTTACAATTCCAAACTTGCCAGTTTGCAGAGAGGTGGCAGAGAAGCCAGGACAGAACCACTAGGTACTGAACAATACACACCTGGTATCAATAAAACTTTTTAATGCTATTCGTTTCAATCAAATTACTGCCCAGTAGATCTGGTGAAAGCAAAGACTGGCAGCTGGACCTATATTTCCAAAGCTGGCATTTAAACTACACACATTTTCAGTGTCTTTTTTCATAGTTACAGGGTATTTTTTTTTTAAAAAAGAAGCTCCCAAGAATGTTATATGTTCCTATCCCATGTTACATTTTGAATGTCAGTGTATATATTGTTTTAATAAAAGTGTCAAGTACAACACTCGTCCTGTCTTTCTTCCACAAATTATGTTTTGTTTCATGAACAATTTTCTCATTAACTTTGAAGATGGGGATTGAATTACTTTTATGAGCAGTCCCAAGTCCTATTGTGTTTTTATGCTGGCATAATGCAAATGGTGTAATTCCTTGTGTGTTTCTAACTTCAAAACCTGTGGCAGTTCATTGTTGAGATTTACACCAATTGAATTACACCAGGAGGTATAACCAATATGGTTTTGGTCAACATTTTGTATAGTCTTTCTCCTAAGAGGTTTCCATCATGAGAACATGGGCCAAGAAGGCAAAGAGGTCTTGATTCATGTAACATACAACTAGTTATGTAACTTTTTAAACTAATACAACAGAAGTAGAACTGTTTTACCTTGAAAAAGGAATGTGATACACACAATTTCTGTGCATGGAAAGACATGGCATGAGAAATGGTGAAGGGTAACTCAGCTGTCAGAATGCCGGCCAATTGAAAGAGGCTTTGAAGTTGTTACTGACTATTCCTCTGCCTGATACAATGACTGAAATCCTGTAGTAAGTCACAACTCGAGCAGGCCCATGGAATCGGAGAGAATGTAGTGACTCAATAGCCATAAAAGTTCCATTGAATCAGTGGATCTACTCGAGTGTGACTTAGTATTGGATTTCAGACAGCATATTTAGCCATAAAACATACTTTGTTCTCTGGATGAAAAGCTGAGGGATCGTCTCTTTGCTAGAAGTTTCTAAGGGGATCATTTCTTTTTTTTCTAAGAGGATGGGACAAAATGAATGAAATAGAACTCTCTTGATTTGGTGCTCTTGAAATGGTGCTCTCCTAATTTGGAACTTGTTTTTTTTTTTTTTTTTTTTTTTTGACAGTTGAGATCTAAAACACTGATGGGGAGTGGGTGACCTCTATGATATGGTTGCACTGCACTTCGCATCATCCTTCACCATTGGCTATGCTGACTAGGCTGATGAGAATTTCAGTTCAAGTGTTCTGGAGGGTCACACACTCTTTATCTTTGGACCTCCTTAGTGAAGTGTTCCATAACTATGTAATTCAAACAAATATTATGGACGGGGTAGAAGAAAGAGGGTTGTGCTTGAGTGTGGAGCCCCGTTGAAATCCATCAGAACTAAGTTAATCCAGATAAAGCTAAGTAATTGATTTCAAAGGTTCTTAAAACTTCTGGTGTTGCTTGGTTTGGAAACCTTTTACAAATGACACTATTATCATGTGTGCATCTTATTGCAGCAACCACTCTACAAAATTACATTCCATTTTCAAGGTGAAACCATTCTACAAAGCAAACATGAGACTAATACAAAGTTTTTTTCCCCTTCACAAGAGCAACTTATTTATTTATTTGATTTATATCCCGCCCATCTGGTATATTCTACCAATAAGCGTAACTTGCTTGTGCAAAATACATAAAGATATTGTACCAGAGTAAAAGAACACTGTGGAAATATGCTTTTATTGTGTGTTATGTGACTAAATAATCATTTCTCCATTCATGATCATCTGCCACAATGGCTTCGGTCCAGATGTGCTATTTTTTAGACTTCTCTTCTTCCATTCACAGAAGGCTCTTCGAAGTAGAGCAGTGGCTCTCGATCTTGGATCCCCAGATGTCCTTGGACTACAACTCCCAGAAATCCTGGCCAGTAGAGGTGGTCGTGAAGGCTTCTGGGAGTTGTAGTCCAAGAACATCCAAGGCCTAAGGTTGGGAACCATTGATCTAGAGCTCCATCTGGAGTCTAAGGGGGCTGTAGGGTGATCTTCACTTTATCCCTCTTTCACCTGCACCATTCTTCTCATGTGCCATACCGTTCATAACCTAAAGATTTTCAGAAGACAGGTTACTGCAAGAGAAAGGGAGAATTTGGAAAATACTGCTTTACCATATACTTTCCAGCAGCAAAACACAATGAACAGAATTCTGATCATGTGATTTCTAGATCCAGGCTTTTGTAATCGAGTGAGTGATTAACTTTCACAGAAATGTGATATCTTGCTTATTCAAGAAAATATGAAGTCAGAGCAATCTGCTTATGTCTTATTCAAACCAATTGCCTGTGTTCCTATTTGATCTTCGGTCTGAAACAGTAGGGTCTGATATGTATATCTTTGTGTGTGTATGCATGCGCATATGCATGCACATGCATACACACATTCATAAGAGTGAGTAACAGAAATGTGTAAGCAAATATATATATGTAAATGGATACCCAGTGTGGTGTAGTGGAGAGAGAGATTGATTAAGACTCCAGAGGCCTGGGTTCAAGTCCCTGCTTATTTATTTATTTTATTCATTTATTGGATTTTTATCCTGCCCATCTTGACCAAGGGTCTACTCTGGGTGGTTTACAAATTTAACAATCCTTAGCCATGGAAACTCACTGTGGGTATGGAATTGGTACATTCATTCCTTAAATTTCTCACTCGCATTGAAAGCCATATTAGGGTTGATATAAGTCAGTTCCCACATAACATAACTATATTTTTATATATGAGAGCACTTGAATCATAAAATTATTATAGGCCCTCTATTACCTTAGATCCTAGATCAAACAGGAAGGCAGGTCGAGATGATGAATAGATTTCTCTGATTTCATCTTTGTTTGATAAAGCAAGGTATGACATTTACTTGCTACTTTCCATTATTTTGTTCTTTTGGTTTTCAGGGGAAACTGAAATTTTGATCCTGTCACTGCATAATAATTACACATACACACACCTTGCATACGAAAAATGCTGAAAAATGGCTTGGTTACATCATGCTTTATATGCAGATATTGTTTTAATAGACATGTATTAATTTAAATTAAAAGTTCATGCAATGAATTAGGCTGTAAGATACTATCCCTAATCTGATGCAAAAATGTATTCCACAAGTTATGCGTGTTTCAGTTACTCTTCAACCTGGCCACTATGTCACATATTACAAAGTTTTGGCCTTCTGTGCTCACTGTTAGATAATATATAGTGGCTATTAGGTACGGCTTTTCAAAAAACATTTTATTAAAATGTAAATAATTCTTTTTTCCATACAGAGATTTCTAGTTCTGTTTTTGTGCCTGCTGAGGAAGAAAGACCTGAGAGTTACAGCAACGGGCTACAGTTACCTCATAGAGATAAAATAGTTGAACTCATGCCTGAAAATTCAGTTTATTCCAGCAGTTTAGAAGTGGAAAGGAAGAAGGACCATGTTCCAACCTTCCTCAAACATGTCTCAAATGTTGAAATAAGTTTGGGAGAGGTAGCGAGGCTTTCTGTTACAGTGACTGGGACTCCAAAACCTCAACTACAATGGTTTTTCCATAGTGTTCAGCTGACCTCAGGTGCAGATTATGAGTTGGTGTCTGATGACGAACATTATAGCCTCATTGTTCTTTCTGCAACATTTGATCACGAGGGGGAATACACTTGTACTGCTAGTAATATCCATGGACAGACCACATGCAGTGCTTACCTGAAGGTAAATCCGAAAGGAGAGAGTAAGGACTTGGAGGCTGAGGAGGCCACGGAGGTCCCCCAGCTGCCCTACTTTGTTAGGAAACTAAATTCTGCCCAGTGTGTGCAAGGTGCTTCTGCTGTGTTTGAGTACCAAATGAGAGGGGAGCCAGCCCCTGAGCTTCAGTGGTTTAAGGGCAGTGACCCAATTTTCCCCAGTGACCATTACACCATTATTCATAATAATTCAGATGGTTCTGGGTCACTGACAGTCAATAACTGTCAGAAAAATGATGCTGGCTTATATTTCTGCAGAGGATTCAATCCCTTCGGTGAGGCCACTAGCAGCGCAGAACTTCTTATTCTTTTAGACATCGTGGGCGAGTTTCCAGATAGGGAGCAGGAAGCGATGCATAAAAGGCGCTCTAAGTCGTATAAAGAGACTGCAAGTGAGCAAGCCACCGAGTCACGCTTATATGCAGTTAAACTGCCAGGTGAGGACCAGCCACAAGGGATATATACCATTGGTATAGAAGACAGGCATGCGTTACATAGTGAAGAGGTAGATGCTTTACATATGTCATCTTACTCGACAGCTACTGCACAGCAGGAAGCCCTTCATACCCAACAAACAGCATTGCTTCAGTCTCAAGACGTTGAGGAAATTGTTGATGCTTCTTCTCAGGCCATCCAAAAGTCGGTTCCCACATCTTTTACTGTGAGTGAGGTGAAGGAACATCCTGGTTTCCTTGAGCAACATTCTGAGCCCATTCAAAGCCCACTTGTTGCTGATTTGACTAGCTCCCAGAGCCACCAGGTTCCTGATATCTGTTTACCTGTGGTAGAGGAAATACACCAAGAAGACAAAGAAAAAGGGCTGCAAATAAAGCAGCCAGAAATTATCAAACCGCAGTCTGCTAAAGAAGACAAACTACAATTTGCTTCTGTTCTTTCTGAGGAGAAATATTTGTTGAGCTCAGGTGAATCAGCTTTGCTCTCAGCCCAAGGAGCTGGGGAAGTTTCTTCCACCAGTGAACCCAAACATCCAGCGTCTATTCCTACTATTGAGGGCATCCAAGCATTGTCTAAGGAAACTTCATTGGCAGTTCAGGTACAGAAGATGGACAATGGCATATTAGTGCAGGAGGAAGGTCGTTTGTTTCAATCTGTTGTAGCAACTGTGCAACATAAGATAAGCGAAGCTCATACAGAAGCTCTTGATTATGTTGACCCCCCTGAAGAAGTCAACTCAACTCAAGAAGCATCAAATGTACTATACGTGCCTATGACTTCCTCCAAGCAGGTGTTACCCAAAGAGTCCATCTTGGATGAAGCAGTTGCAGCACAGGCAGAAGGCTCTTTGAAACAGAACAGGCTTGTCAAAACAGCCTCGGTTGCAGAAGAAAAGCAGCAGATCTCCAGTGAATGCACAGAAGAGATCCCTAGATTAGACAGCACAGTGATAGCAGAGATCAGCAGAGAGGCTACAAAGCCGTGGTGCTTGCCTGTGGTGCATGGACAATCCACTTTTCCTAGAGAAGAACATTTCAGTCCTGAGTTGCTGCCAGATGATGAAGCAACATCCAGGAAAAGCCCGTGTTTGCTGTACTGCTTGACAACAGAAGAACAAGCTTCCACCTCTTGTGAAGAGGCTAAGCAATTCCCTCCTCTGAACGCTGCAGTCAGTGTCCCATCTGCCCAAGAGCCCGTTTCTGTTTTGCATCTTCAGATGAACCAAGCTGAGCAGATATTACCCAAGGAAGGCATTTGGGCTGCACAGAAACCTGAATGCCAAATGGCTTTGCAGAAAGCAGAGATCCTGGTCAAGCGTGCTGTAACTTCAGAGGAAAAGAACCAGATAGGCGCAGAAGTACTGGAAACATTTCAGAGTGATATTGCTGGGGAGAAGACCTTGGTGGTAGCTGAGTCTCAGCTCCGTAAATGTCTGGCCGCTGTGGCTGAAGAAATGCTACTGCTCAAAGAGCAGGTGCTCCCTGAAGGAGGCAAGGAGCAAAAGATAGCCTTGAAAAAGGAAGACTTTCTAATGGTTATGCAGGTGTCAATGATGGCTGAAAACAAGGCCTTAGATGTAGGACACACTGAGCCACTGAAAGACATCCAGGCCAGGAGTTGCAAGGCCGTGTCTGAGCCCAGAGTGCTTTCAGAATCAACTTCCATTGAAGAACGAGGTATTCCTATGGAGAATACAGTTTTTTTAGAAGCTGCAGAACAAGATTTTGCAGCACGAATCCAGGAAGGGCAGTCAGTTAGGCTTCCTTTAATACTGGAAGAAAAACAAGCATTTGCAGAAGAACATCTAGACCAGCTCCCAAGACCAGAAGCTGAAAATGCAGAGGCAAAGAAACATCCAGCAGTGATGAAGGAGGTGTTTGAAACACAGGAATACAACGTATTTTCTAAAGAAACCCTGCTTGCAGCTGAGGTTCCAATATGCTGTAGCTTTGATAAGGAGGCTCAAAAAGGAAGTCCGCTAAAGGTAGCACTGGTGAGTCAGCAGCACCTGTTTTCTCCTGATGCCCTGAACAATATTAAAAGTGTTGAACTACAAAATGCAGAAGTGACCAGAGAGCCTAAATATACAGTGTGCTCTGGTCTGATTATGACAGGAAGTTCTAACTCTGCTGAAATAACCCTTGCTCTTGATGGTGTCTATTCTCACTCCGCTGACGTAAAAAGCGAATTACAAGCTGCATTTCATTCTGTTGCTTATGAAGAAAAACACATTCTCATGGCAGAGGAACATAAGGGTATGTTCTGTATTGATTCACCTGTGCCACAATGTGCCCAAATGAAGACAGAGTCAAAAACACATCTGGAGCAACTTGTGTCTGCTCAAGAAGTCCAAATGTTTAACCTAAAGGAAGAAATCAAAGATGTAGGTACCACTATGCTGACCCTTGATGTTCCTTCAGCCGCAGCCCCAAGAGAGACACCAACAGATGTTCTAAAAGTGAGTGTGAGGAAAGAAGAACTTTTTGAAGAAAATGAGGAGGAGTCTATAGATAAGGCTAGAGAACAAGAAGGTAGGCCTTTGGGTGAGATTTGTCCCATTGTGCATCAACATATTGTAGACACTGTTGTTGAGGAAGGTGAGAGTGTAAGTCTTACTTCAATTATAGCCAATGCTAAAACGGTGAACTGGTACTTTGAGGGTAAACTTGTATCTTCAGGTGATGAGTTCAAGTGTTTGCAAGACCATGGCACATACACAGTAGTAATCAACCAGGCATTCAAAGAAGTACATCAAGGAGAGTACGTCTGTGAGGCTCTGAACGAAGGTGGAAAAACAACAACAGCAGCGAAACTCACAGTTCTGAAAAGAGGTTGGATGATGGGGATAAAAATATTGCTTCCTTATTTTCACCCATTTTCTAACTGATCACGACACATATACATATTTGTATCCCTATCAACATTTTGGATACAGATATAAAAAGTATATAGACTTCCGTAGTGTCACCACCACACTAATCACAGATTTCCCCCTTTCTGATCCTTCATTGAGACAGTTTACTCTCTCACACCCCTCTAGTATTCGAATTTATTTGCACTTGTCATGTTTCAGTAGTGCAATGGCATTAATGTTCATCATTTCTTTGCAACTTGCTTAAACACTCTTGGTAATTATGTGGTTTCAAAAAGGTTGCATGTCTTAGCACTTTCATCCCCATATCCACAGAGCAACTTGGTTCACTTTTCCTTTTTCATTGTTATGACAAGGGTGCAATCTCGAAACGACTTATTAGGAAGTCAGCCCCACTGAATCCAGTTGGGACTTACTTTGGAGTAAACACGCACTGAGATTGCACTGCACGTCTCAGAAATCATTGCACCATGTTAGCAGAATGTCATGCGTTGAAGGTTGCCACTCTTTCAGTACAACCTGGTATGATCTAGTATATCGTGTTGTTTGCATGCCTGTAGTAGCAAGTAGCATGAGAAAACACTTCTAGCATTTCACCGTGACACCACAACGTAGCGGGTGGTAGGCTTAAAGTTGTTCACTTTAAGTTGTTTTTCACTTCTGACAATGTTTTCCTTCACAGCCGCTTTTCTTGGATGGTTCCTTTAAAAAAAAAAATCACCCATCTCATTTACGTTGATCACTTTATTAACAGCGATTTGAATGTATGCACACATGCACCGATTTCATTATTATTCTCCACAAGCATGTGGATAGTTATAACAGCATGATCCTTTTGCTTTTCATTTCAGTTGCACCAATACTGAGGAGAAGGCTGGAATCACAAGAAGTAGCCGTGAACCACCTTGCCAAGTTCACGTGCGAGACTGAGATGGCACCAAACGTACGATTTCAGTGGTATAGAGCTGGGCGGGAAATTTTTGATGGTGACAAATATACCATATATACAGCTAATTATACGTCCACTCTTCAAATTCCGAGACCTCAAGTAATAGACTGTGGCGAATACAGTTGCAAAGCTTCAAATCAGTATGGCAGTGTAAGCAGTACAGCGGTCTTAACCGTGACAGGTAAGTGCAATATACAAGTTTTGTATTATAATCTGTGTTGTATTACAATATGCTTGAATCGGTTTGCTTTTATAACCATAGTTTGATACATTATGTAATACAGTACTTCAAGGACTACCTATATTCTTTGATAATTTTTTAAAAATGATTATGATTTTTAACACAGGGACACTGTGATTTTTAACATACCACTGAAGGGCCTTCATTTCTGTATCAATTAATATGAAAATGGAATGAAGTACCATTTCCGACCACCCTCTCATTCAGTATTTGTGTCTTCCATTGGGAAGAATCTCAAAGGGCAATGGATGGGATATGTCTCAAATCCACCATCAGGATATTTGCAATTATTTTCTGGAGAATTTGGGAGGGGGAGAGTCTTACTTTTGAAGGAAGTCATGCAAATAACAAGGGGGCTAATCTGGTCTGCTCCTGATGTTTATACACCCTCATCCAGTCATGGGAGAGTTGTTGAGGAGAAGGTGCATTCTCCGTAGAAATCTGACACACACAATCTTATGCACATACAGTACAATGGCGGGGTGAGGATGTGGCAAGACCCATGATTTCTGGCCGAAATAATTTTTATTACCTTTTAGTTCCATCACATTCTCCTCTAAGCATTCTTACATGTCTTTCCTTCTTGAAGAAATTCTAGCCTTAAATCTTTCACCGTATCATTAATTCTCTTGGATTCTGTTGATTCGATTTCATTGGCTTATGTATCATAAGAGCCGTGAGTGATGCTGAGTGGGAGAGTATCTTGAAGGAAAGATCTTGAGACCCATCTTGAAATAAACAAGCAACATGTTTGGGTATCACTCTTTTTTGAAACTCTATATAGATCTCTCAAAACAATACATTGGTTACGCATTCTATTTTTGCATCCTTTACCTCTGCAAATCTGTGTTGCTATTTCATCCATGAAGTAAAAATAATCACATGCGACAATCTTATTTTTGCAACCCCATCACTCTTGTTAGATAACATTTTGGCTTTAATATTTATTCTTTTGTAGCTTTTAAGCGAAGTGACCCTAACAGTAATTGTTGTAATAAATATAGTGAACATCAGGGATCTTTATTTTACAGTCCATTTCATGGGTTTCTGTCCTCTTCTTCCTTGGGTACTGACAAAAAAAAATAGCTGTCGTCTTGGCCAAGTCAATGTCAACTTTGCCCCTTTCTTTTGCAGAAGCGTTTCCTCCAACGTTCCTAACCAGACCCGAATCTATTACTGCTTTTGTGGGTAAGAGTGTCCGGTTCCTCTGCACAGTGTCAGGCACTCCCGTGATAGACACAGTATGGCAGAAGGACGGTGCTGCCGTTTCTTCTACGGAACGCTGCAAGATTACATCTTCTGATAACAAGCACAGCTTAGAAATAGCACACCTTGCTGTCAGTGACAGAGGCATCTACAGCTGCAAAGCCTCAAACAGGTTTGGAGCGGACATCTGCCAGGCAGAGCTAGCCATTATTGATAAACCTCATTTTATTAAGGAGCTGCAGCCCGTCCAGTCTGCGGTTAATAAAAAGATCCATCTCGAATGCCAAGTGGATGAAGACCGGAAAGTCACAGTTGCCTGGAGTAAGGATGGGAAGAGAATACCTCCAGGAAAAGACTACAAGATCTACTTTGAAGACAAAATAGCGTCGCTCGACATCCCTCTGGCCAAACTTAAAGATTCGGGAACGTACGTGTGCACTGCTGCCAATGAGGCAGGCAGTAGCTCTACATCTGCAGCCGTAACAGTCAGAGGTAAGAACGGCGTTCGTCTACTTAACTTAGTGCTGTCTGCACTTCCTTCTTCTTTATGATGGTGACTAATCCCAAATATGCAGGCAGTCAATCTAAAAAGGGGGAAAGGAGGTGACTCCCAATTTCTCCAAGCTTGGTGCTCTGCTTCTGTGTCAAAATGAGCTCCAGGTTTTTGCACTTGTCTCCCTGTCTTTACTCGAGCTTACCGTCTGGTGTGTGTGCGTCCTCTCTTCTCTTGCTGACTAGAATTCCTTGCTTCTTTACGTTTTCCCAGGCAACTCTTTACCATTTTAAAATCAGAGAATGGAGTAACTGCAGGAGCTGGAGTTTAATTCATGTCTGAACGTTGCATGTTTCTAAACAGTGTGTCTTGTAATCGCTATCTCAAATTGATCTTCTGAGCCATTATATTTCAGGTGTCTTTCTTTCTGAATTCTTCTTCTAGAACCACCGTCTTTCCTGAAGAAAGTGGACCCCTCTTACTTATTGACTCCAGGAGAGTCAGCCCATCTTCAGTGTAAAATCAAAGGGTCTCCTGAGATCCAGATGACATGGTTCAAAAATAACAAGGAGATTAGAGAGAGCGATACTCACAGAATGTCCTTTGCCAACAATGTGGCCGTGTTAGATATTTTTCATGTCAAAGTTGATGACAGTGGAAGTTACTCGTGTGAAGCGGTTAATGATGCTGGCAGCGACAGCTGTAGCACTGAGATTGTTGTCAAAGGTTTGTTCTTAAAATGATTTCTTTTAGAAGTATGCTCTTCTGCTACACGTGTCTTATCCATCGCTAATTCTTTATTAATGCTTTGATAATTTTGTAGAGCCACCTACTTTCGTCAAAACTCTTGAACCGGCTGAAATAGTGAGAGGAACAAATGCCACCCTTCAGTGTGAGGTTTCTGGCACTGGACCATTTGAAATCAGTTGGTTTAAAGACAAGAAGCAAATCCGCAGTAGTAAAAAATACAGGTTGACTTCCCAAAAGTCTCTTATCTCTCTGGAGATTTCTTCATTTAATAGTGCAGATGTTGGGGAATATGAGTGTTCCATAGCAAATGAAGTTGGGAAATGCATTTGCAGTGCAACATATATATTGAAAGGTTAGTGAACAGACATCTTTTGACATTGTGCAAAAGCAAGGAAAGCTTTTTCTTTCTTTCTTTCTTTCTTTCTTTCTTTCTTTCTTTCTTTCTTTCTTTCTTTCTTTCTTTCTTTCTTTCTTTCTTTCTTTCTTTCTTTCTTTCTTTCTTTCTTTCTTTCTTTTCCTTCCTTCCTTCCTTCCTTCCTTCCTTCCTTCCTTCCTTCCTTTATCCTCTATTTTTTCTTGTGCCTTATAAATTGATGGTAGCAGACGTTATTTCCCAAAAGGTAGAAGTAAAGGCTGAGACCAAACGCAATTCAACTAATCCCCAATAAGTGGCTTTTTAAGACTTGGAAGAAGGTTCTGTTTTAGTTTGTGATGCAAATGCCTGCAGAACTACAAATCTCATTTCCCTTGGATATGATTCATTCATCATTCACTCCCACAATACTAGTGCATTTATTTTTAATGTAAATGTATCCAAGGTTTCAGATGACTTAGGGAAGACAATTAATGCCTGCCAGATGTTTTGGACTGTAGCTCCTGTGAGTCCTGGCCACCATGGCCACATGATCCAGGTTTATAATATGTAATAGAACTGCAGAGCTGGAAGGGACCCTATGGATCATAGAGTCCAACCCCTGTCAAGGAGGCCCAGTGGGGAATCAAACTGCCGACCTCTGGCTCCACAACCAGAGATCTAAACCACTGAGCTAGGATTGTGGGAATTGAAATTTCAAACATCAGAGGGTACCAGGTTGACTACCCTTGACTTACCATGCTGTTCACTGAGAGGACAGAACTAATCAGAGTAATCGAAAATATTCATGTTGACTGACTAGGAGAGAACATATTCCTCTTTTATAAGAGTACCCAGCAGCCCAACTCAGTTTTGCCTCCGTAGGTTGATGGTACAAATTTAAACGAATGAGAACCACCCAAACTATTATCAAATTCACTCATGCTTCACTTTCCCTCAGAGGAATTCTCAACATTGACAAGAACCCAAAGCCAAAATCTTAAGTTCAATTCCTCCCCCCTCCAATTTTTTTTTGTCATGTAATTATTCCCAAGCATATTGGGATTTTACTCTCTCCAACTCAGTCCTTTATGTGGATAAATCTTCCAGTATACTTGACATTGATCCTGTCCTCTCTTTCTGGATTGAAACAGTATCTTTTACTTAACCTTCTTTTGGAGTCTAATATCTATTTAAAAATGTTGATTCATGCCACACCTAGGAGAACTGGTTTATGTTCTTTAAAATCCTTGAAATACAGGATTAAATGTATTATTGAGCAATAATAGTAGCTAAATTTTGTTTTGTTTTGTTTCGAATTAGAACCTCCAACTTTTATTAAGAAATTCGAAGGTGTTACTACGCTTGCTGGAGACACGGTGACTTTACAGGCAGCTGTGAAAGGCTCACCTCCTATTTCTGTCACTTGGATGAAGGAGAAAGAAATAATTAAAGAAGATAACAAAGTCAAAGTGACCTTTGAAAATGGCATTGCAACTTTGCAAATCTCAGATGTCCAAATTAGTTCTGGTGGTAAATATACATGTCTGGCTGAGAATGATGCAGGAAGCCAAACATGTTTTGGAGAATTAGCAGTTAAAGGTCAGTGTGGGAACACTGTAATATCACAGGGTTCTTAAAATATGGGCAGGCTGTTTGCATTTGCTTTGCGATGACCACTATTCAATTCTGTTATAGAGCCTGCCACAATTGTTGAAAGAGCAGAGTTCCTGGAGGTGACGGCCGGAGACCCGGCAACTTTGGAATATACCATTGCAGGGACCCCAGAGTTAAAAACAAAGTGGCTCAAAGATGGAAAGCCTCTGGTTTCTAACAAAAAGTGTAGGATCAGCCTTAAGAACAACGTCGCTCAATTAAAATTCTATGCCGCCGAACTGCAAGACAGTGGAGAAATCACCTTCGAAGTTTCCAATGACGTTGGACGCAGTTCATGCACCACCACGTTTACTGTGTTAGGTTGGTAACTTTGTTTTGGCCAAAGGCGACCCCACCGCCATCACCCAGTTTAAAGCCCAGAACTTATACAACCAAGCCAAACAGCCCTCCGATGTTCTTTTTTGATTGGGTTTTCTTTCTTTGCTCTGTCTTGAAACAGATCGTACCCTTCCTCCGTTCTTTACTAAACCCCTGCGGAATGTCGAGAGTGCGGTGGGTGGCTCCTGCCACCTCAACTGCAAAGTCTCGGGCTCTCAACCCATAAAAGTTGCTTGGTTCAAACATGACAGAGAGATCACTGCCAGTGCCAAGTATACATTACGATACGAAGAAGGCTCCGCGTCGTTGGAAATCAAGCATCTGGATACCAGTGATGTAGGGGTGTATTCCTGTAGAGCCACAAACTCTGCGGGGACGAAGGAGACCCGTAGCACTTTGGCTGTAAAAGGTTTGCCTTCTTTTTCACGTTCTCTTGGTCTTCCTTTTCAACCGCTCTTTTTTTGGAAGCCCGCCACGTAAGTGACACCGCTTAATCTTTTTAATTGTTTCTTTCAATCCGTGTTCAGAGCCACCTAGCTTTGTAACGGAGCCCGAGTCTCAAGACGTTGTTCCCGGGTCAACGGTGCGCCTGAAGAGCACTTTTAAAGGAACAGCGCCATTCTCCGTAGAGTGGTTTAAGGGTGACTCTAAATTAACAACTGGTGGAGCTTGCTACATCATGACAGAAGCTTTGTCAAGTTACCTGGAACTTTACGCAGTGAAACCTGAAGATTCTGGCACCTATTCTTGTAAAGTCAGCAATGTTGCTGGTTCAGTTGCATGTAGCGCAAAATTGTTCGTGAAAGGTTTGCATTTTCTTTCTCTTATTCGAATACCTTTGAATGCAGATCATAGATTTCCTCTTATTTTTCTTCAACCTCTTGCTACAACTCTTCTTACTAACCCTGCTTCATTCCACAGAACCTGCTACTTTCGTGGAAAGGCTTGAGCCATCGCAACTGATCAAAAAAGGAGAATATGCCCAGTTGGAATGCAAAGTAAAGGGCACCCCTGAAATTAAAATCTCTTGGTTTAAGGATGACAGGGAAATTAAGGAGAGTGACAAATACCAGATGTCTTTGGTAGGCTCCAAAGCAGTACTCAGTTTGTTGGACATCACAGTGGAAGACAGTGGTGAATATATATGTGTGGCCAAAAATGAGGCTGGGAAGGACACCTGCAGTAGTGTTGTGGCAGTAAAAGGTATGTAAAAACGCCACTCCAGTTTTCTCAGTAAGTCCATTGTGCTTTCAACGGTTCTAGGAGTAAATAATCATTCCCACTCTTTTTTTGTTGTTGTTCTCTTACGCCATAGAATCACCTTATTTTATCAAGGAGTTTGAGCCCAGGGAAGTGTTAAGAGACTCAGATGTCATACTGGAGTGTGAGGTGTTGGGTTCACCTCCGTTTGAAGTCTATTGGCTAAAGGACAACAAACCTGTGAGAAGCAGTAAAAAACACAGAATTACCATGGAGCGTTCCTTGATTAGTCTCCAGGTTTTCAAGTTTGACTCTTCAGATGCGGGCGAATACCAGTGTAGGGTAACCAATGATGTAGGAAGCTGTGTCTGTAGCTCTGAGGTAGCTCTGAAAGGTTAGTAAGATTTAGAAATATCACACTATTATCCTTCTCTCTTTTTTGAAAAAAAAAAAACACCAAACACACAGATTCTGCTGACACTAGTGCTTACTACGCGTCTGTTCTTTCGATAGGACCCCCACAATTTGTGAAGAGGATTGAGAACATTAGCTCTCTTAGAGGAGGCACCATTGTGTTTCAGGCAACTGTCAGAGGCTCCATGCCGATAACAATTTCTTGGCTGAAAGATAATGACGACATTGTTGAAGACGACAACACAAAAATGACTTTTGTGAACAATGTGGCCACTCTTATGATCAGGGCCATCGAAGTGAAACATGACGGAAAATACTTCTGTCAGGCTAAAAACGATGCTGGAATCCAGAGATGTTCAGCTTTATTAACTGTAAAAGGTTGGTTTAGTGTCTTCTCTCCTGAACATCACGACAACTTTGTCTTCAGTCAATGGCTACATTTCAAGTTGCACCCCTCACACCTTTATTCCTGTATTTGTCACAGAGCCTGCCACAATCACCGATAAAGCGGTGTCCATTGATGTCACAGAGGGTGACCCAGCCACCTTGCAGTGTAGATTTTCAGGAACAAAAGATATCACTGCCAAATGGTTCCGAGATGGGAAAGAGTTGACTTTGGGACCCAAATACAAGATCAGTGTTACTGATACCGTGTCTGTGCTAAAGGTTGTTTCTGCAGAAAAGAGAGATAGTGGTGAATACACATTTGAGGTTTCCAACGATGTCGGGAGCAGCAGCTGTAAAGCTAGCATTAATGTTTTAGGTTTGTATTGAGCACCCCTCTTTCTTGGACATAGGCGGGCTGGGCTTGACTGCCATTGCCCTCTTATTCTTCTGTAGCAAAGCCAACTACAGTAATGGCCTAATCTAACACATTTCTTTCTGGTTTGTCTTGGGTAGATCTGATCATACCACCGAAATTCACCAAAAAGCTAAAGAAAATGGATAGCATTAAAGGCTCTTTTGTGCACCTTGAATGTATAGTGTCCGGCTCACATCCAATCAGTATCCAGTGGTACAAGGATGGCCAAGAAATAACTGCTAGTGAAAAATACAAATATTCTTTCCACGATAACACAGCATTTTTGGAAATCAACCAGCTCGAAGGTGCAGATAGTGGATCTTACACTTGCGAAGCAACGAATAAAGCAGGAAAAAACCAGTGCAGTGCCCATTTAACTGTGAAAGGTTTGGACATCTTCGTGGTTTTCTCCCCTTCCCCGCTGGCAATCTGTTTTCGTTTTCCTTTTATTTGGCCCTTTTCCAAAATGAGTTATTTGGCTCTTTTCCTTGTCTTTCTTCTCGCTTTTTGTAGAACCTCCAAGTTTTGTTGAAAAACCACAGTCACAAGATGTTATACCTTCTGCTAGAGTCCAGTTCAAAGCCCACGTGAGCGGTACTCCTCCCATACAAATAAAATGGTTCAAAGATAGCAAAGAACTCCTTTCAGGAGCATCTCGCTCAGTTTACAAGGATGATACTTCAACTGTATTAGAGCTGTTTTCGACCAAGACGTCTGATTCAGGGAACTACATCTGCCAATTAAGCAATGATGTTGGGTCAACAACTTGCAAAGCAACTCTTTTTGTAAAAGGTCTGCAGTTTTACATCCTGTGATCTTAGTTGCATTTTGTGTGGCACAATCCTTTATGTATCTACTTGGTAGTAATATCCAGGTGGAACATCCATTCTACAAAAAGTATCCAGTTCAGCATTGATTTTGTTGATATTTCCACCACCACCCACACGATCTAAGGCTTGTCTCACTTAGTTCCTTGACTTTTCCTTTGAGTTTGCATAATTTTTTTGTCAATCTGGAAATCTGGGTTTATTTTTTGCTTTCACTCTCTTTTGAAGTGAAGCTTAGCACTGTGGCACTTTTTGTTGTTTGAAGTTGGCCTGTTAGTCACTTCCCCAGTTGGAAGCTTTCAGATTAACAGTAAATCAAACAAACAGAAAGCTTCAGAAAAGAAGTGTACTTCTTTACTGTTTTTTAAATGTTCTAAAAAGAAAAGGTTTCCTTAAGATAAGTGTAATGGCTTTTCAAAGAGACGTTTGGATGCAAATTCCAAGATATACTGTGTTCCTTTGCAACCCTATTTATTTATTTATTTATTTATTTATTTATTTGGTTGGTTGGTTGGTTGGTTGGTTGGTTGGTTGGTTGGTTGGTTGGTTGGTTGGTTGGTTGGTTGGCTGGCTGGCTGGCTGGCTGATTGATTGATTGATTGATTGATTGATTGATTGATTGATTGATTGATTGATTGATTGATTGATTGATTGATTGATTGATTGATTGACCGCTCGATCCAAGGTATATAAAGGGTGGTGGTGGAACTTTTGCTCTTAGTTCCAGTGTTCAGTGGAAATTACTACCAATCAAAACCATTCATAGCACTGCAGACTCCCTCTTTGTTTTAAATAATGCCAATTTTCTAAACAAATCTAATTCTGTGTGTTTTCCTATTCCAATTCTAGAGCCCCCTCGTTTTATCCAGAAGCCTAGCCCAGTAGTAGTTTTGAGAAAAGGACAAGCTACTAGTTTTGAATGCCAGGTGGTTGGTACACCTGAAATCCGTGTCATTTGGTACCTTGATGGGAATGAAGTATTGGACCTTGATAAATATGGAATTTCATTTGTAGACAACGTGGCTACATTTAAAGTATCCAATGCCAGAATAGAGGATAGTGGGACTTACATTTGTGAAGCTCACAATGACGCAGGTAGTGAAAGCTGCAGCATTGAACTGAAAGTGAAAGGTTAGTTGTGATTATTCCGTTTTTTCAGTTCACATGGATACACAGTCGGATTTCCCCACTCCTTTCCTCTAAATCTGATTTTCCCCCTTCTCTTAATTTAGAACCTCCCACATTTATAAGGGAGCTGAAACCTGTGGAAGTAGTAAAAACTTACGATGCTGTGTTAGAGTGCGAAGTCGCAGGGACCCCTCCATTTGAAGTCACCTGGTTGAAGAACAACAGTGAGATTCGAAGTGGCAAAAAATATACCATGACTGGCAAAGAAACTCTGTTTTCCCTTCAAATAATGAATTGTGATTTTCAAGATGCTGGTGAATACCAGTGCATTATAGCAAATGAAGGAGGCAGTTGTTCCTGTAGCACCAAAGTCAGTTTGAAAGGTCAGTTCAGCAACTCTGGCAGAGGGAGAAAAACCTCTAAGAAAGATGATTTTTTTTCTTTATATATATATAACTTTAACAGCTCCTAAGTGCTCTGGCTTCATTGTGCCTTTTTATTTTTAAAAACACAGAACCTCCCTCCTTCCTAAAGAAGATAGAAAACATCCACGCAGTTTTGAAAGGTTCTGCTACATTTCAGGCTACCGTATCCGGTTCTCAGCCTTTAACAGTGTCTTGGATAAAAGATGAAAGAATCCTTGAAAATGATGAGAACTTCCACATTACCTTTGAGAACCATGTGGCAAAACTGAAGATCAAGCATGTTGACCTCAGTCACAGTGGGCGATACACCTGTCAGGCAAAGAATGAGTCAGGGGTTGAGAAGTGTTTCGCTTTGCTTTTAGTACAAGGTTTGTGAGTTTTGATTCCTTTATTTAAAGCTCCAAGTCTTTTGCCTCCGATGATTCCCAGGCTGCCTTCATTGCATCTGTGTTTTACCTCTTACTGCAGAACCTGCTCAGATTGTAGAAAAGGCTAAATCAGTTAAAGTCACTGAAAGAGACCCAGTGACGCTTGAATGTACGGTGGCTGGAACACCAGAACTTCAAGTCAAATGGTTTAAAGATGGAAAACAGCTCATGCCCAGCAGATATTACACCATGAGTTTTGACAATAACGTGGCTCGCTTTAGGATTGAATCAATTATGAAGGAGGACAGCGGTGCTTACACATTTAAGGTGGAAAATGAGTTTGGAAGCAGCACCTGCGAGGCTGTTTTGACCGTATTAGGTGTGTACTCTACTTCGCCCATCCTGGCCTTGCTTTTTGTTTTCCTGCCAACATTCTCACTGATTAAAAAGCAAGAAACCTGATATTACTTGCCTTTTTTCCCCCTCCTTCTGGGCAGATCAATCCATTCCTCCCTCGTTTATCAAAAAACTACCGAAAATGGATAAAATTCTGGGATCATCTGTTCATATGGAGTGCAAAGTTGCTGGCTCACTCCCGATTACTGCAAAATGGTATAAGGATGGAAAAGAGCTACCGGACAGTGCAAAATACCGGAGTCTGTGCCATGAGAATACCGTGTCCTTAGAGATCAGTCACGTAGAGTTGACCGATTCCGCCAACTACACTTGCAGTGTAACCAATGTTGCTGGAAGTGACTCATGTAGCACCGTCTTAACAGTGAAAGGTTTGCAGTTCTGTCTTCTCTCTTTACTCTTTACTGCAGTTAATATACCTTTTGACCAACGTCAACTCTGAGATTCCTATCTTAATATCTTTGAATGCAACTGTGTGAGTGACTATGCGACATTCCTTTTCTTATGATTCTTTCTCCCCAATGTATTTCATTTTCTGATATGTTTATTAAGCCTTGCCAGGTAAACGTTTCTTCCTCTCGCCCCTAATTCGTTCTTTTGTTTCTTGAAAACCGTCATAGAACCCCCAAGCTTCTTGGTAAAACCAGAAAGCCAACACGCGGTGCCCGATTCAACCGTGGAATTCAAGGCCGTTTTAAAGGGAACGCCTCCTTTTAAAATAAAATGGTTTAAAGAAGATCTAGAACTTGTGCCTGGGCCAAACTGCTTATTTGGTATTGAAGGGTCAACTGGTTTCTTAAATCTTTATTCGGTGGATGTATCAAGAAGTGGGAATTATACCTGCCAAGTTTCCAATGATGTTGGGAGTGATTCTTGTTCGACAACGCTGAGCATAACAGGTGTGCTTATTTGTTCCATGTTGCTCTTTTCTTGTTTGTCTTCTACCCCCTTTTTTTGGTACTGGCAACCTTTCTTTGTGCATTGTTGCAATTAGAAAATCTTGACGCAGGCTAGTTACCTTTTCGATTTCTCTTTACTCTTTTATTCTGTATACATTTAAACATACATCCTTTTCTCCCCGTTTATTTTGAGTCCATGTTTTCCTTCATTCCTTAGAACCTCCAAAGTTTGTTAAGAAGCTAGAGGCATCAAAAGTGGTGAAACAGGGCGACTCGTCACGGCTTGAATGTAAAATCACTGGCTCTCCAGAAATCAGTGTGGTATGGTATAGAAATGATATGGAACTCCATCCCGGTGAAAAATTCCAGATGTCATTCTCAGACTCTGTTGCTGTCATTGAAATGAGACATCTTGGTGCTGAAGACAGTGGAGATTACATATGCGAAGCGCAGAATCCCGCTGGCAAGACTAGTTGCAGTACAAAACTTCTGGTGAAAGGTTAGAACACTCTCTTCCACAGGTCCTTTCTCTTGAGCTGTCAAACAACCACCCCTAAAGTCACGGATACTAACTCATTGTAATCCTTAAATTCTTAAGCTAATTGGTTTGGATTGGGTGATGTTTAGAAGAGTGGGTTCTCGCTCTCCACTACAGCACTCTGTGTCTCCTCCGTATCTGTGGGAAAACTCTGGAATTTCTTTTTTTTAAAAAAACAGAGCAATGTGTTGTCATGAGGAGAAGTTCTGTTTCCTAAATGGAAACCCCTTTATCTCACAAAGTCATGCTGAGTGGAGTCCATTTTACAGGTTCCAGAAATTTGCATTTAGTCAGGCCAATCTCCTAGTTTCATTCAACAAGGCCCACAGCTAATTTTTCCTAATCCCTAGCATTTCCCTACCTATTAGAATGCAGTAAAGAATGAATAAAACACATACCCCAGCCACCCCCACACCCTCCCAAAATTTCTTGAAAATAAATAAAACCTTTTGGGCTCAGAAATTCCGCCTGTCCTCTCTTGGGCATTGTAGGAGGGGGTAATTTTGCCACATTTTAAGGGGAGCAAATACACCGGGACCTCTACAACTTAAATTTTAATTTAATTTACAAATATTCATTTTGCCCCTAGGGGGCATAAGAGGGCTTTTCCAGAAAAAAAGAAAAGGAAAGAAAAATATTGAGGGAGGGTCATGAGAAGGGGTGTGATCTTACAAGTTCCAGGCAGAGGCATGTGTGATCCCTAAACCTCTGGAAATTAACCGCTTGTGCACTGTTTAGCAATTGTGGTAGCAAAGATGTTGACTTAGGCAGTGTTTGTAGATAATTCTGCTCTTCAGACTAAGGTTCAGTAGTCAATTCTATCTTGTAGTACATGGGGAAGTGCTAATTAAATCCATCCTTGCACAACTTTGATGCCCTTTTGGCTAAGCTTGGCAGTTTTAGTGCTGATACATACATTTTGAAAAGAAAACTGCTTTTACTGAATACGTGCTGTGCCACTGGCAATGATGTGTGTCTTTCAGTTCTTTCTTTATATTTTCCTTTGTCGCAACATGCATTTTGTATAAATGACTTTTTAAAATGGCGCCGGCTTCTTCTTCTTCTTCTTTCCGTCTTAGAACCTCCTGCATTTAGCAGAAAGCCATCTCCAGTAGATACTCTCAAAGGCACCGAAGTTAGCCTTGAGTGTGAAATTTCTGGGACTCCACCTTTTGAGGTTACGTGGTACAAGGATAAGAGACAAATTCGCAGCAGTAAAAAATACAAGGTCACCTCCAAAAACTACCATGCAAGTGTCCATATTCTGAATATTGAAGCTGCGGATATTGGTGAATACCTGTGCAAAGCTCAGAATGATGTTGGAAGTGACACTTGTATTTGCACTGTAAAACTGAAAGGTAAGCCTTTCTTTTGGACCCAAGCCATCAACTCATCTTCTTTATGTGTCTTGCGGAATCCTTCTTATTGGAAATCTTGACACCGGTCCACTCTTTCTTCTTCAGAACCACCAAAATTTGTGACCAAGATAAACAACCTCACTGTTGTGGTGGGCGAACCAGTAGAGTTACAGGCGACGGTGGAAGGTTCTCAACCCATTTCTGTTGTATGGCTCAAGGACAAGGAAGTCATTCGAGAAAGTGAAAACAGAACAATAACTTTTGTGGAAAACACTGCCACTTTACAACTTGCTAAAGCACTGCCAGCAAGTGCCGGGAAATATATTTGTCAAATCAGTAACGACGCTGGGACCCGGGAGTGTATAGGCACATTAACTGTCTTAGGTTAGTAATAACACAACCTTGCCCTTTAACAAGATTTGTTGAGTTTTGTTCAACGGGGAGAAGGGTGGGTGGCATATAGTTCTTGAAAAATATAGAAATCTCTGATTTGAGTTTATTGTACCATATTACTCACTGCCAGTGCATGTGCCACTTTACCGAGTCCTAGAGGACTCTTCCGTGCCTCAGAGAAATTGAACACAAGGGAAACAAGAGAAAAGAGGGGAAAGCATTGTTGTGGAGTAAAAAAGGAAACAATATGCAGTTGTTTAAGAACCTGAAAAAAGTTGGGTTTTTTGGACTACAATTCCAAGAATCCTGGTGGCTGTAGGGTCTTGGGGAATTGTAGTCCAAATACTACCAAGCCCTGGAATGTTTCAGTTTTACATACAGGCTTACTTGCCGGATGTGGAAATTCAAACGTTGGGCCAGAGGGTTGTTGGAAAGCCAGATGTTTGTTGTTGAAGTGGGCTACTAAAGTCACTGAGGAAAGTCACATAGATTTATTTATTTATTTATTTATTTATTTATTTATTTATTTATTTATTTATTTATTTATTTATTTATTCCATTTATACCCCGCCTACCTCTTTGTAAAAAAAATGATTATGCAGTGATAAATGTAATTAGATATGGCATCTAGACCATTATATCTGTATATATATTATAACTATAAATTGTATTGAAGTGGTGGCATTTTTCATCCTGAATACCTTTAGAGTGCATGCTGAGTATTCGTATTCTGGAACAATACTGCATTCCAGAGCAGGGAAAAGTCATTTGGAGTACAAGATTTAGCAATAATTTTGCTAATGTGCTCTGTGTCTTACCAGAGAAATTCCTCTACGTATGATCACTTATGACAGCAAGTGATTTGCATATGAATATTTCTGTATCTCTTTCCAGAGCCAGCCGTCATTGTTGAGAAGGCAGAGCCGATGAAAGTCACCGTAGGAGATACTTGTACATTAGAATGTAAAGTGGGTGGAACCCCTGAGCTTTCTGTAGGCTGGTTTAAGGATGGAAAAGAACTGACAAGTAGTGAGAAATACAAAATTACCTTCTACAACAATGTGTCTACCCTTAAAATTCTTGATTCGGAAAGTGAAGACAGCGGCTTATATACCTTTGAAGTGCAAAACAATGTGGGCAAAAGTGGCTGTACAGCTTCAGTTGATGTTCTAGGTTAGTTCTGTTCCTTCTCCCCTTAATTCTTTCCCCTTCAGAAATGGTTCTCCTTCGTCACCTTCTTGGGGTCATTCTCTTGCCTTCTTTACTTTCTCTGACACAGATCGGATTATTCCACCTTCTTTCACAAGGAAACTTAAAGAAACACACGGTGTCCTGCATTCTTCCATGGCTCTTGAATGCAAAGTGGCCGGATCTCCACCCATGACGGTGGCTTGGTTTCATAACGGTCATAAAATCACTAGTGGGGAAAAACATCACATCGCTTTTTCAGACAATATTTGCGGTTTACAAATCAATTCCCTGAGTCCATCAGATACAGGAACCTACACATGCAAAGCTGCTAATGTAGCAGGGTCTGCTGAAACAAAGGCCGTTTTGACTGTACAAGGTCAGTATTTCATGACGGACTCACTCTTTGTAGGAATCTTCCATAATTTTACATTCGTCTTTAGTTCTTCCACAATTCTTTGGGTGATGTAATATGAAGGATATGTTCATTTTCATTTCATACTCAATTGCTCCTCCATCTCTGATTTTTTTTTAACACTTGTTCAGAACCACCCTCTTTTGTGAAAGAACCTGAACCAGTGGAGATTTTACCAGGCAGAAGTGTTACATTTTCAGCTGTTGTTAGAGGAACGCCGCCATTAAAGATGAAATGGTTCAGGGGGGTCAACGAACTTGTAGCCGGCGATAAATGCAACATCCGTCTGGAAGATACAGTCACAAAGCTGGAGCTGTTTGCTGTAGAGCCATCCCAGAGTGGAGAGTATAGTTGCGTCGTGACTAATGATGCAGGAAAAGTGTCTTGTACAACCCGTCTTTCTGTAAAAGGTTGGTATGGATTACGATTTCTTGTTCTGGAGTATTCGTATGTTTTGCAGAGCACTGAGACTCAATAATTGGCTTCTTACTACCCTACAGAACCAGCAGTTTTTGTGAAGAAACTAAGCGACCATTGTGTGGAACCAGGCAAATCCATAATTCTAGAGAGCAGATACACTGGTAGCTTGCCAATTTCAGTGATGTGGAAGAAGAATGGTGCGATTTTAAGTCAATCTGAAAAGTGCAGCATCACCACAACAGAGAAGTCATGCATCCTGGAAATTCTTAATAGTACAAAGGATGACCAAGGAGAATACACATGCATGGTGGAAAATGAAGCTGGAGGAGATGTGTGTGAAGCGCTGGTGACCACTTTAGGTCTGTCTTTTGTGTTGCTTTAGCTCTCTTTGTCATTCAGTTCCATAGTCCTGAGGCTCAGGTGTTCTTATTTTAAGGCTGACGATGGCTCTTTGTGCTTGCAGAACCTCCTTCTTTCATCACACATTTGGGACCTCTTGAGGTATCCGTCGGAGACTACACAACCTTGCAATGCCAAGTTTCTGGAACACCAGAAATCACCATCTCTTGGTACAAAGGAGACACCAAATTAAGATCTACTCCTGAGTATAAAATGTATTTCAAAGACAACGTCGCCACACTGATATTTAACAAAGTCGATGTCAGTGACAGTGGTGAATATATTTGCAAAGCCGAAAACAGTGTTGGAACTGCCTCTTCGAAAGCTGTTTTGTCAGTGCAAGGTGATCATTTTATGTTGAGTTGGCCAAGAACTAATATTCACCTCTCTTTTAAAAAGTCTTTCTGTTTTATCCAGAATCTCCACCAAACCTATGTTCATTCCTTGGCTTGGTTTCTTACAGAGAGGAAACGTCCACCTTCGTTTGCAAGGAAATTAAAAGACACAGAGCAAACACTTGGCTTCCCAGTCAAACTTGTTTGCCGCCTAAATGGGTCGGAACCGATCAGTGTCACATGGTATAAAGATGGTGTGCCTTTGAGAGATGACTTTAATGTGCAGACCTCTTATATTGATAATGTGGCAACTCTTCATCTGTTACAAACTGAGATGGGCCATACGGGGCAGTACTCGTGCACAGCTACCAATCCTGTTGGGACAGCAACTTCTAGTGCTAGGCTCCAAGTCACAGGTTTGTTTCCCCGCCCCCAACTCTAGTTCCTTCCATCTGTTGTGTCCAATGTTTTTTCCTAAGCTCTAAAGCTATGAAACTACATCTGGGCATATGTATACTTGGAGAGAGAGGGAGAAATCAATAGGCAAATCTCCTCTTACTTTTTTGTCTTCAGAACCCAGGCAAGCTCCCTTGTTTGATATCACGCCTGAATCCAAGGACGTTCCAGTTGGAGAAAGTGTTGACTTGGAGTGTCATGTCACCGGAGCCCAACCAATACATGTCGCTTGGGCAAAAGATGGCCGAGAGATTCGTACAGGAGGAAACTATGCTATCACATTTGCAGCAAATACGGCCCACTTGAGGATTCTGAGAGTAGGCAAGGGAGACTCTGGACAGTATACCTGCCAAGCTACCAATGATGTCGGAAAAGATTTTTGCTCTGCTCAGCTTAATGTGAAAGGTACTGGAATTTAAAACAGATCTTATTGAAACTTCTTTTTCTTTCATTGTAGCGGGATTTCTTGGGGCTTCTTTTCCCCCAATCCATTCCTTTATTCTAATGAAGTCAAAACTGATCTCTTTCAAATGAAAAAAAAAATCAGAGGAAAGCAATTTGAGTGTTGAAGGTCTAAAATCTTCTCCTCCCTTACTGAGCAATGAAGAAAACCCTACTTTGCCCATTGATTCAACTTTCTGATTTCTGTTTCTTAACTGAACTTCATAGTAATTTTTAGTTGTAAACCTTAGACAACATCTCATTGATTTATGTTTAGCATATGATGTATACTCCGTTGCTCTTGTTAAATTAGTTGCATGAAAAAAAGTATAGTCACAACCTATCAATCAGAAAGTCAACATAGTGCCATAAAGGTGGACCAGCCGTCTCTGCACTTGGCATTTCTGTAAGGGATACAATCTCAATAGACTGTGCCACTCTCTCAATAGACTGAAACTCTGAGAGCATTTTGTGCACCCATCAACTGGGTCCTACTCCAAATCAACGGAATAAAGACGTATGCTTGGAAACTGACAGGTTGCTTCCATCCATCCACCCTGTCATAGGCTCAGCTAATAGGATCCTGTCTCTGTCAGCTGCTTATCTTATAAGGAACTATTCTCCTAGATTGGGTGTAGGCATGTGCCAATTTCTTTCTCAACTCTGCTCCCGCTGACAGAAGCTAGGTGAAGCTTCATGATTCCTTGCCCAAAGCTCTGTGTGTATCAAAGGCCCAATAGGGGCCATCTCTTTGAACCCCTCTGCCTCTGTGTTTCTCTCCTTGCAACTTATTTCTTGTTGAGGTAATTAAATGTACTGTAAGCCTGCTTTTCCCTGTAAGATGCCAATGTCCTCCAGGGTTTTCCTTTGACCACCGTACTGTATACTTCTCTCCTTCTGACTTCTCAGAACCTCCTAAGTTTGTAAAGAAACTGGAAGCAACGAAAATGGTGAAACAGGGTGATTCCTGTCAACTTGAATGTAAGATCAGTGGCTCCCCAGAAATCAAAATTGTGTGGTACAAGAATGACCACGAAATCCATGCCAGCGACAAACACCACATGGCATTCAGTGACTCCACCGCAGCCCTTGTCATCGTGGACGCCAACCCTGAAGACAGTGGAGATTATATTTGTGAAGCGGTCAATTCAGCCGGCACGGCCAGCTGCAGTACGACTGTTATAGTGAAAGGTCAGAAGCCTCCACCTGCCTCTTTTTGCCCCCTTCTTCTCTGCTCTTAAAGGGTTGGGTGATTAAACTAGAATCCTGGAAAGGATTCATCAGCATAAGGGCAAACGACCGAGACTTCTGCAATTAAAGTGGGAATTAAAAAAAAAAAAACCAGCAATGAGTGGGGACAAGAGCACTGTGCAAATAAGATGGTAAAATAATCTTGAAAAGTTGAAGAGCAACGTTATATATATAAGAAGAAAGTGCTTTCTGTGGTCAGGCCTAGTGGTCCTTGCCTCCTATCAGTGACTAGATGTTGTAGGAGCCAAGACGAACGATGTATACCATCCATTTCCTGTACTTTAGTTGCTGGCTAGCATTTAGAGACACTCTACACCTAAAACAGGATATACTTCTTGTGCATTTATTTGGCCAATCCTCAGGAAGCTGACCATAAGAGACAGCAGGTGGATGAATCAAAGAAGTGGGTGATAATGCAAGATATGAAGTTACAGGAGTAGGAGGACCCAGCTTTGTGTTGTTGGTGTCAGGCTCCAAAACCTCTCTGCTGCTTCTCTGTTGCATCCTAGTAACACTTTGAAGTTAGAGATGGTGAGAGATGTGAACAGGAATTATTTGGAAAGGCGGAGCCATAGCAGTGGTTTGTTTTGTTGTGTTTAAGGTTACCGCACTTAACAAGGAGAGGAAGGAAATCGGTGAGAATATCTCCTTGCCATGAGAGAGGGGTGTGGAGGATTGGGCTAGGGAGCATCAGGTCAAGACAGAAGATCTGGGTCTAGCCAAAGGCATGACACTTGTTAAAGGTTATGTGTAGGCACACACCTGTCCTTATTAACTGAGTTTATTAGGAAAATCCAGTGCCACATGTGAAAAGAATTTGGGGAGTGGGGGATGCCAGAGTTTCCAGACAAGGATTTACAGTTCTGGATATGGACATGACTTCCAAATGACCTTCTATATATCCGTTGCTCTTGAAAACGACACTATGCCTTGGGCACCTAACGAGGGATTTACAAGCATACCTTCTGTCTTCTGTTTCTGAACATCTTGCTCTTATTAGCAAGAAAGCTATCCCATGGGTTTGGTTACATGTTCTCATGTTCTTTCTTTCTTTTTTATATGTATATATAGAGCCTCCCGTTTTTAGCAAGAAACCTTCCCCTGTAGACACCCTTAAGGGCTCTGATGTCATCCTCCAGTGTGAAATTGTAGGCACACCGCCATTTGAAGTTGCCTGGTTCAAAGACCGAAAGCAGGTCAGAAGCAGCAAGAAGTTCAAAATTACCACAAAGAACTTCAGTGCCAGCGTCCACATTCTTAACTTGGAAGCGGCAGACACTGGGGAGTATCAGTGCAAAGTTGCCAACGAGGTGGGAAGCGACACTTGCTCCTGTGCTGTGAAGTTCAAAGGTCGGTGTCTGGACCAACAGGCAGTCCTTTTCTTACATTTTCTTCCTCTTTGTCTGCAATTTTCGTTCCCTTTCCTTCCTTCCCTTTTTTTAACCACCCGTGATTCTCTCCTCTACCAGAGCCGCCTCGGTTTGTCAAGAAGTTGAGTGACACTTCCACATACTCTGGGGAACCCACCGCTCTGCGGGCTGTCGTGGAAGGCTCCCAGCCCATATCTGTCCTGTGGCTGAAGGACAAGGGCGAAATAATACGGGAGAGCGAAAACGTCCAAATTTCCTTTTCGGATAACATCGCCACTCTTCAGATTGCCAGCGCTGAGGCCACTAACAGCGGGAAATATATCTGCCAAATCAAAAACGATGCCGGAATGAGAGAATGTGCAGGATATTTGCAAGTCCTAGGTTGGTATTGGCATCCATCGCCACCCCCTTCCAAAGAATCAAGGCCTTGCTGCTTTTAGTTGTGGCCGCGCTGCAATCATCTTCTTCTTAGTCTTGCTTTTGCAACTCAAATCTTCTGGATTCTTTCCCTCCTTCAGAACCTGCTGTGATTTTGGAGAAGCCGGAGCCCATGACAGTTACAGCTGGCAATGCCTTTACTCTGGAGTGTACTGTGGGTGGGACGCCTGAGCTTGTTGCCAAGTGGTTTAAGGACGGCAGAGAACTCGCCAGCAGCCGCAAGCATCAGATCACCTTTTTCAACAAAGTAGCCACCCTGAGGGTGCTCTCGGCCAACATGGACGACAGGGGCTTGTACTCTTTCGAGGTGCAAAACGAAGTGGGGAAAAGCAGCTGCACTTTGTCAGTCAACGTCTCAGGTTAGCTAGGGACCGTACCCCTCAATCACCTTTCTCTTCTCTTTGCGTGTATCGGTCTTCACGTAAAACATGGCTTTCTTGTCGTCTTCTCCTACACAGACCAGATAGTCCCTCCTTCTTTTGTAAGAAGACTGAAAGAAACCTTTGGGGTGCTCGGCTCTTCCGTCGTTTTCGAATGCAAACTCGCCGGTTCACCACCAATGTCAGTGACTTGGTTTTATGGAGGAAATGAGATTTTCAGTGGGGATAAATATGAGACTGCTTTCTCAGATGATGTCTGTGCTTTGAAAGTGAATGCTCTTGATTCATCCGATACTGGGCCCTACACCTGTGCGGCCACAAACGCGGCCGGTTCAGACGAATGCAGTGCCTTTTTGACAGTGCAAGGTCAGTAAACGGTTGCACAAGCCATCCTCGAAAAGCATTCCTTCTAGCTGTCTCTCATGCGAGCTTGCAAATGTGTTTTTAACTACAAATTTCCACTACCTTGAACATCCACTAATGTCGTAAACTTTGTGTGTGTGTGTGCAAATCTAGAGCCTCCCTCTTTTGCAAAGACGCCTGACCCATTGGAAGTGTTGCCTGGAATGAGCGTAACCTTCAGGAGCATTATGAGGGGAACTCCTCCCTTTAAAGTGAGCTGGTTTAAAGGAAGCCGAGAGCTCGTGCCGGGGAAGACATGCAACATCAAGTTGGCAGATACAACGGCAGAGCTGGAATTGTTTGACGTAGGTCCTCTCCAGACTGGGGATTATACGTGCCTTGCTGCGAACAATGCCGGCAGTGCTTCTTGCACCACACATCTTTTTGTAAAAGGTTGGTCCAAATACTACCCTGCTTAGTTATTCTGGCATACTTGTATGTAAGTATACGTGTGCATCCACGTGTATGCACACACATAGCAGTACCTCATTGAGCTTGACCCTTCCCGTCCTCTGACTTTACCTTAGAACCAGCCGTGTTTGTGAAGAAACTCAGCGACTTCAGCGTCGAGCAAGGGAAATCCATTATTCTAGAAAGTACATTCAGTGGAACTCCTCCGCTTGCCGTTACATGGAAGAAAAATGGCATGAACCTTACACAGTCTCCCAAATGTAACATAACAACAACAGAAAAATCAGGCATCCTGGAAATTCTTAGTAGTAACAGAGGAGATGAAGGAGAATACACGTGTGAAGTTGCGAACGATGCTGGGGAGGACACGTGCCACGCTATGGTGTCCATATTAGGTTTGTTCCTCTCTTCTCTTGGTTCAGTCACTTTGTTGATAATCATGCACTGTGGTCAGATTGGCTGCGTCTTGGTTATGAAAACTGAGGAATTGGTTATTTCTCCTTCAGAACCGCCATATTTTGTAAAGCACTTGGAGCGTGTGGAGGTGACGGTGGGAGAGCCTGCGTCTTTACACTGCCAAGTGGCTGGAACTCCAGAGATAAAAGTGTCATGGTACAAAGGAGACACCAAACTAAGGTCTACTCAGGCTTATAAAATGCACTTCAAGAACAACATGGCTTCTCTGACGTTCAGCCAGGTGGACAATACTGACATCGGGGAATACATCTGCAAAGTAGAAAACAGCGTTGGCTTTGCCACGTCCACAGCGGTGCTGACGGCCAAAGGTGATGGTTCCTTTTTCGATTTCGGCTAACTTCTGTATGTTCAGATCGTGGGCTGTGATATTCCAAGAGCACACCCAATATGCACACCCAGGAAGAGTAATGGGGTTGGGCCACAACCCCTGCCCTGGCACACACCCAGACACCCACAGCATGATTCAGTGGGAGGGAGGTCTGTGAGCTCCTCCCCTCCCTACTCAGCTCTTCAAGCCACGCAAGTTGCTCGTATTCTAGGTATGAATCCCATGCATCGGTCAGAGAAGAAAGGTAGGACAGGGTTTTGGAAGCATGCACAGAACTCCTATTTGCTTGAATGCCTGATCCCGGCATACACATATGCATGTGCTGATGTGCTGGGAGCAGGGAAACAAGGCTTCTTTCCTCTTGGGGCTTTGCATATTCATATTACAAGAGTGCTATGCTCAAAATCTCCTTGTCAAGCCTGTGGGACGAATGGTTACATGCTGCAATTTTTCCCTCCAGAACATAAGCTTCCTCCGACATTTACGAGAAAGCTGAAAGATGTACAGGAGACCGTGGGCTCTCCAGTCGCTTTTGATTGCCGTATCGTTGGTTCCGAACCGATTGAAGTGTCTTGGTATAAAGATAAGGTCCTGTTGCATGATGACGATAACATTCAGACAGCCTTCCTAAACAATGTTGCGACTCTTCAGATCCTGCAAACCGACATGGCTCACTGTGGCCAATACACCTGCTCAGCCCACAACGCGCTTGGGACAGCTTCTTCCAGTGCCAAACTGCACCTCACAGGTTTGTCATCTACAGCCTTCAGATCTGTAAACTCAGTCTAAAACTTATCCCACATAGATCCAGTTCTAAAGAAGGTGAACAAATCACAGGGGTATCGTAGCATGAGGACGAGTGCCGTTTGGAAGACAGCATGCGTTATCTTGCTTTCTTTTTCCTTCTCCCTCCGCTCCCATCTTCCTTTTTTGTAGAGCATCTAAAGCCTCCCTTCTTTGATGTGAAGCCTTCACCTCTTGATGTGGCTCTTGGGGAAAGCGCTGCTTTCAAATGCCATGTCACAGGGTCAATGCCGATGAAAATCATCTGGACAAAAGATAACAGAGAAATCCGGCCAGGTGGCAATTACAAGATCACGCTGGTAGAAAACACAGCCACGCTGACTTTTCTTAAAGTCGGCAAAGGTGATGCCGGACTTTATACTTGCTATGCAAGCAACAGCGCCGGGAAGGATTCTTGTGCAGCTCAGCTGAGCTTCAAAGGTAATTTTTATGAAAAGCGCTCTTTATTTCCTTCTCCCTCGTCTGTTTTGTAAAAGAAGCGAAGGGAAAGTGGACACAAGTGGATGGCATCTCTGATGCTGCATGGCAGCTGGCGGAACCCTTCTTGAGTTTTTGACATTGAGTTATTTTCATAAGAAATGCAATACCTTGCTGGGTTTTATATTTACTGCTTATAATGATTTCTAAAATTAGCCGTGTATATTAAATCACAAACCAGTTTGGTATGGGCTGTTCTTTTGATATGTGACGCTCTTGGAGTACCCTCTTTTGACTCGAAAGCTTTGGTGGTTGATTTTTTTTTTTCACAGAAGGGTGATTGAACTGTAAAAATCTATGATCCTGAATTTAAAAAAAAAAAGAATTTGACATTTGGGGGCTCTCATAAAAGGAAATTATAATCACCCTTGTAATGGGCTTAGAATGATAAACATCTATAATTTTCATACGTGCTGCAGAGAAATAGAGGGGAGGTGTATGTGAAATGTTACTTCAGACTAAAATCGTCCTTTCAATTATATGGATCTAATCCCCCTTCTAAAGAGGTCGAAAGGAAGACATGTTCAGCTGCTTCTGCTGCATTCAGCCAATGAACAATATTCCCTTTTATATGCTAGGGCCTATAGCTAGGTGCCTGGGGTAGAGAAAGAAAGTCTTCAGTGCTGCGCTGGGGGGGGGGGGGGGGAACGGGACACGACAGCTGCTTTTTTTATCCCAGGAAAAAGAATTAGGGGCAAGAAGCGAGTAGAAGGATAAATGCTGCTGGAATGGTGTACAGAAGCAACCACTTCCATTAATAGCTTCTCCTTCTTTTCCTGCAAGTTTTAGGAAAATGGGCAGGGGAGGTCAAGGTATAGGGTACCAGAGGCCTGAGCAAGTAGATCAGGGGAGATGACATTTTATTTTAAAGGTTCTGGTTCAGTTACGTCTTCATGTGGTCAGTGAATCAAGCACTTCTTGTAAGACTGTTGATCGCAACGAATAGCATATTGCCTCTCTGTTTCCCTACATGCTTTCCTTTCCTCTTATATGGCTTTGAAATAGACTCCAGTAGTGCCACAGATGGCTGTGGAATATTATGCGCACAGTGCCTCTTCCAAGTACTACTGTGGCAGACGTAGTCTAAATTATTATTGAGTGCTCCACAGGATGATTTGTGAGGGATCCTGTGGTCTCTAAAACGGCAGTAATCTCTTGTCACTATGCTTTGACAGCTGATACGGGTGACTCAGAAGCCCGAGACTGTGGAAACTTAACACAAGTAGATGTCATTATGAATACATGTGTCTTCTCTCCCCCCCCCCCCAATAGAGCCACCAAGGTTTATTAAGAAATTAGAACCCTCCAGAGTGGTGAAAGAACATGACTCAGCAAGATACGAATGCAAGATAGGAGGCTCTCCAGAAATTAACATTGCGTGGTACAAGGGCGAAACTCAGATTCATCCCAGTAGCAAATACAGCATGTCGTTTGTGGATTCTGTGGCGGTGATTGAAATGCACAACCTGAGTGTGGAAGACAGCGGAGACTACACTTGTGAAGCCCAGAATGCTGCCGGTAGTGCCAGCAGCAGTACGTCCTTGAAAGTGAAAGGTCAGAACCTGCTCCTTCCTCGTTTTCTCCAATCTTCTTGGTCGAAAAGATTTCTTGAGTTCATTGTCATGTTTCATGGGAACATGACAATTCTGGTTTCGTTTGAAGTTTAGAAGCAGGCCAGTTGTTCTGCCTGGGTAAATATCTGTGATATCCAATCTCATTCCAGTTTAGGAACATAGACAACTACCTTATAGTTCTTCCTAGAACTATCTGGAGATCCATAGTAGTACCTGATGGTCATATAAGAACAAGCCAGGTCCAACCCTGCTTGATCTCTGAAATCAGATAAGATAAGGGTATGTTCAGACTGGCATGATGTTATTACAGTGGTTCAGACCGATGTTATTACAGTTACATTCTTGACGGCTCTCCTCCCTGCCACCTGTCTTTCTAAGGCTGATCCTTCACATTTATCGGAAATTCAAACTTCTTCTTTTATAGCTCCACCAGTTTTCCACAAGAAACCCCGGCCAGTAGAAATTCTGCGAGGTTCTGATGTTCACTTGGAATGTGAGCTCCGAGGCACTGCCCCCTTCCAAGTTTCGTGGTACAAGGACAAAAGGGAGATCAGAAGTAGCAAGAAGTACAAAATTTTGGCTGAAAATTACTTGGCTAGTCTTCACATTCTCAATGTTGACGCTGCTGACATCGGTGAATATCACTGTAAGGCAGTCAATGACGTGGGAAGTGATACTTGCCTTGGCTCTGTGACACTGAAAGGTTTGTAAAATACTAACATATCATCTGCATACAACCACACACCAATTCTTTATCTTCATCTTTCCTCTCTTATCCGTCACTTATATATTTTCATTCTTCCAATCAGTACCACCTAAGTTTGTGAAGAAACTCCATGATGTCACTGCCGTAGTTGGAGAGCCAGCTGAGCTGCAAGCTACAGTAGAAGGCTCTGAGCCTATTTCTGTGGTTTGGCTGAAAGATAAAGGCGAAATTATCCGAGAAAGTGACAATGTCTGGATGTCGTATTCAGATAAAGTCGCTGTCCTTCAAGTTGTAAATACGGAGCCAACCAACACTGGGAAATACACCTGCCAGATTAAGAACGATGCTGGAAGTCAAGAATGTTTCGCAACTTTGTCTGTTCTAGGTTGGTATCGGGGGAAAAATACCAAAGACTAATATTTTCATATATTCTGTTGTCTTCTTCACAAATGTGGTTGTGGTTTGCATATCATTCCAGAACCAGCATCTATTGTAGAGAAGCCAGGACCAATGACAGTTACAGCTGGAGATTCCTGTACCTTAGAATGTACCGTAGCTGGGACGCCAGAACTCTCTGCTCGGTGGTTCAAGGATGGACACGAGCTTTCTTCAGACCACAAATACAAAATCACTTTCTTCAACAAAGTGGCTGGACTTAAGATTCTCAATACAGGACTAGAGGATAGTGGAGAGTATACATTTGAAGTGAAAAACAATGTAGGCCAAAGCAGTTGTGCAGCATCAGTTCATGTTTCAGGTTAGTTGGTCAAGTTGAGGCCGTACATTCAATTCTGCCTTCCCTTTCTTTGCTTGCATGTTTGGACCCATCTTGAATGGCTGTACCATGGGAACATCTTGCTTGGGTGTGATATCAGAAACCCACGTACCGTATCATTGCAGACAGTTTAGAAAATATATTAATCGAGATATATCTCACAGTGGATCGGTGTTATAGATGATCAAAATACCAAATGCAGGGGAGGGGTATTGGGAGACAGGTATCTAGTTGTCTTGTGTGCTCCCAGAGGCATCTGGTGGGGCCACTGTGAGATACAGGAAGCTGGACAAGGTGTACCCTTGGCCTGATCCAGCAGGGCTCTTCTTAGGTTCTTAAGTTCTTATGAATCTTTGTACGTATGCTTTCCTGTGAGTTGCAATGCTGCAGTAGAATACAGAATGTGATTGGGAGGAACACTTCAATACCCATCACAAAGAAAGAAAGAAAGAAAGAAAGAAAGAAAGAAAGAAAGAAAGAAAGAAAGAAAGAAAGAAAGAAAGAAAGAAAGAAAGAAAGAAAGAAAGAAAGAAAGAAAGAAAGAAAGACATTGAACACTGAACATTGAAAAAAATGATACAAAAGCACTGAACACTGAATTTAACCTGTTAATTTAATACCATTTTAATCTTTACATTGTTCTTGACAGACCGCATTATACCCCCTTCCTTCACGAAAAAGCTGAAAGAAACGCATGGCCTCTTGGGTTCATCTGCTGTTCTTGAGTGCAAGGTCATTGGCTCACCTCCTATCTCTGTTTCTTGGTTCCGTGATGGTTATGAGATCACAAGTGGAGACAAATACCAGGCAACCCTCACAGAAAACACTTGTTCTTTAACCGTGAACACTCTTGAGGAGTCCGATATTGGAAACTATACTTGCATAGCGACAAATGTAGCTGGATCTGATGAATGTGATGCATATTTCATAGTAAGAGGTAAACACGACAACTTGACACAATATAAATATAAACGCAACAGAAACCCAAGTTCATCATACTCTCTTCCTTTCTTTTGTAAATCAGACTGTTTTCCTTGCGGACAATATACTTCTTTAACAAACATATTTTTATGTACATCTAGAACCCCCCTCTTTTGTGAAGAAACCGGAATCTTTGCAAGTTTTATCAGGGGCAAATATAACATTCACCAGTCTCCTGAAAGGAACCCGCCCACTTGAAGTGAAATGGTTTAGGGGTAGTGAAGAACTAGTCCCAGGACACAGATGTAACATCTCTCTCGAAGAATTTGTTGCCGAACTGGAGTTGTTTGATGTCCATCCAGTCCAGAGTGGAGACTACACCTGCATTGTTACTAACGAAGCTGGCAAAATCTCTTGCACGGCTCACCTCTTTGTCAAAGGTTTGTTATTCCATGGGGGCTTTGGGTTTTTTTTTCTACACTTAAAGTGGAATGTCCCTCCAAATCTTAGAACAAGCATCTCAGGTTTTTTTTTCTTGCTGCTCTTCTCTCTGATAGAGCCAGCCAAATTTGTGAAGAAATTGAATGACCTCAGCATTGACAGGGGAAAGCAAATTATCCTGGAATGCACCTTTACGGGTACCCCTCCGATTGCTGTCTCCTGGAAGAAAAATGGTGTAAAGATTGCACAGTCAGAGAAATTCCATATTACCACTACAGAAACATCTGCCATACTAGAAATTTCAAGCAGCAAATTGGATGATGGTGGCCTCTATTCTTGTCACATAGAAAATGATTCAGGACAAGATAATTCCCAAGCTACTGTCTCAATCTTAGGTTCGTAGTTTACTAAAGATGTTTTTGTTTTTTAACTTGTAAGTACTGGGGTTTTTTTTTTTTTTTTGAAGTTTGTATAAAGAGCGTATTCATGTTCTAATCAAGTATATATATTTATTCTTCAGAACCACCTTACTTTGTCAAAAATTTGGAACCTGTTCAGGTGACTATTGGAGATTCTGCATCATTGCAATGCCAGATTGCTGGAACGCCAGAAATCATTGTATCGTGGTACAAAGGAGACACCAAACTAAGAGCAACTGATACCACTAAAATGCACTTTAAGAACCACGTGGCCACACTAGTATTCAACCAAGTGGACAGTCACGATAGTGGGGAGTATATCTGCAAAGCAGAAAACAGGGTTGGGGAAGCTGCTTCTTCAGCGCTGCTATCTGTTCAAGGTGAATCCTAGAAGATATTATTTATTGCTCTCCATGTAACTGACTACAGCTTCTCACTCTTTATCACTGTTTCTGCTGTTGCAAATAATGAATGATATAATATTAATTAAACTTTAAATCCTCTCTACTATATCATTCACTATTTGTCTGACGGAAGATTGCAGAAGATAATGGCTACAGTTTAGCTATAAGTGAAAAAAGATGGTAGAATCTAACTCAATTTTAAAAGGATTTTGTACGTCAGCCAAATTGGTAATATTCAGTGTGACAAACCTACATGTTTCTGTTTTGAATCTTATTTAATAATCTTATGAGGTACACATAGTATATAACAACACCTGAATCATTCGGTCAATAACCCTTCAATGTATAATATCTGTTTCTTTGCAGAACGTAAACTTCCTCCTTCATTTTCACGACAATTGAGAGATATTCATGAAACTGTTGGCTTACCGGTTACATTTGATTGTGGCATTACTGGTTCTGAACCTATTGAAGTAACGTGGTTTAAAGATGGTGCACAAATAAGAGATGGGTATAATGTGCAAACATCGTACTTAAATAATGTAGCAACTTTACAGATTTCTCAAACTGACATGAGTCTTGCTGGTCAATACACTTGCACAGCTTCCAATGCTATTGGAACAGCTTCCTCTAGGGCCAGACTCATCCTTACAGGTTTGTCACATACTCTTATCTATTTCTTCTTTTGTCTTGTCAGCTTATATTTTTATGACATGTCTCTAGATATGTTCCTCTCCTAAAAGCACTTAATGAATGTGTGTAGACTTAAGCTTTATCCTACGTGTTTGACATATTGCTTATTGAACCATATAGCTCTCAATGCAAAAACTGATACATTATTTTCTGCTTCTTCCACATTTTAGAAGGGAAAGCTCCTCCATTCTTTGATATCCCCATTGCCTCTGTCGATGCTGTCGCTGGTGACAGTGCTGATTTTGAATGCCATATTTCTGGAACACGGCCTATTAAGGTGACATGGTCAAAGGATAATCGAGAATTACGAACTGGAGGAAACTACCAGATCAGTTATGTGGAAAATATAGCTCACTTAACAATCTTGAAAGTTGGAAAAGGAGACTCTGGAAAATATTCATGTCACGCTAGCAATGAAGTTGGAAAGGAATCTTGCACAGCTCAACTTAACATTAAAGGTACTAGGCGTTCAATGGTTAGATTCCATGATGGCGAAAGAACCATATTTTGACTTCTGTCTGAAGAACGGCAAGTGTTCTCATTTTCCATCCACTCTTCTTGTATCTCCTAAGAAGGCAGGCACCCACGAGGGTCAGGAATCTCTGATAATCATATGCAATGAGTACCCAGCTTGCTGGGGGGGGGGCAGTGTGTAGCCTGCATAATTAATTTGTAAACCGCCCAGAGAGTGCTTGAAGCACTATGGGGCGGTATATAAGCAGCACGCTTTGCTTTTACTACGATGCTGAGAGTGGCAGAAATCAGAGATCCATCTTAGCTGTGTGCCTTCCGCTATTCCTGGGAGCAGTTTGGAAGCAAGAGATAACTTATATGTGTTGCATTAGAAAAAGGGATGTATCCATTTTGGGAAAATATGTGTGCAGAAATCTAAGGATATATGAGAACAGATACAGGAAATACAGGAAAATAGAAGAACATTGGTCAGAGAGTGACAAACATATATAAATATTCCTGAATCCATCTTTCTGTGAAATTTTGCTACAACTGTAACTTCTCATTTTTTTAATATAAAGCTCTTCAATGGTTTGTTTCAAATTATAAGAGTCAATGTTTAAAATAAGCATTATAAAAGAGAATGCCACATATTCAAAGCATAGAATAAGGTGCCCTGGCATTTCCCCCCACAGTACATAAAGTTGTAAGCAATGTAGTTTGCTTGGAGAAGCCAACGGTTAGACAGAGAGGGATTTGAAGGTATTTTTTGAAGATGGGAAAAAACACCAAATCCTTGGAGTGTCCATTTAAAGTTTCTCTTCCAACCTTGGGATTATTATCTTCTGTCCTGACAGAACGGCAGATTCCACCCACTTTTACCAAGAAGTTGTCTGAAACTGTAGAAGAAACAGAGGGGAACACCTTTAAACTCGAGGGCCGTGTTTCTGGTTCCCAGCCTATGACTGTATCCTGGTTCAAGAACAACCGGGAGATTTATGCAAGCCAGAATTGTGAACTGTCATTCCAAAACAACGTAACTCTTCTGCACATTAAACATGCAGGACAGGCTGATGCAGGCTTGTATACCTGCAAAGTGTCCAATGAAGCTGGGAGTGTATTGTGCACTTCATCTGTTGTTATTAAAGGTTAGTTCGTTGCACAGTTGTTTCATAATGTTCGCTTTTCTTTAGCAGTTCATCAGCTGTCCTTATCTTCCAATATGGCTAATTCAGTCAAAATACTTACTAATTTTAATGACCTCCCTGTTCCCCATCTAATGCTTTGTAGTCATTGAACTGGTGGAAGTCATAGTACTCATAGGATAAGAGATAATTCAGTGTAAGCAATGCATGATTTCAGATTTCTGTTACTAAATTACGCCATCATCTGACATCTTTCAGAGTGCAATTTTACTCAAGTTTGAAGAACCATGTACCCCCCCCCCCAAAAAAATAGCTTCCAAGTGTTTTTCTTGCAGTTGTAAACTTTGGGCAGTGGGGAACGGTACTTTCTTCATTTGTTATTAAACATCCATTGTTGTTTGTGTGCCACACTTGAATTTCTTTTCATTATCCTTAGCCTACTACATAATAATTACAGCCATGAACCAAAAATTTTTTTTGAAAAAAGAAATTACAACTAAATTTATCAAGTACTATTTTAAATGTTAGGAAGTGTTTTGCAACCCCTCGGTACTTGCCTATGAACGTTGATGGATGCTTGTTGGCTGTGACTATCTTTGTGTAGATTGCATGATTTTTCTTAATATGGAACTGCCATCCGTGTAAAAAAAAGTTAAAAGATGTTTGAATGACTCACATCTTAATGATACTGCTTTTAAGTTTGTCTGGCATAAGATCTTACAGTGCAGTCCTGAATGACTGATATTTTTCAAAGCTATTTCTTTTTCTTTCCCTCTCTTTGTACTAAAAATAACAGCTTAATCTCTTGTTTTAAAAAAGAGTACATTTTATATCTTGCTTCTGATAAAGTGGACTACAGAGGTCTCTTTTTTACTTTTTCCGTATAAACAATGCATTGAGAGAAATGGCATGCCATCATCATGACATTTTCTCACCTCATTTGTATCTTTGGCTAAAGACAAATACTTGCCTAATTTCTTTACTTTTCTTGCTTTCTTTCATTTTTTGGGGGAATGATACGTTTAGAACCCAAAAAGCCACCAGTCTTTGATCAGCCTCTCAAGCCGGTGACGATAGACGAAGGCAAGATCTTACAGCTCAGTTGCCATGTTCAGGGATCACAGCCCATTAGAATCCAGTGGCTAAAAGCTGGGAGAGAAGTGAGATCCTCTGATAAATGCAGTTTGAGCTTTGCTAATGGAACGGCTCTTTTAGAAGTCCAGGCAGTGAGTAAAATGGATTCTGGAGAATATGTGTGCAAAGCTTCAAATGTGGCTGGAACAGACTCCTGCAAATCCAAAGTGACAATCAAAGGTACCGTGAAACTAAATATGGAATGGCCACTGGAAATGGGTCTATTTAGCATGTCCCTATTAAGATAGCTAGTAGACTTCATACACATGTTAATATTATAGAAGTTTATTTTTGTTGGGCAGGTTGCTACAAAAAGTGCTCTGACTCATTTATTTATTTATTTGTTTGTTTGTTTGTTTGTTTGTTTGTTTATACCCCACCTATCTGGTCAATACGACCACTCTAGGCGGCTTATGTATCTATATGTTCCATGCCATGATATTGTGAGCCATACTAGCAAGACGCATTTGCTGCACTGCCTTAAACGCCGTTTGTCTTGAGTCAGAGCTAGTTCTCATTGGCAGATGTATGTTACCTAATATTAAGAGCAATGCATCACTTACCGTGGTATATAAAATGAATCCAGCATCTAAACTGGATATTTGCTGCAGTTTGGATCAATAATAATTCATTTATTTATATATGTGCATTGTGAATGTTAGTTACACACTTACAAATGGATTCTTTGAGCATTCTGGAATTAAGAGAGCTACTTGTTATTTAATTTAAGCATGACAATTTACTGCCCCACAATTTCATTTCTTTGATTTGATTTGCAGAAAAACCAGCAGCTGCCCCAGCGGCTAAGAAAGCACCAACAGATGGAAAGCTTTATTTTGTCTCTGAGCCTCAAAGTATCACAGTCATTGAAAGTAAGTCCTGCTTAAAAAAAAAAAAAAAAAACCAAAAAAACCAACATTGGATTTCATATGCGTTGTATTTGGCTACGTACGTTGCCTTCAATCTGTGACCGATATCTTTTTCACTGTTTTTTTTTCCTCAACCAGAGAGTGTTGCAACATTTATTGCTAAAGTTGGTGGTGATCCCATCCCAAATGTGAAATGGATGAAAGGAAAATGGAGGCAACTGAACCAAGGTGGCCGCATTATCATTCAGCAAAAAGGAGATGAAGCCAAGCTGGAAATCAAGGATGCAACAAAAACTGATTCTGGGCAGTACAGATGTGTGGCTTTCAACAAACATGGCGAAATTGAAAGCAGTGCAAACTTACAGGTTGAGGAAAGGAAACAAGAAGTAGTTGAAGGTGATCTCAGAGCAAAACTAAAGAAGTAAGTGTTGAAATCTTGCTAGGGTTTAATCTGCAGCTTACTGGAAAAGTTCGTAACCAAACCACAACTTTATATCTCAGGCTGCAATGCCAAGAGCAAGTCATAGTATTTTCCTTTGAACCTAGTCTGACATCTTTCTAAATAAGGATACTTAGGGTTGTGATGTTTCTTCTTCCTGTCCATAATTGACCATGGCATCCAGACATTATTCGGACAGGGAAAGGACACATCTGTGCTCTGCATCTTTCTTAGTATGAGATGCCAAAAGATTATTATGTCAATTTTCATGGGATTGTAAAATCACCGTGTCTCTAATATTGAGGACAACGTGTATTGATTTAGAATAACTCAGCATCATATATGTAAGATTTGATGGGGTGCTTCAAAATATGTGATCTTAAGTGCCATAAATCCAGCATATCATCAAATAGAAACCCATACCTGCTCAACTCAGTTGAATGCTAAATGGACATAGGATTGCAGCTCAGTACTTGCTTTTAAAGTTACGGATGGCATTTCAGGAACTAAAGCTGCAATCCCGTACACCCTTATTTGAGAGGAAGATCCATTCACTTAGTGGAAGGGATGATGAGGACATCCTAGTGATTCTTCCTTCCCCCACAGCCTCCTGTGAAGCTAAGCGGGTATCTTTCAAGGCCACATGACACAAGATCATGCAAGGGGCTGCACAGGGAAGAGTGAAACATTGCCAGTTGGTTCTTCACTGCCTTCCTCCCTGTGGATAGACAAAGCCAGATCTCAGTATTTTCCATAAACAGAAGGAACCTTTCCCTACAGCTGGATCCAACCCTACAGCACTCACTTCTGCATACATGTGCAGAATCTGCAGTGCAGGAATGCTTTTGATTCCTCTTGTTCGTAAGAATGAGGATTCCTAGAATCTTGTCTGCAACTGATAACATTAAACCATTCCACACAGGTTATTTTTTTAAAAAGGAAACATTGATCCCTAGTTGCTTAACAAATAATTTGGGTGTTTTTATAGGACTCCGACAAAAAAGAAGGAAGATGAGGAAGAAAAAGCTATTGATATTATGGAACTACTAAAAAATGTAGATCCTAAAGAATATGAGAAATATGCCCGTATGTATGGGATTACAGATTTCCGAGGTCTTCTCCAAGCCTTTGAGTTGCTGAAACAAAGCCAGGAAGAAGAAACTCATAGACTGGTAACTTTATCAATATCTGCATTTTTTTTCAAATTGCTTTTTGAAACATACTGTGTTTCACACTGGCCATTAAAAGTGTGACCAGCGTCTCAAAAGCATGATTACTATTTGTAAAACATTTTTATTCTCCCTTTTGCACCGCTGTCTCTGGCTCACTGGAATGTCATGCCTGTGTGGGCATAGTTTCTTCTGAGTCTATAACAATCACTCTTCTGGTCTAGAAATCCACCCTCTGTCGTGGAAGTTACCTTTCATCCTTTGCAAAAGTCAAAAAGGAAGCAGGGGGGTCTTAAGGCTTCCCCTGCCTCCTGAGTCTTTTAAACATTGTTTTTTCAAATCATAGCCCCACAAAAGGTGAATAACATGAGCTGAAATTTTGACCCAGTTTTCTTTGGCCTATTAAGCAATTGCAATCTCTGGTCCTTCCCCAACCCAGTCCTGCTAAGAACTCCTCAATGTTCTGCCTCCAAAAGACAAGAATCATAGGTCCTCAAATGAAATGCATATATATTTAAAGTCATTTCAGTGGAGCAGGGCAAGAAATTAAGTAATCTGAAAACCTTTGATAGCTTTGACTGGGCCACGTCTGTCGTCTTTGGATGACCTTTAGTGTTCCAGGAAGACCAGAGCTGAATTTTCCTAGATCAAGCAAGCGAAGTTAGCTATGCCATGAATAACTGGTTCTGTTTCATAAGGTTTTTGCCAAAAGGAATAGGTAAAAGGATGAAAACCCTGGTTTGTCCTCATTTGTGGTATTTTTTTCAACAGGAGATTGAAGTAAGAGAGAGATCTCGAAAGGAAGAGCAAGAATTTGATGAGCTTGTATCATTCATTCAGCAAAGACTGACGCAGACAGAGGTAAGGAGTGCCATCTATAACTACCATTAGAGCTGCATCTTTTCATTGTGATGACATTGCACAGGGTGTGCTTTGAAACAAAGATGTAAACCTCACCAAAAATGTTTTTCAGCCCATCACACTGATTAGAGATATAGAAGATAAGACCGTATTAACGGACGAAGATGCCGTCTTTGAATGTGAGATTAAAATAAACTATCCAGAAATTAAACTGTCCTGGTACAGAGGCACGGAAAAGCTAGATTCTAACAACAAGTATGAAATAAAAATTGAAGGTGACCGACACATACTTAGAATCAGAAATTGTCAGCTTGGAGACCAGGGAAATTACAGAGTCGTCTGCGGGCCACACATTGCAAGCGCGAAGCTCACTGTGATCGGTAAGTGCAATGTTTCTATGCCAAACTAGCTTTGGGTTTGATGTGAATCTTACCTGGCCTTTTCTAAAATATGTACTCTAACCTGCCGACAGAACCTGCCATTGAACGACCTCTGCGTGACACGGCCCTCAAGGAAGGCTTTACGTGCTCTTTGGTTTGTCAGTTTTCTGTTCCAAACGCAAAATCCCAGTGGTTCAGAGACGGAAAGCCCCTTAAGATAGGTGGCCGATACTCGACAGAAGTCTCAGAGAAAGTCCACAGGCTCATTATCAAAGACGTGAGAACGGAAGACCAAGGGCACTATACCTGCCGATTTGAACGGAACCTAGAAACAAGTGCCAGCCTCACAATTGAAGGTGTGTAAAGAGACGCATGGCTTGCAATGAGAATAAATCGTCAGATACGTTAACAAAGTGCCAAGGAAAGAGCAGTGATGGAAAACCCTCTGGGGGGAAAGTGGGTATACAATTTTTTCCCCCAAGACATCAGGCACTCATCATCATATTGGCTCTTATGATAGTTTTGCTTCTTTTTTTTCCTTTCAACTTCTTTATCCCAAAAATCTTTTCTAACATAAGAAGCCCTTTTGTTTCATTTATTAATGTCTTCCTTTGGCATTCTTATAATGTGGCTTGTGCTATGATTGCAACACTTCTCTTTATTATCTTGTCTTTGTGGCTTTTCTTGATTCTTCTCCTGATTAAAGCACAGTACCAACCAACTACCGTATGTCTCAACTCCATTTCCAGTATATGACATAGGCAACATGGTACGCTGAATGCTCTGATACTTCCGAGTTCCCTGTATTTCTTTATTCTTGATTTGCTCTTTCATTTATTTTCATCAGATTCATGCATATAGATAAAAACTTGCTACAGTCAAGAAAAACAATGAGTTGTGACAATGGATCATTAAAATGTATTTACTTATTTACTTATTTTATCTTATTTTGTATCATTTGGAGGCCGCCTTTCTCCTAGTGAGGGGACCTCAGGCAGCTCACAATGTTAAAACAAGTAATCATTAAAAAAACAATACAGTGGTGCCTCGCTAGACGATGATAATCCATTCCACTGAAATCGCTGTCTAGCGAAAAGCAAATTGTTGTCTAGCGAAAATCGGTTTGCGAAGCAGAGACCAAATATTGTCCAGCGAAATTCCCCCATAGGAATCAGTGTTTTGCGAATCACTATAGCAATCGCAAAAAGTCTAGCAAAAAAACTGTCATGCGGGGTAACTGTCTAGTGAGGCACCACTGTAAATCACAGACTAAAAAGCAATGAGAGTACAATAATTTCAAATCCATTAGGGAATTAAAAACAATTACAACTTTTTAAAAGCAAGCTTAGGAAAGCAAAAAGTCAACATCCAGGGTCTTAATTAAATTAAATCAAAATTAATTATTTTCCATCTTTTTTCAAAAACAGCTGAACCAATACAGTTTACAAAGACCATTCAGAATATCGTGGTGAGCGAATACCAGTCTGCGACCTTTGAGTGCGAGGTGTCTTTTGACAATGCAGTCGTCACGTGGTATAAAGAGAAAACCGAACTCCGGGAAAGCCACAAGTACAGCTTTAGGAGTGAAGCCCGTTGCCATTATATGACCATCCACAACGTTACTGCAGATGATGAAGGTAGAAAAATTAAAGAATTTTTCTTCCTTGCTCCTTAATTTCTGCATAACTGGCTGAAAGGATGCTGCTACACTGAATTTCTTCTTGGCTTTCAGGGGTGTATTCTGTAATTGCTCGCCTTGAGCCAAGAGGTGAAGCACGAAGCACTGCCGAGCTCTACCTGACAACGAAAGGTCAGTACATGCTCTGTGATTGCTTGAGAACAGTGAGATGGAAAAACTGGAGCAAAGGGCTTGAAGTCAAAAATAATTTCCAATTTTTAAAAATCGATTTCTTCTCTTGCAGAGATTAAACTGGAGATCCGGCCTCCAGGTAAAGAATTATGAATGTGATTTGTATTCTCTTTGGGGGTGGGATCTTTTTTAAAAAAAAATACCCAAGAGCCTGTTCATGAGCCTCGAGGACCTGCAGTTTGACTAAAACTAGATGTTTCTTTCTACCTGCTGCCTCCAGGGTTGAATGTCGTTGCAGAGGCTAATAATAACCAGGAATATCCGTTCAGGCAGTTCAGGAGGTTGCCAGGGACACAGAGTCTAAATTTATATTCTAAATGTACAGAAGCATTTTTCTGGCTGCTTGCCATACTATAACGTTTAGACTGGGAATCATCATCAATTTATGTTTTAATCTTCTGGACAGCACAATTCAAATGAATAAAATTCTCATATCAACTCTGCCAATGGAAGCATTTCTGTAAACAGGAACCTAACCAAGATTTGGAAGGGAAGCCACAGAGCCCTAAGAGTTAGCATTAAACCCTCACATCTGTAGCCCAAATGGGTCTCTGCCAGTTGTGCATTTGCCTAGCACTCGAGAAGGACTCTGTGGTGGGCGAAAATCAGATACTTGAGTTAGAAGCTGCTCTTTGCTCCCTGTCATGTATAGGACCCTGTGGAAGCAACTCAATAGGAACATATTAGTTTGTGTATAGAATATCTTCTCACACCATCCAAATGTGCAGTTTGCATAGGGCATGACTGCAGATTGTGCCAGCAGGTGGGAGCAAAAGTAGCCCACGTAGATCCATAATCCCCACCAACCCATGTTCCACATTTTCTCAGCACATTATAAACCTCCCCCCCCCTTGATTTAGGCTAACTGGGGTTTTAAATGATGCTGGAATCAAAGGTGAAATCTTTAAATTTCAAATTTCGACTCTTCCCTGGTTTCTGCGATAATCTGACAATTGTTGTTCTATCCAATCTTCTCAAACACATCTGAGCAGCACCAGGCTGGGGGAAGACTGTTCTACCCTTTTGCAATATTTTCTAGCTATGACAGATTGTTCTTTTACCAAGACATCTCTTCAGAGTTCAGTATTAAGATGGAGGAAACGGGCTGAAGGAAGCAGAGCATATTGAATACTAGAAGTGTCATGGTTTCCATTTATGTTGGAGTTGTGTTGCTAGAGAACTGAATTTTTTATCTAAACCAGCGTGTTAGCCATTATGGGTTTTACATCGGTATTAAAAAGCACAAAAATAAATGGAATCTATCTTTACCCTTTGGAAGAGATGCCATTTCAGGTTGCATGCGTTCTTAGATGGAGACATATTTATTTCAGAAATAGTATATATCGTTAACATGGGGATGCATTAAGTCGTAAGTGACTTGGCAGCACATCACAACCACGGCAAGAACAACATGTATAAATGAATCTTTAAATTGGGGCTCAAATATTTTGTCTGTGGTTTACTCTAAACACCAAACAACTACAAATAGGATGAACCAATAAGGCTGCAGGTTAAACAGAGCCACATGCACCTAGGGATGCTCCGGCATGCTTTGGCCAAAAAGTAGAAGATATTAGGTCCTGTAACACATTTCCCCAAAGGAAGTAACAATTGTTATGATCAGGAACGTTCCTGCTTATATTTCTAGCTGACCAGCGCTGTTTTCTTGCAAGATACAGCAGTTCATCCAATTTCTCCCAGTTATGGGGTTTTTCCCCCTCTCACTCTCCCCACCCTTTAACAGTCACCACCAAGCATTCTCTGACCACTGAGCACACTCAGTCACCACTGGGCTGTTTTTTGAACCCTCCTTTCCCCATTAGCATTTGCTCCCAGAAATACTTCTGTAAACCTTAGGGATTCCCTGGACCTCCCCAGTACTCCTTCTTGGGCATGGACTCTGTGGTTTTGGCTCTACAAGGATCCATATCCAGCCATTTAACATGCTGTTAGCCATTTACAGTAAAACCAACTAAACTCCTGTTTTGCCTTGTCCCTTGGTTTTCCAGATGTCCCGGATGCTAAAGTTGCTGTTCCAGTCGAAGCTCCAACTGAAGGTATGATTGGTATTAATGCTTCTGCTGTTCACAATGGCAAAGGAGGTAATTTAGGGCGGTGTTGCCACACTGAAGTATTTTGACACAAATATTCCTTTTACTCCTAAGAAGTTCCTGCTCTTCCTATCTTCATTCCCCTGCCAGAAGAGAAGAAGAAGGAAAAAGGTATTCCAACTTTTTTGGTTCATAAAATTGAAACAACAGATAACTGTCACGTATTTCCACTTGCTTACTTCGTTTAAGTGCTGAATATATATATGTTTTTTTTCTCTTTATTTTTTACAGTGGTCAAAAAGACAATTGTAAAGAAAGTCACCAAAAAGGAGGTTCCTAAACCTCCAGAGGAGGTAGCACCTCCTAAAGGTACCATCAGAAAATTAATTCTCTGTATTCATTCTTTGCACCAGCCATTCTCATCCCTTTTGTTTGTTTGTTTGTTTCTTTTTGTTTTTGGGCCATGGCCATAAACACAATAGGAAAGAAATACAAGCCAAATCAGGATCGTATAAATCTCATAACAAATCTCGTAAGGTGGTGTGTGGAGAATTGTTTCCGTTCTGTGCCTCCCCTTCAAATGTGTTAGGGAGCCCCCAAGGAGCCACATGACCCACATTAAAAAGCTGAATTATAAAGAACAGACAGTATTCTGATAAAGTGAATGACAAAAATGGCAATATGTCTTCTGCACATGAAACATGCTTTTGTCACTTGAAAGTCTTGATGAACGTTTACATATTGCAGAGTGCACATGGAGCAAGGGTGGGCGTGTTCTGGGAGTCATTCCTTTCACCAGGTCATGGCACAGAGCTGCCTCAATTGTCCATTTCGTCAGCATAAAGGCTCCGCTTTCCTTTGAAAAGTGCTGTTTTGCCTTTAGGCAAGGTTCAGCCTTCCTGTGTAGCTTGTAAAACAAGTAGTTGGATGTTTCTGTGAGACTTTTTAGTGTGTGGATCTGCAAGAGAGGCAAAACAGCACTTTTTGTGGAAAGGTCCTACTTGTCACATTCCGAGGCTGCTAACGTCTGTCAGCAGTATCAACGAATATGGGGGCCTGCAAGCCACATTGTGCCTACCCCAGACAAAGTATGACTTGAGAAAGGGACAAGACATGTATAAAGTGTACTTGTGAGGCTCAATATTCAAACGTTGAATTGTTTCAAATATTAATGCAAGCTTCTTTTTCAAAGTTCCTGTCAAGAAACCTCAAGAGGTCAAAGTAGTCGCTGTGCCTAAGAAGAAAGAAGAAGCTTATGAGAAAAAGGAGGAAATCTATGAAGTTCACAGAGAAGCATATGAAGAATGGGAAGAGGACTATGGAGAGAAATATGAGTATTACGAAAGAGAAGAAGGTTATGATGAAGAGGAAGAGGAATGGCAATATGGAGAAAGAGAAGTGACTTATGAGGAAAAACAATATCATGAAGAAGGTATATTTCCTTTTAAAAACCAAAAACACCTTGCCCTGTACTTGGTTTTCTGATCTTTCATTGATTTGGAGAACCCCAGCAAGATTAGAAAAGTTGCTGTATCATCTGCTGAACCTTTTCAACTTTCTGGCTGAAAAAAATTTGTTTGGATATTAGTTTTGCACACATTTTGCTTGAGGGAATGATATATTTCCATATAATGGAGCCACAGTAGTTAAACTAATGACAGCCTGTATTCAGTCACATGTGAACCAAGAATACACTGAGGTGAATGTTCCAGAATGTAGAAATATTACTTTTTTTTTAACTGCAGTTCCCAGAATCCCCCACCTTGAGTGGCTAGTGGTCTAAGATGTCCAAAAAGTAGCATCTATGCACCCTGAACATTTGCTGCATTCATTATTCTCTTTGCTACAACTAGGTGGTTCTTTAAGTCAATTGCCTGAAGCGAGCCTGAGGTGGTTTCATATATGAAAAGTCATTCATGCCTGGGTTTTTAAAATAATATTCTTTTCCAAAATACTAGCAGTAACATATGGTTATTGGATTAACTGTTTGAATAAATGTGTTGATCCTGTGGAGAACTTGCTTGGTAACCATTCCATAATACGTATTTTGTCATTAAAAGACAATCATAAAAATAAAATAGAAAATAGGTGCTAATCCCTTTACAGATATTTAATTGAGTATGCTATTTTCAATTAAATTACCTTTCCTCCTTCAAATGTTAGCAAATATTGTGCATGGGAGCAGAAGGAGGATCACACTAATTAAACTAGTAATAAAAAGGTCTGTGCTTTATGGTCAGTCTGCAGGTTTGCTGATCCTGTCATTGTCTTTTTTTTACAGTGGTTCATGTTCCAAGAAAACCAGAACCTGTACATAAACCACCAGAAATTTCAACCAAGAGAGAAGAAAAGAAAAAAGTAGTTGTACAAAAAGGTACAGGATTGAGAATTTTAATGTCAAAATGCAGCATATCTTATTTCAAATCCTCATATGACGAGGAATAGTAATAGTAGTAGTATAGCCACCTTTGAACTGTATTTTAAAGGTACATGTTTACTAGTAAAGTTATCTCTGCATCTGCATTCCTCAAGTTCACAGTACTTGAGGAAAAGAAGCACAAAAGCACCCCCATTCCAAAATCAAGGGCATTTTGAGAGCACTAAACTTTGCCAAAAAGTTCTGGTAGTCTTTACTTGCCATGGCAGAGAAGTGGCCATACTCTGGCAGTCACATCATCCTCCCCCAAATGTCCCAAAATGTGTGACGAATCCAGAAAATTCAGAAGAAAATAATGATTGCTAGGAGGCAGATACCAATGCAAGGAGCTTCTCCTTTCTCACATGGTTGCCTGCCAACCAACCAACCAACCAACCAACCAACCAACCAACCAACCAACCAACCAACCAACCAACCAACCAACCAACCAACCAACCAACCAACCAACCAACCAACCAACCAACCAACCAACCAACCAACCAACCAACCAACCAACCAACCAACCAACCAACCAACCAACCAACCAACCAACCAACCAACCAACCAACCAGTAAAATACATAACTATCTGTCTATTAGTAAGCTGTAAGAAAGATCTCTGTCTTGCACGCACCATGTTGCTATTCAAATGGTATGATATTTTCATTGCAGCAGTTGGTCATTGCTGGACCATCCACCCCCCACACACTACAAACACATTGAAGTGAACATGTCCTCCTGTCTCCCTAGTTCATTAGATATCCTTGAACATCCCCTCTAAATCTTTTTACCTATCTGGTAAATTGCTGAATTGCCTCTGCTAATTGTGCTGCCTACAGAATTATGAAGGTTGGTTGGTTGGACCTTCCAGAAAAGCACAATTCCATCAGCCTTAATGTGCTCATTTTTCTGACCCACTCCCAGAAAGATGAAGTAGAGAGAGGACCAATGAAAGGATAAATATTGTCTATCTCAGAAATTCCACGGACAGGATGTAAAATTATTTATTTCTTAAGGTTAAAACTGGCATGTTTTCAAAATTGTTCCCATTGTACACTAAAGAGAACGCTAGCTTCTATATTAAAAGCTGAGCAATGGTTATTCGTAAACAGATGTTAGGGTAGATGATTTTAGATGGACAATATAATGTTTTTAAAATAACACTGCCTGAGGTTTTACCTATATTAAGGATATATTATGTTATTAATTGGAAAGAAGGGGTTGTTTTATCATGGTTTAATGGAATTTTATTACCCTGGCCAACTTTACTAAACAATAATTATATGTATCTATTTTATATTGATTTGGTTTTACTGGTCTTTAACCGTAATAAAGTATACTACTACTATATTAAAAGCTGTCCTCAAGATCTAATGTTTTAAATCTCTATTAGTTACACGAAAACCTGTAGTGGAAGAGGTGGAAAGAGCTGCTCAGAGAATGGAAGAGGAGAAAGTTAAACGAATCAGAGGTATTATTACTAAACAAACTGGTTGTGCACTTAACAGACTAACAGTCTTCTCAAAGTGTTTGCTTTAATGTAATCTCAGCAAAATGTAGGAAGCTGCCTTTTTCCAGCTCAAACTCTTTGTCCCTGTAGCCATGCAGTGTCTACTATAACTGCTGGCGTATGGGCTATCTAGAACACCCATTTCTGGCCTCATATATCTTTATGATTGCCTGTTCCCTGATGCTTTTAATAAGGATGGAGCCTGGAATCCTTTTTGTGTCAAATATCTGCTGTATCACTGCACTAAGATCCTTTATTTGCATATATATCTATTTAAAATACATCTTACCTTTCTACTCCAAAGCCCATACTTAACAATAGTGGAAAAATTAGCTGTAATTATCTTTTTTTAAGCATTAGAGTAAAACAATTTTGTGTTGAAGATAAAACCTTTTGGAGTCATTGACCCAAATCCTCTTACCTAATTAAGCTGGTTTAGCACAAATTATCAGTTATGACAAAAACTCTGTGAAAATGATTAATGTGGGAAGAACAAAGTGTCACAATAATGTCTCACAATGTTATTGTGAGACCTGCACAGAACATTCGTGTAGCTGACAGATTTTCACAGCCTTAGTTCTAAATCTTTTTCAGGCAGATATCGATTTTATTTGCTCTATTTACTAATGTATATAAGATTTCATTCATAAAGTGTATGTCATATTTGTGAACTATACAAAAGCCCCAAAGGGTTGACTGTTGTTCTGTATGAATAAGTGAGGCAACAGTGCAAACCATTATAAGCCATGACAAATTACTATTTAAAATGTGATTTTAGCACTGAAAATGTTACTTCAAAGCTTTGGCATTTCTCATATGTTTGTGACTTAACCATTAATATCCTTAAAGCTCCTGAAGTCCCACCAGAAAAACCTGCCCGGAAGGTAGTCCACGAGGAAGTTATAGAAAGAAAAGGTACAAAACAAAATGTTTTCCTTTTTTTTTAAATGTTCAGATTTGTCTAAGACATGAACACATACATGTGCATGTACATGTCTGCTCATGTTTATCCTTTGACATCCTTTATTAACTATTTTCAACTAGTGCATTGATCTGTATTGTTCCTCTTACAAATTAGGATAGAACATGATCCATTTCATGTGGGAAGTCTGTAAAGAGCTCAAGGATATTGCATCCCAGCCCTTCACCTCCTCGTGTTCCCACTTTCTTTCCCCAAAGTCTCTTATTATTTACTGCACAGCTAGTGGTTACCCTCACTGGGCTGTTTTGAGAGAACATCCCAGTAGATGCTCTGGAACTTTTAGGAACTCTAATACTCCCTTAAAGATGCTACATCTCCTCATGCCTCTGTGGCCCTGTTTTGATATTCGTTGAGTCACCACTCACAAACTCAGGCCCTGGTCACACAAGGGAAATGGTCTCTAGTTTTTCAATACTTTCCATACCTCTGTTGTACTGGTACGCAGTCACATGGTATATATACCGGGGCGAATGTCCCAAGAACTTTTAGTAGTAACTATTTATTTCCTCCTGTTTGAATGATGATGGCCAGCTACACCATGGTACCAGTTTATTGTCTCTCTTGTTTCAAAGGGCAATTTGGAGCCGCTATAGATAGATAGATAGATAGATAGATAGATAGATAGATAGATAGATAGATAGATAGATAGATAGATAGATAGATAGATAGATAGATAGATAGATAGATAGATAGATAGATAGATAGATAGATAGATAGATAGATAGATAGATAGGTTTATAAATTGTTTTTGTAGGGCTTGCACAGAAAAATGTATTTGTTCCAATGTTTAAAAACATTGCCTACTCTTTCAAATAATTGTTATCTGTAGAGATTGTTACTTCGTGTCCTGCTGCTCCGTATACCTATACTCAGTTTACCAATTTCATACTTTCATTAATTTAAAAATACTAAAATGAGCTATTCCCTTTCAAGTACCAGCAGAAGAAAAGTGGACTATTTCAGAAGAAAAGATATCTGTTTCATACCACCGGGAAGAAGAATACACATATTCAGGTAATAATATTTTTCTTTCTTTCTTTCTTTCTTTCTTTCTTTCTTTCTTTCTTTCTTTCTTTCTTTCTTTCTTTCTTTCTTTCTTTCTTTCTTTCTTTCTTTCTTTCTTTCTTTCTTTCTTTCTGTTTTGTCTCATGTAAAAATTGCACCATTTTCCAACAATATCTTAGGGATACAGCAACACTTTGCATACATGAAACTCTCTTATACAGAGTAGCTGCCTCATTTTTATTTTGTACTGATAAAATATAGCTCTAATGCTGGTGTTCTTCTGTATGCAAGTCTTTATCCCCTACACTGAAATGGTTAGAGCAGTATTCAGGGATAGCAGCTTTACAAGCATATATGAGCACTAGGAAGTTTTCAAACGGAGGCAATGGTCATAGTTAACTTGCTGTTACATTTTTTTGTTTTATGTACTAATTCATAATTACCTAAAACAGAATGTAAGAATAACTTTTAATTCTTGCCTTTCTCCTTGAAGAACCGGAAGAGTATGAAGAGGATAGCGTTTATGTGGAATATCCAACTGAAGGTAGATTCAAATCTGCTTAGCTTTGCCTTGCAATCTGCAGTTTTATCTGAAGTCTTAAGTGTGGAGAGTGTGATTCGAGTAGTTATTGTACATCCTTTTCAGTTCTTCATTGTGGTCACACAAAGTGGGGTTTGTGGATAATGTTTTGCAACATTCAGATGATTGACAAACATAAAATGATGATGGCTATGATTGCACCCACTGTGTTTGGATTTTGCAGGGCATGAATGTGTGGAGAGAGCATGTGTTACCATCAGGTTACCATCTAGAGTTTAGGTTTCGGACTGTGGGGGAGAACCTGTCTTTTCCTTCCTCTTTGATGTAGTCATCATACATCTAAGTAGAGGAGTGTGGATCATTTCAGTGTTGTCTAGAATATTAAGTCCAATAGAACTTATCAGTCTTACCATTCTTTTTTAAAGAACCAGAAGAATATGAAGAAGAAAGATACTACGTGGAAGCTCCTGAAGTTCCACCACCTAAAGGTAGCTTTTTAAAAAAAAAAAATCAGTTTAACATTCTTTTTTGAGGGACGTGGTGGTGCTGCAGGTTAAACTGCAGAAGCCTCTGGACTGCAAGGTCGGAAGACCAGCAGTCAGAAGATCGAATCCACATGACGGAGTGAGCTCCTGTCACTTGTGCCGGCTCCTACCAACCTAGCATTTTGAGAGCATCTAAAAATGCGAGTAAATAAATAGGTACCACCTTGGTGGGAAGGTAACGGTGTTCCGTGTCTAGTCGCACTGGCCACGTGACCACGAAAACTGTCTTCGGACAAATGCTGGCTCTATGGCTTGGAAACGGAGATGAGCACCGTCCCCTAGAGTTGACTGGACTAAATGTCAAGCAGAAATGTCTTTACTTTTACCTAATATTCTTTTTTAGTATGTATGTTTTCCTAAACTTCCAGCCATGAAAGAATTATCATTGTGCCCATTGCCCACACTTGTTGGTCTTGTCCCAGACTCCTGAAGATTAAAAAAAAAACAATGCAATGTTCACATCATTAGAAATGACATTTCTTAGTTTTGGAAGATTCACATTGGCTTGCTTTAATTAGAGGACTGGTTACTAGCAGATGTCCTGAATTCATTTGGAAGCTGAGTTCTTAGTCATGAGAACAACTGCATCTTTGGAGTGAAACAAAGCTGGTGTCTCACCTAATTCTACCTGTCTGGCTGTTAGCAAATTAGCAAGTTTCCATTTAGTTGGAATATAATAACATTGGAATACTATGAGAAGTATTTCAATGGCCACTATTTCCTGACCAACCCAGTGTTTTGTGTTTATAGTTCCTGAGGTCCATGTGAAGGTAAAAGAGCCAGTTCCTGTTCCCAAGAAGGTGGAGCCACCACCAGCTAAAAGTGAGTAAGATGTGCAAAACAATTAGTATACATCTGAGATAACTCTTTCTTCCATGCCTCACTGTCTGAACAATTTCAAGACCACCCAAAATGGCTTTACTACTAACATCTTCTGTATTCGTAGCCTACTTAAGTAGACCTTTGTCAATAATTTGGACATTTCCTTCTCTAATATTAATGACTTGAGGCCTTGAGCAATTTGTAAACATTTATCCTTGTGTGTCTTTAAAGTACCTGAGGTCCCAAAGAAGGTTGTCCCAGAAAGGAAGAAACCCACTCCTCCACCAAAACCGGAAGCTCCACCAGCTAAAGGTACATGAGCTGCAAAAGAAAAGCATCTTGCTCACCTTTATTCTTTGGCATAAAATGTCTCCATCCCTGTGTTATCTTAATGTCTTTGTTGTCATGTAAGAAACGTGTGTGCGTACCACAATAATAGAGTTATCATTAAGAATAATTTGCAAAGTTTTACTTTCTAATACCCTGTTTCCCTGAAAATAAGCCCTAGTTTGGTTTTTCAGGATGCTCATAATATAAGCCCTAGTCCAAAAATAAGCCCCAGTTAAGGGAAACTCCATCCTCCACCATAGTGCAGCAACCAGAAGAAGATGACATGACTGTATTTGAATAAACGTAGATTGCTGTACATGAAGAAAATAAAACATCCCCTGAAAATAAGCCCTAATGCATTTTTGGGAGCAAAAATTAATGTAAGACCCTATCTTATTTTCTGGGAAACACGGTAGAATTTTCTAATAGAATATCTGACGTGATTGGTCTATCTGTACGCCATGTAAATCACTTATTAGTCAAAGCACATTACTGTGTTCATTAAAAACTGTGGAATGCATATACAATGCATCTGTGCTCTTGATCACAGCTTGAAAGACTCTTCCTTTCCTATTAAGGCAGAAGATTCAATGCAATGCTTTCATCTGTCAATTACCTTACTTCTAACTTCTTTATGCTTTATTTAAAAAAATCTTTTAATACTGGACTGTGAATAAGAGTTCCAAATAATGAAATACATTTTTCCAAACAATTACCAAGTGCCAGAGGTACCTAAGAAACCTGTTCCAGAAGAAAGAAAACCTACAGCTGTTCCTAAGAAAGAAGTGCCACCACCACCTAAAGGTACTTAACTTAAAATGAAGTCACCTGTAAAGCCTCTGTCCCCTGGGAGTTATCTTCATCATGTCATCAGATTTAATAGGTTTACCTCATCAATGTATATAGCGATGGAAACTTCTCTCCATGTACAAATGTCATGTCTGAGGACTGCAGGGAATCTTAAGTTTTGCACCTTCTTGGCATTAGGCTGTAGCATTTCATGGAGACCATCCTCTCTTTCTTTGTGTTTATATGTAAACACTAACCATGAGAGGTTATCAATCGTAATGTCAAGTACGTACAATGATATAACTACGGTTCTGTGCTTAGGAATAAGATTCGCTAGATGGCGCTTGCAACACTAATAAATGAATTTATGGCAATGTCCTCTAAACGAGATTGTGTCAAAGTCTCAAGAGAGACTGTTATAATCCAATGAATGAGAAATCTCACTGGATGAAAGAAAATATAAAAAGAAGGTGCACTTAGCAGTGGGACATGAAGCCTACACAATAAGTGCTGAGGCTGATGCTAGGCTGTTCAGAATCACTTATTTGTAAGTGGCACCACATAGATACAAAAATCCTGGCACGAGAATTATATTTGAGATGTTCCTTTAGAAGCTTTTACCTACACCTTTTTATACTTTTAAATTTTTAAAACACATTCTCCTGTGCTTTGCTCAGATTCTTTGTAAGTAAAGGAAGGTGACCGGGGTCATCAGGATATCTCATTGGTTCACATTTGGTCCCAGTTGTGGCTGTTTCATTGAGGTCAGCTTACAGAGTTTAACCCACATGCCCCAGGGCCTCTCTGATAACTCACTTTCTACAGAGATGAATGTTAGGGAGAGTGACTCATGGTTCCCTGACTCTAATAGATGGGAGCTGTAGAAAGGGTGGATTAGGCAGGCACCTCACCCACCTGACAATAATTGGCTGTCAATTCTTATGCAATTCTTGGAAACTAGATATATTTTTTAAATCTTTAAAGTGCCTGATGAAGTACCAAAGCAATGCCAGAAGAAAAAGTACCCTTCCTAAAAAAAGTGGAACCACCTGCTAAAGATACAAAAACACAGTTGTTAAGCAGATTTTTAATTGGTTATTTCGCATATGATTTATTTGGCCTAAGTTGTGAAGAAACATTTACCAGCCATTGTTTCTGAGTACTTAGCTGTTGCTTTCTGAAATCGTTGTTCAGTGCTAAATTGTATCTTTGCAAATAATTACTCTCCAAGAATGTTAACTATGATTAGGTACCTTAAAAATACCACAATTTTATCATTTTGCATAGAACTTTAGAAATTCAGTTTTGGTTCCCTTAAAGCATCCCGTTAAAAAACTGTGATGTTTAACTGAGCAAGGCTGTTACTGATCGGGCCTTTTGAAGGTCTTTAATTCACATGGTCATCCTAAATCAGGAAAACTAACAATAATCACTTCTAATATAATTTAGGAGTTCTCAAATAGCATCATGTAAATCTCACTTCACTTTGATTATCAATAATATTGTAATGTTTTTAAAGTCCCTGAGGTACCTAAGAAGGTTCCAGAGGTACCTAAGAAGGTTCCAGAGGTACCTAAGAAGGTTCCAGAAGAGAAAGTTCTTGTTCCAAAGAAAAAAGAGGCTCCCCCAGCCAAAGGTACAAGATTCACATTTGGCTATTAAAACCAACACGTTATTTCTTAATATTTGTTTCCTTGTCTCTTTGTATTTTCTTCTTAATTATTTGCATGTCCATTCATGGCACACTCAACTCAAGTCTTATGCAAAGTATGTTTGTTTATGGATGTCTATGATCTTAGTCAACCAAATCTGTAGCTTCTATATATTCTTGTATATGCTTCTTTTATAAAGCATAGAAAAAGATTCTTGAAGGAAAAAAAATATTCCCTTTATGTTAAAAAAAGGCTCCACCTGCTAAAGGCACATTAGTCTCTCTTGAAAGAAAACAAAATGAGACAAAAAAACCATTTGTGTTTTATATTCATATGATGTTCGTTACACCCTTTATGTTTTCTTAGTAGTTCTTTTTTTTTAAATCTCATCATTATATTTTAAGTTTTAAAACGCCATCCTTGCTCCTGCTTTCTTTGGTAATGCTAATACCAAATGATTTCTTTAAAGTGCCTGCAGTACAGAAGAAAGTCACCCCTGAGGAAAAGCTACCAGTTGCTGTTCCCAAAAAGGTGGAAGCACCTCCTGCCAAAGGTATGCGATTTTGGACACAACCGCCATGGCCTTGATTGCCATGCTCTTATAGTCTTAAAAAGTCTTTGTTTTTCTTCCATATGCTGATCTCTTTCTGTGTCGTGTACCATGCCATCTTGTTGGGGACTGTTCAGTTTTGGGGCCATGGGATTTGTTCATGGGTTCACTTCGCAATGCCCTTCCACCTTTACTTTGCATGTTTCATATTAAAGAGCTGTACACAGCTTACATGCCTTTTTTGTACTTCTTTGCTGAGCGTATTGTCACATAAACGTCTTCAAAATAGCAGCCTCAATCCTTAGTCAGAATTTCTGCATTCCAATTAAAATTGCACACATTTAATGTCTTTCAAAGTGCCTGAGGTGCCTAAGAGAGCTGTTGTAGAAGAGAAAATATTTGCTGCAGAAGAAAAAATATCTTTTGCCATTTCTAAAAGAGTGGAAGCTCCTTCTCCTGAAGGTATCTTGCAAGCAGTTGGGATGGTGAACAATCTAACCATTTCCAGGCACTTTTAATTGTGATTAATTAAACATCTGCTTGTTTAAGGAACAAAAGATGCAGTTAACATCTTTTGTTCCTTGTTTACTGCTAATAGCTACAGTGTTGTCTTTGTGTGTATTGGTACATTTGTATGTCAGAACATTTTGTAAGTCCGAGTACAGGCAAGCTTCTCAAGGGACACGTATTTCCTCAGTCTTATTACATGACTCAAGTTGCACAGGCTATCCCCATCACACATGGCCTACAAAGCACTAGCAGAAGACTTCCCAGTATATCCTGCCCGAAAATAACAGAAATCACATTACAGTATTAGAAACAGCAAACAAGTTAAATGCATAATATAATGTATGAGCTGAGGCAAATGGAGGAAGTTCTCTAGACTTGGGATCACCTTTTTCCCCACACAGCATTCTTTCATTATGCCAGAAATGCCTCTTCTGGGGATGAGTTTCTGCTGGAGGATCCAACTTCTTATCTTTGCTTCCCTGCCTCCCCATATACCATGCAAAGAAGTCAACATTATTATTTTGAGGAATTTCGAGTACGAGGACCAATCTTCTTCCTCTTCCATTCCACTTTTCTTTTGGCAGTACAAAGCCCATGGCGAAGGCTCCATGTGGCACTCGTGCAGGGTTCCACACACATCAGGGGAAAGACTTAGGAGGCCAGATACTTGTTCATATTACCTAACCATGATGGAGTTTGCTAATGGTTCTCTTAAATATCAACTGTGGTGGAATTTTGACATTACTACAGTCACAGTTGATATCAAGTGCTTCTGTGCATGTGTATGTGTAGAATGCAGTTAACATCTTTTGTGTGCATGTCTGTACAACAGTGTTGACAATGGCTACCCAGCCATCCTTTTCCTAGCAATATTACCAATAACCTCATCTTTCAAATACCAACAGTGGAAAAATGGGCTGAAGAAGTGGCGGAGGAAGAGGTGGAAGAAGAGGAAGAAACCATTTCTTATGAAAGAGAGGAGGAAATTTCTTATGAAAGAGAGGAGGAAATTTCTTATGAAAGAGAGGAGATTTCTTATGAGAGAGAGGAGATTTCAGGTATGCCAAAATATGAGAGCCAACTTATATCCGTTTTGGTACAGTAGAACTGAATTAAAGGTAGATTTCAAGCCCTTTTGAAATGAAATCTACCGTATGCTTCATGTGATGCTTTATCTCATTCAGAAGTGAGTAGGGTAATCTCAAAACAAGATAACCAGAGGTCAATCCAGAAAAGACCCAGCTTCTTTCTTTTCCTAATTTAAGGTGCTCACCAACTTCCAAATATCTTTTAATTGATAACAATTATCAATTATTCATGCAAAATGCAGACATGTTGAATGGACAAGGGAACAGGAAGCACGACTGCGCTATGTTGTGCTCCCTCTGTTGTGCACATGTAGAAAGTGAAGACAAAACTTTGTGTGTACGGCTGTACAAAAGAAGCCATGCAGACAAGTCCAGCTCAGGTGCAGGTCTTGGTGCATACAGCTCCAAAACAGCCTAACTGCAGGGTCATTTCACTGTATGTGCAAACAGCAGAGGATACGGAATGCCAGCATAGTCTTGCTCCTCATTCATGTCTGGATTAAATCCTTTAGCATTACTTCTTAGTGGGATTTTCTTCTCTTCAATTGGAATTGTATTGTTGCTTTTATTACTTTGGGTGGCCTTTTTGAGCGAGCAGGAAAACCCTATAACACACGAGGCAAAATCCTGTTCATGCAGACATAACATGAAGTGACAGTCACAAAAATGTGCTAGCCATTATGCTCAATGATAGGGAACCACATGACCAAATTGTGATTCCCACTGCCACTGTTGCACACGGTGCCAGTAGAATTGCTACATGGATAGCACTTCCATCTTGGCGCTTTTGTAGCTACTGTGGGCATAATGTTGAGTTACACTGCATAGTTACACAAGAGGATATTCCCTATTGCCTATGGATAACATCAGTATAGTGAAAGTACAAAAAATGCACACACACTCTGAAAAAACAATCCCTCCTTCTTAAAAATACTTTAATCATCTGTATGTCAGCTATGTAGGATTATTGTTGTAAGCTGCCTAGAGTGGTCTTAATCGACTAGATAGGCGGGATATTAAATAAATAAATAAATAAATAAGTAAATGATGATGATGATGATGATGATGATGATGATGATGATGATGATGATGATGATGATAATAATAATAATAATAATAATAATAATAATAATAATAATAATAATAATAATAATAATAATAATAATAATAATAATAATAATAATAATAATAATAATAATAATAATAATAGAAGCAGAGGTTCATGCAGTGTAAGAAAGGTACTGCCTCAAGAGCTGTGAAATTATTGGAAGTGCTCTGATACCTCATACAATGGGGCTCTTTTAATTCATTAATTTGATTTTATTAAATTCATTAAGGAGAAAAAGGCCCGTGATGTAATATTTTCAACTTTGTCCCTTGACGAAGTCACTTTCCACTGTTATGTGGACTTCAGTGAGAACTAATTTGGCCCAGTAACTCCCCTTATACTTTAGAGAAAGAACCTTAGTATGGTTAAAAGAAAGAATAAATGTGTGGAGTTATTTATATAAGATAATTAAATTTGTGCTTGTGTTTTAAGGCCAGTATAGAGGTTGACAGGGCTGGTGAGTGGCTGTGTTCAAGAAATAACAAGGTGCATCTGTGGTAGGGTATGGTGCTAATAGACTCTACATTGGAAGGCACAGATAGGAAGTAATGTGCAAAAGCCATGCTGAGGTGAATAAAAATATAAACTCGAGTGATCTTCCTTCTGAATGTTTGTACAGTTATTTCTTCTTTTCTCCATTCTAATATCTACATTCTTATGGCAACTTTTCAACTGTACAATCTTAATACTACCTTTACATTAACAGAAGAAGCCTACTACGCTGAGGAAGTGGTACATGTTACTGTTCCCGAGGAAGCACCACCAGCTAAAGGTATCTCAACAACTCTTCAGCATAGAAATATATATTCTTAAGTGTAGACATTCAATAATGCGAGCTCAACTATTATTGTTCCTATACTGTATTTTGTGGTCATGTATGAAGTGTTAACAAACTTGATTTGTGACTCGCTAGGTTTAATTGACAATATCTGTGCATCTCTTATTTAACTATACATGTACGAGGGTGTGTTAAATATTTAAGTAAGATATATGGCTGTACTTTCAGCAGAATTCAATGAAACATGGGGTACTTTTTGCCAGGGATGGCATTTTTTTTATCCTGCTAGCAGAAGCACTGCCTGTGGGAAGTAGTCTGCTCTGAATGCTCCATCTAGTGGGATGTGAGGAACACCATAAACATGACAAACACTGACCCATTAAGGCTAGTATTTTCAACACTGACTGGAAGCAGCCCGCCATGCTTTTAGGCAGGTTTATCCAACCCTAGCAAAAGATGCTAGGAGTTGAACCTGGGGCCTAGTACGTGCAAAGTATTGGCTCCGACACAAAGCTATGGCCTCTTTGCAACTTTTGCTGGTCTTCCCTTCTTTCAGGAGAGCCCTCACTGCCCCCCACCCCAGTGTTCCAGATGTTTCTTCCAGTCCTCTAGACCAGAGGGAAGAGAGGATTGGTAAAGACCACCTCCTTCCCTGTTCTGCTAGTGAACATGCTATCCATCTGTGAAAGAGAGATTGTGGCTCTTGTTCTTGTCTTTTAAGTTTAAAATGACATGTTGTATAGCGTTCCATTCTGCCAATAAGGATTATTGTGTCTTAGCGTATCTCCTATCACAGAGCCAAACTCTGAACATTTCAGCAGTGTTTGTAATGGTCCACCTCTGTTTAGTTTTCCATTCCTTGAAAAACTGAAAAAGGTTGATATTGCTTATAAAGAGGCACAGAAGACATTGCTTATCCTTATATATTCTTTCTGAAGTGCCCGTGATCCGGAAAAGACCAGAACCTGAAAAGAAAGCACCTATGGCTGTTCCCAAGAAAGTGGAAGCTCCACCACCAACAATAGGTATAATACAATCTTATATCTCAAGAAAAAAAAGATTTTATTTCTTCCATCAGCTAGAAGGCAGGACCAAGAGGGGGCATGATTAAGCTTACATTAATCTCTTTTGCATTACGTTCAAGTTAATGTCTGTCTCTAACTAATCTAGCTGTCTTTCTCCAGTGAAATATGTGTTTCTAGTTCTTGAGATATATCTTCTTAGTGTACACTCAGACACTAGCATTACAGAATTATATAATATTTTAAGTGTCCAAAATGTTTGTCCAGATGATTGATTTGACAGTCTTTCTTGCAATAAGTAATTGTTTGTCTCTAAGCCATTTAGTTGTGCGCTTCTTCAGAAAAATATATATCTCTAGTTCTTAATGTGTTTTTCTTTGTGTTATTAAAGTCATTTCACTCTACAAAATTGTACAGTATTTTAAAATGCCTCAGAACATTCCTTCTAATAACTATGCTAATACTAATTTATGGTTTGGGGGTGTTTTTTTTGAGGGGGTCTTTTTCTTTGTGAACAATTGCATGCCCTAAACAATTTAGTCCTCTGTTTCTTCAGTAAAATGTCTGTCTCTTGAAGTTCTTAATGAAATCAAAGTTACTCCAACATTATAAAATTATATATTTTAAAGTGTCCAAGAAAATTCCTCCTGAAGAAAGGGAACCACCTAAAGTAAAAGAACCTCCACCACCAAAAGGTAAACAGAAAAAAACCAAACCCATCTCAATAATGTTATTTTGTCTGGGCATATTGTTGTATACCATTGCTGATTTTTTCCAAGTTGTTTCTGTTTCATGAACAATAATATCTTCACTTTTTTAATGTTTTGGCCCCTCATTTGATCTTTTCCTAAGTACTATTGTCAGTTATTTCTCTTTCTCTACCTCATGTCCGTTTTATGTAAACTAATATAAACATATTAGTAAATAAATGGAACAAATTTTGTTGGAAATCTATTTCTATCCTTCTGAGGTAAAACTGTATGCAACATTCCCACCTTTGTTATTTTTTTAAGTGATTGAAGTCCACAAGAAAAAGGTTGTCACTGAAGAAAAAATAGCTGTTACTAAAAAGGAGGAGGCTCCACCCAAAAGAGGTACATCAAATTATTAGTTCTGTAGAAGCTATTGGCTTCTTAATACTGTTTGGGAACTAAAGAATCTGTACAGCAACTTTAGTAAGTCACCCTGTCTGTGACATAAGGAGTCTTCCTTGGAAACCAGTGGGATATTCAAAACCAGCTTGTAAGATGACTTTGCGAAAAGGGGAAGAACCTTTTGTTCGAACCATCAAATGGGGAAAGTTTCACCACATAAATGCGTAAATTAGCTCTTCTCAACAATTACCGTATTTTTCGCTCCATAAGACGCACCTTTCCATAAGACGCACCAATTTTTTAGGAGAAGAAAACAGGAAAATATAATCTGTTTTCTTCGCTCCATAAGATGCACAGACTTTCCACCCCCCTTTTTCGTGGGGAAAAAAGTGTGTCTTATGGTGCGAAAAATACGGTACCTTGTTGGTCTGATTACATCACTTAGTCTTTGCTACCTTTTTGACCCATGTCTTTGCCTTCCTATCCTTAATCATTTTTGTAACTTTGTGTTTGTCATGTGTGAGTGATTCCAATCTTCTGATGAATAATAATATCTTTAAAGTGCCAGCTGTAGCAAAGAAACCAGTGCCAGAAGAGAAGGTCCCTGTACCAGTTCCTAAGAAAAAGGTGGCACCACCTGCAAAAGGTAGACTAACTTTCTCTTATTGTTTTTTAAAGGCATTTACATAAATTTCCTATTGAAGTAGTGGATTACTGAATATTAAAATCACTTACACATTTTGCAGAAATGTTCTTATTCACCTGTAAGCAAACTCAGATAATAAGGTTTTATATTTCGTTTAATAGATTAATTAACTGCCTTTAATAGCTACTTGGGGCTCACACCTCAAGTACCTGCACCATGTTGATGTGCAATAACTTAAATGTACATTGATTCACTGTATTAATCCTGTAGTCTGTAGTGTCTTTTATAATATTATTTATTATGATAGTCAAACCTCCATAACTTTAAGCTCACTTCTTACGTGTCTTTTGTCATGTGATTTTCACAGTTTCTTGTAATTGACAAAAATCAGTAGGCTTATATTCAAGCCTTTTTCTTGCAATTGTCAAGTTATAAAACTTTCTACCTTTGCCTTGCCTTGCTTTTTGGTGTACTTTTCTGTAATTTTGTATGCATTTATATTACATTCTGCATTCTTTATATTATGTAGAATGCCTAATTTGTTAAATAAGAAAGTTGGCAATATATATTCTTGTTCTTTAAAAAAAGAACAAAATCAGTAAACCATGTAACGATGTTAAGTGCAATGTGCCATTTGTAATCTTTGCTAAATGTGTGTGTGTTTGATGTTATGTTGCCTTATTAGTTTTCTTTATGAGGAAAAAAATTGTCTTGCCTGTTTGTGGATTTGTTTGTCCGTAATCATCTTCCTTGACATCATCCCGAACACTTCACAGAGAAAAGTTGGCATTTACACCATGTTTTCTTATGATTATTATCTTTCAAGTGCCGGAAGTTCCAAAGACAATGATCTCCGAAGAAAAAGTATCTATTGCTGTTCCAAAACCAAAACCACCTCCTCCCACAAAAGGTACTCAGACTTAGAATTAATCCCATATACATAGAGCTCATGTGCTGAGAATCTCCCTGTTAATTCTCCTATTCAACACAAAATTGTCAGGGAAGTTTATTCTTTTCTCCCAATACAATTGAGGGTATAACAAAGGGCCAACTCTTTTCTGTCTTTTTTTGTTCAAATGCAGAAGAGTGACCTTTGGAGATATACATATTTTGTTTTCCTTCAAATCACTTCCTTGGTCAACCAGGAATTTTCGCTGTGCACCACAGATAGCATTCCTTGGAAGGTATACTAAAATTAAATACTCTGTTTTTGCTCACAGCTGTAGAAGAGCGATGGGGATATGCAGAGGAAGTGTCTGTTACTCTTCATACAGAGGAGGAAGTCTCTTATACAGGTATGAAGTTAGCCGGAGGGGAAAAAAATAGAGATCCTGACCAAGCTCACAAGATAGTTTATGACAAGCCTGCCATCTCGTTTTGGACCTGAATGTGAATGCAAACTTTTCTTATACTAGAAAAAGCCTTTGTTCTCTCAGAAGCACTAAAGCTCATTCCACCATCTTGCTATTAGAATCAGTAGAAATAGTTAAATTCCCTTAAGGACTCCATTGATTTATTTAAAATATACAGTTTTAGTCCCTTGTAAGAACTGCAGAGCCTGGTCAGCTCAGGGACCTTGATTACCAGCAAGGTAATCTGATTGCTTGATTATTATTTTTCAAAAACAGATTTAATTAACCTGCGGAAACAGTCATTTCATAAGATGCCAACATTTTGTTTATTTATTGCTTTGTCTGAATCTTGCCCGTTCTCATAAAACCAATAGCTCTTCTTGCCCTCAAAATGCCGAAAGAATTTAGAGTAGTATAGAACTGGAGGAAACGGTATGTCAGAAGGTCAAAAAAGAGTTTTACAGAAAGTCAAAAAGAATATGATGCATTATCTGCTTAATGGACTGGAAGGTTCGATTATCTTTACATCTGCTGCATGATAGCAACTTAGTGATAGCAGATGCTTCTTATCTTGAAGAATTACATAGAAATGATCAGTCCTCTTACTATAACATGGAATCTTTCTGTTTACAGTATTCCTGGGTGATAAGATTAGTTTCCACAGCTTCTCTACATTACTCCTAAGATTTCAAACAAATATATATATACCTGTTACATTGCTCTTGAAAAACCATTCATGTATGAAGGATGTCTTCACAGCTGCACCCAAACCTTTCTCTTTCTTGTCCAATCTTTTGTCCATTTTGTCTGAAATGTTTCTGTCAAAGTTCTTGTGTGCGTTTTGTTTTGAAAGCTCTTTAATATAAATGTACTGTGTTTTTAAAGTCCCTGAAGAACCTGAGAGGATTACCAAAAAAGAAAGACTACCAATAACAATAGCTACAAAAGTGAAGAAGCCTCCAACTAAAGGTATATTTGACGTTGTAACATGTGTTTTCTCTGTGTGCTCCAAATGTGTACTGTGCATGCTAGTCTGGTATTTCTGAGTATTCTTATTTTGGCTCTTAATGGTGAAGTAAAATTTAGTTCTCAGTGTTCTTGAATAGGTCACCTAAGCCTCTTGCAAATTCTTGTTTTTAAAGCACCAGAGGTTCGTAAAGCTGTTGTTGAAAAAGAAGTTGTCCATGTAGAAGTTTCTCCGTATGTGGAGGAGGAGGAGGAAGAGGAAGAAGCTCCTCCATATGAAGAAGTGCCACCTCAGTATGAAGAGGAGGAAGTGGCAGAATATGAAGAAGAAATATCTCGGTATGAAGAGGAAGTTACCCGCTATGAAGAGAAAGTCAGCCAGTATGAGGAGGAAATAACTCACTATGAGGAAGAGGAGGAAGTTCCTCCTTATGAAGAAGTTCCTGAATATGAAGAAGAGGAAGAGGTCCCTCCACCACCACCTCCTCCAGCTAAAGGTAAAATTCAGTGTTCAAAAATTTTGACAAAAGGGATCTTGGCTCTTATGGTAGCGTTTGGCTTTGATTTGGAATTTCATATTGTTTTACATTCTGTTCTTTCTGTTTTGATTTGTTATTAATATTTTGGTGGTGCTTAAATGGATGTACGGATTCACAAAGCATGTTGGAAATGAAAATAGCTCAAGTTGTAGTATTAAGCCTTCCTAAAACAGTGGGAACATTCCAAGAGTGAGAGTTCACTTCACAGAAATCAGTCAGACTTATTTCCCGATAAATTGGTGTTCGGTTTACCACCTGAATAGGGACGTGGTGGCACTGCGGGTTAAACCGCAGAAGCCTCTGTGCTGCAAGGTCAGAAGACCTGGAGTCGTAAGATCGAGCCACATGACGGAGTGAGCCCCCGTCGCTTGTCCCAGCTCCTGCCAACCTAGTGGTTCAAAAGCATGCAAAATGCGAGTAGATAAATAGGTACTACCACGGTGGGAAGGCAATGGCTTTCCATGTCTAGTTGCACTGGCACGTGACCACAGAAGAGTCTTTAGACAAACGCTAGCTCTATGGGTTGGAAACGGAGATAGCACTGCCCCCTAGAGTCAGACACGACTGGACAAATTGTCAAGGGGAACCTTTACCTTCACCTTACCACCTGAGGTCTAAACCCAAAATAAAAGTAGCAGTCGATATAGTCTAGGCCTGTGCTCGGCTGTAGCAAAGAAGAATGGAATTAGGAATTAGATGTCTAGCATAAGATTATGTCCTTGTTGATCCAGAATGGTCAGCCAGCCGTTTCCATAGCTCAGGCATTATCTGTTTGTTTACAGTCCCTACAGGTAGAGAGGCGCATCCTAGCACCTCTCTCCCTCTCTTTCTAGTGTTATTGCTCTCTGCTTATAGAACTCCCCATATGAATCATAATTCACATATTCCAGTATCACATGGAGACACAACAGAGACAGTAGAGGCTTTCCATCTTCAGCTTGTCCCTCTACACATGTAGGAGATGGATCCCATAGGAATCAGAGAAAATGGGGCTAGAGCATTTCCCCTCTGCATGTGGTGATGGCTGGCTGGATCGTTGGATCAATCAATCAATCCTGAATAAGACTTCTGTAGGAGACTATTGATGCACAGCATGTAAGGCGTGTTAGGAAATAGTTATATTCTCCATATATACACAAACACAGTTTCAAAAGTACCTTGATTAAAAAGCTGGACTTAAAAGTTGGTCCTAGTACATTATGTCAAAATAATTGTGCATAACTATTTTGCGTTTGACTTCTACCCACTTTCATCACACCATTCATAATTTTATACCCCTCTGTCCTAAATCCTCCTCACTTCCTTTTCCCGCCAAGTTAAACAATCCAAGGTGTTCAGCCTAAAGACCATCAAGCCAAGTACTGTTGTCAGAATAGTAGACCTAATGCTGTGTTGCAATGCATTCACTGACACTGATATAATGCCTAGAGCCTATTTTATTTTACTTTCTTAATAAAATAAAGGTATGTAAATAAATGCCACAACATCAATGCTGATATTGTGGCGTTACTCTTGGAGTAGCCACTGGGTACATAAACTTGGATCCTTTTAATACTTCTGAAGGTTTTCCAAAGGAATGTTTCTTGTCCTTGCTCCTCCTCAACTTGTGCCTTCCAAGCCATGGAAAAGTGAGGTTTCCATCTGGATAATGTGGGATTTGGCCCATAGATTTGCTGTGGAGAAAGGGGGATACAAAATCTACTCTGTAAACTTTCATAAGTGGTTGGCTTTAGAGGCTGATCAGAGCAAACCAATGTGGCTGCGCCCTATGTCACCATCTACATTGTTCAAGTGTTCTTCCACCCAGACCTGCTCCGTGTCATATTGAACGAACAAGACTATAGGATCCTATCCCATATGAAAAGAAATCCTCATCTTTGTCCTCTTACCACATGTTGGATCCAAGCCTGCAAACCTTAATGGAGCTCCACTTCCGCTCGTGTCTTAACTTGATTGTCTGATTTGGTCCTTGTTTAACTCACAATAGGAGCCAGGCGGTTGCAAAATGGCCGCCAGCTTACAGTCTGTGGAACTCTTTTCTGTGTGTCTGTTCTCTGAAATGCAATGTTGTCTTTAAAGTGCCTGAAGTACCCAAGAAGCCTGTGCCTGAGAAAAAGGTTCCCGCGGTGCCTGTACCTAAGAAAAAGGAAGCTCCTCCAGCGAAAGGTACACCCTCTTTGTTGCTACTCTCACACTCTTTTTTAAAATATTAATCCCTTGAGCTAAGGGCATCCATTGAGGGACATGGGGAACAGTCGCGGTCCTCTTCCTAGCTGTGTTGTTTACAGTCTTTTGTTTTAATGTGCTGTAAGTGACGGAGTGTCTCAAACCATATCTTTAAAGTGCCCGAGGTGCCAAAGAAACCTGTGCCAGAAGAAAAGGTGCTGGTGCCGAAAAGAAAAGAAGCTCCACCCGCTAAAGGTAAATCAGTTTAGGGTTTGCCATGTGTAGATAACTGTTATGTTCTCTTCAGACATTCGCCTGCTCGAGCATACGAAAGCTTGTGAAAAATAAACGCCAGTTACTCTTAAAGGGGCCACAAGGCATCTGGTTTCTCTTCCTACAACAGACTAACACAGTGGCCGACTCAATTACTGTAACGGTCCCCCAGTCCCTTGTGTGCTGTTAAATGTAGCCTGATGAGAAATACGATTGCTCTTCTTTTAATCAACTTCTTTGTATGTGTGTCCTTGTGTTTTGAGTGGCTCTTCTCTGCCTTAGCTTGAAACAAAAATTCATACTCAGAGTAATGTATTTTTTTCAATCTGAAGTGCCTGAAGTACCAAAGAAAGTTGTTCCAGAAGAGAAAGTGCCCGTTCCGATACCTAAAAAAGTGGAAGCTCCTCCTGCTAAAGGTATACTTTGTGACATACGAAGACAATTTTTAATACTATTCCCTTAGTTATTATCCAGACCAGTCACCCCAGCTCCATTAAATAAGTCACCCAAAGATCAAGTCCCTTCAGTAATAGCAGATCTGTACATCCCGGATTTATGGGGTTCACGTACAGGAAACCTGCATAGATCTGCTTACCACCAACCAGCCCGCTTTTGTTGTGTTTCCATATTGGAAGAGGTCTAAAGAGTAAAAAACAACTTGCACATTTCGTGTTTTTAAAGTGCCAGCCGTGCCGAAAAAACCTGTTCCAGAAGAAAAAGTACCTGTTGCAGTTCCTGAAAAGATAAAGCCCCCTCCTCCCAAAGGTACCAGATACAGTGCTTTTCAAGTGTAAATTACTTGTCTGTGTAAGCACTTTATATGTGCATAATATACAAATATGTGTCAGATAGTATAAAGTGACATATTAACCATGCTAAAAGAACGAGTGAATGTGTTGGCAGCCGTAACGCCCTAGGCTTTGATAGGATTTGTCATCTTGTCTGTCAAGTTCTGTTCTTTCTCTTTGTGATGTCGTGTACACCCAAAGTGACTTTCTTAATATCTTTGAAGTGCCTGAGGTACCCAAGAAAATTGTGACAGAAGCAAAAGTGCCTCTCGCGGTGCCTAAAAAACCAGAACCTCCACCAGCTAAAGGTAAAGCAGTCCATCAGATCAGCGTTACTTCCCTAGTCTTTGTTTGAATAACTTGTATCGCTGTCCTTGTGTTTTGAAATATAGCTGTCTTTTATGTGGTGCTTGTGCATGTAAATACAGTAATATGTAGCTGCTCCTTGAACTGTCGGCTCTCTGTATTATGTATGGCCTTTTTGTTTGTGGCAATGCACTCACTTTCTTCGCATTCCATCTTTGAAGTGCCAGAGGTACGAAAGGAGCCTCTCCCAGAAGAAAAAGTCCCCGTCTTCGTGCCTGAAGAAGAGGAACCAGTACCAGCCAAAGGTACACCAGCACACAATTCATCTTATTTTTTTAAAAAAAAAACTCTTTTAAAATGAAGGCAGAAACAACATCTTTATTCTTTGCTTCATAATCCAGGCAGTTTAATTTTCTGCACGGTCACTCAGGAGTAAAACCCACCAAATTCAAGACAACTTATTACAAGTGGCCGAAGGATCACACAGTTTAATTTTGATTGGAACCTGGATCTTTTTCATTTTAGTCATTATTCTGATCTTGTCTCATGTTTGCTTTATGTAAATATTTTTAAAAGCAAAGTGTAAAAGCAAAGACTGACGTGTAACCGCCTGCAGAGAACAATTTCCGTGCAAAGAGACCTGTAGCTTTTCCTGAAATATGGACAGTAACACAAGATCTAGTGATGGTTCTAGGAACAAAGGGTATTCATAGGCTGCAGTGAGTCCCACATGCTTCGTGTGCAGAACCCTGCCAACTCCAGTTAAGGCTGGGAAGGATACTTCCCAGAATTCTAGGCATCCATTTCCATTGGGTATAGAATTAAAACAGAACTAGATGAGCAAACACACTCATTCAGTACAAGGTTGTTTTCTGTGTTTCATTGAACAGTGTGGGATTTATTTCCAGGGAAATATGTTTGATTGCGTTTGACAATTTATTTCTAACAGCAGGCCTTTATGTTGCCTGACAACCTGGTCATGAAACTGCATGGGGGGGTCTCACAAGTCATTTGTGAGATGCTGTAGGCAAGGGTGCCGTCCCAAGAAAAAAGTCACAGATCCCATGAGCTCAGCCCATAATATAAGCCCAAGAAGCTCCTCAGAATTGGGGCTATATTTCCGTTGACTCCGTTTGCACATGACTGCATGCACACACACCAGTATTTAATTTTTCTTTGGTTTAACACAAAATACTGAATGTGAAACCCTATGTTTCAAGTCCCAGCAGTTCCAAAGAAAGTTGTCCCAGTAAAGAAAGTACCTGAAGCTGTTCCCAAAAAAGTGGAGCCACCTCCTCCTCCTCCTCCTAAAGGTACATTAATTAACAAATGCAAATAATTACCTTATGAGCGGTGCATTATATTTTCCTCAGCCTCCTGGCAAATTAAACTTCTTGTTCCCATGACATTCAGTGGACTCAGAATCACTACATATGGGAAATATTTGAAAATGGTGTATTATGAACTAGTTTTCCTGTGTTTGTTCTGTCAGTTCGTAGTGCATGAGAACTGAGTTGCAATGATCTATGTGGTGTGTCGGTTCTTGGGGCTCTTGAAACTTCTCTGTCTTCTTTCTTAGCAACCTCTGCTAATATCTTTCTTTTGGTGCAAAATGACTTCTCTTAAAATGTCTTGTTAGTAACACTGCCCTAGGGCACTGTGGCTGAAATAACATGTTCTTAAAACATTGTCCTGTTTCTTGAAGTGCCTGAGGCTCCTAAGCCTGTCCCAGAAGAGAAAGTCCCCGTTCCCAAAAAGGTGCCGGCGCCTCCTGCAAAAGGTACATCCAGCTCTGTCACATATAAAAACATTCATGGTGTCATTAACTGATAGGACCTGTCACTCCACTAACTACATTGTGTCCCAAATACCTAGAGCTGCATAAACAACATGTGTCATCCCTCTAGCTCTGTATGTTCTCTGAAGTCTCAGAGTGTGACCAGTGTTGTGCTGAAAAGTAGTGTTAAAGTAATGTTATGTCTTTAAAGTGCCTGAGGTGCCCAAGAAAGTTGTCCCTGAAAAGAAGGTGCCAGCCCCTCCTCCTAAAAAAGTGGAGGCACCACCTGCGAAAGGTACATCTATTCTTACCTGTATTTTAAAAGAATATTCTTTCGTCTTTCTAGATTGTGTGTTTTCTTAGTCTGTCCAATACAGTAGGACCTCTGTATCTGCGGGATCGGTATCCACGGTTTCACTTATCCAGGGTTTGCCACAGCCCTATACACAACATACAAGGGCACCCATTTGTGGCCCATGTCCTCCTCCTTGTGGCCTTTGTCTCACCCTCTTGTAAGTTGTATATAGGGTTCCCTCATATCCACAGTTTTAGGCATCCACGGCAGATATGGGGGTCCTACTGCATGTGTATATATATCTTATCTCATCAGTTGTTGTCTTTGTTTCATAATTCCATGACGTGTGTGTGTGTTGTTTTTTTTTAAAAAATCTTGCTTTCTTATGCATACTTTCTGAACCATTTCTTCTGTGTATTTTGCTCTTGAAACAAAGATTTATTTTTAAAGTCATGACAATGTGTAAAAGAGAGGCAGGTAGCATAAGGAAAAATATTTGATGCTAGTAAAGAAAAGCAACACTGGTTTCTGCTTCTCTGAATGTCTTGACATTTTTCCCCTCTTAATTCCTGCTAATATCTTCGATCCCAATATTACTCATACAGCATTACTGCAGCATTGCATGTTTCCTTTCTAAAAGTTACAATAACTTGCAATTGTCTGATAGTTCTAGGTAGTCTTAATTTCAAGTTTTCATGTGCATGTTTGTGCCAGCGAATCTTTGAAATAATTAAAACTTCATAATATCTTTAAAGTGCCTATGGTACCTAAGAAACCCACCCCCGAAGAAAGGATCATTGTTCCTCCTCCCTCTGTTGAAAAATATGTTTATGAAGAATATGAGAAATATGAGGCCTATGAGAAGATCGAGGAGTTTCTGCAGGTGGAAGAGGGCGAAGAACCAGAAGAATATGAGGAAGCTCCTGAACCAGAAGAATACGAGGAAGCTCCAGAACCTGAAGTATATGAAGAAGCTCCGGAAGAACCTCAAGTTGAAGAATACGAGGAAGCTCCAGAACCAGAGGAACTTGAGTATTATGAAGAGGTTCAAGAGACAAAGGAGATAGAAGAATATGAGGAGGTGTATGAGGTTCCAGCAGCAATAGGTATCAGTTCTTGAATTTCTTTCTTGTCCTGAGCTTAATCTTCCTTTAATCTTTCCCCTTCCCATGTGTTAACTAAGGCACAGAAACAAATTCCCAGCATCGATCAGACCAACCATGCTCTCATTATTTTGTATTTTAAGCACATATGGGTCTCTTAGGTACTTCAGGCACTTGAAAAATATTTTTTTGAACAGTGCTCAGTTAATGGCAAAGTACCACATTGAGAAAAGTTCCGTAACAATTATATATAATTGTTATGGAACTTTTTTCAATGTGGTACTTTGCCATTAACTGAGCACTGTTCAAAAATATTTTTCAAGTGCCTGAAGTACCCAAGAGAGTTATTCCTGAAGAAAAAGTGCCCATTGCTGTACCTAAAAAGGATGCGCCACCAGCTGAAGGTACATAAGCTGCTATCCTTATTTCTTTATGTGCCCTGTAAGCTCCAATAGCTTATGAGGTGACTGTAGTTACTATATTTCCCTTCTCTTGAGCCATCAGGGTCACAGCTATGATAACAAACACTACATATTTGTTTTAATACCATGCTTACTGGTTGAACAACTCAGAGCTGTCCCTCACAGCAGTTTTACTAAGTTGTATAAGATTTGAAAATCCTTCATAGTAAGGCAACAACAAAAATATGAGAAAAAATAGTTGCCTTATGGGAACAAAAAAAGGCCTATTTTATATAGTGAATTGGTAATGTGTTTTCTTAGGTCACACATGAGCCAAGAGTTAAGGTGAGAGACCTCACTCAAATTAGGCAGGGAGAATGTAGAGAATCTAGGAGGGAAAGAATCGCCATCAGCTTAAGACGTGTGAAGTGTGAACGCTCGGATCCAAGGATCTCCCGTGGAATCAGAAGGCCCTTCCAAACAGGCTAGCAAAGGGGCCAGTACCCCTCTGCTTGTTTAGTGTTCCTCATAGGCTAGAAAACTAGTCCACCTGTACCCTATGAGGCATCTGTGGGGATTGTGCCATGTTTTAAGAGCCCGCAAGCACCACGGAGCCCCTCCTTCGTACCCCCAAATTTTGAAACATAGGTTTTTTGGGTGGAGGGATTAGTTCCTAGAAAGCACAAGGGAGCCTCTCTATTTTTTTAAAAAATGTTTACTTCACTTTTCAGTTGATCCATTATAGCATCCTTTACCAATTTTTTTAAACAAAAAATTCATTATGCACTTTTCGCTTTGTACTCCCCCTCCCTGAGAAAGGAACGGTCCTTAGTCCTGCTAAGATTGGGATCCAAATCATATGTTTCAGTGTATTTGAGGGATACATTTGCCTATATCTATCTATCTATCTATCTATCTATCTATCTATCTATCTATCTATCTATCTATCTATCTATCTATCTATCTATCTATCTATCTATCTATCTATCTATCTATCTATCTATCTATCTATCTATCTATCTATCTATCTATCTATCTATCTATCTATCTATCTATCTATAGGCAAATGTATCCCTCAAATACACTGAAACATATATGATTTGGATATATATATAAACTTAGAAAGCAGATGTAGACCAGTGCGGTTAATTCACGAGCATGGAGGTTGTTTAATTAGGAGGTTGGACGTGAGATGTAATCAATATTGCCTGCTGTGATTTATGTCTTTCTTTCTTTCTTTCCTTAATTTTGTATGTGACATTTTCCATTTATTTTGCTTTGTGGCTGCACTTAACGTATGCAATTTGAAAGAATGCACCATTCTTAAAAAGAAATCCATGTTTTTAAAGTACCTGCAGTGCCGAAGAAGCCAGTCCTAGAAGAAAAAGTACCTATTGCCGTTCCTAAAAAAGAAGCACCCCCCACACCTAAAGGTACATTTGCTCTTCCCTGTGATTGTAAGACAACAAGCTCTGGTCTCATCTTGTCCTTCATCTTTTCTTTCTACGTTTTGTAGGAATATGTTGTGGACCTTTATTTGTGTCTGTTGGTTACGTCTGCCTGTGTGTTCACCCTGTGCAACGTATTTTATGTTCTTTTCTTTAGTAATTGTTAGATCGCATTCTTTAAAGAGCCCTACATTAACCAAAAACTAAAAATAAACACTATATCTTTAAAGTGCCTGAAGTGCCTAAGAAAGCTGTCCCTGAGGAGAAAATGCCTAAAGCTGTTCCCAAGAGAAAGGAGCCTTCACCAGCTAAAGGTAGATTCTCTATTGAGGGGGAAAGAGTTATAAAATTTTTATAGTCTCACATCTTTGCTATTGACACTTAAGCTTTGGAAAAGAGCTTTTGTCAATGTATCCGTTGTTTTAGATGTGGGAGGGGGTTTGCCACCAGAATCTGAGTACATTTTTCCCTCTAAAGTGATTGCCGTGCCGAAGAGAGGTGTCCCTGAAGAAAAAATACCTATCACTGAAGAAAAAATACCTATCACTGCCGGTGAACCAGAAGAACTTCCCACAGTGGAAGGTAGAAGTTTTTTTTTCCAGACTCACAAACCAATAACACAGCTGTGCCTTACTCTAGTTTGTCACTTGCAATTTTTTAATTGACATGTTTATAGTTAGCCAGTCACAGCTATGGCTCCTTGATGTGATGACACCAGGGCACCAAATTCCATTTGGTTTACAGTATTTTTATTTATTTATTTTATTTATTTATTTATTAAATTTATACCCTGCCCCTCTAGACCATGTCTACTCGGGGCAGCAATTTTATTTCCCCAACTCAATAAGATATTCTATATTAATTTTTGTTCTATAAGGAAAAACAGGGAAAGCAGATATCAGGAGTAGATTTGTTGTGATTCAATTTAGTTTTTTAGTCCACGTGTAGTTATACCACTTTATTAAATGTAAATTGCTGATTATTCCCTCACATGTACAATATCTGGGCAGGAAGTCCTTCTGCTTCAGAAAAATACCAATAGTATTGAAAATGCAATGATAAGCTTATTACATCCTCTGTGTTGTAGTTGATGTCTGTCTCAAGTTTCCATGACTAAAAATTCTAAGAGAAAACTAATATCTTTAAAGCTCCTGCTGTTCATGAGGAGATTTTATGGGAAGAACAAGTTACATATATTATTCCCAGGGAAAAGGAAGCTGTTTCAGTTGAAGGTACATCATCCTTTTATTTCTCTTATACGGTAGATCAGATTACGACCACTCCTCTTGATTTTAGAGGTTATGTATTCAGTCACCCTACTCAAGACTGTGTTGTCTTTTGATCAAAATGTCATGTTTTAAAATATATGTCCCAAAAGTCGGTTTGGTTTAAGAAAAGTAAAAAGTACCACAGCAAAGCAGTGATTCATAAGAGCCAATGCTGGGGTCCCAGCTGTAGTGCACCAATACATTGCGGATACCCGGAGAAGCCTTTGTCCTGCAAAGGCGGACACAATTATGTCTGGCCAAATACAGACACAAGGGAAGGGTTTTGGGTTGTGAGTCAGCAGAGCTGTGCTGGTGTTTTTGACTCCAGGAGAGGGGAATAGTTCAGGCACAAAATCAGTGTTTGCCTGTTAGTTATTTCATATTTCAAAACCAAGGGAAATTACACAATGTAACACTGCAGATTATAAATGAATGGTGTAGAGTCAGCATCGGCTTAGTTCCTGCATTGTTACTATAGCTTTGTATGTTATCTTGGTGTGTACTTCCTTCATTGAATATTGTCTTCCTAAACCGTGTTTTGTGTGTTCTTTTGAAATTTATCAAATACTAATCTCTTTGAAGTTCTTGAATGGAAAGAGGAAGTTCTCGTGGAAGAAAAGGCTCCTGCTGGCATTCCCAAAAAACCGAAAGCTCCACCAGCTAAAGGTACATCACCTCTCGATCCCAAAGCCATTGCCTTTTCTTAAAATATGTTCTTGTTTGTTAGAGACATTTGTCTTGTCTCTCCTTGTTTTGACTTTTGTGTGATACATTTCGTATATGTCTGTACACTCAAAAAGAAACTAATATCTTTAAAGTGCCTCCAACGGTAAAGAAAATTGTGCCAGAGAAGAAGAAACCAACGGCTGAACCTAAAGAAGAAGCACCACTCATTACAGGTAATATACCTCTAACAACAATTAGCATCAAACCAAATGTGGACTTCATTTTATCTATGTTCTCTTTAACATATTTTACAACAGCCTCTTTTTATGCCAGGCAGGTAGACTAAATAATTGCCCAATTAATTTGAAAATAATTTCATGGATTTTTGGAGATTAATCAAATGAGCTTGAAATTCCTTTCACTGAGATACTGAAGTCTTTCATTTGGATGTGTATATAAACTCTGCCTGTACCTGAGCGTGATTCTGAATATATTGTTCAAACCTGAATGAAGAAACGTGGTTCTCTCAGGATCACTTTATAGGAGAAAGCTTGTTCCCATGCACCACTACACAACCGTATATCTCTTTACACAACAATGGCTGCCCATGTTTTCAGTGGGGATTACCTCCTTGTAGGTGTGCTTAGGACTGCAACGTCAAAATATTATTTTGATACAGCGTTCAAGCTCATTCAAGCCAGGAATAAATACTGAAGTCATGACTGGCTTTGAGTCTTTAAAAAAAAATCTGTTAGCATTTTATTCTAGTATGGAAAAAGACGTGCAGAATTTATGTGTGACTTTTACAACATGCCTGTTTGTTTGTAGTTTGTTTCGTCCATCTTGTGTACTAACCATTGATTCGAATGCCCATGTTTTTAAATCGTACTGTACTAATATCTTTAAAGCACATGGGGATCAAAAGAGGATTGTCCCAGAAGAAATCATTCCTACTGTATGGTTATCTGAATCTCCAGCAGCTAAAAGTGCTTCAGCTCTTCCACAAGCATAATAATAAACCGGGGGGAAAAAAATTCCAAGCGTTCAAGCAGGCTGCTGGAGTTTATTACCGTACATGTCTGAAGTTGGTGTACAAATGTCATAAATTGTTTTTTCGGTTTGTCTGTCCTTCTACGTCTTATATTTTCTAACTAAATTTAAAAAATCATACTAATATCTTTAAAGGGACTGAGGTACGAAAGAAAGTCATATCTGAGGAAGAACTACCAGCTCCAGTATCTAGGAAAGAAGTTATACATCATGAAGGTATATGCATCCTTAACAAGAATATTTGGGTGGGGGAATCTATCCTTTCTAGCATTCTCTGTCACAGATCCTAAGCCCAGGTATTTCTGATGGTTTGATGATACAGTATATTTATGTTCCATTTATATTAATGGAATAAGTTATCACCAATATCATATAAGCTCTATTCAGACACAATACTGTATCCAGAAACTGATGCAGGTGACTCAATCAAACACACCCTGTGACACGTGCCAATACAGTATATGGAAAGATGTTTTGAATTGAATAGCTTTGGTTTTAATTACTTACGAAATACCCTATAATTGCTGTTGCTTATTAATACATTTATTTTAATTAAACAACAAAAAATGGTGCGGGCTATAGTCATAACCAGAGAAGGGCACACACGCATGTCCTGTCCTTCATTTTCTGAACCAGAAGTCAGTCAGACATCCATGAATTCATGCAAGCAGCACTCTGATCAGGAACTCTTCTAAAGAGGATTCTAATCACAGAAGTTCAGTGTCCGTGTTAAGCCAAACGTGCTTAAACACTCCACTTCAGAAATTCTCACTAAACGCATAAAGGATTTTGAGGCAGGGAACCGTGTAGGCAGGGCTTGCCTGGATTCCCACATTTCCATCATGGCTAGAGTTGTCCCTGCTTTCAGGTTATAAAACCTGGGTAGGGTTTCACAACAGACAAGTTCAATGTGATCCTTTGCCCACCCACAGGGACCCTAATATCCACTTTATATATGATTGCCAAAGACCTTTGCTTAAATTTCTGGATCTGTTCTAGCCTGTGGACCTCTGTAGAGGATCCAATAGCTGTGTTACCTCAGTCTTGAAACTTCTGCAATGACCTGAAAAGTAGATGCATGTTTCATCAATAAGTCAGGTTGGGTTTCCTGTTTGTTCAAAGCCTTCTGTCATGTCTTTTTGTCCTATGGTTTCCAAAGTACGATTTTCCATGTCTCAAAAATACACTAATATCTTTAAGTGGCAGAAACATATGAGGAAATACTTCTAGAAGAAAAAGAACAAAGAGTTCCAGCCGCCATTTCTAGGAAACGAGATGTTCCGCCTACCAAAGGTACATTATCTCTTCAAGGAATGCATGCAGCAACAAAATCATTAAAAAAAAAATGAACATGTACTATTATTCCAGTCTTGTTCAGTATGATGCTGGTATTTGTATTTTTGTGGTTCATGCGTTCTTACAAGGAATTGATTTTATTTAAAGTGTCAGAAGTGGCCAGAAAAGGAGTGGCAGAAGAGAAGACATCTGTTGCCAAACTCGAAAAACCAGAGCCAGTTTCCATCCATAAAAAAGCAGAACCTACCGTGGCACCTAAAATAGCACAACCTCAAGTGCTGGAAGAAAAAAGGGTTGTCACTAAACCCTCCAAACCTGAACCTGTTGTTGTGCCAAAACCAGCAGAGGCCAAAAAGAAGATAGTTGCTTCAAAACCCACAAAACCAGAGCCTGGTGTCGTGGTGGAAACAACAGAACCTCAAGTGGCAGAAAAGAAGGTAGCCGTTGCTAAAAGTAGAAAAATGGAGCCTGTGATGGTATCTAAAACCAAGGAGTCTGTAACATTAGAAGACCAAGTAGCCGAGAAACTAGAACACACTGTGGTGCTTGAAAGAGTACAGGCTGAAGAAAAGAGGACAGTGAGGACCAAACCGAAAAAAGCGGAGACTGTCAGGATGCCCCAAGAAGGAGAGCCTCAGGTGCCAAAGGAGAAAATAAGAGTCGCCAAACCCGGAAAACCACAATCTGTTGTAGTGCCAGAATCAATAGAGCATGAAGAGGAAGTAGAAGAAGAAGTGATTGCCAAACCAAGGAAACTGGAGCCCACAGTGGTGCCTGAAGTGGAAGAAGAAGAGATAGATATTACTGAACCCTACCACGCAGAACGAATTGTGGTGCTTGAAACAACAGAACCCCAAGTGGCAGAAAAGAAGGTAGCCATTGGTAAAACCAGAAAAATGGAGCCTGTGATGGTTTCTAAAACCATGGAGTCTGTAACATTAGAAGACCAAGTAGCCGAGAAACTGGAATACTCTGTGATGCTTGAAAGAGTAGAGACTCAAGTGTCAGAAAAGAGGACAGCAATGACCAGGCCTAAAAAAACGGAGGCTGTCATGGTGCCCAAAGAAGAAGCGCCTCAAGTGCAAAAACAGAAAATAAGAGTCACCAAACCCAGAAAACCAGAATCTGTTGTAGTAACAGAATCAATAGAGCTTGAAGAGGAAGCAGAAGAAGAAGAAGTGATTGCCATACCAAGCAAACCAGAGCATATTGTAGTGCCTGAAGCAACAGAAACCCAAGTGGCAGAAAAGAAGGTAGCCATTGCTAAGCCCCCCAAAATGGAGCCTGTAAGAGCAGAGACTCGGGTTTCAGAAAAGAAGACAGTAATGACCAAACTTAAAAAAATGGAAGCTGTCGTGGTGCCCAAAGAAGAAGAGCCTGAAGTGCAAAAACAGAAAATAAGAGTCACCAAACCCAGAAAACCAGAATCTGTTGTAGTAACAGAATCAATAGAGCTTGAAGAGGAAGCAGAAGAAGAAGAAGTGGTTGTCATGCCAAGCAAACCAGAGCCTACGGTGGTCCCTGGAGTGGAAGAAGAAGAGATAGCTATGACTGAACCCCCCAAAGCAGAACGAATTGTGGTGCTTGAAACAACCGAACCCCAAGTGGCAGAAAAGAAGGCCACCACTGCTAAACATAAAAAACCTGCACCTGTTATGGTGCCTACCATAGTAGAACCTCAAGTGCCAAAACAAAAGATAGCTGTTGGCAAACCCAAGAAACCTGAAGCTAGGCCTAAACCACTAGAGCTTGAGATGGAAGAAGAGCACGTGACTGTTGTTGAGCTCAGAGAAAGAGAACATACAGTCATTCTTGAGACAGCAGAGCCCTATGTGGCAGAAGAGGAGCCGGTTCTTGCAAAACCGAAAGAATTAGAGCGTGATACTGTACCCGAACCCGCAGAACTTCCAGCATTGAAAGGTAGATGTCAACGTGGGAGGGGAGATGCCCCCCCCCAATCTTACTAAATGTTTGTCTTGTTTTATGTGAAAGGAATAACATGTTTGTTCAATGTGCGCTTTTATGTTTGTTCAGACTCTTGCAAATACATATCTGTGATTATGTCAAAATGATATCCAGATTTTGCATCTGGTCTTGTTGCATATAATTGTTGTCATGTTGCTGTCATTTAACTTTGTCAAATCTTCTTCAGTTCATACAACTGACCCAAACTAATATCTTTTAAGTATGTGGTGCACCTAAGAAGCCTGTCCTAGAAACGTAAGTAATGACTTCTTTTCTTTGAAAATCAGAAGCATTACTGGACACAGGAATGAGAAATAATAGAATGTCCATTCTGTTTTTCTGATCATTAATATCTCATGCCCTAAAATATTTCTATATTAGCTGTTGAGAAACTACAGTTACCGTTCATATCTACATGCATGCAGACACTTCAGTTATCAATAGACAGCAGAATGAGCGGCAAAATACAAGTTCAGAAATCAGGATGAAAGAACTGCTGGTGTCAAAACATATTGACAAAAGTACTGAGAACCGTAGTCAAATACCTTGGTAGGGGTCAGGGGGCAGCTTTGACAAACCAAAGATTTGTCACATTTGTCAATTCAGGGCAGTTGACACAGTGGTCATCACTCCCACCTCAACTAGATGCATGATTGGAGGGACAGTCTAAGCAGTGTAACTGGCAGCCACTTGCTTTCTATTGAACACCCGTCTGCATGAGTCTACAGCCAATCTCGTTAGTGTCATTATATGTTCTCCTGTCATTTTCTGTCCGTTTGGAACTGCTTTTCATTTACTTTTCTTAACTTCTTCATATTGTGTTATAATCTGTATGGAATTCTTCAAGTAAAACATACTAATATCTTTAAAGTTCCTGAGGTGCCCAAGAAGCCTGTGCCTGACAAGAAAATACCCCTTCCAGTGGCTAAAAAACCAGAACCACCGCCCACTAAAGGTACACCTTATTCTTGGTGTCATTCTTGTCAACAATGTTATTGTGGTTCCCTTCCGCTGCTAAAAATTTTCTTCCTTCATTTCTTCATGTCTAATCTTGGAATAGGTACTGGCCACGGTTCTAAGAATCCTTAAGCCCTCCCCCCCCGAGTTCAAAAGAACCTAAGCATGTGTTCCCTTGTGTCCAATAAATACTGTAGCTGCATTTAAGATGGTCACTAACCTTCTGGCTATTCCTCTAAAGGTATCTCTTGATTGTCTACAGTTTTACCCACGTTTTGAGGGTCTGAAATTTAACACAAAATAATGCTGTTTTTTTTAAAGTGCCTGAAGTACCTAAGAAAGTGGTCCCAGAAAAGAAGGTTGTGCCAGAAGCACCTCCAGAAAAAGGTACATCCTTTCTCTATTGTATTTTAAACACATTGTGTGTGTGTGTTGTTTGTGTTTTGTCTCTTTTGGCCTAAAGAGGCAACGGGCTTCTGATCTTCTTTTCACAGTGCCTGAGGTACCAAAGAAGCTGGTTCCAGAAGAGAAGGTTGTGCCTAAAAAACCAGAGGCACCACCAGCTAAAGGTACATTTGAGTTTATAACATTAAAGAAAACAGGCCACTGCAGTCACTTCCTCATTATCATCTTTAGTAACATTTCATTTCACTTACATTCTTAACGTACACGTTTACATGTCCAATGTGTTTTACATGTTTGGTTTATTAAAACAAGGAGCAATGGATAGTGGATTGTGTCCATTTAATATTTTTCTTCTAGGGTGCCCATCGTAAATTAATATTTTTAAATAACTGGAATACATGGCATTAAGATATGATTTTTATTTTCAAGTTCCTGAGGTACCAAAGAAACCTGTTCCAGAAGAAAAAGTCCCAGTGGCTGTGCCAAAGAAGCCAGAACCTCCACCGGCTAAAGGTATATTTTCTTTTTTTTAAAGGAATTACAGGTCTTTCTTATTTGTGTCAGAGTGAATGAGAAGTATACAGTGGTGCCTCGCATAACGAGCGCTCCGTTTAACGACGAATCCACATAGCAATGCGGATTTTGCTATCACTTTTACGATCGCATTGTGATGTTTAAATAGGTAAAACATCGCATTGCGATGATCGGTAAGCGTTTCGCTTACAGATCTTCGCATTGCGATGTTTTAAAACAGCTGATTCGCGGTTCCAAAATGGCAGCCGTGTCAACAAAATGGCCGCCCGCAGCGTTTTCGCGCCGATTCCTCGCTTACCGAGGTGGCAAAAATGGTGGCCTTATGGAGTATTTTCGCTGAACTGTGAATTTATCCCCCATAGGAACGCATTGAAGGGGTTTCAATGTGTTCCTATGGCTTTTTTTTGCCCTGTATAGCAACGTTTCCGGATAGCGAATTTTTGGGAATGGATTAACGTCGCTATGTGGGGCACCACTGTAATACCCTATATTTTCAAAACAAGATCTGACACTGTTAATCCGTTGCACATCTGCAACCCTTAAATATGTGAACATAGGAATTACAAACCTGAATGATGAGCATGTGGCCAGATTCCATATTGTTGTTAATCAATAAACAATGTCACTGTGCTTTGTATCAAAGTCTTAAAACTCCTTATAATTAATGAATGTTGTTTTTAAGTGCCTGAAGTGCCAGAGAAAGTTGTTCCAGAAAAGAAGGTGCCAGCTGAAGTGCCTAAGAAACCAGAAGCTCCACCTGCCAAAGGTATGTGTTGCTAATTGCATTATGAAAACGGGATCAATATTTAACATTCCATTCTTGAGAGAAGAATGGGTAGATAATAGAATCTCTTGTGGGAGGGGTGTCTCTCTGTCTGTCTGTGTTTTACTAAATGTTTTGTAAAGAAAGAAAGAAAAATTCACCTCTTGTGTGTTGTGTCACACTGCTACCAGTTCCATTTTGGCCACATGTGTAATGTTCTGAATTTTAATGTATTCTCGAAGGCTTTCACGGCTGGGATCTGATGGTTGTTGTGGGTTTTTTGGGCTCTTTGACCGTGTTCTGAAGGTTTTTCCTCCTGATGTTTCACCAGTCTCTGTGGCCGGCATCTTTAGAGGACTAAGAAATGGAGGGGTAATTAAATTGCAGTCCTCTGAAGATGCCGGCCACAGAGACTGGCGAAATGTCAGTTCTGAATTTTCCAAAAGTCTCTTTGTTCTTAGCATTGTGTTGAGGTCTTTACATTTAAAAAAATGAATTGTTTTCTTTAAAGTTCCCGCGGTACCCAAGAAAGTGGTCCCTGAAGAGAAAGTACCTGCTCCTGAGCTCAAAAAGCCAGAGCCTCCCCCTGCTAAAGGTATGTATCCCACGTAAGGTCCCCATAAAGCGCTTGTGGTTTGTGTTGCAAGCAAGATGTCTTCACAGAACTGAATGGTCAGGAATACATAATGAACAGCCTCTTTTTTTCCTTAGATAACGACTACTCATACTACACACCATAACATTCAATCACATGCAAACTACAGTGGTGCCTTGCTAGACAGTTACCCCGCATGACAGTTTTTTCGCTAGACGTTGACTTTTTGCGATCACTATAGTGATTCGCAAAACAGTGATTCCTATGGGGGAATTTCGCTGGACAATGTTTGGTCCCTGCTTTGCAAACCAATTTTTGCTAGACAATGATTTTGACAGCTCCCTCTGTGCTCGCAAAACGGGTGTTTCAGGACCTAAGCTTCGCAAGACAGCTATTTAAACAGCTGATTGGCGGTTCGCAAAGCGGCTTTCCTATGGCCGATCTTCACTAGACAATGACGATTCTTCCCCTTTGGAACACATTAAACAGATTTCAATGCATTCCAATAGGGAAATGCTTTTTGCTAGACAATGATTTCGCTAAACAGCTACTTCAGTGGAACGGATTATCATCATCTAGCGAGGCACCACTGTATTTATTCTATGTGTATGTCAGAAAAAGACAGTTATTTGAGCTTTGCTAAATGTTGGTTTTCTCTTCCTTTCTTTTCATGGTGGTTTTGAAAATAATTTACACACAACTCCAAAACCTGAAATTTAAAACAAATTCTTGTCTTTGAAGTTCCTGAGGTGCCAAAGAAAATCATCCCAGAAGAAAAAGTCCCTGCGAGAGAGCCTGAACCTCCAGCACCCAAAGGTACTATCATCAGATCAGAAAATACATAAGGTGTTGTCGTGGATATTTAGCCATGGAACTCAAATGAACCCTGAGGAGCTTTGAGTTAACTGTCAAATTATTCTCTCAAATATATGACTTCCAGATTAATCTTAAGTAGCATCCTTAAGTAGTAGCCAAGATGGCAGAGGGCTGGGCGAAGGGAAACAAAGCCAACTGAAGCTATACAAAATTTACATCTCTCCCAAACTAGGAGTGTTGGAATCTCTGAGGACTTCCTTGACCTTGACCCAGAGCTCCGTGCCTAGGGTGGGGTGGAGTTGAGATTTGGCATAACACAGCTTCCACCACCCCCATCCTCTTTATCTCCATGTTTTTCCCCTTTCTGCCAGCTGATATCTGTTAGCACAGTAGTTGTGCCAGCAGATCCAGCTGTGCCGGCACAAGAACATCTGCTCATACCAAACCCACTCCAGCTGCCATTTCTTTGGATTTGGATTGCATTCCCTGCCCGCGTACGACTTCATGATGGAATCCAAAATCTTTGGGTTCAGATCTGACCCTTCTGTTCTGCGAAAGGGTTGTGTCTAATTAGCATCATTTTTACATGTTGTATAAATGGGTGACTCTTGACTCTTTTACATTCAAAAATTACAATTCCTCCCTATATTTTTAAAGTACCAGAAGTTCCAAAGAAAGTCATTCCAGAAAAGAAACCTCCTGAACCAGAGGCTCCGCCTGCTAAAGGTACCCGTCCATCATGCTTTCCTATTCTCTCCTGCTTATTTTCTCCTATGATGCACAACATGTCTTCTTTTGTTAGACATTCACCCCAAGACTTCCAACTTGTTGTGTTTTTCAAATGAGTTTCCCAATGGTCACCCATGTAGGTTGCTGGTCAAATGACAAATGTTTCAGCAAACCTGCAGCATGAATGCTCCCAAGCCAATCACCTGAAACCTTCAGTCTTATGCTGTAGCAATTATAGCCTTAGGCAGGCAGCTAAATCTGTGCATTATCGATGTTTGGAGCCAGATGATAGTGGTACCCCAAATATACACACAAAGTGTACACAAGCAGATTCTCTCTATACATTCTGGAAATAAGCTGCTCGTATATGAAGAGACTTGGAGTGCAATCAATACACACAGATCAGGCCAAGTTTTATTGCCACATGCACACTCACTCTGTCCATGTGACTGATTGTGAAAGATTTTGTTTGACTTCGGTGGCCATAACTTGGTACAACCAATTATGTAGCTTCACATGCCTGCACAATCTGTCATCAGCAGCTGTTAAAAAATGTTAAAATGAAGTGTATACTTTTCATCCTAGTATGGAAATGTTAAATTTGTTTACCACAGGGAAGCATCTCCACCACTGACTAAGGTGAACATATTGCGCTTATTGTGCAAATGTAATGAAAGGACTAAGAAATGAGGGGTAATTAAATTGCGGATTTTAGGGATCCAGTTGTTTTAAAAGAAGGAAAATCTGAGGAAAGCACAACAAACCAACTTTATATGCTCCTTGTTTTCAACTTTAAATATTGGCTTTCAATGTTGTAAGTCACCTGGATCCTTTTCAAGGAGAAAGGTGGGATAGAAATATTCGAAATAAATAAATAAACAATCCCCCACTGGGGAAAAAATGGGTGAAATGAAGAAAAACAAAAGGACCGCAGGTGTTTGTGTTGGTAAACAGCAAGTAAAAATTCTATTTAAATGTTACCGTCTGTTGTTGTTCTCATGTTCTATGTCTGTTGTTTTCAAAACTTTGACATCTTTGGTCTTACAAATTGAAAACCTGTAATATCTTTAAAGTGCCTGAAGTGCCCAAGAAAATTGTCCCAGAAGAAAAAATACCCAAGAAACCTGAACCACCACCTGCTAAAGGTATTTATCAACATTGAAATGATCATGAATTCTAACTCTTTGGGTGTAGTTCTATAACAACCAGTGATAAAACTCCCACAAATGTTAATGAAACAGGACTTCATGTTTTTTTTTCTGTTTCTCTACATTTTTGTATGTCTGTTATTTTATTTGTTATTTGATAGCGTGTAGTGACACAGCTTTATTTGTTCAGCAATATCCCGCTAAAGCTAACTATTATGAAGTTTGTGGTTCTATACCTGATGAAGTTCATGGGATGTACTTCTGGGTAAATGTGTGCAGGATTCTATAAGATTTCCCAATCATTGCAGTGGAAGAGAGAAGCATACACTTGAGCTCTTCCATTTAAATAACCGGAAATAAGATACTGTAAATAATTGTCTTTGGCTACAGTATGCCCAACAGCATAGGCATTTATCTGTGGTCCATGGATAAATTAAATAGCTTAGATATGTTTGTAGCTTTTGAGCAGAACAGATATCGCTGTACAATTTGGGACCCACCAGAGTTAACATATAGGCCACCAGGTATGTATTGTGTGGCCTGTATGCACTGGAAGAAAGAGAAACAAGAACAATTTAAGATAGAAAGAAAATCCCATTAAATAGAAGAGATGGTGGAAAAAAAGGAATATAAGCAACATGGAGCAGAAAATACTAGTAAGAGATACTAGGAATTGATTGAAGGAGATATTATTTTATCTCTACTGAGTGTCAGTCGTTGTGACTGAAGAATACTAAAAATTCAATACATCATTACATTTAATGAATTATCTTCACGTATATAAAGGCAAGAATATGTCCTGCTTCATCGCCAGCTTTCCTTTTGGATGGATTTACCATTTATGAGAAAATGGGATATAATATTTCATAAATATCTCCTAACTAAGGGTATAACTAGAATACAAATGAAATAGAAAATAAATACATAGCCACGAAAGGATTTGCAAATAAAAATGTTCTGCCTGTTTTTATCTGTGCATTTGCTTTTGTGGTAAGGAAAGTAATAAGTGATAAATCATCAGTGTCCCGTAGCATTTGGTGTCTTCATGCTATCTTATTTCCATGTTTGTTGATATTTTATGTACCTTTTTGGAATTGATAATAGTAAAAGAAATAAATATCTTTAAAGTGCCTGAAGTGCCCAAGAAGGTTGTGCCTGAAGAGAAGGTCCCTACACTCAAAAAGAAAGAACCACCAACTCCTAAAGGTATATCTTGTCTTTGATAGAAATGTGCAAAAAAAACCCACCAATCTTTCTCTTAGTCTCTTGTTCACTTCCAGTCTTTTGGACATACTTTTGAGAATGTACGGCGTCTTCTGTTGAGTATGCCGTCTTGTCCGTATGTCAGCTCCATTATCACATTTCATCTTGTGGCACAAGTGAATGGTAGTTAATAATAGCTGTGTCAGTACATCCTTTCAGAAGGAAGTATGTGTCTCACTTAACGTCCCATGACTTTAACCATGGAGTGTCTTGTTTGTTTCATTGCTTTTTCAAAGCACAATAGTAAAACATTCTCTACTATTTTTAAGTGGCTGAAGTACCCAAAAAGCCTGTTGTCGAAGAAAAAGAACCAATTCCTGTGCTTAAAAAGCCGGTACTTAAAAAACCAGAGCCGCCGCCTCCTCCTGCTAAAGGTATATCTCAACACAAATGTAGTTATAAAGAATATGGTTTTAATGTGCTTGTAAATCAGAGGTCTGGAAATTTCTTGTTCTGTCTGTGCCTTGTTGCCTAAAATATCTTATGTTGGCACAGGCCAGTGGCCTAGAATGCTTAGATGTGCCTAATGTTATCAGGATTGTTCTTTGTGTGCCTTAGTATGAGGACACACAAGTGATAATTTTGTTACAGTTGTCCATTGTGTTTGTTGTTCTTCTTTCTGGTGCCGCTGCTTCATGTTAGTTGAATATCTTCAGCAGTTCTTAAAGTAAATCTAATATCTTTTAAGCGTTCAGAGTACATCAGAAAGCTGTTGCAGGTTGAAAAAAAAAATAACTCTTGTTTTATCCAAAGAGCCAAAACTAGAAGCTAAAGAAGTGGTTCATTATGAAGAACGAGAGGTGCGAACAGTCACTGGAGTCAGAGAACTAAAACAAGTGTCTGTTTACCAAGACATAGAAGCCATAACTGCACTTGAAGAACCTGAACAGGTTTCAGCTTATGAAATAACACCACCTGAAGAATACATCGCTGAGGCGCGAGAGGCCATTGTTTTGTATGAAGAAGAGGAAACCGTTGCTATTCCTGAAGAACCAGAGGTTGTCACTGCTCCTGAGGAACCTTCACCTCCCACTGTGCCCAAACCCAAGCCTGTTCCTGTCCGTAAAAAAGCAGAACCTGCAGCTCCGCCCAAAAAACCAGAACCGGCACCAGTGCCTAAAAAGTCCAAACTTGCTCCTGTGCCGAAAAAACCAGAACCTCCAGTGGCGCTGAAGAAACCAGAGCCTTTATTTAAAAAACCAGAACGTCCCCCTGTTGAAGAACTGGATCGTGAAGAGGAGCGAGAGGTAGAGACTTTTATTGGGTACAGAGAACGGAAACACGTTTCTGTTCACCAAGAACTCCAGGCCATAAGTGCCTTCGAAGAACCTGAACAGGTTTCCACTTATGAGATAACAGAGCTAGAGGAATACATGGCGGAGGAACGGGAGGCCCTGATTTCCTACGAGGAGCCAGAACCTGTCGCGGTTCCTGAAGAACCAGAGGTCACAGCTGTTCCTGAAGAACCTGCACCTCCTATTGTGCCGAAAAAACCCAAGCCTGTGGCTGTACCTAAAAAAGCAGAACCTGCCCCTGTGCCGAAAAAGCCAGAACCTGCTGTGGTGCCGAAAAAACCACAACCTGCAGCTCCACCCAAAAAGCCCGAGCCGGCGCCAGTGCCTGAAAAGCCCAAACTCGTTCCTGTGCTGAAAAAACCGGAAGCTAAGAAACCAGAACCTGCGTTTAAAAAACCAGAAGCTCCAGCAGTTGAAGCTTTGGTTCACGAAGAGGAACGAGAGGTACAGACTTTTATTGGGTACAGAGAACGGAAACACATTTCTGTCCACCAAGACCTCGAGGCCATCGCTGCCCTTGAACCGGAACGGGCTTCAGCTTTCGAAGAGCCGGAGCCAGAGGAATACGTTGCTGAGGTACGAGAGGCCCTGATTGCCTACGAAGAACCAGAACCTCCTTCTGCTCCCGAAGAACCCAAAGCGGCTGCCCCAGTAGAACCTAAAAAACCCGAACGGCCGCCTGCGAAAGGTACATGGTGTTTTCTTCAAAAAGAGTTTCTCTTCTTGTTCAGCAATTCAGCAAGTAGTCTTATAGATAAAATTGTGTACAATTCTTTTGCGTGTGTGTGTGTGTGTGTGTGTGTGTGCGTGTGTGCGTGTGCGTGTGCGCGAGCGTTTGTGTGAAGGAGAGAGAGAGAGAAAGCAGAAGGCAAGAAGATTCTTTCTCATTCTGTCAAAGAATTTATTTCTACTTAACTAAAGTCAGATCACTTTCTAACTAGACACTCTGCTATAAAATCAAAAGTGCAAATACTGTATACAAATGGAAGCAGAACGAGGAAGAATCCAAATTATTCATTTAACTCGGATGAATTAATGTCTGTTATGCCTGTGGCTTCATTGTTTCTTCCCTTGTGTTTTAATAAATAAACTAATATCTTTAAAGTGCCCGAGGTACCCAAGAAAGATGTTCCAGAAAAGAAAGTACCAGCTCCTGTGCTTAAAAAAATTAAACCACCGCCTCCAAAAGGTACTTGTCAAATCTGGTCTATACGTCTTAAGAAGAAAAATCTTTGTTCTTAAAATTTCTTTGAATTCCCTCTTCTTTGTTGTCTGTTCCACAGTTCTGTCTCAAAATAAATCTTCAGATTTAGTGCTGTCAACTATATATATATATATATATATATATATATATATGTCTCTGTGCAATGTGTTTGTTTGTTTGTGTGTGTGTGTGTGTGTGTGTGTGTGTGTGTGTGTGTCCCTCTTCTTTGGGTTTTTCTTCTTCAGTTTTTCTTCTCAATGTTTAGTATCAATGACTTCAAAAACTCTTAAGTAAAACCTGAAAAATTATCTTTAAAGTGCCCGAAGAGCCCAAGAAAATTGTTCCTGAGAAGAAAATACCTGCGGTTGCCCTTAAAAAACCAGAGCCTCCACCTGCCAAAGGTACTACTGCCATGCATGGCAAAAATAATTATCTTGGGAGTTTTAAACATAGTTAGTTGCACAACAGCTGAATCTGTGGTGTGAGTTGTAATTGTGCTTGTGCCTCTAAATTGTAGGCTGAGCCTAACTTGGTGGGGAAAGGGTGAAAAGTGTCCATGTCCTAAAGCAAAAAGCACGGGCACCTCTGTTTGCACTTTTAACGTTTTACATACAGTGCTGATAATATTCATGAAAGTAAAACAAACTAACATCTCTTCAAGTGCCTGAAGCACCTAAGAAAGCTGTGCCAGAAGAAAAAGTACCTGCGGTTGTGCCTAAAGAGCCAGAGCCCCTGCCCCCTACAGGTATCTATATCTTCTTATTCGGAGTGTCTTTCTTCTCCAGATTGATATTTGTGGTTTGTTTGTTTACTTGTCTGTCATTTTTGTCGTCCTAAATGTAATGTATAAAATGTATCCTGTGCTCACTTATTGAGGCTTATCAGTTTGGCAGAATTGGATAACAGCCAGGACATATGTAGTGTAGTTTTCATGCTTTAATAGGCTGCAAATACTTTCAGATCTTTAAAAAACATATACATTTTTCGAACATGACATTATAATTAACTTGTAAACCGCCCAGAGAGTGCTTGAAGCGCTATGGGGTGGTATATAAGCAGCACACTTTGCTTTGCTTTGCTTTAACTAAAGTATTCATACTTCATCCAAAACTTCCTTTGTAAAAAATATTTTGAACCTTTTAAAGACCTACCCAATGTTTTTTTTTGGGGGGGGGGGTATTTGGAAGGATAAGAATTCTCGTACATGTACTAAATTCCAAATCACGGTTCTATATGACCGCGCAATCTTTTGAAAAACACTGTGAATACTATAGATCAGTGGTTCCCAACCTTTTTGACACCAGGGACTAGTTTAGTTGAAGACCATTCTCCCAAAGACTGGGGGGAAAGGGTTACTTGTTATGCAGTAGGCTGTTGGAGGATCGCTTTGAATGGAGCTCATTACATGCATTGTGCCCGGAAAGATGAGCGACAAGCAGGAGCAGGAGGTGAGATGTAATGGATGCTCCGCCTCCTGTCAGATCATCATCAGCATTAGAACCTAATAGGAGTGCGCTGACAGGAGGTGGAGCTTCGCTTGCCGCTCACCCCCTGATTTCCATTCATCTGTCACAGAAGCACAGTCCTTCCAAAGCCACGGACCGGGACCAGTCCAGAGCCCAGGGGTTGGGGACCTCTGCTATAGAGAGAAGTATAATCCAGACATAACAGAGCAGTCCTTTTTACGTCCTGTTTTTTCCAACAGAGCTGAGGGTGTGCATACACACAACCCGCTTAGCTGCCTTTCTTGTTCCTTCTTGCATCTCTAAGGCCTACACAGAGGCAATGCCTACAACTGCAACATGGGTGTATTGCCTGTGAATGAGTATGGTGGTGTAATGTCCAAGCTGTTTTGTGTAATACGTCTACAAATTTCGCTTGCCATCCCTCTTTTAAATGGCAATCTTATCTTCGTTATTAATATTCTTTAAAGAGCCCGAAGTTACTGAGGAAATTGAACCGGAAGAACTAATACCTGCTCCTGTTCCAGAAAAAGAAGAAATAATTCCCACAGAAGAAGGTATAGAAAATGTCACTGTGAGATTACAATGTGTGGTTTTCTTTTGTACCACCCCTCTTCATCTGACCATGTAGGAATTATCTGTGCTTGTTGGAAGTATGTGTCCATCTCATTTATGTGTACCCTTGTGTCTTTCTTGTATATGTGGTGTGTTGTCTTCATCTCTACCAGACATTCCCTTTATCATGAAAAAAAAAACCTTGTGGGACTCTTCCCTTTCAGTAACATGGAAGTCTTCTAACAATTCTTCTGGAATCATTTGTAATTTTGGCATATCAGATATTTTCATCTGAAGCGTTTGTATTTGAACAGGCTTTACAAAGAGTATTACAAATGGAATTTGTGGGACCCGTTCTTTTAAAAAAAACTGTATACAGTACTAGATATTTTCAGAGGAGATTGATAATATAATTGCTTTTATACTGAATCTTCTACCCTATCATTTAAAGAGCCAGAACCAGAAAAGAAGATACCTGAAAAACCTAAACCCCGTGTACCTTTCCCACCAAAAGAGGAAGTTAAGGAGGAAAAGGTTCCATTTAAAGGTATCATCAGCAAAAGAGTATTTAACACCTATACTAAGCCCCAGTTATATAGCTAATGCAAATTGACCTGTAAGAGTACTCTCTAGAAGTGTGATCTTCAGGCTGCCATCCTATATAGCCATCTGTCTAGGAGTAAGTCCCAAGATCTCAATGGGACTTTCTTCAGAGTCAATGTGTATAGGATTGCGCTGGTAATATATTAATGTCAGTCTAACTGAATGTTATATGAATGATTTATCGTCTAACATTTGTACTTACCCATCCTTAATCCACCAAGATTGGCCTATGTGGTTCTCCTTTGAGTTCACATGGCCAAAGGCCACTGAGTGCGTGTTATGACTTTGAAGGTTCTCTGAACTGGACTCAAAGGTCTTCGAAGGAGCATGTGTCCCTCATGGCGGTAACACCAGCGCGTTTATGCATAGAGGAGATTGGACTTAAGTTTTAGGAGAAACAGTTGTGATGCACTGTTTTCTAATGAAAATCAACAGCAGATTATCAAAATATAGGTCACTCCCATTTTTACTTTTTCTTGAATTTTCTGAATTTCATACTTAGACATTTACAATTCCTTCTGATCTGATAACACATCATGGAATGGTCAAATGTGGTTAAATCCTTACAAAGGTCTAGTGGAGGTCTATTGGAATAGCATATGGCTTTTCAAATGGTGCGTTTTCCGATCGTCTGCAAGCATAAGGCCTAGCATAGCCTAAAGATTACTCCTGTTTATTAGATCCCACAGTGCGAAGTCCAAATATTTTTTCCTGCAACTGGCTGTTTTCCAGCATAATATTTTTGCTATAAATATAAATCTGCTCCACTTATATGTAGATGTGAGGCAATTTCTCTTTGAAGTAACTTTGGGATGTGGTTCCCTTCTGGTGCTATTTAACAGGAGAAACCAGGAGGTAATAAAACATTGTCGACACAGAGGCACATTGCATCAGAAAGAATAGGCTGGGTTCTAAAAAAAACTGGCATACAATAAGGCCAAATCTTTATTTGTACCATATCTCTAACTCAAAGTATATCCAAAAAGATATTGATCCTCGTGGGGAAGAATGTAGGCTACGTGTCAACTAGCATTATCTAGTCCTAGGCCTTGCAGTCTGATGCCAAAATTTTGGACACCAACCTGCTGCCAATCGGCAGGAAGGCCAGTTAGATCAGCCAGTTGCACCTTCCCTCCAACTATCGATTTCATGTCAAGCAGGTCACTCGCCTTCTCTTGGATGATCTCCACTTGATTTCTCCCATCATGCTGGGTCCTGTTTTCTTTCCCCTCACCTACATAGCTGTCAGGGGTGTCCGGGAGCAGCAGTAAAGAGTGTCCCACAGAGGACAGAGCAAACCTGAATCAATAAGAGAAACCTAACGTAACGATCGGATACTAGCACAACAAGCTGGCAGCCGCAGAAGTGGATACTTGGAGGGAGGCAAAAAGCAAAGTAAAGCAATGCAAACCCCCCCACACACAAAAAAAAACAAAAACAAAGCAAAAAAAAAACCCGGGCCGCAATCACATGAAAACAAACTCTTCCTTGACTCTTGTGGACAACTATAGGGCAGGTAGTTGGGTCACATTGCTGCTCCTCTGTATAGGCCTATAATCTCATAAAACCTATGGGTCTCATGAGATTTCAGTACTGTGTAGGATTTCACATGGAGGAAAGGGGAGACAAATGTGATGGCCCACCAGTACACTTCAAGCTCCCCTTCTGCAGGGAGAAATTGGAGGTGTTGATCAATTTTTCAGAGGTGTTGTGTTTACACAATCAACATGAAAGTGGAAACTCAATTACCAGTCTTCAAACAGGAAAAAGCTAATTTTCAACTTGCCAAGCTATAAAGAAAAGGATAATCACACCTCCTTTACTGCTTAAATCAGTTCCACTTCTAATTGCAAAGCTCCATGTCCCTTGTGTTTTGGCCCATAGTTTTCAAAGACAGTTGGAAGTTGCCATCCTTGCTAAGCATGTAGACTGCAAGGGAAACAAATTGTTATATTGTCAGACCTTGAAGGCCTTCTGACTTACCTACATGCCAAAATGGCTCTTTTCCTTTCCACATTGTCCTTGTGTAGTGTTCCATCCACAGATCCATGCATCTTGTTCGTGGCTTTTCCAGAGTGCTCACAGTTTTTTTACAATGCAGTCCCATCTCTTTTTTCATGTGGTTGGTCTGTGTCTGACTCATGCAACTTTGTCTTTATTGAAGCCTGCTTTTATTTTAACTGGTTATTCTGAATGAGTCATTGAGCATGGCATTAAGGCTGTGATGAACCAAAGAATATATGTTACAATAGAATATAGAAATAAGATTTCTGTTACAAATATAGTTCATGTTTTAATAGTAATTGTATAATCTCCTTTTGACAAACAAATAAGAACGCAGGCAACTTTTCGGTTTTGCCATTATTCAGATAGAAAGAAAAAGTGCCTATTTTAATTTTTCTGAAGTAACTTTAGATTACCTCTTGACTGTTAATCTTTGGTGTGCACTGTTGCATCTGGAGTATAATCTTGGTAGTGGTCTCATTGTGAAATTAATATCCTTTCAAGTACCTGGACTGAAACCACGGAAACAGCTTCCTCCACCACCTCCGACACCAAAGGAAGAAGTTGTTTTGAAAAAAGGTATTGTTGTTGATCATGTTGTTGTTGTTTTCAAAAAAAAGGCACAGGAAACTAGTAACACAATATTCCAAAATGATCACTTATTTTAGCAGGACTGAAGGCTGTTACAGCACTTTAGCTTGGTGTAGCTTTCAATATATGATTTCGGTTGAAAAGTTCCTAGATCATTCTATCGAGCAGGTACCGCCCCCACCCCCCCGGTGTGGACTGAGGATAAAAAAATCTTTGATTCAGCTAGAAACTAGAAAAGCATCAAAGAACAATCCAATAACGCAATAAGTAGAAAGATATACCAGAAACTGCAGAAGATATGTTAAGCTCCCAGATCTCACCATGTTACTCCTGACAGAGAAAGACTCACAGTGCTTTCTTGCCTCTGGATATATAAAATCTATGCTGTGATTTTGTTCAAAAAGGAGGTGTTTATGGACGCTGTGCGAATTTTACATGGTGGACATTTTCTCCAGCCTGTAAAAGAGGAAAAGCTAGAATGCCACTTCTGTGGAATATTGGAACCCTGGATATAAATTCCGGTCTGTTGACACATGGGACTTATCAAATGGATACTTTATATTCCTCCTGTTTGCCTGCATTTTTTTAAGTAGCATCCTCAGAATAAAATTCGCTGTCAGTTTTTGGGGTAATTCGTGAAAAGAAATTCTTTCTTTTCTAAAGTTCCAAGAGCCGTTAAGAAGCCTGAGGAGGAAGAAGCTAAACCCGAAAAAGACTTAAAAGTTGAACCCAAGCCTGTTATTGAAAAGATCAAGAAGCCTGAAGGTACGAAGTGTAATCTAAACCTGTGATGTTAACGAGCAAAAGAATCTACTTTCTCTTTATTTTCGTACAACTCTTCTGGATGCCAATCCCTGAACCATGGCATACAGCCTGTATTTTTTTTTAAAGTAATCCATTAGATCTACAATAAAGCAGCAAAAAATCTTAATATTTACAGTATTTGAAATACTGGGGATATGAGCTGTAGTGCCATAACTTTACACCCTCTTTGCTTCCAAATTGTTACTTTATGTGAAAGAAGTCACGTGGAGGGCTATGTTTGGTTTATATTCTGTGCTTGTCTTACTTTCTTGTCTGTCTTGTTCTGAAACATGGAGGGGTGGGGCAGCTGTTCTTCTTTGCCACGTATGGTTATCTTGGCAAATTATAAATTAAAAAAAACCTCCTAGCTATATATTTTGTGCTAAAACGTGTAAATGTAGCAGAGAAATCAAAACATTTAAATCCAGCTGCCAAATAAAATGAATTATCTCTTCAAGTGCCAGAGATTCCGAAGAAGAAAACTGAGATCTTGCCTTTAAAGAAAAGGGAGGAGAAAGAGAAGCCTGTTCCTGAACCAGCCAAAGGTACAAAGATGTGGCATTCTTACCTTTGCTGCTACAACTAAAACCGCAGCTGATCTTGAACATTGTCCTGCAAGCTAAACTAATGCTCCCATCTTTTGCTCTTCTAGCTACTCTTTATTGCTTCAAGCCAATGCCAAGCCATTTCACCTTCTTCATTAGACTCCTCTTATTTTGCTTCTTCTGGACAAGCCAATTGCGTGCCTGTGTTATACTTCCTCAAAGCTTTCAAAAAATTGAAATAAAAGTGGTAGTCTTCTGTGAACTGTGCTGTAATGGCTTTCTCCATGACAATTCTTGTACTTCTTGCTTATGCACTTTCCTGCCTCAGTGTTTCATTAATCTGTTCCTTATTTTTGTGTTTAAAGTTCCAGAACCTAAACCAGCAGCACTTCCTGAACCAAAACCTGTTACAGGTAGGTCCTCTGAAAGCTATCCATTACTCTTCATAGTTTTTCTATGATGCCAATATAAAGCCATCTAGCTTGCTTTTAACTGAACTGAGACTGTTGTTTCTTTTTATTGATCTGTTTTTATTTATTGTATGTTTCAACTCATCAAGTTTTAATTGTCTTCATTCATTCATTCATTTATTGGTTAATGAATGAATGAATGAATGAATGAATGAATGAATGAATGAATGAATGAATGAATGAATGAATGAATGAATGAATGAATGAATGAATGAATGAAAGGGGGAGCAGAAAGGTAGAATCTAAAGAAAATAAATACCAGCCTCAACGAAAATCTTGCAAACCTTTTTCTCTGATCCTGTGTCCTGGTACAGGTTCTTTTTATTTTATCCAGATGTAAGTTTGATACTTAAAGATCTATTGAGCAAATAGTCCTTTTGATAGTTCATCCTTTTTCCATGAAAAATTAAGGCGAACGAAAATCTGATTACTGAATATTTCAAAGAGATATTAAAATATTTAAAACCTAGTTCAAAATGCAAGTCTAAGCTTGTTTATTCGGAAGTAAATCCCACTGGTCCTGAAAAGGGGGCTTATTCCCCAATATAAATGCTGGAGAGTGTAGTTGTCTGTTTTATTAGTGAACAGATAAAAAGAAAAATAATGGTTTAATTCTTTCCACAGCCCTAAAATCTCCTAAGCCTGCTGCAGAACCAAAACCTGAAGCTGCTCCTGTGACGGCTCCAGTGGTTGGAAAGAAAGCAGGTAAGTGAATGCAGATCCTGTAACACATTGGATTATTTGCATTGTTGTCCCACAGACGTACTTATATAAGTAATTACACAAAAGTCATCCAATTGCTAAGATAGACAGAATGCAAAAATATTCATACTACCACAAATATTTACAACATACAGCTCAGGAAAGCATCCTGAGGGGATTGCATCTCATCGTGCTACACCACATCTCTAAGTATAACCTCAAAATATGTTTCTGCCTGTTGTCTCTTTTATCACTACCGAAAGAAGAAGCTGAAATATAGATCATACTTGAGGATGTTTATATAGACTTATTTCATGCCTTTGTGACTCTGGAGTGCCTAGACGTTATCTGGGTCTGTGAGTTCTGAGGTAATCACCAACAGTGAACAATGAGATGCTAGCTCTTACTCTCTGTGGAGAATGAGGGGAGAAGGGAGATACTATACAGGAAATTCTGAGATTTGTGATGTGAGACACAGACACTTTTGTTAGAGAAGTAAAATCTTTGAAAATTTCTGTTTTTTATGAGAAAAACCTTTTTTTCTGGAAAAAATGGAATTTTTCAGAAGTCCTGCATTTTTACCCACCCCCACCCCCGTATAACATTTTCTCTCAGAAATGAGAAGTCCCAGACAGTAGCAATACTAATGGTGTCCATTGTGGTGAGTGGGGCAGAGGGTCAAAGTAGGTACACACACACATATAGGTGGGCTTGCAAGATTCAGCATCATAGAACGGCAGGGCTGGAAGAGACCCTGTGGATTGTGGAGTCCAGCTCCCATCCAGGGGGCCCAGTGGGGAATCGCTCCCCCAGCCTCTGGCTCCACAGCCAGAGACCTAAGCCATTGAGCTATCCAGCTTTTCACACATACAGTACTGGAAAAAGATAATAAACGAAATGGAATTTTAGTCCAAAACCATTGATACAAAAATTCTTCTAAGTTCTCGGGGTTGCGTGTGCGTGCAATATGGATGCATGTGCCGTTCTTTCAAAGGTACAAAACATGAAGAAAGAAACAAGAAATTAAATCCATTCTGGGCAGTTCATTGGTCACAGGCCACCATGGTGTCTCAACGCTCTTTTTGCAGTCCTTCAAGGCACCCGGAACACAGCGACTGCCAAATTCAAGCAGCAGATCATACTCTGGGGTTCCGACAGCAACTGAGGAGAAATAATTATAATAATAAAGCAAGCATTTGTTTGCTTTAAATGATTCATAGTAATTTATTCTGCATTTCTGCAGCAAATGTGGGAAAACGCCATTTAAAGTGAAGAAATCCTTGGTCTAAGAGTGATTATTCCCCTCTTTACTGTGAGAACTTGATTTGCTCCTGAATTTTGGCCTCAACAGGACAGTGGCTTACACTCGTGCTAGGGTGACAGAAGTGGAATCCCTCCCCTTTTTTTTATGCATGGAATTTACATGTGGATTCATATCTAATACTAATGTTGTTGTTCTATGTCAGAGCCCAAAGCTACACCCGAAAAAGAACCTGCCAAGGGTAGAAGTCCAATCAAAGGTAAGAAAAATAGGGCCAGTTTTATGAATGCTTAAGCATCTAATAAAGGTCATAATCAATGATTCCAATATTTATACAGGGAAAAACAAAACAATATAAATTTTGAAACTTTTCTCCCTGCTGGTGAGATAGTGAGAGGATTGTTCTTTTTTCACATTTAAGATTTTTAATTTTTAATTTTTAATTTACAAAAAAAGTATGCAAAGCAATTTTTTGTGCACAATCCTTGTATTTTGCCCAATATCGAAGTCCAAGTTACAAGGTTTCTTGTGAATGCTGCTACTGACAAAGAAGCCCCTCGTCTTTTTCACACTGGAAAAACCGTTAGAAAAATGTCGACAGCATCTCTTGATGTTTTGAGACACTCTTTTATGTTGAGGGAAAAAAATATGATAATTCATTTCCTCTTTGCCCAGCAAAGGCCTAGCAGCTTGTGCTGTAGTCTTACATAGACATTGGAGAGAGAAAACACATGAAAGGTGGAGGTCCAATCTCTCAAGAGTACCAGCTCTGAAATCTCACAGTCTCCAGAGTGTTACAAGATTCCTGTTCCCAGATCAAGATGCTGGGCATGACCCCTTCAACAGAGTTTTCCATGGTCCCACTGGTACAGTTTTCCCACCTGCCCAGAAATATTTATTTATTTATTGTTAGTAAATAAATATTAGTATATAAATATTTATTTATTTACTTGTTAGTATTTACTTATTAATTACATTTATATACCGCCTATCTACTGGCAAAGCAGCTACTCTGGTGGTTTACAACAAATATCCTAGTCCCACTTCACACCCACCAAAACACCAAACAAATCCCACAAAAAAAAAACCAACACCATGATGACAGCTATGAAAGTAACATATACCACTATAAACAATAAACCAGCAGGTCCCCTGCAAGGGGAGGATAAAGGCCTCTTTGAAAAACAGATTTCTCAAGCTTTCTAAAGGTAAGGAGGGAGGCATGCATGCTGAAGGGGTCTCATCTACAATATTGGCGTGACTGAAGTAAAGCAGGGCTTGGGTTCTTTGGAAGAGTAAGATTCGGGGGCATTGACCTGTACATATAGATTCAAATGCTCTGGCTAAATTCAGTAGCCAGGAAGTGCCAATTTAATTTAGTTTTAGCTAGAGCATTTGACGACAGAGGATGAGATGGTTGGACAGTGTCATCGAAGCAACCAATATGAGTTTGACACAGCTCCGGGAGTCAGTGGAAGATAGGAGGGCCTGGCGTGCTCTGGTCCATGGGGTCACGAAGAGTCGGGCACGGCTTAACGACTAAATAATGAAACAAGAGCATTTGAATCCATATGTACACGTCAATCCCCCCGAATCTTACTCTTCCATTGTATGGTTGTTTTGCCTGCATCTCTTATTGCGCAACTGCTACTTTGGTCAGACTGCCCACAAGTTACTTTCCCAATTGGTTTCAACTGTGAAAGTGAGAATAAAATGAACCTGGATATCAATCTTGTACTTTTCCATATCTGACTTGTAGCCAAAAAGACACCTTCACCCGCCGATGCAGAGAGAAGGAAATTAAGACCAGGAAGTGGTGGGGACAAGCCTCCCGAGGAGCCCCCTTTCACCTACCAACTGAAAGCAGTGCCCCTCAAGTTTGTGAAAGAAATTAAAGACGTAGTGATGACTGAAGCAGAGTCTGTAGGCTCTTCTGCCATCTTTGAGTGCCTCATCTCCCCCTCCACGGCCATTACAACATGGATGAAAGATGGCAGCAACATCCGCGAGAGCCCTAAATACAGGTTCCTCTCGGATGGGAAAGACAGGAAGCTCCACATTATTGACGTCCAGCTCTCGGATGCCGGGGAATACACTTGTGTACTGAAACTGGGAAACAAAGAAAAGACCTCCACAGCCAAACTCGTTGTTGAAGGTATTTCTTGGCTCCTCCGAATAAGCTCTGATTAGTATATATATATAATAGTTCTTATATTGTCTGTTTCTTTATTTATATAACACCGTCCATAGTATAATATTTTATAAATCACTCTGAGATATTTACAGCCAATAATTCAATACTGGGGTAGCAATAGAGGGGAAATACATGTTTATTTAACTATATTAATAACTGAGTCCTTCCTTCCTTCCTTCCTTCCTTCCTTCCTTCCTTCCTTCCTTCCTTGTCAACTTCTGCCACTAGTTAGTTTAGTGACTGCATGGAGTGTGAATTGCTTTATAATTTAAATTTTTGGGGCATGGCCCAACTACAGCAATTTATTTTACACATAGGTGCCTGGGGCGCGCCCAAAATTCCTTAACCTAGAGCAGTTTTGTTTTATATATAAACCTCAGGACCCTCCACTGAAATGGGTGAGGCTATCCTCAAAGTCAAAAGATAGTCACACACATATAGTCACATACGAACCCCTGACATTAGATGATCTGGTGTGTCTGCTTAAGTGTCTTGCTGCAGTTCATAATCAATTAGATTGTGTGCGAATAATCCATCTGCTTCTCCCTCTTCACCAGAATTACCAGTGCGCTTTGTGAAGACCCTAGAAGAAGAAATTACTGTCGTCAAAGGGCAACCCTGTTATCTAAGCTGTGAGCTGAACAAAGAGAGAGATGTGGTCTGGAGAAAAGACGGGAAAATTATCAAAGACAAACCTGGGAAATATGCTATTGGTATCATCGGTCTGCAGCATGCAGTCACTATCATGGATGCTGATGACACTGACGGTGGAGAATACTCCGTAACTGTCGACATTGCTAACATCAGCTGCAAAACGACTGTTAAAGTTGTTGGTAAGTTGAGTTGCTCTTGAGACTGTGCGTGACTAGGAAGGAAAGGAGATAAAGTTGTAGTTCATTGCATGAAAATTCAACCAAGTGATCTTAAGCCTTTCTTTCTTAAATGGTAGGTTCCTTTTGCAATATCTTTACTAAATCTCTTCTGAGAAGCTGAATTTTTGTTAAATTGGTCAAGGCATTGATATTTAAATTGTCTCAAGAATTCTGCTTCACAGACCATTGGTGGTGGGGCTGCATGAAAGCCCTCCTGGTGTGTACATTTAATAGCCAGATAGAAAACAATTCTATAGCAAGACTCACTGCTTTATTCCCAGCAGCTTCCTACTGAAGGGGAATCTCAGTCTATAGAATCAGTTTGCAAAATGGTCTCTATTAACTAACAACTAATTAGAGTACCAGTTTGAGAGGCAAGACAGGCTGTTTTTTAACCACATGATTGAGCATAAATCTGCATTCATGATTCCACCAGGGAAACCTTCTTTGGATGAGTATAATTAGTAAAACTGTCAGATTTACATGGCCTCTGTTGATCAGTTTGGAACGAAAGGGGGTGTCAACCATAAACACAAGTCACCCACATCTGCCTGGACAGTTAGAATATTTGCCTAGTTGTTTAATAAGAAAGAATAAAAATTAAGATCTGAAAATCCCAGCAAAAACAAGTATCAACTATGAATGTCTACTCAGAAGAACAGTCTACTGAATTCATTTGTGTATCAGATTATAGTCCAAGGTTGAAATTCTGTGCACCTGTATTTGGAATATGACCATTAAACCATTAGAACTTTGTTCTGGGTAGACATGCACAGGACAGTTCTGTAAAGTTGCAGTTCTGTGTGCACTTACCTAGTAGATGTTCACTTGATATCAGTGGGGGTTCTAACTAGGCATGCACTATATTGCCCAGTAAGGGACGTGGTGGCGCTGTGGGCTAAACCACAGAAGCCTGTGCTGCAAGGTCAGAAGACCAGCAGTCGTAAGATCGAATCCACACAACGGAGTGAGCGCCTGTCATTGTCCCAGCTCCTGCCAACCTAGCAGTTTGAAAACATGCAAATGCAAGTAGATAAATAGGTACCACCTCGGTGGGAAGGTAACAGCATTCCGTGTCTAGTCGCGCTGTCCACGTGACCACAGAAACTGTCTTTGGACAAACGCTGGCTCTACGGCTTGGAAACGGGGATGAGCACCGCGTCCTAGAGTCAGACACGACTGGACTAAATGTCAAGGGGAACCTTTACCTTTACCTATATTGTCCAGTAAACCATAGAACTAAAAGCCACAGGAAAGAGAAAGAAGAAGTGGAAAATAAGAGAGAAAAACGTGGAAACAATGGGACCTGATGAAATGTAACAAAAAAATCTAAAAAGGAAAAGACAGTTGCTCTTTTCTTTTTTCTGCAGCTTAAAGACTTTAAGAATGGTTACTTTTTAATCTTACAGAGGTCATAAAAGACTGGCTAGTAAAGCCTATCAGAGACCAGCATGTGAAACCAAAGGGTACTGCTACCTTTACTTGTGACGTTGTTAAGGATACTCCAAATATCAAATGGTACAAAGGCGACGAAGAGATTCCTATGGAGCCAAATGACAAAACAGAAATATTAAAAGATGGACATCACCTCTACCTCAAAATTAAGAATGCGACCCCAGATGACGAGGGAGAATATTCAGTGGAAGTTGAAGGCCGTAGATATCCAGCTAAACTGACACTTGGGGGTTAGTATGCTTTCATACCATATGTTTGCCAGTGGTTTTGCCTGTTATACTGATAAAGTACTGGAGTCTATAAGACTGGGTGTCTCTGACAACACAGATATCATTAAGTCATGACCTTTTGAATTGCAGAACGTGAGGTTGAGCTGCTTAAGCCTCTCGAAGATGTTACTGTTTATGAGAAAGAAACTGCAACCTTTGATGCCGAGATTTCTGAACACGATATCCCCGGGGAATGGAAACTAAAAGGCGAAATACTCCGACCTTCCCCGGTAAGAATCCACTTTTCAGAGTGCAGTCATTTAAATGTGCCATTTGAGTGATGCTAGTTGCTTCTGGTTCTAAGCAGCGTCTTAGAGGGAGATGTAAAATTGTGGTGTTTTGTAATTAATATTAGCATAGCTCTAAGAAAAAAAAACTTTTATAAAATATTTATTTCTTTATTCATTCATTCATTCATTTATTCATTCATTCATTTCATTTCATTTTTATACCACCCGACTGACTGAAGACCACTCTGGGCAGTTCAGAACAAACAACACAACTAAAATACCATTTAAAACAACAAAAAATAAAAACAATGTAATACGAATAAAGAATACAATCAAAAACATTGAAATACATTTGAATAAAAACATTTAAAATGGCAGAATTATTCAAATCAAGGTTAAGCACATTCAGCTGAGTCGACAAATATAATATTTGCAGTGCCCGCCTAAATAACAAGGTTTTTGATGACTTTTTAAATTTCGCTAGTGAAGGGGCCAGACGAATTGCGGGGGGCAGGATGTGTTGTTCCACAGCCAAGGAGCAACCGCTGAGAAGGCCTGGTTTCTCATCTTCTCCCTCCGGGCCTCTCTCGGGGTTAGCCTCCTCAGCCAGCCTGCTTGGGATGTTCTTGTAGGATGGGCAGCTCTTGTTTGAAGCTGGCCTTCTGCCAGGTAATGAGGTCCCAAACTGTTTCGGGCTTCGTAAGTTAGAAACAACACCTTGAAAAATGTGAAGTTTTAAAAAATCAAAAGCTGGAGGAATAACCAATTATTCTAGCACATCTAGAATTTTAGCATATTTCTAGGGGGGTTGTATGTGTGTGGAAATGTACTAGGAATTGCAGAGTATTAATTACTGAAGCTTTTGAAAAGCCCCAAACTTTGTTTAGCTGAGAGGGAAGGAAAGGTGAAAGCACCTTGCCCATAACTATATACCTCTGTACTACACCTTGTTATTGCTTTATGTAGGCTGCTTTGTAAGATTTTTTTTTTATAATACCACATGTTGTGTTGAGAATTCCGCTTTCTTGACTACAAAATGCTGGATTTTTCCCCAGACCTGTGAAATCAAATCAGACGGTGGAAAACGCTTCTTGACCTTACACAAAGTCAAATTAGACCAGGCTGGAGAGGTTCTCTACCAGGCATTGAATGCAGTTACTTCAGCTATCCTGACAGTGAAAGGTAAGATGTTCCTGCTGCCAATGTCTCTGACAGAGGCTCAAACATTTCTTGCCCTGTATAACTGTGGGGGATTTAAAAAAACAACTAAATTTTTAAACTTCATTTGCAGAAATTGAGCTTGACTTCGCTGTGCCTCTGAAAGATGTAACTGTTCCAGAGAAGCGGCAAGCAAGGTTCGAATGTGTCCTCACCAGGGAAGCCAACGTCATGTGGTCGAAAGGCACTGACATCATCAAAGTTGGAGAGAAATTTGACATAATTGCCGATGGAAAGAAACATATCCTGGTCATTAATGATTCTCAGTTTGACGATGAAGGAGAGTACACCGCTGAAGTTGAAGGGAAGAAAACCACAGCCAGGCTCTTTGTAGAAGGCAAGTGTGTTACTGTGGAGAATGTTGTAGAAGGTAGAAGAGGAACTAGTATTTTGAAACTTCCATTGGCTGGGAGTATGTTACACTCACTGTCGTGCCTCTGTTTCAGGTGTCAGGCTGAAATTCATCTCCCCCCTCAAAGACCAGACAGTGAAGGAAGGAGAAACAGCACACTTTGAATTCGAACTATCCCATGAAGGTATGCCAGTGACCTGGTATAAAAATGACAAGAAGCTCCATACAAGGAGAACTGTTCACATCACCGCAGAAGGGAAGAAACACAAACTAGAGATACAAGAAGTGACACTGGATGACATCTCTGAAATCAAGGCTGTAGTCAAAAACCTGCACACACAGGCACATCTGAAGGTGTTAGGTAATATTTTGTCCTGTCCTGTTGCTTCTTGGATCTGTTTGTATTTACCTTTATGTACTTGAATCTTTTTAATGTTTTGACTGGAATCCACACTTTTTATGTGTTCTTTGTAATTACTAACCTCTTGAACATATTAATCACATCCTACCCCGACTCATATCTTATAGAGGCAGACCCCTATTTCACTGTGAAATTGCAAGACTATACTGCTACCGAGAAAGATGATGTCGTTCTGGAGTGTGAACTTAGCAAAGATGTGCCAGTGAAGTGGTATAAGGATGGTGAGGAACTTACCGCTTCCAAGAAAATTTCCATAAAGACTGACGGCAAACGCCGCATATTAAAAATTAAAAAGGTGTCCGATGCTGACAAGGGAAATTATGAATGTAACTGTGGAACTGACAAGACAAATTCTGAATTTAAGGTTGAGGGTAAGTGATTGTCCTCCTTCAGAAAGATCTTTCCAGAACCTTTTCCATGTATTGAGTGAGTTAGGGAATCTAAGAGAGAGATATATATCTCTTTACTTTCAGCTCGACTAATAAAAATAGAGCGTCCTCTGTATGGAGTGGAAGTATTTGTTGGTGAGACGGCTCGATTTGAGGTTGAGGTTTCTGAGCCTGATGTCCATGCAATTTGGAAGCTAAAGGGAGAAACTTTAACACCTTCACCTGTAAGTCTGTTTAAAAAAAGACACAAATAAATAATAGTACCGGTTTTTTTTTTAAAAAAAAAAAAACTTCATTATGAGTTAAGGAGAATAAGTGATTAGGACAAATTTGTTGTTTTTTCCCCCCCTAATAATAATCAGGAATGTGAAATTATTGAAGACGGCAAGAAGCACATCCTGGTCCTTTACAATTGCAAATTGGATATGACAGGAGAAGTGTCCTTCCAGGCTGCCAATGCTAAAAGCGCAGCTAATCTGAAAGTGAAAGGTAGGCTCCAGGAAATGCCAGTTCTAAGCCCGTCTTGCAAAGTTTTCCTAATATCCACCAGCAAACAACCCATTTGCTGGAGTAGTTGATAGCAGTACGTTCCTGACACTCTCCGTTACCTGATTTGATTTCAGAACTGCCTCTCATCTTTATAACGCCGCTCAGTGATGTCAAAGTCTTTGAGAAGGATGAAGCTAAGTTTGAGTGTGAGGTGTCAAGGGAACCCAAGAGTTTCCGTTGGTTGAAAGGAACCCAGGAGCTCAAAGGAGATGAAAGGTTTGAAATCATACCAGAAGGCACAAAGCATGCCCTGGTTATTAAGACTGTGGCTTTTGAAGATGAAGCTAAATATATGTTTGAGGCGGAAGACAAACGAACAACGGCAAAGCTGATCATTGAAGGTTTGTTCCCTCCCCACCCCCACCCCCGGTTCTACTGACAGTGTGTTTGGTTTTCATATTTGTATCATTTTATTCATCACAGTCTTAACTTTAATGAGAAACTTTTATGGTTTAGGCATTCGGCTGCAATTCATTACGCCTCTCAAGGATGTTACAGCAAAAGAACGCGAGACTGCAGAATTCACTGTAGAGTTGTCCCACGATAATATCCCTGTCATCTGGTATAAGAACGATCAGCGGCTCCATACCAGCAAGTTTGTTTCAATGAAAGATGATGGCAAATTCCATACGCTGACATTTAAAGATCTCAATATTGACGATACATCTCAAATCAGAGTGGAAGCCATGGGCAAATCATGTGAAGCAAAACTTACCGTCCTTGGTATGTGTGACCTGAGTTTGGTTGACGTAATGGATCTGCGTAGATACAGTCTCCTCAGAAGTACACCACGATGTACATTCAAACTCCACCCTTATGAATACCATTCTCCTTTGGGAAAACTGTTCCCATCTTCCAAGGAGGTCCTGCTCTTTTTGGAGCAGCTAACTCAGCCTCAGGAAGGAGTAGAGCCTTCTTGGTAGCCGCCCCAATTCTTTGGAACTCTTTTCAAGAGTGGCCGTCCTCTGGCCTCTGACATCTTTTGGTGGATTCCTTGCTTTCAGGGAAGCTTTCAGGAATTCCCTGCTCATCAGTGTTGCACTCTGTTATATTGTTGTCACTCTGTGTCTTGGTTTTTTAACATGACAACAGCCCATACCTTTCACATAAAGGTATGGGCTGTCTGTGACATCTCTCTGTGGCATCTTCAGCTGAGGCTGTGAAAGACTCTTTGGAACCTGCTGAAAGTTAGATGAGGGAATATTTCACTAGCTGGACCAACAGTCTGACTGAGTATAAAGCAGCCTCCTGTGTTCCTTCTCCACATTTTTCCCATGTATTTTTTGCAACTTAAAAACCAAGCAATACTCTTCCATTTTCTTCAGTCTTTGGATAGCAACACTAGTTTTCATGTCTCCATATAGGTCTGCTGTTATTTCCTTTTATGTTGCTGTTGTTTTATTTTTGTTTTACGGCAGCATTGTTCCTTTTAAACATTTTTTTTTTTAGATTGTGGTTTTGTCTGAGTTTGTTTCGGTTTGTGGTGAGCCGCCTTATGAATTGTCCATGTATGTGTGTGCATATGTAAGTGTGAGTGTGTATATGCACACATACATGCATGCACAGAAAGGCGGGGTATAAATCTCTTTAAAAGCCATATAAAATATGTAGCTTCTGGATCACCTGAGAAATACATTTCCTACAGTGCTAAGCTGAGACAGTTTTCTAAAAGCAAAATCAGCAACTTTATCGGTGGGGTCGCCATGTTATTCTGGGTCGGCAAAACCAACCAGAAATCTTGTGGCATCTTAAAGACTAGCGGGCTTTATTTGGCATAAACTTTTGTGGACTGTAGGCCACTTCTTCAAACTCTTCCCCTCCCCCTCCTGAATAATTAGGACTTGCTTCCTACATGTTATTAATCTTGTTTTCAGAAAGCTCTCACCCTTTCCAAATCATCCGTTACAAAGGAGAAGCATAATTTAAGCTAACTTGAGTAAGTTGCTCAATCTTTGGGGCGTATGGATAATAACTCGGAATGTCCCGTATTCACCTTGACTTGCAGAAGGGGATCCGTATTTTACGGGGAAGCTTCAAGATTACACCGCTGTGGAGAAAGATGAAGTTGTTTTACAATGTGAAATTAGTAAAGCCAATGCTCCGGTAAAATGGTTTAAAGATGGGAAAGAACTGACTCCGTCTAAGAATGTTGTTATCAAGGCAGATGGCAAAAAGAGAATCCTGATCCTCAAGAAAGCCTTGAAGAAAGACATTGGCCAATATACTTGTGACTGTGGCACTGACCAGACGTCTGCCAAGCTCAATATCGAAGGCAAGTTCCTCTTTACCGATGCGTTCTTATTGCAGTAAAATTTAGGTCCCTGTGAGGATCATTCTGCTGAAAGGCAAGAAACGTATCTTGGAGATGCCTTCTCATTTCTTCTGCAGTAAAATGTTGCTCGCTAGGCTTTGTCCTAGAAGCCAACAACATGGTCTCATGGGCTTCTTTTTTCCTCCCCTTGCAGAGCGCGATATTCTGATTGTGCGCCCCCTCTACAGTGTGGAAATATTTGAGACAGAGATGGCTCGTTTTGAAACAGAAATCTCTGAGGAGGATGTTCATGGCAACTGGAAACTGAAAGGGGAGCCCTTGACTCAGTCCCCTGTAAGGAACAGTACCCAACATTTGTCGCATTTCTTTGTAAAAGAAAGGAATGTAATGAAAGAGAGCTCCTGGGGGTGCTCTTTAAGAAGCTGGGATCCAGTTCACAGATCTGGTTGTTGGAATACATTCTGTTTGCGGATGGCGTCCAGCCCTCCCCACATCAGATGGTTGGCATCCTGTGCAGAGAGAAGGGGGGGCAGACTCTTTCAGCCTCAGTCAAGCTTCTTCACTTCTCTTCTTTAACAACATGTTTTCATTTCCGCTTCTTAAATTTCAGTTGGAATTTAAGGAGATGGAAATAGTATTGTGTATCATTCCATTTAAAAATAATAATTTTTAAAATACAGTGAGGATGACACTAAGTCTGTGGTGGTGGGGAAAGGTTTTTTTAAAAATCAAAAACAAGTTATTGAGATGGTATTTCAAACTGCAGTCATTCTGGCTTCTTTAGACCCGGGCATTAGGCTAGGTGGGGTGATTGAAAATATATAGTGCAAGAGAAAATAATCATTTTTCTGAATGGGAAAGATACTTAGCAGTAATGTAAAGATGGCAGAGTGGTTCTGGAATCATAGTGGAGTCTACAATTTTCAATGAAATATCTTAGTTTCATTTAATATGATCTGAGACTTCAGGAGCTAACAACTACAACCAACGAGTTTGTAGTAACCATAGGGAAATGAAAGAGTCCAAAGCTAGTGAAAAAAAAAATCTCCAAACAGTGTATGGGCATCAGCTCAGGTAGTGATCAAAACTGATGAGGAATGTCACTGGTGTTGCCAGTATAACATTTTAGGCCTGTAAACAAAGTTTGACTAAAATTCAGTGGGTGGTCTCCAAAGATGGTATGTGCACTAGGAAGCTCTACATATCATTGCAAAGCACTAGGCCCAAATTTGCCTCTCCTTCAGCAACTGTCTGCAGTTCAGCCCATACTGCTCAAGGGGATTCCTGACCCTCTGGAGTAGTTTTCAGGGCAGTGAAAAAAACAGAGTAAATTGGGGGGACGGAGAGAAAGATCAGTTGTACAGCTTGCCTTCCAATCACACCGCCATGAAGCATGACCCAATAGAAGTAAGAAATGGCAAACATTCTGTACACCTTTTTTTCCTGAGAATGTTCCTGTTATAGTATTCATGCCCCAAGGTGATGTGATTGCACAATAGCAATTCTGAGTGGTATCAGTGAGCTCCTCATCCCAAAATATTTGAGAACTATCATTGTCGATCAAGCATTATACAATGTTTTCTTCTCTTTGTTCCTGAAAGGACTGTGAGATTAAAGAAGAAGGTAAAAGGCACTGTGCTGTACTCTACAATGTGCGCTTGGACCAGGCTGGTCCTGTAGACTTCCAGGCAGCCAATGCCAAATCAAGTGCTCATCTTCGAGTGAAACGTAAGCATCCTGCCAATGTACCTATAAGACAATTAATATTTACATCAGTGCTTGAACCCAACCGATTCATTCATTCATTCATTCATTCATTCATTCGTTCGTTCGTTCGTTCGTTCGTTCGTTCGTTCATTCATTCATTCATTCATTCATTCATTTGATTTTTGTCCCAGCTTTGTCCCCTAGTTGCTGATCCAAGGCAGCATGCAAATATTTGAAATCAACAATTAGTTAAACAAGTTAAAAGTATACCCATTTAAAACATTTTTTTAAAAACTATACATTTTAAAAGATCTGTGTCATAGTATTCTACATCATCCACTGTAGTCCTAGAAATTGGAAGGTGAATAAGGAGGGAGGCCAGTGAGATAACCATGGAGTTGTGGATATTTTCTAGCACATTGATATCGCTCTGCCACTGTATAAAGCAGATTTTTTAAAAAAAAAATTTAATTAATTAATTACATTTATACCCCACCCATCTAGACAGAAGTCTACTCTGAGCTTAAATTTAAAATTCTAAAATAATTTTTCATGTTTCTTTTAGATCATGGGGTAAAAAAAGTAGTGGTTTATGCAAAGGGTTTTCATTTGTTGATTACCAGTAGATGGTTGGTTGGTTGGGGGAAGAAGGGGGAAAAGGCAATAGCAAGAATAATTGGAAGATGCCCTTACATAATCAAAGGTTCTGAAATTGGAATTAGTTCAGGCGAACTATTTGCTGCACTTGCCATTTCAGGTTTAAGATCTGAGCGATAACACCATGCTGACAGCTGTGGAAAGTGCTAGTAGCTTGATAGACAGCGATACCCTACACTCTTGGTGACCACTTGTCCCCCAGTCCAATTGTAGGCCTTGCTATTTTGGAAGGCACATTCCTTATCTAGCCAGAGGCATGCAGGGCTTGGCAGGAGGACAGAGTCACTTTCTTGCTGATCTTTTCATTTAGAAGGTACAGGCTCAGGGAACAGGGAATCTCCAGTGGCCAGCCTTCCCCCACTGGGAACCCTAAGGATCCCGACCGTGCTAGGGAACTGAAGTACGGTAGCTTCCGTACAGTTATCCACCCTCTCTCCTCCTCTTGGTGGAAGGCACTATGGTAGTTCATAAGGACTGGAAGTGGCTAATCTGAGGATGATTTCTTCTTTTCGTCAAGCGCGTGTGATTGGTCTGCTGAGACCTCTCAAGGATGTAACTGTGACAGCTGGGGAAACAGCCACCTTTGAATGTGAGCTCTCCTATGAGGGAATTGTCGTGGAATGGTTCTTGAAAGGACAGAAACTGGAACCCAGTGACAAGGTACAGAGGAAAGTCTTTTCCCTCCCTCCCTCCCTTCCTCCCTTCCCCTCCTACTTCACTGTCTGCTCCCTTTTCTTTCCCTTCTTTCTCCTATCTTTCCCCCTTCTTTTTCTCTACTGCTTTTACACACAAACTAGCAAGCCTACAGAACATGAGGCCGACAACATAGTCCTGTACACCCTTTAAGTGGGAGTGAGCCTGTGTGAGCTCAGTGAAGTTACTTCTGAGTAGACACACTTTGTTATAAAGCATTGTCATATAAAGCTATTATAGTTATCTAGACATTGCATTGTAACTACTGTAACTATTATAAAGTAACATTTGAAAGGTAATTTTTCATATGTAAAAACTGCATGATGAGTAGCAGAAGATTTGAAACATCCCAAGCTGGTAGACAACACGCTTGTGGAGATTTTATGTCACTTCTGACCCCAAGGGACAGGGAGTATTCTGGTATTTCTAGAGGAATTTATGACCATTCATTTGTATTTCCTGATTCTTTCTGTCCTATGAATGTGAAGCTGGGATTTAGTTCTGCACATAAGGGGATTAAGGAGATTGAAATTCCATTTCAGGCATCTGAGCAGACTTCCAGATAACTTTCTCGACAGAAGTGCTCGCTGAGCATTTCTCACTTGCTATTTTTAACCCTTCCTCAAGTGTGCTGTTAGTGTTGAGATGTGAACAGCCTGGTATGCTGTTCACTGAATATTTAGAAATGCAACATTAAGCTATATATTAGAAGTAAAGGTATCGATGGAGCAGATTTGCATTCCGTTAAATATTTCTTTGATCCTGGTTTTTTAGATCCTCTGTTTGGGTGGTTCTCCATTTTCTTTAGAGGGAAGATTGGTGCAAAGACAATGTCCAAAGGAAATTATAGATAGATCTATATGTTAAAAAAGAGGCCTTGTTAATGGAAGTTTAGAATCTTAAAACTGCAGAGCTAGAAGGGATCCTATGGATCATCAAGTCCAGCCCCTGTCAAGGAATCACAGTGGAGGAATCAAACTCCCAACTTTTGGCTCCATAGCCAAAGACCTCAACCCCTTCATGAAAGTTTAGAATTTACCGTTGTGTTTTCAGACTAATTGAAATATGCACTTTTTGTCATGTGTTATATACAAATTAGCACATTAGGCTGAATTAAAAGGATAAATAGTTACTATTCATGAGATAAATATTGTGATGATTATAAGGGATTGTTTATCTTTTTTTTTGTTTTAATTTCATCAGCTGCTCAATAATCAGGGTTCCAAAGGAGATGAATGGATCAAACCAAATTAAAATCACATCTTTTTAGAAAATGCCAGTTAATAAGAGCATAAAATCAGTGAAGACGATAACATAAAACAAGAAAATAAGCAAATTGGAATGCTAGGTTAAATGCAGTTTTATTAATCATAATTACTTCTCCTTTTTATATAATCAATTTACCAAGCTGTCTGTTTTGTTTCTGAATTATCCGTGGGCATCATTGAAATGGGTCTGTAATAACACAAGGGATGGAATCTGGAACATTATGCCCCAGTTCAGTTTGGGAATGTTGTGAATGAAGAAGCAAGGTTGCCCTGCACACCTCTTCACATCTGGATGGGGAATTATGGTGCAATCAAGGGCTGCTATCTCATTTTGTATTAAATAGAGACTGGGCACATTGATGTTTTTTTGAAAATGTTTAAAATCCACGAAATAGCTATTTAGCAGGGGATCCTAGAGTCAGATTACGGTAATCCCCCCAGTAGAGGAACCTAGAGTCAATTTAATTCCCCTAGCTCTTCTTTCCCTGAACTGTTCTCAAGAAATCACTCACTAAATTCCATGAACTTCTTGTACTGTATATTCATAGGAATGCCATGATACAGGGATCAAATTCTGAATTTATGGCAGCACAAATATACTAAAAGAGATATTTAGGACAGAGTTGCACTGTAGATGATTGCCAAATATGTTCTTAATGTCTTTGTTCGAAGGTTGTCCCTCGTGCTGAAGGAAGAGTTCATAGCCTTGTTCTCAGAGATGTGAAACTCACAGATGCTGGAGAAGTTACACTGACTGCAAAGGACTTCAAAACCAAAGCAAATCTTTTCGTAAAAGGTCAGCAGGTTAAAGTATCACCACCTTCCTTTATCCATATGCTTCACGCTCCTGATCTTGACTGAAGCTTTTCAGCCAAGGTTTCCTAATCTAGGCAAAATGCTTAGTTGAACCTTTTTGGCATCAAAATACAAAACACAATTTGGGGCATCTCCCCCCCCCGCCCCGTTAAGTAAGAATGGCTATTTGGTGTTACAGTTTTGTATTTCTGTCTTCCTCAGAACCACCTGTTGAATTTACTAAACCTCTTGAGGACCAGACAGTAGAGGAGGAGGCCACTGCTGTGCTCGAATGTGAAGTGTCCAGGGAAAATGCACCTGTCAAGTGGTTCAAGAATGGCCAGGAAATTCACAAGACCAAGAAATATGACATCATTGCTGACGGCAGAGTCAGAAAACTGATCATTCATGGCTGCACACTGGATGATGCTAAAACCTACACTTGTGATGCTAAAGATTTCAAGACCTCTTGCTTCTTGAATGTTGAGCGTAAGTCTACTTACCAACTGTGGCGTTCACCCTCGTGCCCCCTTGCTTGACCATCAAGACTCAGAGCACACGAAGGCAAACAATTCCCTCTTTTACACTGCTGCCACCAGGTGATCACTAAATCACCATTACTTCAGGAAGATAAAGATTCAGGTCCACACTTCAAAGTCTTTTTAAATATAACTTTTGTTTATTGATTACAGAAATTGATAGAGATTCATTAATATCTTCTTTACGTAAATTTATTATTAACAACATTCTTCTATTTGATAATACACTCCTAACTCTAATCACTCAGATTTCCCCAAACTCCACATTCTATCTCCTTCTCCACTCCCTCACTCTACTCATGAATCCCTGACTCTTGACTCTCCCTCTCAGGCTCTGCCTCTTATAACATCTCTCTTGGCTCCGCCTCTCAGCAACATGAATATTCATGAACAATCAACATAGCAAAACATGAACCATTGACATAATAAAGGGGAACACTACACCAGGCCGCCTAGAGTGGTCGTATAGACCAGATAGGCGGGATATAAATCAAATAAATAAATAAACAGGTCCTTACAATGTCCTACATTCATACTTGCCTTATAAAGTGGGCATCTGATTGATGTCATATTGCTGTGGGGGGTGTCAGTGTTATACCATGCCTCCAGCTCATTCCGTAGAGTGTTTTTCTTTATCTGGGAGAGTGGGATTCATATGTTAATTGATTTGCTTTTGCCTGTGGGATTGCCAGTATATAGTTAAGAAGACCTTAGATACGAGCTGTAATTTTAATACAACTGTGATCAACTTTAAACTTGAAACATTTGTGTTTTTCTTTTATCTTTAGCACCACATGTTGAATTTACCAAGCCTCTTACTGATCTTGAAGTTAGAGAAAAGGAAGTGGCTCGGTTTGAATGTGAAATTTCTCGACCAACAGTTAAGGTCTGTAACATTGGCATTTCTAATAGTTGAGCTTTTCAGCAGGGGTTGTATATTATACAGTATTTGTTGCACCTCTTAGAAACTCCACCTTCTATTTTTCTTGAAAACAGTTCTTGAAGAATAAGGCTTGTTAGGAGGTTGGCTTATGATTTAGCTTAAAATCATTCATTCATATTAATTTGTTTGTACCAATACATATATGTTTCAGTTTTTTAGTTATTACTTCCATTGATATTATAATATCCTTGCTTTTAATTTTAACCCCTTTCTTATTCTATAAATATTTTAAATACAGTCAAAGTGGTTTAGGGATGGCGTGGAAATCAGAAAAGGCAAGAAATACGACATCATCACTAAAGGTGCCCAGAGGATACTTGTTATCAACAAATGCCTACTCGATGATGAAGCAGAATATGCCTGTGAAGCCAAAACTGCCCGAACCTCCGGCATGCTTACTGTGATAGGTAAAATCAAGTCACTTTTTCTGCTTATTCTAGGGGGAAGAACCATGAATTGATTACCAGTGTGTACAAATACAACTACATTTCATTCATTCATTCATTCATTCATTCATTCGTTTGTTTGTGTGTTTGTTTGCAGAAGAGGAAGCTGTGTTTACCAAAAATCTTCCGAATATTGAGGCCAATGAAACAGACACGGTCAAATTGATCTGTGAGGTGTCAAAGCCGGGTGCAGACGTAACCTGGTTCAAAGGGGACGAGGAGCTGCCTGATGGCGGGCGATACGAACAGATTGCTGAAGGCCGGAAGAGGATATTGGTCATCCACAATGCTCGCCTTGATGACGCAGGGGCCTACAGCTGCAAGCTCCCAAGCACTAAGACAACTGGCAAGCTGAAAGTGAATGGTAAGAAATTTACACTGGTATCTTTCACAAGCAACTACTGCCAGGAGACATGTATGTGATTCAGCAGAGACAGTGAAGTTTCCAATTTGATTTTGGGCCCCTTTTCTTTCCTTAATATGCCCAGCATGAAAAGCATGCCAGGTTTTGTATCAAGTGAAGGTAATTTTTGGTTTCAATTATACAAGGCTATCCACTATCCTCATACTGAAAACTAATGCCAAACAAATGCACTTTTTTTTCAGAACTCGCTGCAGAATTTATCACCAGACCCCAGAACATTGAAGTACTTGAAGGAGAAAGGGCGGAATTTGTCTGCTCAGTATCCAAAGAAGCTTTTGAAGTCCAGTGGCTAAAGGCTGATACTGTTCTTGAAGCAGGTGATAAGTATGACATCATTTCTGATGGCAAAAAGCGGATCCTGGTTGTTAAGGAGTCAGTCCTTGATGACGAGGGAACTTACGCTGTCATGGTTGGTGACGCCAAAGCAAAAGCACGATTGAGAGTAATTGGTAAGCTTTTTGGAGAATTTTTAATACATTTGGGAGTGTATTGTTTTTCTTTACAAGGAAGCAACTTACTGAAATATGTGAATGATATATTCCATTCAAATTACAGAAAAACTCCGGATTGTTATTCCACTGAAGGACCAAGAAGTTAAAGAGGGACAAGAGCTTGTCTTTAATTGTGAAGTGAATACCGAAGGTGCTAAGGCTAAGTGGTACAAAAATGAAGAACCAATATTTGATAGTGCAAAATACATCATTGTCCATAAAGACCTTATTTATACTCTGAGAATCCGAGATGCCCAGATGAATGACCAAGCAACCTACACTGCAGCACTTACAAACCAAAGAGGAGAACACGTCAAGACTTCGGCGGCTTTAACTGTGCTTGGTGAGGACGTGGTCTGAATTTTCTAGCAATACGGTCTTTATTTTGATGATAAAAAGTAACCTCATTGTGTGATTTTTGTTTGTTTTTTAAAAATCCGTCTCTAACAGAGGAGGATCTCAGAATCGTTGAGCCTCTTGAGGACATCGAAACGATGGAGAAGAAATCTGTTACATTCTGGTGCAAAGTTAACCGTCTCAATGTAACCCTCCATTGGACAAAGAACGGCGAAGAAATCACCTTTGACCGCCGTGTTTTGTACAAAGTGGATAAATACAAGCACTCACTGATCATTAAAAACTGTGGATTCGTGGATGAAGGGGAATACACAGTCACCGCTGGACAAGACAAATCCGTGGCGGAGCTTATTATCACGGAGGCACCTACTGATTTCATTGAGCACTTGCAGGACCAGACTGTCACTGAATTTGACGATGCTGTCTTTACTTGCCAGCTCTCCAAAGAGAAAGCAAGTGTGAAATGGTACAGAAATGGAAGAGAAATCAAAGAGGGCAAAAAGTAGGTGCAGTGTCTTTTACTGGGTGCTCGTACAGTACAATCCTTGTAGTGGCTCTTGTTTCTAAATATGTAATTTCTCTTTTCCACCCCCTCCAATGTAAAGGTACCAATTTGAAAAGGATGGAAATTTGCACCGATTAATTATAAAAGAGTGCAGACCAGAGGATGAATGCGAGTATTCCTGTGGAGTGGATGACAGGAGATCCAGAGCAAGACTTTTTGTTGAGGGTATGTTTACAAGTTCAAGATCAATTGATTTTTTCTCTCTGAAGGAGGGAAAAATACACACGCACACAAACCAACCTAATGTAAAAATTATTGATTTTTCTACCAGAAATTCCTGTGGAAATCATCCGGCCACCACAAGATATTTATGAAGCTCCGGGCTCTGATGTCATCTTCTATGCAGAATTGAATAAAGATAAGGTGGAGGTCAAATGGCTGAGAAATAACATGATTATAGTCCAGGGAGATAAACATCAAATGATGAGTGAAGGAAAGGTCCATAGGCTACAAGTCTGTGACATAAAGCCACGTGACCAAGGAGAATATCGGTTTATTGCCAAAGACAAAGAAGCTCGAGCTAAACTAGAATTGGCAGGTAAGTCTTTGGAGGTTTATGAATAAATAATGGGAAATGATGTTTACAAGACTAATGCAAATGTTTCCATTCTTTTTCTCGATGCTAATTACTAACGGTAACAAAGAAATAGGCAACTTGTTTGTTGTGCATCTTACTCAGTAGCGGACCTACTTTTTGAGGCCCCTGAAGCTTGAACTGTTACAAGGGGCCCTTTGCAACCAGCAACGAGGTCTGGGTAACCCCTGTTATCTTCTTCAGTGGGGGGTGTTCCATGACAGATCACCAAAGCTTGTTTAAAAAATGTGGGCTCTTCTGGGATTAGGGGCCCTGAAGTTTAAGCTTCATTAGTTTCATAGTCAGTCCATTCCAGTTCTACTTAGATTCGTATCTGCTTAAGCAGGAGACAAGAAATGTTGTGTTTTGCACAAGCAGGCCAACATGGCTCTCTTTTTCCCAGCTTCCCCACTCTTTCTGTACAGAAACTACTGATCTCTTGAAATGTGAGGATGTCTCCCTCTTAATATTGTCATTAATATCTTACAAGCAATGCCTTTCTGTGACTTGAATTATAACCCTTTGCACTTTAACCTCTGTGTTTCTGGAAATCAGAAAGAGCTATAATTATCTACATGTAATATTATAGGTCACTGGTTCTTAACCTTGGGTTACTCAGGAGTTTTGGACTGCAACTCCCAGAAGCCTTCCCCACCAACTGTGCTGGCTGGGGTTTCTGGGAGTTGCAGTTCAAAAACATCCAAGTAACAAAGGTTAAGAACCACTGTTATAGGCAACAGTAGGGCTGCCCTGGTCTCTGAGAGTCAAGGTGGGACACATACAACACACGAGCAGTTATAATTTGGGCTCACCTGAAATGGCCATAAATTGAAAACTTGCTTAAAGTACATCCTACATCTCTGCATCAGAATCCACACTAAATGAATGCTTATCAGATGTATCTTGAAAATGCCCCTTCTCTCACTGCTTTGCTGTTTTCACTAGCTGCTCCACGAATAAAGGCGGCTGATCAGAACCTTGTGGTAGATGTCGGGCAACCGTTGACCATGATTGTTCCATATGATGCCTATCCACGAGCCGAAGCGGAATGGTTTAAAGAAGATGAAGCCTTGCCGACTCTGACAGTGGATACAACAGCTGAGAGCAGTACCTTCAGAATTTATGAAGCAAAGCCATCACACAGAGGAAATTACAAAGTCATACTTAAAAATAAACATGGCCAAGCTGAAGCACGCATCCATGTTCAAGTTATTGGTAAGCTTGTCACTTCCTCCATCTAGAGTGTTGGCTGCATTTTTATTTCATTTTGAAAGAACAGTTAATAAACAAGGTGCTTGTACATTTATGCAGAAATAGAGTAATAATAACATGCTACCAAGTCAATTCCAACTTATCATGCTCCTTTTCAGGTTTTAGGGTACTCTGGTTTACCATTCCCTCCTTTTAGGGGGTGCCCTGCAACTTGTCCAAAGCTGTAGAGGTTGGCTCTTCTCCCGAGAGGCACAGTGGAGAATCAAACTTCCAACCACACCTAACATACTGAGCTAACCAGCCAGCGCAGTAATAGAAGGCCCTGTATGATGGCAAAGTGGAGCTAGAAAATGGGAGCAGAATCCCATCCGTATATCTCATTGCATTATTACTGCCTCTGTCAACCTCAAAGCAAATCTTCTCATTTAACTAAATTAGGTTTTCCCTTTCCTCCCAGATGTCCCTGGACCGGTTAGAAACCTGGAAGTCACTGAAACATTTGATGGTGAAGTGAGCCTCGCCTGGGAAGAACCAGAAAGTGATGGTGGTAGTAAAATCACTGGTTATGTTGTTGAAAGGCGTGACATCAAGCGGAAGACCTGGATTTTGGCAACTGATCGTGCCGACAGTTGTGAATACACAGTGACTGGCCTGCAAAGGGGTGGAGTTGAGTACCTCTTCCGTGTCAGTGCGAAAAACAGAGTGGGGACTGGAGAGCCCGTGGAAACAGACAAACCTGTTGAGGCAAAGAGCCGATTTGGTAAGAAAGTGGTTCAGAATTCTTTAAGGAAAGTGGTTTGTTTATCAAGCACAGGAATGTTGTGCATCTTTCATTCTCCTTCTCCCTCCCTTGCAGAGGTTCCAGGTCCTCCTCTCAATGTACAAGTTGTTGATGTGAACAGATCTGGCGCAACTCTGACTTGGGAGCCACCAGAATACGACGGAGGCACTCCGATTACGGGCTATGTTGTTGAATTGCGTGATAGAGCTTCCATCAAATGGGAGCCAGCCATGACCACAGGGCCAGACGATTTATCTGCAACATTGACGGATGTGGTGGAAAACAAAGAATACTTTTTCAGAATCAGGGCTCAGAACCAGGTTGGAGTTGGCAAGCCTAGTGCTTCTACCCATGCGGTGAAGATTATGGATCCAATCAGTGAGTAAGAGGGTGGCGGTACAGCATTTGGACACATTTTTTGCTCAGTAACTGCCAATAACAATATTTGTTTGATGAAGATGAACAAAGACGAGATATGAGCTGAATTAGGAAAGATCAGAATGTCTGAATGAAAGTTCATTTTGTGTGTGGGGGGGTGTTAATTCACAAGAATCCATTGCTCCTCCTCTGTTGTGAAGTTCAGCAGTCTCAGAAACCGAGGACAGCAGTGGTGGCACCTAGCACCCCAAGAAGCACCAATGCTTCTTGGGGTGCTAGGTGGGATGATGAATAGATACAAGATTTTTGATCCACCTCTTGAGAGACTCTATTCTTAGCAAGAACATTACCTTTTGTTTCTTTAAAGAATGGTCCATGTCATAAAGTACCTTCACTTGTAACAGTTTTCAAGGAGAGTCATTTGCCTTGAACTGACGCCTAATTCCACCCCCCCCCCAACATTGGGGGACCAGTTGCCTAATAGGTCTTTAGATTCTGGGAAATATTGTGTCCTTCCTGAAGTGAGCAATAAATAAATCAAGGGAACGGTTGTGTTTTACAGAAAAGCCAAGTCCTCCTATTAATCTTGATCATTCTGACCAAACGAAGACATCTGTGAAACTTACATGGGAACCTCCTCTGAAAGATGGAGGCAGTCCAGTTTTGGGCTATATCATCGAGAGACGTGAGGAGGGAACAGACAACTGGGTCCGCTGTAACCCAAAGCTTGTGCCTAGTCTTAACTACAAGGTAAGGCTTTCATTTCTGAGCTAAAATATTTTTATAGCAATGTGTTTTTTTCAAAAGGGTTGCTGACCATTTAATGTTGATTACAATTGGCACTGTCTTTATAGGTCACTGGACTGACACCGCTAGCCAAGTATTATTACAGAGTATCTGCAGAAAATGCTGCTGGAGTATCAGACCCGGCTGAAGCGATTGGACCACTGACTGCGGATGATACTCATGGTAAATAGATTTCATTGAACAAACTTAATCAAATTGTTTGAAATACTAGTCCTGATTATTAAAAACAGTGGCGTAAATCTAGTTCATAGTGCCAACTATGATCCATTGAACCCTTTGGTTACCTTTGGTAAGTCAATACTAATGAAAGTCCTATAGATTCAGTGGACCTGCCCTCGCTGGGAGTAAGGATGTAATGAATACTTGCAATTTTTTTCATCCTCAATGCTTCGCCAAAAAATTACCATACAGCCTGTTGAAAAGAATAAGCCAGATTTTTCACTCTTGTATGAGAGTTTGTTCAAATGATACTTTTCATCAAGAGCAGCGTTAGGGAAAAAACACACACACACACACAAAGCTGTTGTTTTGTGTACTCAAATATTATATTTTGTGAAAAAAAATATGTAAACATTTCTTTGAGTCCTGTAGAAAATACATGATTTTCTCTGGGAAATATGAGGTTTTTGCAGAAAAAAAAATACATCCTTGAGTTTTCCACAAAAGCATGCTAAAATCAAAGAATGTATAAAAACTCTCAGAATCGTGTCTGGCATAGAGAAATATTCAAACATTTTTCATATTACATACATTCCTGTTTGGGATTAGCATTATAACATTGGAGTTCAGTCCAATGCTATATTGTATTGCCCTCCTAAGTCAGGTTGATGCCACAACCAATTCATAATTCCTGCTTTCAAAAGTTGTCATGTTAAAATATTCTTACTACAAAGCAGCTATATTAAAATGAATGAAGCATTAACATTCCAAGGAATTGTTCTGCTATACATTCACAACTTTAATTCTGCTTAAAATGGAATAAGCTTCTTACCAGCTTTCTACATTGCCAGCTTCATCAAATTGTACAAACATGGCATTATAATCTGTTCTCAACAAGAAAAACATTTTCTGGAGGCATCTGCAGTAAAGCAAGTAAAAATATTACATTGAGGTCAACTGAGAAATCTAAGATTGGTGTAAATTTTGAATTTAGGAGCTGCAGGGGAGCTGAAGAATTTCTATGTATCTTTCCTGGGTCTTTGCATCTCTAGAACAGCTATAGTTTTGTTGCTGTTTTGGAACAAATAACACTTGAAAAATTAATCGGCATAATATGTCCTTGTGTTTCAGTTGGACCTACAATGGACTTAAGTGGATTTAAAGATGGACTTGAAGTTATCGTCCCAGAACCACTAAAAATACGTGTTCCTATCACTGGTTATCCAGTACCAACTGCCACGTGGTCAGTGGGTGACAAAGTATTAGAACAAGGTGGTCGGGTGAAAATTGAGACTTCAATTGCCTTTGCACAGCTTATTATTACTCCCAGTGAACGACCAGATAAAGGCATCTATACCTTGAAATTAGAAAATCCTGTGTCCTCTGTATCGGGAGAAATTGATGTCAACGTCATTGGTGAGCGATCCAATATATTGTTATGAATGTTAATGAGTTTTGAGTTGTGTACATGACTGTAAAAGTTTGTGTTTAGCAAATTTCCTTTCATTACCAATATTAAGCAACAACATTCTGAAGTTCTATAACAGAAGGCACCTCACTTTTGCATTGTTTAAACATAAATTATTTCCCAATAAAAAGATTACAGAAAGCAGGCAGATGTAACTAAATATTTTATTGAATGCATCAAAATAGGTAGAATATAAATCATTGCCTTTCAACAAATGTATATGTGCTTATTAACTCGTGCTCTAAACAGGGGTCCCCAACCCCCAGTCTGTGGCCCTGTACCGGGCCATAGCCTTGGCAGGATTGGGCCATGGAGACAAATCTCCCATTTCCCTGCACGCATGCCCCCCCACGCACATACATACGCATGTACGCCCCCCCCACATATGTGCATGAACGCATGGATGCCCCACCCATGGACGCACAGATGCACACACACTACACCCAGGTATGCATGGACACACACCCGGCCCCTCCATATGCATGCATAGACGCCCCACCCACCCATGCACGGATGCCCTGCCCCCACATGCACCGATGCACACACACCCTACCCACGTATGCACAGATGTTGTCCCCCCCGGCCCACCTGCTGAACTGGTCCACGTTCAAAAATGGTTGGGGAGCACTGCTCTAGAAAATGATTACTGGGTTACAATAAGATACATATTATGTTTTTTTAGCTCGCCCAAGTGCACCAAGAGAATTAAAGGTTGGCGACATAACTAGGAACTCAGTACAGCTAACATGGGAGCCACCTGAAAACGATGGAGGAAGCCCACTGACTGGCTACGTTGTTGAGAAACGGGAAGTCAGCCGCAAAACCTGGATCAAAGTACGTTATTTTAAAATGCAATGTGTGGTTGGGTTTGTGTTTCCAATCTGCCATGTTGGACGGCACGCCAAATGTTTTGCGTTAAAAAACAGCAAGAACAACTCCCTGGATCCTCTTTGATTTTCAGGTTATCGACAATGTCCTTGACCAAGAGTTCATCGTACCTGATCTTGCCCAAGGGAAAGAATATTTGTTCAGGGTTTGTGCTTGCAACAAATGTGGAGCAGGGGAACCAGCATATATTGATGAACCTGTCAACATGTCAGCACCTGCAAGTAAGCTATGGTCACTACTTATTATTTCACATGGGTTTCTATGGAGTAAGGCAGGTTTGGTGTCAGGGGTTGACATGTCTACTGGGAAAGTGTAAGGCATAGATCCTGAAGCAGGAAGAACTTTGCCCAACAAGTCTTTAAAGTAAGCATTAAGTAAGAAAATCAGGGTGCCACCTTGAGTACCCTTTGATTCAGGGAGGAGACTGTGGGATTGAAACCAGTGAGAGAAGGGTGGTCTAAAGGGATGAAAGAACAGGGAAACCCAGGCTAGCATAAGTTCCTGAAGGTTCTTCTTGCTTTAAACTCCTTTTCAGCTGTGCCTGATCCACCAGAGAATGTTAAATGGAGGGACCCAACATCCAAATCCATTTTCCTGACATGGGAACCCCCCAAATATGATGGCGGCTCACGTATCAAAGGTTATATTGTTGAAAAATGCCAGCGTGGCACTGACAAATGGGAGCCTTGCGGTGACCCAATCATTGAGACCAAGTAAGTGTTCCTAGTAGGAAGAAAGGGTTTTTTCCCCTACTAAATTAAATCCTTAAATTTAACAATGTTATAAACACCGAAATTATTTTTCGGCTTAACAGAATGGAAGTAACGAAACTTAAGGAAGGAGAATGGTATGCATACCGTGTGAAGGCTCTGAACAGGATGGGAGCGAGTAAACCGAGCAAGCCAACGGACGACATTCAGGCAGTGGACGCAATGGGTAAGAATTTGTTTCAGTCACTTCAAGATTTAGCCTCTTCTCTAGAAAATATTAATGGAAGTACATCTGTTGCACACTTGTCAAGAGGCAGTGTGGTGTAATGGATAGAGTGACTGACCAGGGCTCAGAAGACCTGGGTTCAAATCTCTGCTTGGCCCTGGAAACTCACGGGTGGGCAGCACTGATAAAGCCAGTCCTGAAATGTCTTACATAGATGAAAACTCAATTAAGGGTAAATCGGATGCAACTTCATGGCAAATAACACCTCTGTCATTCAAATATGTCGTATGACCAGATGAGCAGGATATAAATCAAATAAATAAATAAATAAATAAACAAATAAATAAATAAATAAATAAATAAATAAATAAATGTATAAAGTGGGCATTATATATATGACAAATATTGATTTATTTATATTTCTGTCATTTGCATACAGCCCTATTAGTGCACAGCACTATTCTGGGTAGTGTACAGTACATATAAAAACAATGTAACACAAGACAAAACAAAACATGAAAACTCAACAACAACAAACCAGGAATTAGCCCCAAAGGGTGCAGAATACATAGCAGCAGTACAGGTGGTACAGTTCAAGAGAGGCTGCCTCTGAAGGACTCTTGAACAAGATGCGTCTTCAACAGCCTCTTAGAATTCAGGAGGGAGGGAGCCGGGTGGAGCTCCAACGGGGGGGGGGTGATTCCAAAGAGATAGACCCACTGCAGAGAAGGCCTGGCCTCTTGCTCAAGATTTGCCAACCTCCTTTTGGCATAGCTACCTGAAGGAGCATAGCCTGAGGGGATCTGGTGGCACAGGAGGATAAGCTTGGCTAGAGATGCTCCTAAAAGTAACGTGGTCCCAAACCATGAAGGGCTTTCTAAGCAAGCCTCAAAACCTTGAACATAATCTGGGGACACAATGGGTAATCAGTGTAGGCGAGCCAGGACCGGGGATATGTGTTCAAATCTACTCACATATGCCACCTGCCTAGCAGCTGCATTCTGAACCCACTGCAGTCTTCAGGTCAGCCTCCAGAGAAGCCAGACACACATACAGAGCATTCCAGGAGTCACTCCTGTTAAATATTAACACTTTCTTCATCATCTGTAAAACCAGAGGCCCCAGAGATTTTCCTAGACGTGAAACTACTGGCTGGAATCACGGTCAAAGCCGGAACGAAAATTGAGCTGCCAGCAAGAGTCACTGGAAAGCCTGAGCCTCGGATTACCTGGACGAAAGCTGACCATGTCCTGAGACCTGATAAAAGAATATCCATTGAGACCAAGCCTAACCAGTCCATAGTCACAATAACAGACAGCAAGAGAGACGACAGTGGCACCTATATTATTGAAGCTGTAAATACCAGTGGCCGGGCAACTGCAGTTGTTGAAGTTAATGTTCTAGGTGAGTTTTGTGTTCTATGAATCACTCTTTGTGTTTTTTCTACTTAAAGACTGAAACAGAAGACGTTCAAACTCTTCTTTTGCCTCCACAGATAAGCCTGGTCCACCAGCTGCGTTTGATGTGTCTGACATTACAAATGTGTCTTGTTTATTGACCTGGAATCCTCCGCGAGATGACGGCGGCTCCAGAATCACAAACTATGTCCTAGAACAACGAGCTGCAGACAGCGAAATATGGCACAAGCTGTCATCCACCATCAAAGAGACAAACTTCAAAGTGACAAACCTAACGCCTCATAAAGAATACATCTTCAGAGTTAGTGCAGAAAACATGTATGGAGTTGGAGAACCAGTCCAGTCTGAGCCTATGATCGCTAAGTATCCCTTTGGTGAGTCAACTTACTTGATAGGAAGGGATATTTGTCCAGATACAACTGCCATTAGGAAGTTACTGAAAATCCCCTCTGTGTAGCAACCACTCAAAAAAAAAAGGGGGATTTTGTAACTACCATCAAAGCAGCACTTTCTGTCATTTTATCTTCACACTGTTGCCAGTGGCACGGAGGGAAGCTTTTAGGTGAGGTCAATGTACACAATGAGCTGGTAAACGTAAATAGCTTGCCCAGTGAAAGAGCAGCTAGACAGATTCTGTCTTCAGTAGCTTCCATATGGCAGTGGTTTCAACAGGCTACTATAGATGATTTCTCATGCGTTGCAAATAATATGAATAATCATTGTGGTTTTTACCTTTTTTTGTTGTTCAGATACGCCAGGCCCTCCAACACAAGTTCAACCAGTTGAGATCACTAAAGATTCTGTAACATTAACGTGGGCTGAACCAGATGACGATGGGGGCAGCCCTATCACTGGTTACTGGGTTGAGCGGTTAGACCCTAGCCAAGACAAATGGGTCCGATGCCATAAAATACCCGTTAAGGATACAACATTCAAGTAAGACCATAATATCTTCCTATAATAAGATAGATATAAAGGCTGAAAAGAAAAATATGTATCATTATTATAATTTTATTTAAAAAGTTCACTTTCTTGCATTTTTGGCTCAGTATCAAATATCAGAAAAAAATAATTTGTGCCCTGTAATTGCTCCAAATAATTGACTTGCTGCCTATGCTTCAGGTCTACATTAGTTAGTGGAAGTATCCATTCTGAAGCTGTGTTCAGAACCGTCCAGCAGTGCCATATAGGAACCAGGGCAACAGTGTGTCCCATTGCATGAGTGATCAGTAGCATCAGTTGCTATTCTTCCATCAATAGGAGGGCTAAGTTCTCTAAGGGTGGTTCTTTGTCATTGCAATACTTTGTATGATCCATGCTAGTCTCCCAAAGGAAAAGTAGCACAGTGCGCAATCAGATGGCAAAACAGCTTGTAATTTGGACAGCTTGTGGCATGATCTGGTGCGAGCTATTTCCTGGCAATCACACAACGTAAGGACAGTTATGCTCCACCTTAACCCCAATCCACACCCAAGCTGGACCTCTTTGGTTTAGCAGCACTGCGGCTCCTTTTAGGGGCCAAGCTGGAGCAATTCCTAGATGGGCAGAATGATCATTTTAAGGGAGACTGGTCTTGGCATAACAACCCTTCCGGGTGTGATTACAGGCATGATCCATTATCACCTTCTGATCATGCCCACAGATCTTCTGCCTTTTGTGGTTCCTGAGAATTTGAATTGCTAACATACTGAAATCATATTATACCTATGGGAATGATATTGGCTAAGACATATGTGTTATGCACCTGTGTTGACAAAGAAGTTTAATTTTCATATGGACACTGTTTAACGCAGCTGCATTCTCATCTTTACTTTAGGGTGAAAGGTCTTATGAACCATAAGAAGTACAAGTTCCGTGTCTTGGCAGAGAATCTTGCTGGACCAGGAAAACCAAGCAAAGCAACAGAGCCAATCTTAGTGAAGGATCCTATTGGTATGGAGTTTTTTTTGTCTTGCATTAACTATATAACTTAATCCAAAGTGTTACTTTGGGCTTTCAGATCTAATTCTTTTAAATTTATGTCCAGATCCACCATGGCCTCCTGGAAAACCAACGGTGAAAGATGTTGGCAAGACCTCGTGTTTCCTGCAGTGGACAAAGCCGGAACATGATGGTGGGGCCAAAATTGAGTCGTACGTCATTGAGTTGTTGAAGACTGGGACAGATGAGTGGGTGAGAGTGGCTGATGGCATTCCCACCCCAGAACACTTCCTCAAGGGGCTCATGGAGAAACAAGAGTACTCATTCCGTGTCAGAGCTGTGAACAAAGCTGGAGAAAGTGAGCCTAGTGAACCCAGCGATCCCGTCTTGTGCAAGGAGAGACTGAGTGAGTAGCTCTTTCTTGGAAACGTGCCGTATGTTCAGAGTGCAATGGAAGCGTGAAAACATCTTCCCTCCTTCACTTTTCCCTTTGAGCCACTTTTTATCTTCTTCTTCTTTATGGAGCTCCTCCTGACTCTTTCCAAAGATCTACGTAACACAGGAGGTGCCCTTTCAAGCATAACTCTTTTTGTTCCATACTTCTGCAGATCCCCCTTCACCGCCTCGATGGCTTGAGGTCATTAATATTACTAAGAACACAGCGGACCTTAAATGGACGGTACCAGAACGCGATGGGGGCTCTCCCATTACAAATTACATTGTTGAAAAGAGAGATGTGCGACGGAAAGGCTGGCAGACTGTCGACACCACCGTGAAGGACACAAAATACACCGTGACTCCCTTAACGGAAGGCTCCCTGTATGTGTTCCGTGTGGCTGCCGAGAATGCAGTGGGACAGAGTGACTACTGTGAAATTGAGGATTCTGTACTTGCTAAAGATACCTTCAGTGAGTCTTCAGTGCATGTGGTTTAAATAGTTCCAACTAACTGGGTCATTGTGCTATGCTTTTTGGATTTCCTAACATTAATCTGATTTATTTTAGCTACTCCTGGAGCCCCATATGCACTGACACCGGTTGAAGTGACAAAGAGACATGTGGACTTGAAATGGCAACCGCCAAAGAATGATGGTGGCAGACCCATTCTGCGGTAAGTATTTGTTGAAATGGATCGTAAAGTTGGGGGTGAGGGGCAATGTATTGATAGAAAGGAATTAACTATATCTAACGCTCCCAAATGAAGAGCTTTCTGTTCTAGAAACTAGGAGGAAAATCAAGTCAAGTATGGAGAACTTAAGTAATCCATGAATTGATAACGAACAGGTTACTAGTATGGTATGATTTTTAATAGGCACATATTCTAATGCATAGTAAAGACTGGGGCATGTATCCTACATTGACAGTATTCTAATTTGATTGTCTATATTCACCCAGAGGAGAATAGTATTTCTAAACTGAACTGGAAAACTACAGAAAAGGGATTTCGTTGCTAAAGGGTTATGAAATGCAGAGACTGAATCCAGAAGAGGATACTTTAGATAAGGTGAAACTAGGCTTGGAAAGAATGACATTGGCTTGCTGGGAAGAAGGAAGTTCATCAGAGTACTGTAATGTCAAAAAAAGAGGACTGTCTCTACTTCAAATACCAACTTGTACAGCTAGCTATTCTGTAAGCACAGCTCTCTCAGAACACTGCAAGAAGGCTGACTGGAATCAGCCGGCAGGGAATTTTGTATGTAAAGCAGTGAAAACAGAAGGAAAGATATGAAAGTGGACTAGATCCATTAAATGTCTGCTGAGTATATTGTAGGCATTGATTATTGCATTCGTCATGTTTTATACCTAAAATGGTTGTTTTCCTTTAAAACAAGTAGTCTCTCATTGATTTCATTGTGCGTGATTTCACATTATCTTCTAACGTCCTTCGCACAGCTATGTCATTGAAAAGAAAGAGAAGCTTGGCACACGCTGGGTGAAGGCTGGCAAGACGGCCGGCCCTGACTGTAACTTCAGAGTAACCGACGTCATTGAAGGCACTGAAGTGCAGTTCCAGGTTCGTGCTGAAAATGAAGCTGGCTGCGGTCATCCTAGCGAACCCACGGATATCCTGCCAATTGAAGACCCAACAAGTGAGTTACAATGAAAATTTTGGCAGGGAAATATGGGTGATGCTTACAGCTTGGAAAAGTTACTTTTATAGGCCACAGCTCCCAGAATCCCCTAGCCTGAATTGCTAGTGCTGTGCTGGCTGCGGCATTCTGGGAGTTGTAGTCCAGATGAATCTTTTCACGATCTGGCCATGGCAAACAATCTTGTAACATTCTTTTTTCTGTCCTGGCAGGTCCTCCTTCACCTCCTCTGGATTTGCATGTGACAGATGCAAGCAGGAAACACATTTCAATTGCCTGGAAACCACCCGAGAAAAATGGTGGAAGTCCTATAATTGGGTACAATATTGAACTGTGCGAAGCAGGAACTGAGAAATGGATGAGAATAAATTCCCGGCCGATCAAAGACTTGAAATATAAAGCAGAAGAAGGCATTGTGCCTGACAAGGAGTATGTTCTTCGGGTCAGAGCCGTCAACGCTATAGGAGCCAGCGAGCCATCAGACATATCAGAAAATGTTGTCGCCAAAGATCCAGATTGTAAATATACTTCTTTCCAAAGCTATCATAAAACAGATGATCTTTGCAAAATCTTGTTGGCACACTCACTGAAATAATCTGGGATACTTCTGTTTTTGTTTTTTTTTTAAATCAGGCAATCCAACTGTTGATATCAAGACGAAAGACCTTGTTGTCGTTGAAGGGGAAAAGTTAAGCATCCCTGTTCCGTTTAGAGCTGTCCCATCTCCAACCATTGCCTGGCATAAAAATGGGAAAGAGCTTAAAGCAGGCGAGCGAACAACCATAAAAAGTGACTACAGCTCTGCTTTGGTGGAAGTAACGAACGTAGTCCATGCTGATGCTGGCGTTTACACAATTACCTTGGAGAACAGGCTAGGTTCCACAACTGGCACGGTCAATGTCAAAGTAATAGGTAATTAAATTTTTTTTATTAATAGTCATGCTAATTAGCCTTATAATGATGAATACTGAGGCAAGAGGCTCTGTTTCTGACTTTTTAGCAGATGAAGACCGTTCTTTTGGTTTTGGGCAGAAAGCACAATAAACAAACCACTTATATGATTGGCCTAAGGAACTGCCATTTTTATACATGTGGACATAGACGTAATAGGCTTGTTTAAGTACAGTTTCCAAGCCCACTGATATTTATATAATTCACGCTGAAATGTATGCATATTGTTCCTTGAACAGGTCTGCCTGGGCAATGCCAAAATATTAAGGCAAGTGAAGTGACTAAAAATTCATGCAAAGTGACTTGGGAGCCACCAGAGTTTGATGGCAATACTCCCATATTGCATTACGTTCTGGAACGAAGGGAAGCTGGTCGGAGAACATACATACCAGTCATGTCTGGTGAGAACAAACTGGCATGGCAAGTAAAAGATCTTATACCGAATGGCGAATACTACTTCCGTGTTAAAGCTGTCAATAAAATTGGAGGAGGTGAATATCTTGAACTAAGAAATCCGGTCATTGCAGAGGATCCAAAGCGTAAGTTTTTCTGTGGTTGGATAAGCACATCAATAGCCTGAAATTTAAAATTGTTTCCCCATGCCTTCTGTCCGTTGGCATGCCTTTTACCTGCATGCCATTTATTTATCTCTATTTTCATTACACAGAACGCCCAGATCCGCCTGTTGATCTTGAGGTTCATAATCCAACAGCAAAGTCAGTAACCCTCACATGGAAGCCACCCTTGTATGATGGAGGAACCAAAATTTTGGGCTACGTGCTGGAAAAACTACCTAAGGGAGGAGAAAAGTGGGAACGGTGCAATGACTTTTTGGTTCCTCTTTTGACTTACACCATAAAAGATCTCGAAGAAGGCCAACAATACCAGTTCCGTGTCCGTGCAGAGAATGCTGCAGGCGTCAGTGAACCTTCTAATATCACACCTATGACAAAAGCAATGGATCCCATTGGTATGTCCTGTACACCTCCTCCATTTTTTTTCTTCATTTCCCAAGTGTGGACATTATGTTCGAGGCCAACGATGGCGAACCTATGGCACGCATGCCACAGCTGGCACACAGAGCCCTCTCTGTGGGCACGTGAGCCATAAGTCACCAGATCACTACTCCCTCCCCCCCCCCGCAGCCCAACCTGAGGAGGTGGCTACAGCCATTGTGCTGGCACCCTGACGGGTGGTGGGCCAGGATCCGGAGCAACTGGTGGGTGATCCGGAGTGGGGTTTTGAGGAACCTCCGTACCCGGGATTCCTCCTCCTGCCACCTCTTCTGCTTCCGCCACTGCCGCCCGCTGGGTTGGGTTTTTTTGTTGTTTTGTTTTTTCAGTTTGGGCACTAGGGCCCCAAAAGGTTCACCATCATTGCTCTAGGCTCCATTTCTATCAGATGGAACTAAAGTTATATGTTTACCATTACAGAGGCTCCAAAGGTCTTCCTTGCTGCTAGTCTTCGGGATGGTCTTGAGGTGAGGCAAGGTTCTGAGATTCAACTTGAAGCACACATTTCAGGATCGCCTTACCCAGCTATAGCTTGGATCTGGAACGATGACGTTATTAAACCGACAGAAATTAAAAAGAGAGTTACCAAGATTACTAGGAGGAAGAAAGGAGAAGTTGAAGAAGACGAACCTTTCTACTTATCTCTGCCTGAGCGATTGAACATCGACAATAGCAAACGAGGAACATCATTGCTGGCTGTTCGGGACTCAATCAGAAAAGATCACGGGACCTATACTATCCGGGTTGAGAATGATCATGGGGTTGCAAAAGCTACATGCGAAGTTAATGTGTTAGGTATGTCTTTATATGTGATTTGTTTTATATGTATTTTTTTCCAGAACCGAGGGATATGTGCAAAGTGATGCTCATCATGTTTCTCTTAAAAACAGATCTCCCCGGACCACCAGTCAACTTTGTCTTTGAAGATGTTCGGAAAAACTCCATTACTTGCAAGTGGGAGCCTCCTCTTGATGATGGTGGAAGCGATATATTGAACTATACCTTGGAAAAGAAAGACAACACGAAAGCTGAGATTGGCTGGGTGACTGTCACTTCAACGCTTAGGCACCTCAAATATAACGTTGTGAAACTGATTGAGGGAAAAGAATACATCTTCCGGGTGAAAGCTGAGAACAGAGTTGGGGCAGGGCCTCCATGTGTTTCAAAACCCGTTGTAGCTAAAGATCCATTTGGTGAGTCTCCTATTGTATGCATACACCATTTTCTTCAAAGGCTTGGCATAAAAATAATAATAATATTAATAGCCTTATACTCATATTGCAGTTTCTTATTCTTATTCCTATTTTAGCATAATTCAATAACATAATCCAGAATAAAAAGACTGTGGAGATATATGGCTTGATTACATTTTCTGGTACCTAGATATGTAGAGCAAGGGTACTGTAGTGGACAGAGTGTTGGATCTGGGGCTGAGAAGGCTTGGGATTCAAATCTCTGATTATCTATGGAAACACACTTAGGAGTCCAGCTAGCAAAACCATCCTTCAAATTGCTCATATACCTTGAAAACCCTTCTACAGTTGCCATAACTTGGAATTGACTAGACAGCACAGAATGGAACATGTCTAGATACAAAATGCCTAAATCAGCCCAAATTTGGTAGCTTTAGAATGTACCACATCAGGCCTGTATGTCCAGTTCTGTTATTTTTTAAACAGCCTGCAACAAGCAGAATGGGAGATAGCACACACACACACGTAGGAAATAGAAATTAAATGGAATGTTTTGAGAGGCACACATTTTTCTTTCTCTGACAAATCCCACCTCCATGTCACTTCCAAGCACACAGATCTGAACAGTTTGTGTGTTTTAAAGGGAAATATTTACATATCAGGTCCAGCAAAGTCAGTTTAATTCCACTTGAATATGCTTTTAGAGGGCCAAACTACATTTCAGTAACAGAGGAGGGGATCCAAGTCAGAAGGGCTGCTGGAACAAGCTATTTTCCCAATCTAGTTCATACTTCGTTCCACAGTAAAAATATGAGAGAGGAGGAAATCAGAGATATTTCAGATATAATCTCTAATGATGCTTGTGACCTTTGCATCTATCAGCTGAAGTGGTTTTACAATCCAGCAGGAGACACTAAAACCTGCACATCTCTTTTTTTGTAGGTCCCCCTGATGCACCCGATAAGCCTCTCGTAGAAGAACCATCCAGCAGCAGCATGCTGGTTAAATGGAATGAACCTAAAGACAATGGCAGCCCTATTTTGGGCTACTGGGTCGAGAAACGTGAAATAAATGGAACTCACTGGGCTCGAGTGAACAGAGAGCTTGTGAACGCCCTGGAGATGAGAGTGGAAGGGCTGCTAGAAGGACTGACCTATGTTTTCAGAGTTTGTGCTGAAAACGCAGCTGGCCCTGGCAAATTCAGTCCTCCGTCAGATCCCAAAATTGCACAAGATCCAATAAGTAAGTTTGTGAGTATGTGGTTTAACCCCTAGGGTTGAGGAGGGAGGTTTGAAATGTCTATTAACACTGGTTTTTATTTGTCCCTTCTGTAGTGCCGCCTGGTCCACCTGTCCCCAGAATAGTTGACACAAGCTCCACAGCTATCGACCTCGAATGGGATGCTCCACTTTACAACGGAGGAGGAGACATCACAGGCTACTTTATTTACAAGCAGTTTATGGGCTCCAATGAGTGGTCGCGTTGCAATGATAAAGCCATTAAGGTTCGAAGCTATATCGTGAAAGGAATCAGGGAAGGGGCTGATTACAAAATCCGTGTTACTGCGGTCAATATTGCTGGAGAAGGGCCTCCTGGAGAAACAGAGCCTATAACAGTTGCAGAGCCCCAAGGTACTGTGATGACTTCATTTGAAATGGAACCTAGCATGAAATCGCTCGTACGGTTATCGGCCAATTGATTTGCCCTCTTTTTCTCCATGCAGAGCCTCCCACGGTTGAGCTGGATGTTTCTGTCAGAGCAGGTGTTCAGATATTGGCAGGCCAAACCCTTAGACTTCCTGCAGTTGTTACTGGACGCCCTATACCTACAGTTGTGTGGACGTTAGAGGATGGGGAAATCGATAAGGAGCGGGTGGAGATTGAAAACGTTGGCACTTCATCTGTGTTGACTATCAAGAATGCACTGAGGAAAGATCATGGAAGATACATGATTACTGCAACGAATGACAGTGGTTCTAAATTTGCTGCCACCAGGGTAGAAATCTTTGGTAAGAAATACTATGTACAGTTATATTATATAAGTTACTTTTTAGGTACAGCAAGTAATGCCTGAATTCTTTAGGTGTAATGAACAACACAGTTAAAAATTACTAAGAGCATGCAAAAGCATTTTAGAGGTATTTTGCCTGCAATATTTCACATTTTGTGCTATTCTCTTATTAATCCTGAGTGTCAAAGAAAGTATTCTTTGGTTATGTTTATTGGGTTCTTGATTTCTGAGATGCGTTATCAGAATTGGCCACTAGAGGGAACCAGAAAGTATTTCCCTATATTTTTGTGGCCAGTTAGTAAAACAGTTCTTTTTGAAATGTAACATTTTGAACTCTGCATAAATTACATCTCATGTCTTCTTTTCCAGATGTTCCTGGACCAGTTACTGATCTACATCCTGTAGTGGTGAATAGGAAGATGTGTCTTCTTAACTGGGATGATCCCAAAGATGATGGAGGAAGTGACCTCACTGGTTTCATTGTAGAAAGGAAAGATGCCAAAATGCATACTTGGAGATTAGCTGTAGACACAGAGAGATCTAAATGTGATATTACTGGTCTCGTTGAAGGGCAGGAATATAAATTCCGTGTATCCGCCAAGAACAAGTTTGGCTGCGGTCCACCTGTTGAACTGGGACCAATCCTTGCTGTTGACCCCAAAGGTAAATTAGTCTTGCTAGAAACCATGAATCTCTCTCTCTGTACAGAGCTTTTTTTTTCTTTTAATTTCAAATTTAAAACTACTATGAAATATTTCTTCAGATCGTATCAAAAACCATTCCAAAAGGCAAAACTAACTAACTAACTAACTAGGGATAGTTTTTCTTATAGCTTAATCTGATGTGTGTCCAGTTTTGGTGATAAAGAAGGGAAATATCTTGCACAATAAATTAGTTTTTTTCCTTGTGGCCTGGGAGACAAGAAAATGTTTTCTGTAATTCAGATAGCCACATTATCTTGTAATGGGGGTGAGAAATAGAGGGAATGCAAAGTAAAATAGTATATAAAGTATTTATATAAAATATTATACAAAATATATAATGAGAAATTAAGGGAGTATAAAGCCAGATAAATAAAATCGTAACTGAAGTATTATGCCTTCATCACCAGTCAAACTATTGTGTGATCATAAAGTTGTCATTAAAAGCCAAATTTTCCAGTGGGCATCTATAGGAACTAAACTGAATCCTCTAACTTTCTTGACCCAACAGGTCCCCCAACTGCACCAGAAAGGTTCATGTACACAGAGAGAACAAAATCCTCTGTTACACTAGACTGGAAGCCTCCTCGGAATGACGGTGGCAGCCCCATCATTGGCTACATCGTCGACAAGAGAAGACACGACTCAAACGAGTATGAAAGAGTCAATAAGAGACTGTGTCCAACTACGTCTCTCGTTGTCGATAATCTTGCTGAACTGCATATGTATGAATTCCGAGTCAAGGCCGTCAATGAGATTGGGGAAAGTGAACCATCCCTGCCTCTAAATGTAGTTGTACAAGATGATGAAGGTGAGTCTCTTTCAGAGACTGACGGGCAAACTCGGGAATGGGAGAGAAATGTGTGCCCCTAGGTTCCTCTGCAGACCATCTGGAGTCTGAAAACAGACATTTAAAAAAGAAGAAAAGTATTCAAGTTATGTAAACAAGTAGACGAATGTTATGTTGGGGGTGTGAAGAAGGCTTAGGGAATCTTAAAAGTGCATATAGTGAAAGCCACTCTTCCTAAGGTCTCCAGGAGTAGAAACATCATAATTTTTGCTTTGATATAGGGAATCTTCTAAGGGGATCAAAAATGCCCTTGGGAGTCCATGAGCTGCACCTCACCCACCCCTGCTGTAGGAGAAAAACATGCAGTGTACATATAGATGTGAAAACTAGGGTTGGTTGACTGGTTTTACCTCAGTTGACTGTATATTAGGCAGCAACACCCTTATCTTCTTTCTCATCTTGTTTTTCAGAACCTCCCACAGTGACATTACATCTGGCGGTGAGGGGAGACACTATCAAAGTCATGGCAGGGCAGCCGGTCAACATGCCCGCCGATGTGACAGGTCTTCCAATGCCAAAGATTGAATGGTCCAAAGATGAGGTTGTTATTGACAAATCAACAGATGCCCGTAAGATCACCAAAAAGGAAGTATCAAGGACGGAAGCAAAAACCGAACTCAGCATGCCAGCAGTAACAAGGGCAGACAAAGGCACTTATACAGTTACAGCTTCCAATCGACTTGGCACGGCATATCGCAACGTTCATGTGGAAGTCTTCGGTAAATATGCCACTAGCCTGCTTAAAAGGTTCTTTTTCAAATAATAAGCATCATCATCATCCCTCAAGTCTGCCCTAACATAATCCTAATATTGGTTTTGTTTAGATCGTCCGTCTCCTCCAAGGAACCTCACCGTATCGGATATTAAAGCCGAATCTTGCTGTTTGACTTGGGACGCCCCCCTTGATAATGGGGGCAGTGAGATCACTCATTATATCATTGACAAACGTGATGCCAGCAAAAAGAAGAGCGAATGGGAAGAAGTATCCAGCACTGTGGTGGACAGACGATACGGGGTAAACCAATAGCATCCTGATTTCACACATAAAATTTATAATGTATGGTCTTTAGGGGAAATGGTTGTGTATAAAGTTAGAGAGAGTAGCGTTAATGCCACTCATCCTCTCTGTTTCTTACACAATGATTTCCCTTTTCTTTAAGGTCAAGGCATATAAACTCTCTGTTTGCCATTGTTTTATATGGGGGAAAGTTAAATAGGCACCCCTATCTTATTCACTATCCTTTCTCAACCTCATGGCTCTGAGATGTTTGGACTATAATCTCTCCCATTCCTGTCGAGTCCCTATACTGGCTGGAGCATAAGGGAGTTGTAGTCAGAATCTGAAGATCTCTACATTCCCTTTTTGCCTCTGGAATAAAATCTAACAGTGGACTCAGACGATCAGAATTGTTACAGAATTCTGTATGTCTATGGCTACTGTGCTGTCTAGATAGCTCAGTGGTTTAGGTACAGTGGTACCTCGCTAGACAACGACCCCGCTGTATGACGAAACTGCATAACGATGACTTTTTGCTATTTCTATATCAATTTGCAAAACAGTCATTCCTATGGGGGAATTCCACTTGACGATTTGGTCTGTGCTTTGCGGACCGTTTATTCGCAAGACGACAATTTTTCCCGATGATCATTGGCTTCCTAAAATAGCTGCCCTGTGTTTTCCGGACCCATGCTTCGCAGGGCAGCCATTTTAACAGCTGATCAGCGCTCACAAAATGGCTTCCCTATGGGCGATCTTTGCTAGACGACGAGGTATTTTCCCCATTGGAACGCATTAAATGGGTTTCAAGGCTTTTTGAATGATGACGATTTCGCTTAACAGCAATTTTCCCGGAACGTCGTCATTCAGGATACCACTGTATCTGGTTGTGGAGCCAGAGGCTGGGAATTCAATTCCCCATTGTGCCTCTTGGGGAGAAGAGCCAGCCTGAGTGTCCTTGGGCAAGCTGCACAGTCCCAGAGCACCCCCAGAATAAGAGAATAGCAAACCACTTCTGAGTACTTTCTACCTAGAAAAACCCGAAAAGGGTCACATAAGTCAAAATTGACCTGATGGCATATGGTGATGATTACGACTACCATAGATATTAGGATGTAAGTGATATGAGGAATTTGCTAGGATGCACTAGAACTGTACCAAGAATTACATTTTATATAACAACACTTCTATTTAATATGGTGAACTTTTTGTTTGCTCTTGTACACAACTGATATCTTTATGCATATTCAGTGTTTTTTTTTTAAACAAATGCACAGAAATACACTGAAACAGTATGAGAAATCCACTTCTTTGACCCTTCTGGGCATGTTAAAAATATAAATTGCACTGAGTGCTCTGTGTCACTTTGCCCTGAGTAAGTTGTGCTAAATGTCTTGGAAACAACTCTTGCCTTGCAAATTGATTTATTTAAAAAAAAGAATATTTCATCTTGTTTTATTTTTCAGGTCTATAAACTTACAACAGATGGTCAATACCAATTTAGAATTAGAGCGGTCAACAGATTTGGAACAAGCGATGAATGCCTTTCAGAGAAAGTGGTTATCAAGGATCCTTATGGTCTTCCTGGACCCCCTGGGAAACCGAAGGTTATAGACCACACTAGATCATCAATGCTGGTAACATGGAAACCACCTCTAGACAATGGTGGAGCCCCAATTACTGGCTATTGGCTAGAGAAGAAAGAAGAAGGAGGTGTCTATTGGTCTCGCGTCAACAGAGCTCCCGTTACAAAACCAGCAGTGAAAGGGTTGGAATTCAATGTATTGCGTTTGATTGAAGGTGTAAAATACCAGTTCAGAGCGATGGCTATAAATATTGCTGGAATTGGTCCTCCCAGTGAACCATCTGATCTTTACGAAGCTGCAGACCCAGTCTGTACGTATAAAGTTCATGAAAACCATTCAGTATTAAATGGTCTCCTAATTTGCCAGTTCTAGAACGTAAATTGTCTATGATTTCAGCACTTAATGCTCAATCCATGTGATCTATAATATATAGCATTTTTTCTGAATTCTGTCTGTATTAGAAAAAATATAAAGTAAATTCATATTTTTTAAACTCTATTTTCATATCATTCAAATGAGGCTGTGCAATAGCTTTTTTTTGCATGTGTTAAGATTCCATGTAGAGTTTTATAGCAGGACAAGCAGGCATAGTACTAATTTGGAATGTTTTGTGTTTGGTCAATAGTTCCTCCTGGTGCACCATCATGCCCAGATGTCAAAGACAGGACCAAGTCAACAATCTCTCTTGCCTGGAAACCTCCACAAAAAGATGGTGGCAGTCCTATTAAAGGATATATCGTTGAAATGCAAGAAGAAGGGAGTTCAGATTGGAAGAACGTGAATGAACCAGACAAGCTGTTCCCTACCTGTGAATGTGTTGTGCCCAACCTGAAAGAGCTCAGGAAGTATAGATTCAGAGTAAAAGCTGTGAATGCTGCAGGAGAATCTGAACCAAGCCTTGCAACTTCTGAAATAGAATGCAAGGATATACTAGGTAAGAGTTCTGGGAAGTAATTTTTCCTACTCAAGAAGAGTACCTCTCAAACCTTTTACTTATGGGCTCTTCTGAGGTATTTGAAATTGATGGAAGCCCACGAATCAGAAAATGCCAGTGATAAAAGTGAAGAAGATGGAGGTGGAATTTGACATTAAGAGCTAGCAATAATGGGCTAGCAATAATAACAACAACAACAACAACAACAACAATGGCGGCGGCGGCGGCGACGACGACGATGATGATGGGTAGCAGCACCCCCATAGCTCCAGATGAATCTGTTGATATTTAATCCTGCTTTGTAAATAGCTGTATTCATTCATTCATTCATTCATTCATTCATTCATTCATTCATTCATTCATTCATTCATTCATTCATTTAGTGACATTGATCTCCCTGTGGCAGTGATTTCAGAGTTATGCTTCTTAAAAGTGAAGTACAGATATACAGATATTGATTCTGGGGTGGGGTGGGGTTTTCAATAATTCAGCCTTTCCAGGTCAGGCAGAATTTGCATACATTTGAAAAATGCTGTCCTAGAATATAAATAAAAATACAAAAGCGGTAAGAGACTAGATGTGTGAACTGAAATGCTGGAGTTGCTGTTCAGCAAGTTAGAATTATAAAATACAGTACAGCATAATCAATTTACTGAGGAACGTTATTGGTACAAGGAGTTAGAACATTTTTGTCATCTCACATGAATCAGTCTAGTAACACAGGTACTATATTGGATAAGCAGATGGAAATTCTACAAAGATCCGAAAAGGAACTATTGATTGTTTTGTATTTGATCCCTCAGTAAAATGCTAGTGTTATGAAATTAAAGCTGAGAAATACACTTTTTAAAAGTAATTAATTATTACAACATACAATTTAGTGGCAGCTACATGAATCTTTGTTGTATTGTTTATATCTTGCAGAGGAGCCAGAAGTATATATTGATGTTGGAGCCCAAGACTTCCTCTCTTGCCGAACTGGCACTACAATCAAAATTCCAGCAGTTATTAAGGGACGTCCAATTCCTAAAACATCCTGGGAATTTGAAGGAGAAGCAAAGAAAGTATTAAAGGTCAGTAACAAAAAGAACAAGACTGTTTCAAGCCTGTAATTAAATTTATTGAAACAACTTCTTCTTTTTTTTAATTTGGACAAATTTTACCACTCTTCTAAAGAGTCCTACCCTTCCAAGTTATAGAGGGAGAAGGGATTAGGTTTTAATTATACTTCAATAAATAAATTATATAGTTGGCTGGATAGCTCTGTGAGTTAGTTGATTTGTTGCTTTTATCCACTCTACCACGTCATACTTTCTCTAATCAATCCTTAAGTGAAGGGTGGGGGGTTGTTTTGCTTTTTAGGTTTAGTTTAGCTATGCAAGTTCTTGCCATACCCCAAGGAACTAGAATTACTTTTAAGCTTGTTTTTTTCGATCCAAAGATTTATGAGAGCTATTTTAGGGCTATGGGTTAGATTATGTCCAGGGCTCTCTTGGGTCACATCTGATTGATTGATTGATTGATTGATTGATTGATTGATTGATTGATTGATTGATTGATTGATTGATTGATTGAATCTGCTCTTAAAAGACATCTCCAAGAAGGCATATTCTTTTTAAGGATTTTGGATAATCTATAATGTCAGTGATATATCATTTTGAAAAATTGATCCTTTAACATTTGAACTAATCAGAACAGGAGGGACAACAGGGACAACAGGCAGTCTCATTCCAACCACTTGATTTCAAGATTAAGTTGTCATAAATCTTTCCCCATTTCCTCCTATAATTGGGATATATGACCTCATGTACTTAAATTCAGAGACTGGAGTAATCAATTTGTCTGAATTTTGGACTTTTAATTTGGTATTATCTCAAACACGTTCATATTTATTTACTAGTTATTAAACTTCTCATACTCACTGTTTTCACTGTTTTTCTCTGTTTAAAGGATGTGCATACTATACCTGAAGATGCCACGGTAAGAAATAGTTTGTGCTTTCGTTCACTTATTTTCACAATGCTGACATCTGAAAGTTAATTTTCCAGTCATTTTAGATTTTCTGAATAAACAGCTTTGCTTTATTTTATGCAGGTGGATTCAACTGATACCACTTCAGTAATTACTATCCCAGAATGCAACAGAGGCCATTCAGGAAAATACAGTATTACAGCTAAGAACAAAGCAGGGCAGAAAACTGTAAACGTCAGAGTGAATGTCCTGGGTAAACAGAATAAATTCTACTTTTGCACCCGTTCATCAATACTGTGATTGAAAGGCAGTTGTGTAATAATTCTTCCATTGTATTTCACACAGATGTACCAGGGCCACCAAAAGACTTAAAAGTCAGTGATATAACAAGATGCAGCTGTAAACTTTCCTGGAAAATGCCGGACAATGATGGTGGAGACAGAATCAGAAACTATATTATTGAGAAAAGAACAGTTGAAGGCAAGGCCTGGACCAAAGTGAATCCAAACTGTGCCGGCACGTCCTTAATCATCCCTGATCTAATTGCCGGGCAGCAGTATTTCTTCCGTGTACGGGCAGAAAATCGCTTTGGCATTGGACCCCCAGCAGATACAATTCAGAGGACCACCGCAAGGGATCCAATCCGTGAGTTAAACTGAGGGTGGAACGATGGCTTTCATCAAAGATGTTATAAAATGTGAAGTAAGTGCTTACACGCCTCTCTTTGTTTCTAAAGATCCTCCTGATCCACCTATCAAACTCAAGATTGGCCTTATAACTAAAAACACAGTAAACCTGTCATGGAAGCCTCCCAAGAATGACGGCGGTGCTCCTGTGACGCATTACAATATTGAATGCCTCCGCTGGGATCGTACAGGCGAAGGAAAGGAAGCCTGGAGACAGTGCAACAGGCGTGATGTGGAAGAAACCATGTTCACTGTTGAAGACCTCAAAGAAGGCGATGAGTATGAATTCAGAGTGAAAGCCGTAAATGAAGCTGGTCCAAGCAGACCATCAGCTACAGTGGGGCCTGTCGTTGTCAAAGATCAGACGTGTAAGTGCTGTAAAAGATGAGTTTGTTTTACTTCAAAAGGCAGTTCAAGCGTTTTGACTTCCCTGCACTTTGTATTGGCAATATCATCTTTGCTTGTTTTTGCTTACAGGCCCTCCAGCGATCACACTCCGAGAGTTTATGGAAGTAGAAGAAGGAACAGACATTAACATTGTAGCCAAAATAAAGGGTGTGCCTTTCCCTACCTTAACCTGGGTCAGAGCCCCTGTAAAGAAACCTGATGACAAGTTGCCAGTGATCTATGACCAGCATGTCAACAAGATTGTGGGCGAAGACTCTTGCACCTTACTGATACAGCAGTCCCGCAGAAAGGATACCGGCCTGTACACTATAACAGCTGTCAATAAATTTGGAACTGATTCAAAGGAGATGAGATTGAATGTTCTTGGTAAGCTGTTGCAACCTGATTCTCTACCCACTCCATGAGGGTGAAGTTGGGCATCAAATAACCATTTGTAAAATCTGTCTTTCAGGTCGGCCGGGACCACCAGAAGGACCCATTAAATTTGAGGCTATTTCAGCTGATCACATGACAATATCTTGGCTTCCTCCCAAAGATGATGGTGGCTCCAAGATAACTAACTATGTCATTGAGAAACGGGAAGCCAACAGAAGGACCTGGGTCCCTGTCACCAATGAGCCTAAGGAATGCATCTATACAATACCGAAACTGCTGGAAGGCCATGAATACGTCTTCCGCATCATGGCACAGAATAAATATGGCATTGGGGAACCTCTCGACAGTGAACCTGAAACTGCAAGAAATCTTTTCAGTATGTATATACTTGCCATCAGCATAACCTCGTCTTGCATTTACTGGGGGATTCTAGCAAACCACATCATAAAGAATAACATTATTTTATTGCACAGCAGCAGGTTAAGTTTTAAAATTTTATCTGAAGTTATGTAGGACTCATATACTATGTCTATAACAGTTTTTAAACTTCTCATAAATAAAACCTCTGTGATTAATTCTTTTCTCTATGTCATGCTAAAATACTTTTTTTAAAAAAAAAGATTGTAGATAATTTAATTGCATCTATTCTGTGTACCGTGTTGGATGACGTTTAATGTTCCTTTCTGGACATTATTGGTGTCAGTCTTCATAATGAACGAAGAAATACTAAACTGATTGCAGTTAAATCCTGTGCCCTGCTATATATAATCAAGTGTAGTGCCCAGTGTTGATCAGGCCTTAGTCCAGCATTGGACATGAGCCATACTTCACATTGGCACTGCTATACCAACTCATGAGAAATGCTGGCATCTAGTGCAGAAGTAAAATGGGTTTCTCAAGATGGAGAGCTTCAGCTACGGTGCTTGGTACAGGATGCTGAGAACTAATGAAAGAACTCGTATTTACAGCACAATATAGCAAGAGAGGAGAGGGACTATAGAGAGAAAGGAGGCAAAGATGGACAGTATTGCTCTACATGCCTCCCAATGAATGTCATTGTAGCACCTGTGAGCTGCATCCTCCACAGCAAAATATAGGTTTTAGGTTGCATGTTCAGGTTGTAACAAAACATGGGAAAGACTGGTCTAAGAGAACTATAACAACACAGAGTACCATTCATAAGCGTGCATTAGTACAACACGGTTTTCAGTGCCTTGGTCTCAAGTCTCTGTATCATTTTTCCTTAGCCGTCCCTGGAATTTGTGACAAGCCAACAGTTAGCAGCATCACACATGACTCGATGACAGTCAACTGGGAGGAACCAGAATATGACGGAGGCTCCCCTGTGACAGGCTATTGGCTAGAGCGTAAAGAAACTACTGGAAAAAGGTGGACAAGAGTTAACCGAGATCCTATCAAGCCTATGACACTGGGAGTTTCTTACAAAGTAACAGGCCTTATTGAAGGTTCAGATTATCAGTTCCGTGTGTACGCTATTAATGCAGCAGGCGTTGGCCCACCAAGCCTGCCATCTGATCCAGCAACTGCAAGAGACCCAATTGGTAAATAGCTTCATTTTAAATGTTTCTGTGTGTGTCTGTGTGAATAAATGCAAATGAAGGCATACTTCCAAATGGCAAAATAGGAATGTATTATAAATAACTATTCTGATAACAACATGGTATGATCATATTTTTCAGCTCCACCTGGTCCTCCTATTCCAAAAGTAACTGACTGGACAAAATCCTCAGTTGACCTTGAGTGGGCTCCGCCGTTAAAAGATGGCGGTTCTAGAATCACTGGCTACCTAGTTGAATATAAAGAGGAAGGAAAAGAAGAATGGGAAAAGGTAGGTAAAGTGGTGCTACCAGAACTTTTCTCAGACATTGTGTGGGAGTTAAGGAAGGGATGATAGACATCAAGCTGAACGAGACCACTTTTTTAAAGGTTCACAAGAGAAAGCATCCTCCTGATTGGCTGGGGATGACAGAGTGACACAGGGGAGCTGCATTGTGCCACATCAGGGTTCCTTTGCTCCCCCTGAAACCTTTAGCTGCAAACAGGGTCTGGGGTAAGACCCTGGTCTTAATCATCTCATTGTCCAGAATAGGACAGTAATCAAGAAATTGTTATGATTAAGTTCTGTTGAACTTAACGTTTTCTAGAGTAATATTTCACAATACAATTCAAAACAACAACACTGACGCAAGCCAGTATCCTACTGATATTGACATAGCATTCGTGTACCTTGCCAAAGCTAATTGTAACGAATTGATGAGATGCTGAGGCATGTCTCAGTCATATGCCTGGCCACACAGCCAAATATACAACTGAGATATATCATGACATCTCATCAATTTGGAGCAATTAACCACAGCATGTTATGCAAATCTTACATGAACACCAATTACATTCTGACCTCTTTAGTATACCACACATAAAAGTACATTTCCCCAGGCAGTACATCAGATGTAAAATTTCTTCCCCCCCCCCCTTGGAAGTATGAGTGTAGAAGTACTATAGCTATATTGCCTGTACCATTGAATTGAATTTAGAAGAGTAAAAAAACACCTCTCTGTGTTGCTATGTGGCAGGTTTCTGACGTCACAGACATGGTTCATCTAGCTGCCATCACTCATTATATTGTCTAACCACCCTACACTGCCAGAAAATGTAGCAAACGTTGACAAATTTAATAACTTTAAAAGGGGTCTGGGCATATTCATGGAGGTCAAGTGCTAGACAGGATGGCGATACGTTACCTTCAGTGTTAGAGGCAAGATTACATTCTATACCATGTGGACTTTGTGAAATGGAGGGTGCAGTTGCATTCATGCCCTGCTTCATGGCTTCCCAGAGGCAACTCACTGGCTGCCACATGACCTTTGTAGGCCTTTGGTTTGATCTAGCGTGGTTACAGACTGTCTTTCTGTGTAAGGAAATATTGATGCCCAACATTAAAGACTGTGTTTCCTCTGGGTGCCCATTTTTAGGACATAGTTTTCTTTAAACAGTTTCTGCTATTGGTTGACTCAAAATTATTTTTCCTTTTCAGGCAAAGGATAAAGAAATAAGAGGAACCAAGTTTGTTGTCGCAGGATTAAAAGAAGGAGGTTTCTATAGATTTAGAGTCAGGGCAATTAATGCTGCTGGTATTGGAGAACCTGGAGATGTTACGGAAGTCATTGAAATAAAAGACAGAATAGGTAACAATTATTATAAAAGATCTTGTCTTTCTCTGCTTCTTTTTTCTTTTTCTTTCTTTTTTTTGGGGGTTGGGTTTGTTGTTGGTGGGGGGGGGTTGTTATGTTGGTAAAGGAATGAAAACCTACATACGAGATTTATTGCTTGTTTCCACAGTTGCTCCTGACCTTAGTTTGGATGCTCATGTGAAAGACAGAATTGTTGTTCATGCCGGCGGGGTGATCCGCATTATAGCATATGTCTCAGGAAAGCCGCCTCCTACCATTACCTGGACGAAGGACGAACGAGCTCTCCCAGGAGAGGCTAACATTGAGGAAACGGCTATTAGTTCCTCTATGGTCATCAAGAATTGCAAGAGAAGCCATCAAGGCATCTACACCCTGCTTGCTAAAAATGCAGGTGGAGAAAGAAAGAAGGCTGTTATCGTTGATGTGCTAGGTAAGCAGGAAAGGCTGGAAAAAGCATGTTGTGCTATTGTTTAAATCCCATGCAGGAGACAGTAAAAGTTCATCTTGAATATATCTTAATCTTCCTTTCACAGACGTACCAGGTCCCGTTGGCATTCCATTCCTGACTGAAAACTTGACCTCGGACTCTTGCAAACTTACCTGGTTCTCTCCTGAAGACGACGGTGGCTCAGCTATTACTAACTATATCATTGAGAAGCGTGAAGCGGACCACAGGGCTTGGACACCAGTATCGTACACAGTCACCAGACAGAACGCTACCGTTCAGGGACTGATTGAAGGCAAAGCATACTTCTTCCGAATCGCAGCCGAGAATATCATTGGCATGGGTCCATTTGTGGAGACGACAAAAGAACTTCTCATCCGAGACCCTATAAGTACGTTTTTTTTTCTGTTATGTTATCCATAATAATAAGCACAAGTAAAACTTACCCAGCTAATTAGTCCTGTTTCGCAGAACGGACGCATAGGATATACTTGACACTTTGCATATGTTTGCTTCCAGCTGTACCAGAGAGGCCGGAAGATCTTGAAGTGAAAGCGGTAACAAAGGATTCGGTCTCACTGACTTGGAACCCACCGAAGTATAATGGTGGCTCTGATATAACAATGTATGTTTTGGAAAGCCGTCTCATTGGAAAAGAGAAGTTTTCTAGAGTTACAAAAGAGAAAATGCTGGACAGGAAATACACAGTGGAAGGACTGAAAGAAGGTGACACCTATGAGTACCGTGTGAGTGCCTGTAATATTGTGGGACAAGGCAAACCATCATTTTGCACAAAACCCATCACATGCAAAGATGAAATTGGTATGTTTCCTTCTTTTAAAAAAGCAATCAAAGTGAATTCCTCCTGCAGTTTTCAAATAAAGATCAATGATTATTTTTCTGTTTTCTTTGACAATTTTTCTAGCTCCTCCACAACTTGAACTTGACATCAGAGATAAGCTCACGGTCCGTGTAGGAGAAGCTTTCAGTCTCACTGGCCGTTATTCAGGCAAACCAGCACCAAAGGTTACTTGGTACAAAGATGACATTACAGTGAAAGAAGACAAACGGACCAAAATCCAAACGACTCCAGCAACTCTTTGCTTAGGGATATTAAAATCTACCCGGGAAGATTCCGGCAAATACTCCGTTGTTGTAGAAAACAGCTCAGGGTCAAGAAAAGGCTTCTGTCAAGTGACTGTAGTTGGTACGTGCTGTTGCTTTTATCTCTCTTTGTACAGTGGTGCCTCGCATAGCGAGGTTAATCCGTTCCGGATTAACCTTCGCTATAGCGAAACATGGCTAAACGGAATTTTAAAAGCCATAGAAACGCATTGAACTTTGTTCAATGCATTCCTATGGCTTTAAAACTCACCGTTAAGCGATCTTCCTCCATAGCGTCGCCATTTTCGTGCCCTCGGTAAGCAAGGGCAGGGCGCGAAAATGCAGCGCGGACCTTCCGGCGGCCATTTTGGAACCGCCGATCAGCTGTTCTCCCCCGCTTCGTTATGCGATATTCGCTAAGTGAATCGCTTAGCGAATATCGCAAAGTGAAAAAACACCATAGGGGCCATCGCTGAGCGAATGCTCCAGCGATGGCCCAGAGCCCCTCGTTAAGTGATTTAATCGCTCAGCGGGGCGCTTGTTAAGCGAGGCACCACTGTATATGAATTACAAAAAATAAGGATAGGCTGATGTGTCACAAAGTGAGTTATACTGACCAAAATCCTACAAGGCCGCATACTGTCTTTTTAACATTCACCACCAAGATTTATGCTGATTATGTTATACTATCATTAAAACATAGATCCTGCAATTGGCTCACAAGTTCTTATACTAATTTCCTAACTTATGGCAATTCACAGCCAAGATTTACACCATCAGTGTTGCAACGCTTGACGTAATGTGCAGTCCACTGAACTTTGGTATGAGCAAATGTTCAGTTTCTTTATGAACAATCCTTGGTTTTCCCTAATTATTCCCATATTTTAGGATGCACTTCATGAATGTGTTCTTATTCTGAACAACACCCTAACGAACTAGGAACATACATTCATGTTTAAATTGAGAGATGTAATCAAAGGATGTCTTGACCCTGTCCTTCCAGCTCTTGGTCATCCAAAGCTTTGGGAGAAAACAATCTGTGAGCTCACAGAGTCAAAGCAGAAAGTGTTCCCACTCAAGGAGGCTGCGTTTTCCTCTACTTCCCTTTCCACGGTGTAGTCTCTGGAACACTTGCCACCCCATTCTGGAATGTCTTCCCAGCAACCAGATGCTGCTTGAAGCAGGAAGTGATTCAGAGGGAAAGAGAGAGCAGGAAAACCTGGTTGTGCTAGTAGAGTTCGCTTCACAGATCTCTGCACCCAGCCCAGTGGATTTTGTACTATTTACCTCAGCCATTTTATTTTGGTGCAGTACAACTGACCACTATTGCCTGCAGAACTGCAAAGGCAATGTAGATATTAGAAAAGTGACCCAATCAAATGCTATAACAATAACATTACAGCCAACAAGTTACACAAGCAGTACAGTGAATTTGCTCTAGACCAAGCTTTCTCAAACATTTACTATCTGAGGCATGCTTGAGGCTTATCTATGAAAAGGCTTACTTTTGAAGTATATATAAAAGGATAAACAAAACTTACTCACACATATAACTTATTGTTATAAATAGCATGTGGTATACTTGCAAAAAACACAATACAGCTGATTTATATTTGTGAAAAACCAATAGCTTGTGAAAGAAAACAAAGGGATACAGTTCATTTATAAATGTAAACCATGACCATTTCATTCATTCATTCGTTCGTTCGTACGTACGTACGTACGTACGTACATACATACATACATACATACATACATACATACATACATGTATGTTGTTCATGCCGGCGGGGTGATCAGTATTATCAGTGCTGGTGCTTGCTCAGTATCACAGATTTTTAGTTCTGTATTACTTTCTACATTTTCTATGGCAATTATGCGGTATTATATGAGATAAAGTTACAAATATTTGTGTTGTGTTTTAAACAGACCGTCCCACACCTCCAGTCGGCCCAGTTATTTTTGATGAAGTGCATAAGGATCATTTTGTTATCACCTGGAAGCCTCCTTTGGATGATGGCGGCAGCCCAATTACTAATTACATTATTGAGAAGAGAGATGCCAACCGGGACATCTGGATGCCAGTCACATCAGCCTGTGTCAAAACAACATGCAAAGTCCCTAAGTTGCTTGAAGGAAGAGACTATGTTGTCCGAATTTATGCTGAAAATTTGTATGGCATGAGCGATCCCCTGGAATCTGATGAAATGAAGGCCAAGGATCGTTTCAGTATGTTGCTCAGTCACCCATTCGCTTTCATTATGTGCCATAATGTTATTTCTCTTGGGCTTGCATGGTCCTACCTTACATATAACGGATTTAAAACTTTAAAATGTTTCTTCAGGTGTCCCTGATGCACCAGATCAACCCATCATCAAGAACGTGACCAAAAATTCTGCCTTGGTTACCTGGAACAGGCCACGTGATGGAGGAAAACCAATAACTAATTATATACTTGAAAGGAAGGAAACCATGTCTAACCGATGGACAAGAGTCACCAGAGATCCTATTTACCCAGACACTCAGTTCAGGGTGACAGATCTCCTTGAAGGCTGCGAATATGAATTCAGAGTTTCAGCAGAAAATGAAATCGGTGTTGGTGAACCTAGCCCGCCGTCGAAGCCATTCTTTGCTAAAGACCCAATTGGTATATGATAAAACCTCTTATCTTGTGTCTCTTTCTTATTAATATTGTTCTAGAGCAATTGTTATCTTCTTCCATTTTTTTCAACCCATTTAACATTTTCTTTGACAGTTAAACCAAGCCCACCAATTAATCCTGAAGCAGTGGATAAAACTAAGAATTCGGTCGTTTTGTCCTGGCAACCGCCACGCCATGATGGAGGAGGGAAGATTATAGGCTATTTAATCGAATACCAAAAGGTTGGAGATGAAGAGTGGAAAAAAGCTAACCATACAGCTGATGCTTGCCCCGAGACAAAATATGAGGTTATTGGCCTCACCGAAGGTGCCAAGTATAAATTCAGAGTCATGGCGGTGAATGCAGCAGGAGAATCAGAGCCGGCTTACGTTCGTGATCCCGTGGAAGTCAAGGACAGACTTGGTAAGCAGGACACGATGCTTAATGAAATGTCAAAGGTCGAAAAGGGGCATGTTTTCTGAAAATGAAATCTCCTTTTTCAGAGGCTCCTGAACTAATCCTGGATGCTAACATGGCTCGGGAACAACATGTTAAAGCTGGAGATACGCTGAGGCTCAGTGCGGTAATTAAAGGAATCCCATTCCCAAAAGTGTCTTGGAAGAAAGAAGACAAGGAAGTTTCTACAAAGGCAGATATTGAAGTTACAAAAGTTGGCAGTAAGCTAGAAATTCGTAATGCTGCCCATGAAGATGGAGGGATTTATTCCCTCACTGTGGAAAATCCAGCTGGATCAAAGACGGTTTCCGTGAAAGTTCTTGTGTTAGGTAATGGATAACATTAGTTTAACCATTTTATTGGGAAACAATGCACACCACGTGTGTGTGATTAGCCAAATGTATCTGTACAGACCGAAGGAAGACGTATTGTTGTTTAAATATTTCTAAGCTACAATTCTGAAATAAGGTCTCCCATGGCAATTGACAAACTATGAGTATAAAAATAAGTGTCCAATAATAGAATAATACCACTCTATAGTTCAAAAATATAAAATATGAGGAAATATATTTAAAATATAATTTAGTTATCCAAAGCATTTCCAAATTCACAGCAGAACATGACTAAAAGCAGCATAGGCAATAAAACACGCTGATTAAAAAACATTCAAAACAGAAGGGTGTTTCACAGCCATTTAAAATACTCCAACCGAGGGGAACAACTGTGGTGTTTTTTTTTAAAGAATGGAGTTTCATTAGACTGTGATCCCCAATGGACTGTATGCCCGGTATGCCCCAATATAATATTTCTGCTTTATCTTCACCAAAGCTGAACTTATATCTCTTTTTGACCATTGAGGAAATCTATTAAATCAGTCACATTTCTCCAAGTTTGGAAGGATTTTGTCATAGTCTGTAAAAACACTTTTCACATCTGAAAATAATAGACACTGGTGTTATCTGAGAGGTTTTAAGAAATCTTCCAAAGAACAGTGTTCTGTAATTTGGGGAGAAGGTTAGTTTTACAGGGGATTCTCATGTGTGCCAACTTTAACTTCCTGTTGAAAAATGGCTACCATATAGGTCCATCCCTCCAAACTCTTACTTGGGATTCAAGCTACTCTTGTTCTTGCTCAGAATGACATGTTGATAAGGAAGCAGCTGTAACTTGTAAGGAAGAAATTAGATATAATGTCCTTACATTTGCTGTGTGTTTTAGTAAATAACCATTCTTTATCCTTCTTTCTTTTCAGATAAGCCTGGGCCTCCTAGAGACCTGCATGTCAGTGAAGTCCGAAAAGATTCTTGCTACCTGACTTGGAAGGAACCTGAGGACAATGGTGGCTCTGTCATTACCAACTATATCGTGGAAAGGAAAGATGTAGCTGCTCCTCAGTGGCTGCCAATATCTTCCTCCTCCAAGAAGCACAGCTTGCTGGCGAAATACCTCATGGAAGGCACTCAGTATCTCTTCCGTGTTGCTGCTGAGAACCAATACGGAAGAGGTCCTTTTGTGGAAACCCTCAAGCCAATTAAGGCTGTAGATCCACTTCGTAAGCATATTCTACTTTTTTTTTTAAAAAAAAAAGCTTTTTGAACTGTGCTGTAGTATTAATCTCTGTGATATACATAAGCATATAGACTTGTTTCCATATGCTGCTAAGTAATAAATACTAATTCTATTTTAATCTTGATTTGGCAGATCCGCCAGGCCCACCAAAGAACTTGCATCATATAGATGTTGACAAGACAGAAGTCTCTCTTGTTTGGAACTGGCCTGATCGTGATGGTGGTGCTGAAATAACTGGATTCCTGGTGGAGTACCAAGAAGAAGGCGCAAAGGACTGGACTAAATTCAAAACCGTCCCTGTGCCAGAGTGTGTTGTTACTGGCCTACAACAAGGAAAGATCTACAAATTCCGTGTGAAGGCTCAAAATATCGTTGGTCTTAGTCTTCCTGACACAACTATACCAATTGAGTGCCAAGAAAAATTAGGTAACTTCTAGGTTTATGATATTTTGCACAGTTTTAGTATGCAGTACTTTATTTAAGTACTGGAATGTAGGAACAATATGTTTATAACTATATTTTATTTTTAATTTCAGTGCCTCCATCTGTTGACCTGGATGTTAAATTAATAGAGGGCCTTGTTGTTAAAGCCGGAACCACAGTAAGATTCCCTGCAATCATGAGAGGTGTCCCTATTCCCACTGCAAAATGGGTTACGGATAATACTGAAATTAAATCAGAAGGCAATTACAAGATCGATACTGATAATTACTCAACAGTTCTCACTATTAAAAGCTGCACAAGAAAAGACACTGGGGAGTATTTGCTCACAGTATCTAACGCAGCTGGAAGCAAAACCGTACCTGTTCATCTAACAGTTTTGGATGTACCTGGTCCTCCAACCGGTCCAATTGATATTCTAGAAGTAACCCCAGATCACATGGTCATTTCCTGGCGACCTCCTAAAGATGACGGTGGAAGTCCTGTGATTAATTACATCATTGAGAAGAGAGAATCAAATAGGGAAACGTGGGGAGTGGTCAGTTCAGGAATCAATCAAACTAGAATTAAGATTCCACGTCTACACAAGGGCCATGAATACATATTCCGAGTCTGTGCAGAGAATAAAATAGGCATTGGTGCACCTCTTGATTCACAACCAGCAGTTGCTAAAGCTATGTTTGACCCACCATCTCCACCGGGTAAACCAGTAGTACATGATATTTTAGAAAATGCTGCAACGGTAACGTGGTCTATACCTAAATCTGATGGCGGAACCCCAATCATTGGATACATTCTTGAACGCCGTGAAATCTCTGGCAAGTGGGTTCGTGTCAACAAATCGCCAGTGCTTGATCTCAGGTTCAGAACTACAGGACTGTTTGAAGGCAACACATATGAATTCCGTGTTTTTGCGGAAAATAGTGTTGGCATAAGCCAACCGTCTCCGGTTTCTGACCCAATAAAAGCAGCACGTCCTATCAAACCTCCGGGACCACCCATTAATCCAAAACTCAAGGATAAAACCAGAGAAACAGCTGAACTAGTATGGACAAAGCCACTCAAAGATGGTGGTAGCCCTATTCTGGGATATGTTGTAGAGTGCCAGAAGAGCGGAACTACACAATGGAATAGAATCAATAAAGATGAACTTATCAGACAATGTGCCTTTACTGTACCTGGACTCATTGAAGGAAATGAATATAGATTCCGTATAAAAGCTGCTAACATTGTAGGAGAAGGAGAGCCCAGGGAATTGCCAGAAACAGTTCTTGCCAAAGACATCCTTAGCCCTCCAGAACTAGAGCTGGATTTGACCTGCCGTGATGTCATTACTGTCAGAGTAGGCCAGACAATAAAGATTACTGGTAAAGTGAAAGGTAGACCCTATCCTGACATAACATGGTCTAAAGATGGTAAAACACTAACAAAAGATCAACGTGTGGAAATAATTCAGGAATATCCTCATATTGAGCTGCAAGTGAAAAAAGCTGTAAGAGCAGACCACGGCAAATACCTTATTTCAGCTAAGAATAGCAGCGGGCACGCACAAGCATCAGCCGTTGTTAATGTCCTTGACCGGCCTGGCCCTTGCCGAAACCTGAAAGTGAGCTACGTCACGAAAGATTCTTGTATGGTTTCTTGGGACAACCCTGAAGATAACGGTGGCTCTGAAATTACAAATTACATTGTGGAGTGTCGTCATCCGAATCAGAGAGGCTGGTCAATAGTTTCCGCTGATCTTACTAAACGTTTGGTAAAAGCACATCTTATAGAGAACCAGGAGTATTTCTTCCGTGTTTGTGCAGAAAACAAAGTAGGCCCAGGACCCATTGTCGAGACCAAAACTCCCATCCTTGCCATCAATCCGATTGATCGACCAGGAGAACCGGAAAACCTACATATTGCCGAGACAGGAAAGACATTTGTGTATCTAAAATGGAGGAGGCCAGACTATGATGGTGGCAGCCCCAATTTAACCTACCATGTTGAAAGGAAGCTGAAGGATTCAGATGAGTGGGAAAGGGTACACAAAGGCAGCATTAAGGAAACACACTATATGGTTGACAAGTGCGTTGAAAATAAAATTTATCAGTTCAGAGTTCAGACTAAGAATGAAGGCGGTGAGAGTGACTGGGTGAAAACAAGTGAAGTTGTGGTTAAGGAAGAAGTGCAGAAGCCAGTACTTGATCTGAAATTGTCTGGAGTACTGACTGTGAAAGCTGGCGAACCGATCAGAATTGAAGCAGGACTCAGAGGCAAGCCACAACCAGAAGTATCTTGGGCAAAGGATAATGCAGATCTATCCAAATCTCCAAGGGTCAAAATAGAAACCACGTCAAACTTCTCCAAGATCCTTCTGACAAAAGCGAGGCGGACTGATGGTGGTAAATACGTTATTACTGCTACTAATCCTGCCGGCAGCTTTGTAGCTTATGCTACTGTAAATGTTTTGGACAAACCAGGACCTGTAAGAAATTTGAAAGTCTATGATATTTCAATTGACCGGTGTACCGTCAGCTGGGACCCACCTGAGGATGATGGTGGTTGTGAAATCCAGAACTACATTGTGGAGAAGTGTGAAAGTAAACGTATGGTCTGGACCACATATTCTTCCTCAGTGATCATGAACTCTGTACATGTAACACGTCTCATAGAAGGCAATGAATATATATTCAGGATTCGTGCAGAGAATAAAATGGGAACTGGTCCACCAACAGAGACTAAGCCAATTATTGCGAAAACCAAGTATAATAGACCTGGTCCTCCTGATCCTCCAGAAGTTACAAGAGTCAGCAAAGAAGAGATGACTGTGGTTTGGAATCCACCAGAATATGATGGCGGAAAATCAATTACAGGATATATATTAGAAAGGAAAGAGAAACGGTCACTAAAATGGGTTCCTGTTACCAAAACTGCAATCCCTGAGAGACGCAAGAAAGTCCAAAATCTTATTCCAGGACATGAGTATCAGTTCCGTGTCAGGGCAGAAAATGAAATTGGAATTGGTGAACCAAGTCTTCCATCAAGACCAGCAATAGCAAAAGATCCAATAGGTACAGATTTAATCATATTAATAATATTTTGGTTTCAAAAACATTTCTCTGATTCTCTGGAAAATTTACCCCTGTGTTTTTATCTCATCTTACAGAACCCCCTGGTCCTCCAACTAACCTTAAGGTTGTTGATAGCACAAAGACCTCTATTACTCTTGGATGGGGAAAACCCGTCTATGATGGTGGTGCTCCAATTATCGGATATGTGGTGGAAATGAGACCAAAAACTGAAAAAGCAGGTCCTGATGAAGGATGGAAAAGATGCAATGTTGCTGCACAGGTTATTCATACAGAATTTACTGTGACCAGCCTGGATGAGAAAGAATTGTATGAATTCCGTGTTTCAGCCCAAAACCAAGTTGGCATTGGCCGGCCGGCTGATTTGAAGGAAGCTGTTTCTCCCAAAGAAATACTTGGTAATTTTCCTACTAGCCCCTTCAATATAGGTAATATATTTTAAATCTTTTCACTAATGTCAAAGTCTAAACGTTCGATTATTTTTCAGAACCTCCTGAGATTGAATTGGATGCAAGCTTGAGAAAGTTAGTTACAGTCAGGGCAGGATGTCCCATAAGACTTTTTGCCATTGTAAGAGGACGACCAGCACCTAAAGTTACCTGGAGAAAAGTAGGAATTGACAATGTGATCAGAAAAGGACAAGTTGACCTGGTCGACACGATGGCCTTCTGTGTCATTCCTGATTCTACACGGGATGACTCGGGCAAATACTCCTTGACACTTGTTAACCCTGCTGGAGAAAAAGCTGTTTTTGTAAACGTCCGTGTCCTTGGTAAGCAACAAAAATAATGTTATTATTTATTCCGGCTCTGTCATTTATCTGTGTATTATGAGGTACAATGTCTTGCCCTGCTGTATATTTCGAATAGTGGCTTAATACCATATGTATCGATGGCTTTTCAAACAGATACACCTGGACCTGTAGCCGAGTTCAAGGTCTCAGAAGTGACAAAAATGACCTGTCAACTTTCATGGACACCACCTGAAAACGATGGCGGCAGTCCCGTTACCCATTATATCTTGGAAAAACGTGAGGCTGACAGGAAGACCTGGGCGAAACTTGTTGGGGACATAAAGAAAACGAGTTTCAAAGTTATTAATCTTGTGCCTGGTACGGAGTACTTCTTCAGAGTGACGGCTGTCAATGAATATGGTCCTGGTGTTCCCAGAGACACACCAAAGCCGATCCTGGCAACAGATCCACTCAGTAAGTATCTATTATTGTTTGAAATCACCAGAATTGGTTGTTAGCACTCATGCTTAATGGGGACATGTTGTAAATATTGTCGTTGTTGTTTAGTCGTTAAGTCGTGCCTGACTCTTAGTGACCCCATGGACCAGAGCAGAGTTGTAAATATACCTTAACTTAAATACCAAGCAAAAACTGAGTTCAGGAGGCTTAGGGACCCATCCTGACATTTCCTAGTGTAGTAACTTGGACCACTGTCAGAATTATTTCACTAGTGTTGCTTCATTAAGAAGGCTGGGGTGACATTTGCATACATGAAGGAAGGATGTCTCAGAAATGTAGACTACAATCCTGCACTTGCTTAGTTGGGAATAAGTCTTAATAAATGTAATCTGACCGACTTCTGAGTAGAAATGTTCAAAATTACAGCTAGGTAATTGAGAAAGGTCTTGGCTGTTGACTGCATTTGCAGAAAACACAGTCTAGATCGCTTGTCACTGAGCCTTCTTTGCAGCCCTTTATATATACAGTACATCCCACTCTGTTTCTCCCTCTCACCTCGGATGTCGCAAACGGAATATATAAGGTCCATCGTATGTGTTTAAGTATAAGCTGAAATCCTAAAATACATATTTTAAATCAGGACCAGTGTGTGCAGTGGAACACTTTGATAGTTGCAGAATTGAAGAACAAATGGAATCTGTAAATGAGATGTCACCAATCAAATGCTTACAATTAAACACGGAATCGATTTATACATTCAGATGCGAGCCCTCAAGTGATGAGCTATAAGGCTGCCTCACTTGCACATTTATTCAGAACCAATTCTGAACATTGTGGCCATTTCTTCTGAATAGACATTTGTGTCTATTTGCAGTGCACATGATCTGACTGAAGGACATGGTTCTCACCCCTGGGTGAACTGAAATCTGTGACAGTTACTTCCAAATAAATGTGTCAAGGATTCAAAGGCGAGCCTAGATTTGCATTTTGATAAAGTACCTATCAGTTCTTCTGCAGTGTGTATGATACCAGTGAGATGTAGTAGATAGAATGATGGACTAGGACTCAGAAGGACGAGGTTTGAATCCCTGCTCAGCCATGAAAACTCACTGGGGGTGTGGAACCAGTAAAACCACTCCTAAAATATCTCACTTACCTTGAACCAGTCATTATAAGTTGGTTCCAACTGGACAGCACTTAACAACAACAGCTACCACTGTGCATACATCACAGAAGTTGTTTCACTAGAAGCAAAATCCTGTCTTTTCAAATTCAAAGGCTTTCATGCCTTTGCTTACCGCACAAGTGTGATTTGGTAAGAAAATGAGTGGTTCACAAAGAGCAAGCCCACCAGAACAATAGTTCTACAAAATGTAAGAATCGCTGGTCTCCTGTTTTTGTTTATTCAAAATAACATTTGCATTAACACCCTGTTAGCCATAGCCTTCGCTTGAAGCGCATACTCACATTTCACAGGAAAATGCCCTTATCTTGGCAGTGATGTGATGTGCAAGTGTCTGCTTGTTAAACAACAAATATTCTGACCCATCTGCCTGTTTTTATTCTTCAGGTGAACCTGATCCCCCAAGGAAAGTTGAAGTGACCGAAATTACAAAGAACAGTGCTACTTTAGGATGGCTGCCACCCCTGCGGGATGGTGGTTCTAAAATTGATGGGTACATCATTTCATACCAGGAAGAAGGTCAAGCTGCAGATCGCTGGACACAATACTCTATTGTAAGAGATCTTCACATAGTTGTGGCTGGTCTGAAAGAAGGAAAGACATACAAATTCAGAGTGGCTGCAAGAAACGCTGTTGGAGTGAGTTTACCAAGAGAAACTGAAGGCAAATATGAAATCAAAGAACAGCTCAGTAAGTAACTATTTATTAAACTTAACAATGCTGGAATCTACTTCAAATTTTAAATCAACTTGAATTACTCCAGGTTGCGACATCTTATCTCTTTCTGTAGTTTGACTTTCGTCTGGGATTTTGGGTGCTGAATCATAAAAGTTATATAAACTGTCTTCTAACATTTAAGCCAATTTCCTATTTATTGGCATTCAGAGATGCTTAAAAGCAGTAAACCAAATGGTTCACTGTGATTTCTAAATTCACAAATGTCAATTCTGGTCTGAGCAGGCCGCTTCTGAACAGTGCTTTGCTTCTTGTGCAACATTGCACAGATTTTATTTTATCTCATCTCACAAGATGTCTCCCCATTTGAAAAAGAGGAGAACTGTAAAATTCAGCAACTGGTAGATAAATATTATACTCCTTGTGCCTTAGAAATGCCACAAAACGAAAACAGAACCCTTAAATGATGAGGAAGGAACCAAATCATGCTGGAGGGAGCTCATGCTTCAGTCATATTGGGTGGATGGAAGTTATCAATATTTCTTTGAATCTCTCTGAAAGCAGACAAAAACCTGTTTCTCTTCTGGGATACAATATAAATTCTTCTGCATTATGTTTGAACAATGTTTCGATCGTGACCTCTGCCAGGAGCCTGAGATTCTGATTCATGCAATCTGCTTTAATGAAAAACCTAAAGCTGCTTCGAGAGTATAAGTAATTAAAAAAATTAATGACTACGCAGGATAAAATAACTGGAAAAATAGGTTAGGTTATTAATTCTGCCTAATTTAAGTGTTTGTTTTCCACTGTTTGATTTTAATTTCAGTGCCACCTAAGATTCTGATGCCAGAGCAAGTCAGTATAAAAGCTGGACTGAAACTCAGGGTGGAAGCCCATATTTATGGGAAACCAAACCCGACCTGTAAATGGATGAAAGGAGACCACGATGTGCATATATCCAGCCGCCTCGCAGTGCATAAAGGAGACAGCATGTCAGTTCTCATCATTAAAGATGTAACCAGGAAAGACAGCGACTATTACACTCTCCAGGCCGAAAACAGCGCTGGTGTGGCCACTCAGAAAATCAAAGTGGTTGTCATGGGTACACAAAGTTTTCTGTTCTATGCTTAATTTTTTATACACAGACATCTTTACCATGTGGCCAGTTTGCTTTGCCTGACACATGTGCTTTTTAAATATCTTTCTACAGATATCCCTGGCCCACCACAGCCACCATTTGAAATTTCTGACATAGACGCGGATGCCTGCAGTTTGTCCTGGCACATCCCTCTGGAAGATGGCGGCAGCAACATCACCAACTATGTGGTGGAGAAGTGTGACGTCAGTCGTGGTGACTGGATAACGGTGGTAGCTTCCGTCTCCAAGACAAATTGCAGAATTGGAAAATTAACTCCTGGACAAGAATATATGTTCCGTGTGCGGGCTGAAAACCGGTTTGGCATTTCTGAGCCACTCCAATCTGATAAGATGATAGCAAAGTTCCCATTTGGTATGTCTGACTCAAGCCATATTATAGTTATCATGAAGGTAAGCTTTAACACAAGAATGAAGCACTGATTTTTTTTTGTCTCCTCACTTCCTCCCAGATGTTCCTAGTGAACCAAAGAATGCCCGTGTTACCAAGGTGAACAAGGATTGCATCTTTGTGGCCTGGGACAGGCCAGACAGTGATGGAGGCAGTCCAATCACTGGTTATCTCATTGAACGGAAAGAAAGGAACAGTTTGCTGTGGGTGAAGGCCAATGACACCCTTGTGCGATCCACAGAGTATCCCTGTGCAGGCTTAATTGAAGGTCTTGAGTACACATTCAGAATCTATGCTCTGAATAAAGCCGGAGCTAGCAAACCTAGCAAGCCCACAGATTTTGTTACAGCAAGAATACCAGTTGGTAAGCAAAATATTTGGATACAAGCCATGAATGTCTTGCAATTATTCATGTTTATGCTGACCCAGCTCAAGGTCTATAAGAGCACAATCTGATATATAACTGGTCTCAATGGGATTTACTTTTGGGATAGAGGGTTACATCATATACATATATAATATAATGCATAATCCAGCCAACATGAGGCACTTTGTATTCCATTACAGCAGAAGGAAGCATGCCATTAAACCCATTGAAATGCCTGAGACTTAAAACACTCAGTTTTTTTCTGGCTCATGCCTATCCTATAAACTTTTAAATATATATTTATATTTCTATCCTGCCCAACTGGGGACACATCCACTACTCTGGTTGGCAAATAAATTACAATAATGCAAAATACAAACAACCTCAATAAAAACCACAAAAACAGCGAGGAAGAAACATAATATCTAAAAATAAAATAATAAGAATAGAGACTATAACATAATTATAAGTATTGAATACGATAATATTAGGCAGCAAAAACAGGGCAAATTCATAAGCGGGGGGGAGCCTAATCATTCAGTGAGAATACTCTGGAGTAAGGCCATAAAAGGTATGTGAAAAGAACCAGATTTTAACTTGTCTCTTAAAACCAAGGAGGAAAGGAGCTAATTGTACCTCAGGTGGTCCAAAGTTGTGACCAGAGAGAAGGCCCAGTTTTGAATGGCAGATTTTCAGGCCTCCCTCAGGGTCACCACCTGCAGCATCCCAGTATATGAGGTACTGGTGGGATTGGTAGATGTTTTGAGGGAGAGGCACTCAGACAGGGAGCTGGGTCCTAAATTGTTAAGGGTTTTAAATGGGAGTATACGCCCTTTGAATGACCCAGAGGCATACAGGCAGGCAGTGCAGATGTGCCAGGACAGGCAATATATGCTTAAATTGAGATGTTCCAGAAACCAGCCTAGCCACTGTCTTCTGCACTTACTGCAGCTTCCGAACCGCCTTCAAAGGAAGCCCAACATACGTTCTTCCTTCCTTTGGATTTTGTGACATTCATGACGCACAGTATTTGCTCAGCTGTGAAGCTGGCGCTTAACGTGCCTCTCAGATGAGCTGCATCCTCCATTTTGCTTAGCATTTGAAATTATTTGTATTAAATGCTGAAACTGACGGTGGGAAAACCGTGTCATTCGTTTTTAGATCCTCCTGGTAAACCTGAAGTAATTGATGTCACTAAGAGTACTGTGTCCCTAATCTGGACAAGGCCCAAACATGATGGTGGGAGCAAACTGATCGGATACTTTGTCGAAGCCTGTAAGCTGCCTGGAGATAAATGGGTACGATGCAATACTACTCCGCATCAGATACCTCAGGAAGAGTATACTGCAACTGGTCTGGAGGAAGGTGCTCAATACCAGTTTAGAGCGATAGCAAAAACAGCAGTGAACATCAGCTGGCCATCTGAACCTTCTGATCCAATAACCGTTCAGGCCGAAAATGGTAAGGAGTACTATTAATATGAAAGAACAAATGTATCTTTTGTCTTTTAGCACTTCTACAATGTCCAACTTTTTTCCCATTTTCTTTCTCTCCCTCCCCCTTTTCAGTACCACCAAAAATAGAGCTTGGTGTTGGTATGAAATCCTTAATTGTAGTAAAAGCTGGAAGCAATGTTTGCCTTGAGGCTAATGTGTTTGGCAAACCTATGCCAACTATTACGTGGACAAAAGAGAAGGAAGTTCTCAAACCCGCCGAAGGAATCAAGATAACCACAAAGAGAAACTTATCTACTGTGGAACTCTTCAGTGTAAACAGGAAGCAGACCGGAGATTATACCATTACTGCCGAAAATGCAAGTGGTTCCAAGTCAGCAACCGTTAAGCTTAAAGTACTAGGTAGGTTTTAAAGGGCAGTTTAAATTCATGTTATCGAAACTTGGAAGGTAGCCATTGGGAGACTTCACACTCTGCCTGTATCCTCTTTTGCAGACAAACCCGGCCCTCCTGCTTCAGTGAAGATCGCAAACATGTATACGGACCGGGCGATGCTCTCTTGGGAACCCCCTCTTGAAGACGGAGGGTCAGACATTACTAATTACATTGTCGACAAGCGTGAAACAAGCAGGCCCAACTGGGCACAGGTCACGGCCAACGTCCCAATCACGAGCTGTAGCGTCGAGAAACTGATTGAAGGACACGAGTACCAATTCCGCATTTGTGCTGAAAACAAATATGGAGTAGGCGATCCCATCCTGACTGAGCCAGCAGTGGCTAAGAATCCATACGGTAGGCATCTCTTGGTAGACTTCTCCCTTGCTAGCGATCCTTTTATACTTTAACAGCCAGTCTCTCATTTCAATGCATATTATTAATTTTCCCCATTTACAGATGTCCCCGGACCTTGTGATCCACCTGTAATTAGTAACATAACCAAAGATTTCATGACCGTCAGCTGGAAAGCACCAGCTGATGATGGTGGCTCCCCTATAACTGGATATATTGTTGAAAAACGTGAAACAAAGGCTGTTGGCTGGACGAAAGTGAACAGAAAACCAGTCATTGAAAGAACTATCAAGGCCACTGGACTCCAGGAAGGTGCAGAATATGAGTTTAGGGTGACTGCACTGAATAAAGCTGGACCAGGCAAACCTAGCGCACCATCTAAAGGAGCATATGCTCGTGACCCTCAGTGTAAGTTAAATATATGTGTGTGTGTGTGTGTTTCCCTTATATTCCTGTGTGTGTACATGTCCATGTATAGGTATGTGTAGGTGTGTCCAATTGTGTAACTTCCTGTTGCTTTCACTCCCAGATCCTCCTGGTCCTCCAGCATTCCCAAAAGTTGTCGACACGACTCGTAGTTCGATCAGCCTCTCTTGGTCTAAACCAGCATATGATGGTGGAAGTCCCATTATCGGCTACTTGGTCGAAGTAAAGAGAGCTGACACCGACAACTGGGTCAGATGCAATTTGCCGAAGAATTTGCCTGATACCCATTACGTTGTAACAGGACTTACTGAGAACACAGAATATCAGTTCCGTATTTACGCTGTCAATAAGGTTGGCTACAGCGACCCAAGTGACGTGCCAGACAAACACCTTGCCAAAGACATTTTGAGTGAGTATCCTGGGGGGAAAAACTGAGCTACTGGTCTTAGTGCCTGTTGGGGTGGGGATGGGAGGCACTGCACAGTTGAAAGGAAATCAGAGCCTCAGTAGGGAATGTTTTAATGAATGCATGCACTGGATCCAGATTTCAGGGTGTATAACTGGACTGGTGGAAGGAGACTTCCTGTCCCCTTCCATCCATAGCGGCCCCTGCAGGGCCTTGAAAATGCTACACAGAGGATTAGCAGACCTTGGTGAATGGAATGAGCTTTGGTGTAAAAGGAAGAGGAATTTCCCAAAATCAGACAAATGCCCCTTCCATGAACAGAGCACCTCTATTTGTAGAAAGCATATTTTGGATCAGACACCATATGCGCCCAGTTCATAGGCCACTGTCTCTCAGCTGCATAGAACAGCACAGCCACCTGTGCATGTGTCCTCTCTTGTTCCATTTCCAAAGTCTTCTCCAGTTCAGATATTCTGCAGCTGCACTCCCAGTATTCTTATTTTTTCCTCCAGCTGAAAGCATGGGTTCTCTGTTAAGGAAAACAAACAATCTCTGTCTATTGAATTATACTGAAAGGTATCTTCCTCTGAGTTCAAGTTGAGCACACTCATCCTAATAGGAAACTCTCAAACAGTTATGCCACAGGAGGGGAGCCTCTTTAGCCAGGACTCTCCAGGGGCAAGCATAAGGGTGAATTCAGTTCTCAACTCAGAAGTAAGAAAAAAAAGACACTGAAATATTTAGTTAAATTAGCAATTAGGAGTGAAGTTATTTTAAGAGGTGCTTTTCTTTTATATTTCTTCCTTTTTAAAAGAATATTGCATTATAGTTGGATTATATCTTAATGTTTTTCTTTACCTCTTTAAATTCTATTCCATCTTCAAAGACTGTTTGATTGTTTTTAAAAAAAATATTTTCAATGGTCCTTTTAAGCACTTTAGTTTACACATATGTTCTTCAAAATGCAGTTCCACCTGAGGGAGAGCTTGATGCTGAATTGAGAAAAGTCCTAATTTTACGTGCTGGAGTCACAATGAGGATTTATGTGCCAGTGAGAGGCCGCCCACCTCCAAAGATTTCTTGGTCTAAAGTGGATGCCAACATAAGAGATAGACAAGGCCTGGATATCAAATCAACTGATTTTGACACCTTCCTGCGCTGTGAAAATGTAAATAAATACGATGCTGGGAAATATGTGCTGCATCTGGAGAACAGCTGTGGCAAGAAGTCATACACCATTGTAGTCAAAGTACTTGGTAAGTGATTCATTCATTCATTCATTCATTCATTCATTCATTCATTCATTCATTCATTCATTCATTCATTCATTCATTCATTCCAGTATAGTATATACTGGTTAACAATCATGTAAACAGCCCTCCCAACTATACTTCCCTACTATCCCAATGAAAACAGACTAAAATCTGCCAAAATCCCACAAACCAAGAGAACGCATTGATGGCACACAAGGCAAAGCGATGCTCATAATTAATACTGGGGGAGAATGTCTCTAAGTGCTCCTTCAAAGAGAATGGGCTTAAATAACCTCTTGAAGGTTGGGAGGGAGGACGCCTGATGGATCTCTACAGGAAGACTGTTCTAAAGATGTGGGGCCACTACCGAGAAGGGTCAGTTCCTCGTGGAAACTTTCTTCACCTCTCTCGAAGTGATCAGTCTGGATGGTTTGGCTGGCACAGGCTGATACTCTCCAAAGGAGGTGCTCCAACAGATAATAGGTTCCCAACCCATTAAGAGCCTTATATGTTAGTGCCAGCACCTTGAATTTGGCTTGAATAGGCACAGGAAACCAGTACAGGCAAGCCATATATATTATCAGAGTTTTTGCATGTACACATGTACATGTTGTTATAGATGTCATTCCCAAAATATAACAATGGTTCAGAAACCATGAACAAGAACCTGGAGAAGATACAAGAATGACTGGCATTTTATTTTCTCTGTTTTGGTGAGTAACTGAACATGTTATTTTTGTTTTGATGCAGACACTCCTGGACCACCTATTAACCTCATTGTAAAGGAAGCATCCAAAGATTCCGCTTTTATTTCATGGGAACCTCCAATAATTGATGGGGGGAGTCCAGTGAAGAACTATGTGGTTGAGAAGCGTGATGCAGAAAGAAAATCGTGGGCCACGGTGGCCACAGAATGTCCAAAAACCAGTTTCAGGATTTCTAACCTGGAGGAAGGCAAATCTTACTTCTTCCGAGTTTTTGCTGAAAATGAATATGGCATTGGTGACCCCTGTGAAACTCGAGATGCAGTTAAAGCTTCTGGTGAGAAAATCCCCACTCTTGTTTTATTGAGCTATGATTTTGTGATTTTTTCATTTTATGTCCACTTATGTCAATACTTTGTCCACTTTTCCTTCTAGAAACACCTGGGCCGGTCGTCGACCTAAAGGCTCCACATGTCACAAAGTCATCTTGCAGTTTATCATGGAAAAAGCCTATAAGCGATGGTGGAAGCCGCATTAATGCCTACCTTGTAGAGCTTATGGTCGGTGAAAACCAGTGGCAAGAAGTGATGAGGTCGAAGAATCTCCAGTATTCAGCAAGAGACCTGAAGGAAGGGAAGGAATACACTTTCAGAGTGAGAGCACAAAATGAAGCTGGGTACGGGACACCTAGTGAAATTACCGTGGTGGCAAGGGACGATATTGGTGAGTAAATGGCGATATTCGCTCATTCGCTGACCACATGTGTCAGTTTAGTGAAGAACAAAATGGGTAATGGGGGTGCCAGGTTAGCCTGTTGCAATGAAAAAAACAGCAACAATGGCAGAAGACAAGCCCCTCCCCTTTGATGAATACAAGAATTGCATTTTGTGTGTTGCATATGAAAGTATTTTCACACTTTTTGTTCTGCAGTGGCACCTGATCTTGATTTACGAGACCTTCCAGGCTTGGTCTATTTAGCAAGAGAAGGAAGCAGTTTCCGTCTGAAAATCCCCATTAAAGGCAAGCCAGCGCCAGCTGTCACCTGGAAAAAAGGAGAGGATCTGACGCTGACTGAGAGCGGAAGAGTTGCATTTGAAGCTACGGCCATTAACACGACCCTCCTTGTACGTGACTGTCATAAAGATGACGCTGGGAAATACACCATCACCCTGAAGAACGTTGCTGGCAGTAAAGAAGGCACCATTACTATGAAAGTTGTTGGCAGACCTGGAATCCCAACAGGACCGGTGAAGTTTGATGAAGTTACAGCTGACGCGATGACATTAAAATGGGGTCCTCCCAAAGATGATGGCGGCTCTGAAATCACTAACTACATCCTTGAGAAGAGAGACAATGTGAATAATAAATGGGTGACATGTGCGTCTGCTGTCCAGAAAACAACCTTTAGAGTGACAAGACTTCATGAAGGCTCTGAATATACTTTCAGAATCAGTGCAGAAAATAAATATGGAGTAGGGGAGGGTCTTAAATCTGACCCTGTAATTGCCAGACATCCATTTGGTAAGTTCAAATTGGTTGTAAGACATGATGTTTCTTATTGTTGTCATTAATCTTCGATGTCTAATCCTCTTTTATATTACATTTTCTAGATGTACCCGATGCTCCACCACCACCCAAAATTGTTGCAGTTAGGCACGATTCTGTATCTTTGGTATGGCAGGACCCTAAAAAGACAGGTGGTTCACCAATCACAGGTATCCATTTTGAGTGGTCATTTTCTTAAGATTGTGTAGATTTTCTTTCTTAGAATCCCCAAAACAAGTCATGATGTAAAATGTATTAATAAACACACATTTCTAAAAATAAAATGAAAGAAAACATGCATAAACTCAATGTCGTCCCCACCACCACCAGGACCAATGGCGATATTCTATTTCTTTCCTTTTATGGGGCCCCATTCCCTTTCCAGAAATACATTGATTCTTGTAAAGGTATACAACCCTTCCCCTTTGTTAGCACAAAATCAGTAAATTCTCCCCATATATCTCTAAATATATTATTATTTGACAATACTTTTCTTACTTTGATATTACATGTCAATGTATCATTAATAGCTATATTCCATAATTCTTTATGCCATTCATTTAACTGGAGATCGCACTTAACTTTCCAATTCTTTGCTGTTATTAATTTAGCTACTGTTAATAGATTTGTGATCAATTCTTTGATTGTCCAGTTCCATTGTTCACTTTCAAATATTGATAGAAGTGCTATTTTAGGATATATTCCTAAATTAAACTTCAGTATTTCACTTATCTCTTTAAAAACCAGCTTCTAAAACTTCATTATATACAGTGTTCACATTCCCACCACATATAGAAGTAGGTTCCTATTTCCTGCTCACATCTCCAGTATATCTTGGAATATTTTTATCCATATACTGTAGTTCCATCTCACTGGTGTTAAGTATCATCTCCAAACCAATTTTGTAAGCATTTTCTTTTACTTTTACATACGTTTTAAGAGTCTTTTCCCCCGTATAGTCATCCAATTCTCAGTACTTATTTCCTCTCCCAAGTGAACATACTTTCCCCCCTACATAATGTACCATCTACCTTTCAGGTTTAGTAGCAAAGTTCCTTTAAAAAGCTGTAAAGTATAGTAAACTCACCTATCACTATTTAGGATTTCAAAAATTATATGATTGTAAACGTACAATGCTGTAATAATTGCATTTGCCTAAAAGCTTTGTCACAAATATTTTCCTGGAGACAAAGCAAAGATGTTTCTGTGCACTAGAAAAGTTTGTCTCCTTTTGCGTTTAGGTTGTTCTGATGCTACTCGTGGCTAATGGAGGTACACAGCTAGGCAACCTATAAAGCCCTTTGGGCATAAGAATTTCAAGGGTGCCACAATGCAAATACTGGTTTTCAGTAGGTCAATTGTACTTATACAGTTCCATTTTAAAAGTATAATGGCTTCTTGTTTCCTTTTGAAGGTTACCACATTGAATATAAAGAAAGAAACAGTATTTTGTGGAAGCGAGCAAACAAGACTCCGCTAAGGATGAAAGACTTCAGAGTGACAGGATTGACGGAAGGTCTGGAATATGAATTCAGAGTGATGGCAATAAATCTAGCTGGTGTCGGTAAACCAAGTCTTCCATCTGAACCAGTCGTGGCCCTGGATCCAATTGGTGAGTTACGGTACTCTTACAAAAGAGAGAATTTTTCAATGAGTCACAAAACTCTTATCCATTTAAAGGTTGACATTTAGTCCAGTCATGTCCGACTCTAGGGGGCGGTGCTCGTCCCCATCTCCAAGCTGTAGAGCCAGTGTTTGTCCGTAAACAGTTTCCGTGGTCACGTGGCCAGCACAACTAAACACGGAACGCTGTTACCTTCCCACCGTGATGGTCCCTATTTATCTACTCGCATTTACATGCTTTCAAACTGCTAGGTTGGCAGGAGCTGGAACAAGCGACGGGAGCTCACTCCGTCGCATGGATTCAATCTTATGACTGCTGGTCTTCTGACCTTGCAGCACAGAGGCTTCTGCGGTTTAACCTGCAGTGCCACCACATCCCCTGTCTTATCCATTTACTACCTCACAGTTGTCTGCATTTCTGCTGTGTTTTTCAGATGCTCCTGGGAAGCCTGAAGTTATCAGCATAACTAGAAACTCAGTGACTCTGATCTGGACAGAACCAAAATATGATGGTGGACATAAATTAATTGGCTACATAGTGGAGAAGCGTGATCTACCATCAAAGACATGGATGAAGGCAAATCATGTGAATGTTCAAGAATGTGCATTTACAGTGACTGACCTTTTCGAAGGTTCAAAATATGAATTCAGAATTAGAGCGAAGAATACAGCTGGAGCAATTAGTCCTCCATCAGAATCAACAGGAGCCATTATATGCAAGGACGAGTATGGTGTGTATTCCCTGTTAAACAATATGTTTGTTGCATTCAATTGAAATTTGAATAGTGTTTTTGCTATTATTTCTGTTGTTTTTTCACAAATTCATTGTCTTTACAGAGGCACCAACTATTGATCTTGATCCTGCTGTCAAAGAAGGCCTGACGGTTAAAGCGGGCGATACTATTACAATGTCTGCTATTAGCATCCGTGGCAAACCACTTCCAACTTCATCCTGGTCCAAAGCAGGAAAAGATTTTAAGCCATCAGAGACTATTCATATTGAAACAACGCCCATGTCTTCTACATTAAGCATCAAGTATGCAGCTAGGAAAGATTCTGGGGAATACACAATTACTGCAGTTAATCCTTTTGGTACTAAACAGGAACACGTACATGTAAAAGTTTTAGATGTACCAGGTCCACCAGGACCAATTGAAATCAGCAACGTTTCAGCTGAAAAAGCGACTCTCACATGGACCCCTCCTATAGAAGATGGTGGCTCACCAATCAAGTCCTATGTGCTTGAAAAGAGAGAAACTAGCCGACTGCTATGGACTCAGGTTGCTGAAGATATTCAGTCTTGTAGGCATGTTGTTACTAAGCTAATTCGAGGAAATGAGTACATCTTCCGTGTCTCGGCCGTGAACCAATATGGAACCGGAGAACCATCCCAGTCAGAACCAGTTAAAATGGTGGATAGATTTGGTAAGCAAAGCCAGTGAATGGGTTTTAGTTTTTATTTTATTTTATCATTTAAGAACATTTCTTTACTGCTTTTCACGTAAAAATCCCAAAGCAGTTTATAAATAACGAAGAGAGAAAAACCCTAGTATCTAAAAAGAATAAAGTATGGTAATAAAAGCAGCTGAGTCCATTCAAAAATAATGGATTGCTTTAGGAGCAAACCAGTCCATTCCTGCACTGGGCTAAAGAGCTGGCGAAATGCCTGTCTAGTCAGTCTCTGAGGTGCAACAGAGAAATAACAGCGGTGGCTCTAAATTGACCCCCCCCCCGCCCCGGTTACTTCCCTCAATGGCTTAATACTGATGTTAAAAAGGATTGGAAACAAGATTATGCCCAGCAGCACAGTTGCCAAGGGGCAGAGGCACAACCCCCTAATGCCACTGTGTGGAACTAACCTTGAGGATAGGAGCAAAACTGCTTCCCCTACTACCGCCTCACGGAGAATTGCGTAGCAACAGTACAGGGCTCTCGTGTCCTTCTCCCATTGAAAGTCATCCATAAGACAACAGAGGTCAAATCTGTCCCCAAACTAAAACTGAAATCAGACTTAGAAGTGTTTAGGTCACGTACGTTTTATCTGTTATAGAAGGAAAATATGTCCAATTTTTTTCAAAAGCAAATATTTCCCCCCTTCCAATCAGGTCCTCCTGGTCCTCCGGGAAAGCCAGAAGTGTCCAATATTACAAAGAACACCGTTACAGTGAATTGGAAGAGGCCGGCTGATGACGGTGGCAGTGAAATCACTGGTTACCATGTGGAAAGAAGAGAAAAGAAAGGCGTGAGATGGGTCAGAGTTTCCAAGAAACCAGTGTCAGACCTTCGGTACAAAGTGACTGGACTTCAAGAAGGAAATGAATACGAATTCAGAGTCAGCGCAGAAAACAGAGCAGGAATCGGCCCACCAAGCGACGTTTCTCAGCCAGTATTAACGAAGGATGCTGCATGTTAGTATGATTTCTGTCTTCTGAGAAATACTTTCATACCACATTAACAGCCTAATTGTCTATGAAAGAATACTAATCAAATATCTTGTTTGTCTTTTTTCCCCCCTCATTATTATAGACCCACCAGGACCTCCTTCAAACCCACGAGTAACTGATACGACAAAGACATCTGCTAGCTTATCATGGGGCAAACCCCATTATGATGGTGGGCTGGATATCATTGGCTATGTTGTGGAGCATCAGAAAGAAGGAGAAGATGCATGGGTAAAAGATACTACAGGAACTGCTCTAAGAATCACAGAGTTTGTTGTCGCTAACCTCCAGCCGGGAGCCAAATACAATTTTAGAATTAGTGCCATCAACGCTGCTGGTACTGGCGAACCTGCAAAGATCCCGAATGTTGAAATCAAGGAACGTGAAGTGGCTCCTGATTTTGAATTAGATGCTGAGCTAAGAAAGACACTTGTTGTCAGAGCCGGACTGAGCATCAGGATATTTGTTCCCATTAGAGGACGTCCAGCTCCTGAAGTGACATGGACAAAGGACGATATACCACTCAAAGCACGCGCCAATATTGAAAATACAGATTCATTCTCTCTTCTCATCATCACAGAGTGTAATAGATATGATGCAGGAAAGTATGTAATGACCCTTGAAAATGCGGCTGGAAAGAAGACCGGTTTTGTCAATGTAAGAGTTTTGGATACGCCTGGGCCGCCGATAAATCTGAAGCCCAGAGACATAAGTAAAGATAGCATCACTCTCCAGTGGGACATGCCACTAATCGATGGTGGTTCACGCATCACAAATTACATAGTTGAGAAACGGGAGTCTACGCGAAAGGCATATTCTACCATCACCACAAAATGCCCCAAATGCTCCCTTAGGATTCCCAATTTAGCAGAAGGGTGTGAATATTACTTTAGAGTCCTGGCTGAAAATGAATTTGGAATTGGTGAACCTGCTGAAACCGCTGAACCTATAAGAGCATCTGAAGCACCATCACCTCCAGAGAGTCTTAATATTATGGACATCACAAGGAACTCCGTCAGCCTTGCTTGGCCAAAGCCAGAACATGATGGCGGTAGCAAGATTACTGGCTATGTGATTGAGGCACAGAAGAAAGGTTCAACTCAATGGACACACATCACAACTGTGAAAACATTAGAATGTGTGGTCAAGAACCTCACTGAAAATGAAGAGTATACCTTCCAGGTGATGGCAGTTAATAGTGCTGGGAGAAGTGATCCAAGAGAAAGCAGGCCAGTGGTTGTGAAAGAACAAATGATGCTTCCAGAATTTGATTTGCGTGGCATATATCAGAAAACAGTCATTGCAAGAGCTGGTGACAACATCAAAGTTGAGATTCCTGTGCTTGGTCGCCCAAGGCCAACGATTGCCTGGAAAAAAGAAGACCAGTTGCTTAAGCAAACCCAAAGAGTAAATGTTGAAAATACCGCAACAGCCACCATCTTAACCATCAATGAATGCACAAGAAATGACAGCGGCAGATATCCAGTCTCTGCTAAAAACATTGTCGGAGAAGTTAGCGATGTTATAACTGTACAGGTCCATGATGTTCCTGGGCCTCCTACAGGACCAATCAAATTTGATGAAATCTCATCTGACTTTGTCACCTTTTCATGGCAACCACCCCTGAATGATGGAGGAGTTCCAATAAGTAATTACGTCGTAGAAATGCGCAAAACGGACAGTACATCATGGGCCGAGTTAGCAACTACTGTTATTCGTACCACCTATAAAGCTGCTCGCCTCATTACTGGGACCGAGTACCAATTCCGTGTTAAAGCCCAGAACAGATATGGATCGGGTCCAGCCATCAGTTCAGAAAATGTGATAGCTACCTACCCTTTTAAAGTTCCTGGGCCTCCAGGCACTCCTCAAGTGATTGCAGCCACAAAAGAGTCAATCACCATTAGTTGGCATGAGCCACTTACAGATGGAGGAAGTCCAATTCTGGGGTATCACATTGAAAGAAAAGAACGGAATAGCATCCTTTGGCAGACTGTAAGCAAAACCTTGATATCAGGCAACATCTTCAAATCAAGTGGTCTCACAGATGGCATCGCATATGAATTCCGAGTCATCGCCGAAAACATGGCAGGCAAAAGTAAACCAAGCAAGCCGTCTGAGCCAACACTTGCTCTGGACCCTATTGATCCTCCTGGTAAACCAGTTCCTCTCAATATTACAAGACATGCCGTTGCACTCAAGTGGACAAAGCCTGAATATAATGGAGGCTTTAAGATAACTGGTTACACTGTAGAAAAAAGAGATCTTCCCAATGGCAGATGGCTCAAGGCGAATTTCAGCAATATATTAGAAACTGAATTCACTGTTAGTGGTCTTACTGAAGATGCTGCTTATGAATTCCGTGTGATTGCTAGAAATGCTGCTGGTGCTGTCAGCCAGCCCTCAGAACCATCAGATGCGATAACATGCAGAGATGACATCGAAGCACCAAGGATAATGGTTGATGCTAAATACAAAGAAACTTTAGTATTAAAAGCAGGTGAACTTTTCAAACTTGAAGCTGATGTTGCAGGTCGCCCTCCACCGACCCTTACATGGACCAAAGAAGGAAAGGAGCTTGAAGACACGGCAAAATTGGAAATTAAGATAGCAGATTTCTCAACAGTCCTTACTAACAAGGATTCAACAAGAAGAGATGGAGGTGCATACACACTTACAGCTTCCAATCCAGGTGGCTTTGCAAAACATATCTTCAATGTCAAAGTTCTAGACAGACCGGGTCCTCCAGAAGGGCCTTTGGCGGTGGCTGATGTTACCTCAGAAAAATGTGTCCTTTCATGGTTACCACCTTTGGACGATGGCGGTGCAAGCATTGACCATTACATTGTTGAAAAACGTGAAACAAGTAGATTGGCATGGACGACTGTAGCCACAGAAGTTCCAGTAACAAAATTGAAGGTCACAAAGCTCCTGAAAGGCAATGAATATGTGTTCCGTGTTATGGCTGTTAACAAATACGGAGTTGGTGAAGCTCTGGAATCAGAACCTGTTCTGGCAGTAAATCCTTACGTTGTCCCTGATCCACCCAAAACACCTGAAGTTACAGCTGCTAACAGGGATTCTATGGTTGTATGCTGGGGACGTCCCGATTCGGATGGTGGAAGCCCTATCACTAACTACATCTTAGAACGTCGTGACAGAGCTGGAATGCGCTGGGTGAAATGTAACAAGCGAGTGGTCACCGATTTACGCTACAAAGTATCTGGACTCACGGAAGGTCATGAATATGAATACCGAGTAAAGGCTGAAAACGCTGCTGGTGTAAGCGAACCAAGCCCGAGCAGCCAGTTCTACAAAGCTGTCGATACGGTGTTTAAGCCCGGTCCACCTGGCAATCCTCGTGTCTTAGATACAAGCAAATCCTCAATTACAATTGCTTGGAATAAGCCCATATATGATGGTGGCTCAGAAATAACAGGCTACATGGTTGAAATAGCATTACCAGAAGAAGATGAATGGAAAATTGTCACTCCATCAGCGGGACTGAAGGCTACTTCCTTTACTATCACTGATCTTAAAGAAAACCAGGAGTATAAAATCAGGATATACGCCATGAACTCTGAAGGCATGGGAGAGCCTGCTCAGGTTCCTGGGACACCAAAGGCCGAGGAAAGGATGCTGCCCCCAGAGATTGAACTGGACGCAGACCTACGCAAAGTTGTCACTCTCAGAGCTTGCTGTACTTTAAGACTTTTTGTCCCAATTAAAGGAAGACCGGCTCCTGAAGTGAAATGGGCACGAGAGCATGGAGAGTCCTTAGATAAAGCTACAATCGAATCTACAAGCTCCTATACTCTGCTTACAGTTGCAAACGTGAATAGGTTTGACAGTGGCAAATATATACTTACTGTAGAAAACAGCTCTGGCAGCAAATCAGCCTTTGTCATTGTCAGGGTTCTTGATACACCCGGAGCCCCCCAGAATCTAAAAATAAAAGAGGTCACAAAGTCATCCGTCACACTCACATGGGACCCTCCTCTCATAGATGGTGGCTCTAAAATAAAGAACTATATTATTGAAAAGCGTGAGGCAACAAGAAAAGCTTACTCCACTGTTATGGCCAACTGCCACAAGACCAGCTGGAAAGTGACAGATTTACAGGAAGGTTGTAACTATTATTTCAGAGTCCTTGCTGAGAATGAATATGGAATAGGCCTTCCCGTTGAAACACCGGAATCTGTTAAAGTATCTGAAAGGCCACTTCCTCCAGGAAAAATAACTTTATTGGATGTGACAAGGAACAGTGTCTCCTTGACCTGGGAGAAACCTGAACACGACGGAGGTAGCAGAATCTTGGGCTACATTGTAGAAATGCAGAGCAAAGGCAGTGACAAATGGGCCACCTGTGCCACTGTCAAAGTTACGGAAGCTGTCATAACTGGACTGATTCAGGGTGAAGAATATTCGTTCCGTGTTTCAGCTCAGAATGAAAAAGGAGTCAGTGATCCTCGACAGTTGAGCGTACCAGTAATTGCAAAAGATCTTGTGATACCACCAGCCTTTAAACTGTTGTTTACCACTTTCAGTGTCCTGGCAGGTGAAGACTTAAAGGTTGATGTTCCATTTATCGGCCGACCCAAGCCAACCGTAACATGGCTTAAAGATAACGTGCCACTGAGACAAACTACTAGGGTCAATGAAGAAAACACAGAGAACAACACGTTACTCACAATCAAGGAAGCATGTAGGGAAGACGTTGGACAATATTTAGTCAAACTTTCTAATTCTGCAGGTGAAGCGACTGAAATTCTTAACATTGTGGTCCTTGATAAGCCAGGACCTCCAACTGGACCAGTAAAGATTGATGAAGTGACTGCGGACAGCATCACCATTTCTTGGGAACCCCCAAAATATGATGGCGGCAGTTCAATCAACAATTACATTGTAGAAAAACGGGACACCTCTACTACTGTTTGGCAGATCGTTTCAGCTACCGTTGCTCGAACCACTCTAAAAGCAACTAGGCTAAAGACTGGGTGTGAATATCAATTCAGAATCGCTGCTGAAAACAGATACGGAAAGAGTACGTATCTCACGTCAGAGTCTGTAGTTGCCCAATATCCATACAAATTACCTGGTCCACCTGGAACTCCAAATGTACCACAAGTCTCTAAGGACAGCATGGTTGTGCACTGGAATGAGCCCGTTAATGATGGTGGCAGCAAGATTATTGGATATCATTTGGAGTACAAGGAGAGAAATAGCATCCTCTGGGTTAAACTAAACAAAGCAGCCATCCCTGACACAAAGTTTAAAGCAACGGGACTTGAAGAGGGACTTGAATATGAATTCAGAGTTTATGCAGAAAATATTGTTGGCATTGGAAAGGCAAGTAAAACTTCAGAATGCTACGCAGCCCATGATCCTTGTGATCCTCCCGGTCGTCCAGAGCCCATCATTGTCACACGTAACTCTGTTACTCTTCAGTGGAAGAAACCAGAGTATGACGGTGGAAGCAAGATCACAGGCTATATTGTTGAGAAGAAGGAGCTGCCAGATGGCCGTTGGATGAAAGCTAGCTTTACAAACGTGATTGAGACTCAATTTGCAGTAACTGGCCTAGTGGAAAATCAAAGGTATGAGTTCCGTGTCATTGCACGTAACGCTGCAGGTGTCTTCAGTGAACCATCTGAAAGTTCAGGGGCAGTCACAGCAAGAGATGAAGTAGATCCACCTCGTATAAGTATGGATCCCAAATTTAAAGAGACACTTGTACTGCATGCTGGCGAATCATTCAAAATTGATGCCGATGTTTATGGCAAACCATTGCCTACTATTCACTGGCTGAAAGGGGATAAGGAGCTAACAAATACCGCACGCTTGGACATAAAAAGTACTGACTTTGCGACAAGCCTCAGTGTAAAAGAAGCTATTCGTGTTGACAGCGGACATTATGTATTGCTGGTGAAGAATGTTGCAGGTGAAAAAACAGCATCTATTCACGTCAAGGTTCTTGACAGGCCTGGTCCACCAGAAGGGCCTGTTGTTGTGACAGGAGTTACTGCTGAAAAATGTACGCTGTCATGGAAGCCCCCACTCCAGGATGGTGGCAGCGACATTTCCCATTATGTTGTTGAAAGAAGAGAAACAAGTCGCTTAGTTTGGACTTTAGTTGATGCAAATGTACAGACTCTTAGCTGCAAAGTTACTAAACTTTTGGAAGGCAATGAATATATCTTCCGTATCATGGCTGTGAACAAATATGGTGTTGGTGAGCCTCTTGAATCTGAACCAGTACTTGCAAAAAATCCTTTCGTTGTGCCACTCCCGCCAAAAGCCCCAGAAGTCACCGCTGTTACCAAGGATTCTATGATTGTGGTCTGGGAGAGACCAGCCTCTGATGGCGGCAGCGAAATCTTGGGATATATACTAGAAAAACGTGACAAAGAAGGCATTCGATGGACCAGATGTAACAAGCGTTTGATAAGTGAACTTCGATACAGAGTCACTGGACTTATAGAAAATCACGATTATGAATACAGAGTCTCGGCTGAAAATGCAGCTGGTGTGAGCGAGCCCAGTCCACCATCTATTTATTATAAAGCCTGTGACCCTATCTACAAACCAGGCCCTCCTAATAATCCGAGGGCAACAGATATTACAAAATCTTCAGTCTTCCTTTCCTGGGGTAAACCAATCTATGATGGTGGCTCTGAAATTCAAGGATACATCGTTGAAAAATGTGATGTAAGCGTTGGGGACTGGGAAATTTGTACACCACCAACTGGAATTAAGAAAACAAATATGGAGGTGGAAAAATTATTGGAAAAGCATGAATACAAGTTCCGCATTTGTGCTGTTAATAAAGCTGGAGTAGGAGAGCATGCTGATGTTCCTGGAACTATTATTGTTGAAGATAAGTTGGAAGCCCCAGACCTTGATCTTGACATGGAGCTGAGGAAAGTTATCAATGTAAGAGCCGGCGGTTCCTTAAGATTGTTTGTTCCGATCAGAGGACGCCCAACCCCTGAAGTAAAATGGGGCAAGGTGGATGGTGACATCAGAGAAGCAGCTATGATTGACATCACCAGCAGCTTTACCTCACTGGTTCTTGACAATGTTAACAGATTTGACTCTGGAAAATACACTCTTACTTTGGAAAACAGCAGTGGGACGAAGTCTGCCTTTGTCAGCGTAAGAGTCCTAGATACGCCAGGGCCCCCAATTAACCTGAAAATTAGGGAGATCACAAAAGACTCTGTTTCACTTGCATGGGAGCCTCCTTTGGTAGATGGCGGAGCTAAAATTAAGAATTATATTATTGAAAAGCGTGAGGCCACAAGAAAAGCCTATGCAGCTGTAGTAACAAACTGCAACAAGACATCATGGAAAATCTCTCAGCTTCAGGAGGGTTGCTATTATTACTTCAGAGTTTGTGCAGAGAATGAATTTGGAATTGGTTTGCCTGAAGAAACCCATGAGCCAGTGAAAGTCGCTGAAGTTCCTCAACCTCCAGGAAAGATAACGGTGGATGACGTTACAAGAAACAGTGTTTCACTGAGCTGGGCAAAGCCTGAACATGATGGTGGAAGCAAAATCTTACAGTACATCGTGGAGATGCAAGTTAAAGGCAGTGAGAAATGGTCAGAGTGTGCCCGTGTCAAAATTCTTGAAGCCGTTGTTACTAATCTAACTCAAGGACAAGAATATCTCTTTAGAGTAATGGCTGTAAACGAAAAGGGGAAGAGTGACCCACGATCACTTGCTGTTCCAATAACTGCCAAAGATTTAGTTATTGAACCAGATGTAAGGCCAGCATTCCACAGTTACAGTGTCCAAGTGGGTCAAGATTTAAAGATTGAAGTACCAATATCTGGCCGTCCTAAGCCTACAGTAACTTGGACCAAAGATGGCATACCACTAAAACAGACAACTAGAGTCAATGTCATTGATTCACCTAATCTTACCACCCTAAGTGTTAAAGAGACCGCTAAAGATGACAGTGGAATGTATGAAGTTGCAGTGGCTAATGTTGTTGGGCAGAAATCTGCATCTATTGAAATTATAACACTAGACAAACCTGATCCTCCAAAAGGCCCTGTTAAATTTGATGATATCAGTGCTGACAGTATTACCTTATCATGGAACCCTCCGGCATATACAGGTGGCTGCCAAATTACTAATTACATTGTTCATAAGAGAGATACGACCACCACAGTATGGGAGACAGTTTCGACTACTGTTGCAAGAACAACTCTCAAAGTGAGCAAGCTGAAAACAGGGACAGAATATCAGTTCAGAATATTTGCAGAAAATAGGTATGGACAGAGCTTTGCCCTGGAGTCTGATGCAGTGGTTGCTCAGTATCCCTATAAAGAACCGGGTCCTCCTGGTACACCATTTGTGACTGCAGTTACAAAAGACTCTATGGTTGTGCAGTGGCATGAACCAGTCAATGATGGTGGAAGCAAAATTTTAGGTTATCACCTTGAGAAAAAGGAAAGAAACAGCATTCTGTGGACAAAAGTAAATAAGACAGTCATTCAGGACACACATTATAAGACAACTAACCTTGAAGAAGGCATTGAGTACGAATTCAGAGTTTCTGCAGAAAATATTGTTGGCATCGGCAAAACAAGCAAAGTTTCTGAGTGCTATGTAGCCCGTGATCCATGTGATCCACCAGGATGCCCTGAAGCAATTGTGGTTAAGAGGAGCTCAATTACTCTGCAGTGGACTAAGCCAGAATATGATGGTGGCAGCAAAATTACAGGCTATATCGTGGAGAAACGTGATTTGCCAGATGGTCGCTGGATGAAAGCAAGCTTTACCAATATAACTGAAACTCAGTTTACTGTAACAGGCCTCACTGAAGACCAAAGATATGAATTTAGAGTAATTGCAAGGAATGCTGCTGGAACTGTAAGCAAACCTTCAGATAGCACAGGACCAATCACAGCAAAAGATGAAGTTGAACTTCCAAGAATTTCCATGGATCCAAAATATAAAGACACCATTGTTGTAAATGCAGGAGAGACATTCCGATTGGAAGCAGATGTCCATGGGAAGCCAATTCCTACAATTATGTGGCTGAAAGGAGATAAAGTGCTTGAAGATACTGCCCGATATGAAATAAGGAATACTGACTTCAAGGCTTTGATTACTGTAAAAGATGCAATACGTATCGACGGTGGGCAATATATTTTACAGGCCTCCAATGTTGCAGGAACCAAATCGGTACCAATAACGGTAAAAGTACTGGACAGACCAGGGCCTCCAGAGAGTATTAACGTTTCCGGCGTTACTTGTGACAAGTGTTCCTTGACGTGGGCACCACCGATCCATGATGGTGGCAGTGATATTTCTCACTATATCATTGAGAAGAGAGAAACAAGTCGCCTTGCTTGGACAGTTGTTGCTTCAGAAGCTGTAGCCACAATGCTGAAGGTAACAAAGCTTCTGGAAGGAAATGAGTACATCTTCCGCGTAATGGCAGTTAATAAATATGGAGTTGGTGAGCCTCTAGAATCTGCACCAGTATTAATGAAAAACCCATTTGTTGTCCCGGGTCCACCCAAGTCCATTGAAGTCACTAACATTACAAAAGATTCTATGACCATCTGCTGGAATCGTCCAGACAGTGATGGTGGCAGTGAAATTATTGGCTACATCGTAGAGAGACGAGACAGAGCTGGTATCAGATGGGTGAAATGCAATAAACGTCGAATAACAGATTTGCGATTAAGAGTCACGGGACTAACAGAAGATCATGAATATGAATTTAGAGTGTCTGCTGAAAATGCAGCTGGAGTTGGCGAACCAAGTCAAGTCACGCCTTACTGGAAAGCATGTGACCCTATGTTCAAGCCTGGCCCGCCCACAAATGCTCACATTGTGGATACTACAAAGAATTCAATTACAGTTGCATGGGGGAAACCTATTTATGATGGCGGCAGTGACATCCTAGGATATATTGTAGAAATCTGTAAAGCTGATGAAGAAGAATGGTCCATAGTTACTCCACAGACCGGTTTGAGAGTCAATCGTTTTGAGGTTGGGAAGCTCATTGAGCACCAAGAGTACAAACTAAGAGTGTGTGCCCTCAACAAAATTGGAGTCGGGGAGGCTGCGGCTGTTCCTGGAACCGTTAAACCGGAAGACAAACTGGAGGCTCCAGAGCTTGACATTGACTCGGAGTTAAGGAAGGGAATTGTGGTTAGAGCTGGTGGATCCGTCAGGATACATATACCATTCAAAGGACGCCCCACTCCTGAAATCACCTGGTCTCGAGAAGAAGGAGAATTCACAGATAAAGTCCAGATTGAAAAAGGCCTCAGTTACACCCAGCTGTCAATTGACTATTGTGATAGAAACGATGCTGGAAAGTATGTTCTGAAACTGGAGAACAGCAGTGGCTCAAAGTCTGCATTTGTCACAGTTAAAGTGCTCGACACACCAGGACCGCCACAAAATTTAGTTGTCAAAGAAATAAGGAAAGACTATGCTGTATTGACATGGGAACCCCCAGCGAATGACGGCGGTGCAAAGATAAAGAACTATGTAATTGACAAGCGTGAGTCAACCAGAAAAGCATACGCCAACGTGAGCACCAAGTGTGCCAAAACAAGCTTTAGAGTGGAAAATCTTGCAGAAGGAGCAATATATTATTTCAGAGTTATGGCTGAAAATGAGTTTGGCATTGGGGTTCCGGTTGAAACGGCAGATGCCTCCAAAGCCTCAGAGCCACCTTTGCCTCCTGGGAAAGTGACACTCACCGATGTGACTCAAAGAAGTGCATCTTTTATGTGGGAGAAGCCTGAACATGATGGAGGTAGCCGAATACTGGGCTACATCGTTGAAATGCAGCCAAAGGGATCTGATAAATGGTCCGTTGTTACTGAAACCAAAGTGTGCAATGCCGTTGTGTCTGGTTTGAGTTCTGGACATGAATATCAATTCCGCGTCCTGGCATACAATGAAAAAGGCAAAAGTGACCCCAGACCACTGGCAGTTCCTGTGATTGCTAGTGATCTGACAATTCAGCCAAGTTTCAAACTGATGTTCAACACATACACTGTACAAGCAGGAGAAGACCTTAAAGTAGAAATACCCTTTGTAGCTCGACCAAAGCCTACTATCACTTGGGAAAAAGACGGTCAGCCTCTCAGACAGACAACCAGATTACATGTTGAAGATACACCAACATCAACTACTTTATATATTAAAGAAAGCAACAAAGATGACTTTGGGAAATATACTGTAACAGCAACGAACCCTGCAGGCACAGCAACAGAAAATATTAATATAATTGTGTTGGAGAAACCTGGCCCACCACAAGGACCTGTCCGCTTTGACGAAATTAGTGCAGATTTTGTGGTCTTCTCATGGGAACCACCAGCATACACAGGGGGCTGCCAGATATCCAATTACATTGTAGAGAAGCGGGATACAACTACCACCACTTGGCAGATGGTATCGGCAACAGTTGCAAGAACAACAATTAAAGTAGCAAAACTTAAAACGGGTGCGGAATACCAGTTTAGAATTAGTGCAGAAAATCGTTATGGAAAGAGCACGGCACTAGATTCTAAGCCAGTTGTCGTACAGTATCCATACAAGGAACCAGGGCCACCAGGGACACCGTTTGTCACGACAGCCACCAAAGACCACATGATCGTACAGTGGCATGAACCCGTTAATGATGGAGGAAGCAGAGTTCTTGGATATCACCTAGAACGTAAAGACAAAAACAGCATTCTTTGGACAAAGGTGAATAAGACCCTCATTCAGGATACAAAATGCAAAACAGAGGGCCTTGAAGAAGGTCTTGAATATGAATTCAGAGTTTCTGCTGAAAACATTGTTGGCATTGGCAAGTTTAGCAAGACTTCTGAACTGTATTTTGCTCGAGATGCTTGTGACCCACCAGGCCGTCCAGATGCCATCGTTATCACTAGAAATTATATCACTCTAAAATGGAAAAAACCAGAGTATGATGGTGGCAGCAAAATAACTGGGTATATTGTTGAAAAGAGAGAATTGCCTGAAGGTCGTTGGATGAAAGCCAGTTTTACGAATGTACTAGAAACCGAGTTTACAGTAACTGGTCTTGTAGAAGACCAAAGATATGAATTCAGAGTAATTGCAAGGAACGCTGCTGGTTGCATAAGTGAACCATCTGAAAGCACAGGACCAATTATTGCTAGAGATGAAATTGAAGCACCAAGAGCATCACTGGATCCAAAATACAAAGATGTCATTGTTGTTCATGCTGGAGAAACATTTGTCCTTGAAGCTGACATCCATGGCAAACCTGTACCTGACATTGTATGGTCAAAAGATGGAAAAGAATTTGAAGGGCCAACTGCAAGAACAGAAATAAAGTCCACCATTCAGAGAACAACTCTCACAGTCAAGGATTGCATCAGAGTAGATGGAGGCCTTTACATGCTTAAGCTGAGCAATGTCGGTGGCACGAAGTCTATACCAATCACCGTAAAAGTGCTTGACAGACCTGGACCTCCAGAAGGTCCTTTGAAAGTTACAGGTGTGACTGCAGAGAAATGTTACCTGGCATGGGGCCCACCTTTACACGATGGTGGCGCTAGCATTTCGCATTATGTCATAGAAAAGAGAGAGACAAGTCGCCTTTCGTGGACTCAAGTGGCATCTGATGTGCAAGCTCTGAACCACAAAGTAACTAGACTTCTCCCAGGCAATGAGTATATTTTCCGTGTAATGGCCGTCAACAAGTATGGAACTGGTGAACCGCTGGAATCTGAGCCTGTACTGGCACAGAATCCATACAGACCCCCAGGCCCTCCTTCAATACCTGAAGTTTCTGCAATCACAAAAGATTCCATGATTGTAACCTGGGGACGTCCAGCTGATAATGGCGGAGCTGAAATTGAAGGTTACATACTAGAAAAGCGAGACAAAGATGGTGTCCGATGGGTCAAATGCAATAAAAAGAGACTGACAGACTTACGATACAGAGTAACTGGACTTACTGATGGGCATTTCTATGAGTTTAGGGTTTCTGCTGAAAATGCTGCTGGGGTTGGTGAACCTAGTGAACCATCAGTCTTCTACCGGGCGTGTGATGCAGTGTATCCTCCGGGACCTCCAAGCAATCCAAAGGTGACAGATACCTCCAGATCTTCTGTGTCACTTGCATGGAACAAGCCCATTTATGATGGAGGGGCTCCTGTTTTAGGATACATTGTTGAATTTAAAGAAGCCACTGCTGATGAGTGGACAACCTGCACACCGCCTTCTGGATTACAAGGAAAACTATTCACAGTAACAAATCTCAAAGAGAATAGTGAATATAACTTCCGCATCTGCGCTATCAACATTGAAGGAGTTGGAGAACCAGCGACCATACCCGGTAGTGTTGCTGCTGCTGATAAAATTGAACCTCCCGAAATTGAACTTGATGCAGATCTCAGAAAAGTTGTCACAGTACGTGCTAGCGGCACCTTGCGGTTGTTTGTCACTATCAAAGGCAGACCAGAGCCAGAAGTAAAATGGGAAAAAGCAGAAGGCCGGCTGAGTGACAGAGCTCAGATTGAGGTTACCAGTTCATATACGATGTTGGTTATTGATAATGTCAACAGATTCGACAGCGGCAAGTATATCCTGACTTTAGAAAACAATAGTGGCAAGAAATCTGCTTTTGTTAATGTGAGAGTGCTCGACACACCAAGTGCACCTGTCAATCTGGTCGTCAGAGAAGTGAAGAAAGATTTGGTGACATTAGCTTGGGAGGCTCCACTTATTGATGGCGGATCTAAAATTACAAATTACATCGTTGAAAAACGAGAAACAACCAGAAAAGCGTACGCCACAATTACGAACAATTGCACTAAGAATGTATTCAGAATTGAACAGCTTCAGGAGGGATGCAGTTACTATTTCCGAGTCTTGGCTGCGAACGAATATGGAGTTGGCTTGCCAGCAGAAACATCGGAACCAGTGAAGGTTTCTGAACCACCTTATCCACCTGGAAAAGTAACCCTTGTCGATGTTACACGCAACAGTGCTACCATACAGTGGGAGAAACCAGAGAGTGATGGTGGTAGTAAAATAACTGGCTATGTAGTAGAAATGCAAACTAAAGGAAGTGAAAAATGGAGCATCTGCACACAAGTTAAAACATTAGAGGCAAAAATATCAGGATTAACTATGGGAGAAGAATATACATTCCGAGTCCGTGCTGTTAATGAGAAAGGGAAAAGTGATCCAAGACAGCTTGGAGTTCCTGTCGTTGCCAAGGATATTGAAATCCAGCCTTCAGTTGAGCTCCTTTTCAATACTTTCAGTGTGAAAGCTGGTGAAGACCTTAAGATAGATGTGCCCATCAGAGGAAGGCCGATTCCATCAGTTAGCTGGAAGAAAGATGGGCTGCCTTTAAGAGAGACAACTAGGGTAAATGTCCACACATCACAAACGTCAACTTTACTAACCATCAAGGAAGCTTCAAGAGAAGATGTAGGAAGTTACGAATTAAGTGCTTCAAGCAGTGCTGGCTCTACAACAGCTTCCATCACTGTAATTGTACTTGACAAGCCTGGACCTCCAACTGCATTACATATTGATAATGTCAGTAATGATAACATAACAATATCTTGGAAACCTCCTGAGTATGATGGTGGCTGTCAAATTAATAATTATATTGTGGAGAAGAGAGAAACAACTACAACCACATGGAGTATAGTGTCCGCCACCGTTGCACGAACTTCAATTAAAATAATGCGCTTAATCACAGGATCTGAGTATCAATTCCGTGTTTCTGCAGAAAATCGCTATGGAAAGAGTGCCTACATTGAAACGGCCCCTGTTGTTGCAGAGTATCCATTTAGTCCTCCTGGTCCACCTAGCACTCCCAAAGTTGTACATGCAACAAAAGCATTCATGATTGTAAGCTGGCAAGAACCAGTTAACGATGGAGGAAGCAGAGTACTTGGCTACCATCTTGAGCATAAAGAACGAAGCAGCATCCTTTGGACTAAAGTAAATAAAACTCTTATAAGTGACACACAGATGAAGGTAACAGGCCTTGATGAAGGACTGATGTATGAATATCGTGTCTATGCTGAAAATATTGTAGGAATAGGTAAATGTAGCAAGTCTTGTGAGCCTGTTGCTGCAAGAGACCCATGTGATCCTCCTGGTCAGCCAGAAGTAACTAATATTACAAGGACATGTGTCTCACTTTCATGGGCCAAACCAGAATACGATGGTGGTGCTAAGATAACAGGCTACATTATTGAACGGAAAGAGCTACCAGATGGTCGCTGGCTGAAATGCAACTTCACCAATGTACAAGAAACCTTCTTTGATGTCACAGGGCTTACTGAAGACCAGCGGTATGAATTCCGCGTTATTGCAAGAAATGCTGCTGGACTGTTTAGTGAGCCATCTGAATCGACTGGGCCAGTGACTGTAAAGGATGATGTTGAAGCTCCAAGAATTATGATGGACGTCAAATTCAGGGATGTTGTTGTTGTTAAAGCTGGGGAGATCTTGAAAATCAATGCTGATATTGCAGGACGACCCTTGCCAGTAGTTTCATGGGCAAAGGATGGCAAAGAGCTTGAGGGGAAAGCGAGAGTTGAAATTGCTTCAGCCGATCGCCATACTTCAATCACTGTTAAAGACTGTATTCGACGCGATTCAGGGCAATATGTGTTAACGTTACAGAATGTTGCTGGAACACGATCATTAGCTGTCAACTGCAAAGTACTTGATAGACCTGGTCCACCAGCAGGCCCGCTAGAAATCAAAGGACTTACTGCTGAGAAATGTCACCTATCATGGGGACCACCTCAAGAAAATGGGGGTGCAGAAATTGATTACTATATCGTAGAAAAGCGTGAGACCAGTAGAATTGCATGGACTCTCTGTGAAGGAGAGCTTCCAACAACATCCTGCAAAGTGACAAAACTACTTCGAGGGAACGAATATATCTTCAGAGTCATGGGTGTCAACAAATATGGTGTTGGTGAACCGTTGGAAAGTGAGGCAGTCAAGGCTCTGGATCCTTTTACTGTTCCATCCCCACCTAAATCTTTAGAGGTTACTAGTGTGACAAAGGAGTCCATGACCCTCTGCTGGGCGAGACCCGACAGCGATGGAGGCAATGAAATTGCCGGATACGTGATTGAAAGGCGTGAGAAAAATAGTCTGCGCTGGATACGTGTAAACAAAAAGCCAGTTTATGACCTCAGAATAAAATCTTCAGGCCTTCGAGAAGGATGTGAATATGAATATCGTGTATATGCAGAAAATGCTGCAGGTCTTAGTCTTCCTAGTGAAACTTCACCTCTAATAAAAGCAGAGGATCCAGTTTTCTTGCCATCACCTCCCTCGAGGCCCAAAATTGTGGACTCTACAAGGTCAAACATAACAATTGGATGGTTGAAGCCATTATTTGACGGAGGCTCTCCTGTTACTGGGTATACAGTTGAATACAAGCTAACTAGTGAAACAGACTGGTCAACGGCCATTCAAGGCTTAAGAGGCACAGAGTATACTGTCATTGGACTTACCTCAGGAGCGGAATATGTTTTCAGAGTAAGGTCCCTCAACAAAGTTGGTGCTAGCGATCCAAGTGAGGTCTCAGAACCACAAGTAGCAAAAGAAAGGGAAGAAGAACCTGCCTTTGAAATCGATAATGAAATGAGGAAAACGCTGATTGTGAAAGCTGGTGGATCATTTACAATGACTGTGCCTTTCAGAGGAAAACCTGTTCCAAATGTATTGTGGAATAAGCCAGATACTGATCTCCGGACACGAGCTAATATTGACTCTTCAGACAACTGCACCTCACTTACCATTGAAAAAGCGACAAGGAATGATTCTGGGAAATATACACTGACATTACAAAATATTGTAAACACAGCTACTTTGACATTAGTTGTCAAAGTTCTTGATTCACCAGGACCTCCTTCTAATATTATTGTAAAAGATGTAACCAAAGAATCAGCTGTCCTGTCTTGGGAAGCTCCTGAGAATGATGGAGGTGCTCCAGTGAAGAACTATTACATTGAAAAACGGGAAGCAAGCAAGAAAGCCTGGGTCACTGTCACCAACAACTGTCATCGTCTTTCCTACAAAGTCACCAATCTACAAGAAGGCGGGATTTATTACTTCAGAGTCTCTGGAGAAAATGAATTTGGAGTCGGAGTCCCCATTGAAACTAAGGATGGAACGAAAATAACAGGTTAGTTTCATAAAACATGCTTGTTTAAATTTTCTGTCGTTTTTTTATATAATGTCCTACTGTGTTCACTGGAACATACTTACAAGTAACTGCTCACCGTCTTAATTATTCTAAATGTAATGATAGTGAAAAGTGCCAATCCAAGGAGTTTCTCTTGGAAAATACCAAAATAATTTTCTTAGCAAATAATATCATAATATATACATATAAGATAATTATATTATTTCATCAAGTAAAATGTATACTTGTGTAACATTAAAATAAGGGACCTGTTTTATGCTCACTTTATCTACATATTCTTCTCACCTCTCAGAAAAGCCAAGTCCGCCAGAAAAGCTGGGAGTAGCAAGTGTTACTAAAGACAGTGTCTCTCTTGTGTGGCTAAAGCCAGAACACGATGGTGGAAGTCGAATTGTTGGCTACCTTGTTGAAGCTCAGGAGAAAGGGCAGCAAAAATGGGTCAAATGTGCAGTAGTCAAGACAACTCATCATGTTGTCCACGGTCTCAAGGAGAATACAGAATACTTCTTCAGAGTATTTGCCGAAAACCAAGCTGGCTTAAGTGACCCGAAAGAGATGCCTCTTGCTGTCACAGTTAAGGATCAACTGGGTATGTATTTCAGTGCTAAGAGTTCATATGAATTTAAGTGATTCATAATTAATTGATTGATTGTTAATTAATTTATCCTTTTCAAGCATTGTTTTTAACATATTGTAAATGTGTTTTTCAGAATCCCCAGAGGTTGACATGAAAGGTTTCCCCAACAACACAGTTTACGTACGCGCAGGTTCAAATCTCAAGGTTGAGATTCCACTTTCGGGAAAACCATTACCAAAAGTGACTTTATCCAAAGATGGTGTTCCTATCAGACCAACCATGAGGTTCAACACAGAAACGACAGCGGAAAGTGTCATAATCAACCTCAAAGAAAGTGTGGCTGCTGATGCCGGTAGATACGACATTACAGCTGCCAACTCCAGTGGAACTACTAAATCATTTATTAAAATTGTTGTCCTGGACAGACCAGGCCCTCCTGTCGGCCCCGTGGTCCTTAGTGACATCACCGAAGAAAGTGTTACCCTGAAGTGGGAGTCACCCCTGTATGATGGCGGAAGTCAAGTGACAAACTACATTGTCCTGAAAAGAGAGACAAGCACCGCTGTGTGGTCTGAAGTGTCTGCAACAGTTGCCAGAAATATAATTAAAATAATGAAGCTAACAACAGGAGAAGAATATCAGTTCCGTATCAAAGCAGAAAATCGCTTTGGCATAAGTGACCATATTGACTCAGCCTGTGTAACTATCAAGCTGCCTTACAGTAAGTAACTTCTTGTTTGCACTCACTCTCTTTATATATATATTATATGGTCAGGACTCCTTATGTGAATATTTATATTACACTTCATATTTCTTTAGCAACTCCTGGACCTCCTTCCACACCATGGATTACCCATGTAACACGAGAAAGCATTACAGTTGGATGGCATGAACCTGTTTCCAATGGAGGCAGTCCAGTCATTGGCTATCATCTTGAGATGAAGGACAGGAACAGTATCTTATGGAAGAAAGCCAACAAAATGATTATACGCACAAGCCATTTCAAGGTTTCCAACATCAGTGCTGGACTTATCTATGAATTCAGGGTTTGTGCAGAAAATGCAGCTGGCATTGGAAAGCCAAGTCACCCATCTGATGCAGTTCTTGCTATTGATGCTTGTGGTATGTATTCAGTAGCAAAGTATTACATTTAAAATAATAAAAAAAAACAGAATTTAATGGGAAATGTTGCCTTCTATTGGCCAATATTGAATTGCAAATACAATCAGTAATTTCACATTTTCTTGTTTTCACACTGCAGAGCCGCCAAGAAACCTTCGTGTCACGGATATTTCCAAGACATTCGTCAGCCTTTCTTGGATGCAGCCAGCTTTTGATGGCGGTAGCAAAATTACTGGGTATATCGTTGAAAAACGTGATCTTCCAAATGGAAGGTGGACAAAGGCTAGCTTCACCAATGTCATCGAGACTCAGTTTACGGTGTCCGGGTTGACTCAGAACTCCCAGTATGAATTCCGTGTTTTTGCTAAGAATGCTGCAGGCTCAGTTAGTAATCCATCAGACGTTTTAGGCCCCATCACCTGTGTGGACACATATGGTAAGTGTGACTGAATGTGCCTTTGGCAGCCACCTTCTATTCCTTGGGCTCCTATGGCTCCCCTTGTTTCTTATCTCTAAACCATCACAAGCTTCCAAAGAGGAGAAAAGAATTCCATCAAAAGATAGGATTGTGTGTGTGTGTTATTGCCTTTATAGGTCGAGGGTTAGATTCCATTAGAGTCCCCTATCCAAATAGATTCAGGTAGTGATTAAAAAGGAAACAGCACACTTTATTTACAAAGCTGAATTACAAAACATTCTAAACTGGTTGATAGAACTCAATCATTTTTTTTATACTGTACTTCTATTCTCTTCCACCTTTCCCTAGACTATGTGTTGCCATGTTTCCTCCCTCTCTCCCTCTCAAAAACTACACAGATTCTCCTTAGCTCCTCATTCTCTCTCTCTCTCTCTCTCCATTCATAGTAATCCAATGGGTATGATAGGACAGGAAGAAATGTACAACTGCATAAAAAAATACAGGACAGTGTGATTTTGTTTAACGATTTTCTGTGCAGAAATCCCTATCTGAATTCAAGCTCCTTAGTAGCCAGTACCACACAGATTCAAATGTTCTTTGACATTGCTATGAGGGTATAGAAAACATATCAATCGGTATTGAGACTCTTTTAAATCTTTTTTAAGCGTTGAAATGTCTTAATACATTTTTATTCCATTTATTTATTTTTCTTTAAGGTGCACCTGAAATAGATGTACCACCAGAATACACAGAAGTGGTCAAATACAAAGCTGGCACTGCCGTTAAGCTGAAACTTGGCATTTCAGGAAAGCCCATCCCTACAATTGAATGGTTCAGAAATGGTAAAGAAATACAAACCAGTGCCCAGATTTCTATTGAAAACACCACCGAATTTTCAGCCATCCTGATCAAAGATGCAACTCGTCTTAACAGTGGCAGTTATGAGTTGAAATTAAAGAACGCCATGGGTTCTGCATCTGCCACGGTTCGGGTACAAATACTTGGTATGTTCTGAAAAATATTATAGCCTTAAATATTTTAATGAGTTCCACTAGCTGTGCCCATTCTTGTATGTTAAAAATTCCATGATTTCCTTTCCCATCAACAGATAAGCCGGGACCTCCCGGCGGACCTGTACAGTTCAGAACTGTCACTGCTGAAAAGATCACCATTATGTGGGATCCACCAGCGGACGACGGAGGTGCAAGTATAACACATTACATTGTTGAAAAACGCGAGACAAGCCGCGTGGTATGGTCTGTAGTTTCAGAAAAGCAAGAGGAATGTATTGTCACCACCACGAAAATCATAAAAGGGAATGAATACATATTCCGCATACGAGCGGTAAACAAGTTTGGTGTTGGCGAGCCTCTGGAATCAGATGCTGTCGTAGCCAAGAATGCATTTGGTAAGCTAAACAGCTAATAACGGGTACCTTCTTCAACATTTTTATAGCTAACATCTTTATTTACATTGACCTGATGTAATTTTCGTTTCAATTTTAAAAAATATACAGTTACACCTGGACAGCCTGGTGTGCCAGAAGTCACCATGATAACGAAACAATCGATGACTGTCTTCTGGAGCAGACCTACTGTGGATGGTGGTAGTGAAATAAGTGGATATTACCTTGAGAAGCGTGATAAGAAAAGTCTAAGCTGGTTCAAGATCACTAAAGAAACCATCCGTGACACCAGACAGAAAGTGACAGGACTAACTGAGAACAGTGAATACCAGTTCAGAGTTTCTGCTGTGAATGCAGCTGGACAAGGTCCCTTCTCAGAGGCCTCTGACTTCTTCAAAGCAGCAGATCCTATTGGTAAGAAACCATGCCTGTGCCGGTCGGTCTACATATTCAGGGAACAAGTAATAAGACGTTCTTGGAATTTAATGTATTTACAAATTATTGTTGTAATTTGTACTTTACAGACAAACCTGGACCACCTGTAAAGCTGAAGGTTGTGGATACTACAAAGACCTCCATCACACTTAGATGGGCTAAACCAGCCTATGATGGAGGAAGTGCAATTACCAGCTATGCGATCGAAAAGAGAGAAGCGGAGGAGGAAGAATGGACTGTGGTCAGTGCCAGAGGAGAAGTGAGAACCACTGAGTATGTTGTTTCTAATCTTCAGCCAGGAATCAATTATTACTTCCGTGTAGCTGCAATAAATTATGCTGGACAAGGGGAACCTATTGAAATGACTGAACCTGTACAAGCGAAAGATATACTTGGTATGTCAATTTAACCTTTTACTATTTTCAATATTATATATCTCTAGCTTTTTCCAAATATTAATAATTTCCCTTATTTATTTAAATGTGTGTGGTTTTTGTTTCTTTGTTTCTTTGTTTTTTGCAGAGGAGCCAGAGATTGATCTGGACGTCGCTCTCAGAACCTCCATCGTAGCTAAAGCGGGCGAAGATGTGCAAATAATGATTCCGTTTAAAGGAAGACCTCCTCCAACTGTCACATGGAGAAAGGGCGATAAAAATCTTGGTACAGATGAACGGTATAGCATTCAGAACACAGAGTCGTCTACACTACTTACTATTCCTCAGGTTGATCGCAACGATACAGGGAAATACGTGCTCACCATCGAGAATGGAGTTGGGAAACCCAAAACTTCATTTGTGAATGTTAAAGTACTTGACACTCCATCTGCCTGCCAGAGACTTCATCTGAAAAATGTTTCCCGTGGAACTGTGACCTTGGTGTGGGAACCTCCACTCATCAATGGTGGCTCTGAAGTAACAAATTATGTCATTGAAAAAAGAGATGCTACAAAGAGAGCTTGGTCTACTGTGACGGCGAAGTGCTCTCACACAACATTTAAGATAACTGGCCTGTCAGAAAAAATCCCATACTTCTTCCGTGTGATGGCAGAAAATGAGAATGGATTGGGTGAGCCGTGTGAAACCACAGAACCTGTGAAAGCTGCCGAAGTCCCAGGACCTGTACGAGACCTGGCCATGAAAGATTCAACCAAGACCTCGGTCACTTTACAGTGGAGCAAACCTGACTTTGACGGTGGTAGCATCATATCAGAGTACATCATTGAAAAGAGACTGAAGGATGAGACGGAATGGTCCTTTGCAGGGACAAGTAAAGCATGCGAATTCGAAGCTGAGAAACTTAAGGAGCTTTCAGTTGTGGAATTCAGAGTGTCCGCTAAGAATGAAAAAGGAAGAAGTGACGGTGTTACAACTGGTCCCATTACAGTGAAAGATTATATAATAGTACCTGAAGCAGACCTTTCCGATATACCTGGAGGACAGGTGACCGTGAGAATAGGACATAACGTCCACATTGAATTGCCTTATAAGGGAAAGCCAAGGCCAACTATGAGTTGGCTGAAAGACAACATCCCTCTGAAAGAAAGTGAGCATATTCGTTTCAAGAAAACAGAAAACAAAATAACTTTAAGCATCAGAAATGCGAAAAAAGAATATGGCGGCAAATATACCTTGATTCTTGACAATGGTGTCCACAGAAAGACATTCCCAATTACAGTTATAACACTGGGTCCTCCATCTAAGCCAAAAGGACCTATAAAATTAGAGGAAATCAAAGCAGACAGTATGGTCCTTTCATGGGGAGCTCCTGAAGATGACGGAGGAGGAGAAATAACTGGCTACAGTGTTGAGAAACGGGAAACGTCCCAAACCAACTGGAAAATGGTGTGTTCTAGTACAGAAAAGACAACCTTCAAAGTCCCCAACCTTGTTAAAGATACAGAATATCAGTTTAGAATCCGTGCAGAAAACAGATACGGAGTGAGCCCGCCACTGAACTCTGTAGAGGTCATAGCGAAGCACCAGTTCAAACCACCAGGTTCACCTGGGAAACCAGTAGTTTACAATGTAACAGCTGATGGAATGACCATATCTTGGGATGCCCCAGTTTATGATGGAGGTGCAGAAATTACTGGATACCATGTAGAAAAGAAAGAAAGAAACAGCATTCTCTGGCAGAAAGTAAACATTTCATCAATATCTAGCAGAGAACACAGAATTACTGGTTTAATGGAAGGCTTGGACTACCAGTTCCGTGTATATGCAGAAAATTCAGCTGGATTAAGCAATCCTAGTGATCCAAGCAAATTTACACTGGCGGTCTCTCCAGTTGGTAAGTGACGGACCAGTCCATGTAGAACACCTGTTTCGACTTTGCTGTAGAAATCGGTCATTATTTATATTACTATGCATCTCTCTTTCAGATCCCCCTGGCACTCCTGATTATATCGACGTGACAAGGGAAACCATTACTCTGAAGTGGACCGCACCTGTGCGGGATGGAGGCAGCAAGATCGTAGGCTACAGCATCGAGAAACGGCAAGGAAGTGGCGACCGCTGGGTCAGATGCAATTTTACCGATGTCACTGAATGCCAGTATACAGCTACAGGACTTAGCCCTGGTGATCGGTATGAGTTCAGAATACTTGCAAGAAATGCTGTTGGAACAATCAGTCCTCCTTCACAGTCTTCAGGCTATATCATGACTAGAGATGAAGCTGGTAAGCCTTATTTATTAATAGTAAAGCAAGTTGGCTAAACCCCAAAGGCTCTTAAGAGTTTGAAAGGAACACCGCATTATTACAGTCAGACTAGACAATTAGGAAACCAACATGAATTTGACACAACTACGGGAGGCAGTGGAAGATAGGAGGGCCTGGTGTGCTCTGGTCCATGGGGTCACGAAGAGTCGGTCATAACTAAACGACTAAACAACGACGAGACAACTAGGAGTAGCTTACTTTTGAGTAGACATTCGATTCACCTGTATTCATTCTTAGCAATACCTTAAAGTATTTTAAATGTGAATCAACTAGTTAAACAAGAAACTAATATTATGGGGAGGGAGGGAAGGAAACTGGCTGAAAACATGCATGGTACTAATGATATGTTTAATATTAAGAGGATCTCTGAAATAAAATAAATAACATACATCACTGTATTGTTTTCTGAGAAGCTGCAATGGTAACCACTGTTTACTTTTTATTTTGCTTCTATTCATTGTGCAGTTCCTCCAAATATTGAATTTGGTGCCGAGCATTTTGAAGGCCTTACTGTGAAAGCTGGAGAAAGCATCCGACTTAAAGTTCTCATCACCGGCCGGCCGGTTCCTCAGGTGACCTGGTTTAAAGATGGCAAAGAAATTGATAAGAGACTGAATCTAGAAATCACCAGTGCCATTGGCTACAGTACTGTCTTTGTCAGAGATGCCTCTCGAGATCATCGTGGAGTTTATCGAGTAGAAGCCAAGAATGCTTCGGGAGTGAAACAGGCAGAAATCACCATAAGGGTGCAAGGTATCCTGCAATCACTTTATTGCACTTTCCGTGTCTCAAACAGAACCACTTTTATTTCACAGCCTCTTCATGCTGTTTCAAAATTAGTGCAATAATGGTTAATAATTTAATGTTACAGATACCCCGGGACAAGTCGGTGGGCCAATACGATTTACCAATATTACTGAGGAGAAGGCAACATTATGGTGGGAACCTCCAGCTAATGATGGCTGCGCAGCCATTACTCATTATGTGATTGAAAAGCGTGAAACCAGCAGAGTATCCTGGGCACTCATTGAAGACAACTGCGAAGCTTGCAGCTATACAGCACTTAAGTTAATTAAAGGCAACGAGTACCAGTTCCGTGTCTCTGCAGCTAACAAGTTTGGTGTCGGCCGGCCATTGGAATCTGATCCATTCGTAGCCCAGCCCCATTACAGTAAGTTTACTTTAAACTGAGATAGCCTTTGAACTGAGAAAGTGTGATGCCATCTTTGCTAATTGTAGCCAGAATACTTTCTGATTGATTTCTTTTACCTCATAGCTGTTCCTGATGCTCCTGGAACTCCAGAACCAAGCAACGTGACAGGAAATAGTATCACACTCACATGGGAAAGGCCAGCATCAGATGGTGGGAGTGATATTGATCAGTATATCTTGGAGAGAAGAGAGAAGAAGAGTATTCGTTGGGTTAGAGTACCCAGCAAGAGACCAATTGCAGAGACAAGATTCAGAGTCACTGGCCTAACCGAAGGCAATGAATACGAGTTCCAGGTTATGGCAGAGAATAAGGCTGGAGTCGGGCCACCAAGTGGTATCTCAAGGCTGATCAAGTGCAGGGAGCAAGTTCACCCACCCAGCGCTCCTACTGTGGTCAAAGTGACAGACACCTCAAAGACAAGTGTCAGCCTAGAATGGACAAAGCCAGTTTTTGATGGAGGCCTGGAAATCATTGGCTACATCATCGAAATGTGCAAAGCTGACTTGGGAGAGTGGCACAAAGTCAATGCGGAGACTTGCATTGCGACCAAGTACACCGTGATTGATCTAGAACCCAACGAGCACTACAAATTCCGAGTCAGTGCCGTAAATGGTGCAGGCAGAGGAGAAAGCTGCGAAGTTGCTGCTTCAATCCAAACAGTCGACAGGCTTTCCTCGCCTGAACTTGATATTGATGCTAACTTCAAGCAGACCCATATTGTCAGGGCAGGTGCAAGCATCCGCCTCTTCATTGCCTACCGCGGCCGGCCTGTTCCTACAGCTACGTGGTCCAAAGCAGATTCCAATCTTACCTTACGTGCTAACATTCAGACAACAGACTCATTCAGCACATTAACGGTGGAGAACTGCAATAGAACAGACGCGGGCAAATACGTTTTCACTGTGGAAAACAACAGTGGTAGCAAAGCCATTACTTTCACTGTTAAAGTGCTAGATACCCCTGGGCCACCCGGTCCCATTACATTTAAGGACGTGGCTAGAGACTCTATCACTTTAATGTGGGATGCTCCCGTTTTGGACGGAGGTGCCCGCATCCACCATTATATTGTGGAGAAGCGAGAAGCAAGCCGCCGCAGCTGGCAGATTGTTCACGAAAAATGTACTCGACAGATTTGCAAGGTCTCGGACCTTGCAGAAGGTGTGCCCTATTTTTACCGTGTTTCTGCAGAAAATGAATATGGAGTAGGTGAACCCTGTGAGTTAACAGAGCCAGTTGTAGCCACTGAAGAGCCCGCACCACCTAAGAGACTGGATATTGTGGACACCACTAGGTCATCTGTGGAACTAGCTTGGCTGAAACCTGATCATGACGGTGGCAGTCGTATCATTGGATACCGCATCGAGATGAAACAGAAGGGATCTGATGTTTGGGTGGAAGCTGGTGAAACCAAACAGCTAACTTTTACAGTTGAAGGTCTCATAGAGAACAATGAGTATGAGTTCCGTGTCAAAGCCAAGAACAGTGCCGGCTACAGTCAGCCAAGAGAAGCCTTCTCTTCTGTCATCATTAAAGAACCTCAAATTGAACCAACTGCTGATCTCAGTGGAATAACTAGACAACTTATAACCTGCAAAGCTGGAAGCACCTTTACCATTGACATCCCGATCAGTGGACGTCCGGTGCCAAAGGTAACATGGAAACTTGAAGAAATGAGACTAAAGGAAACTGACAGAGTGACTATCAAGACAACAAAGGATAGAACGACAATGATAGTCAAGGACAGCATGAGAGGTGACTCTGGTAAATATTACTTGACTCTCGAGAACACCGCTGGTGTGAAAACATTCACTGTCACAGTCATTGTTATTGGAAGACCAGGTCCAGTTACACGGCCAGTAGAAATATCATCTGTGACAGCTGAATCCTGTGTATTGTCGTGGAGAGAGCCTGAAGATGATGGCGGCAGTGAGATTACAAACTACATTGTTGAAAAACGCGAATCTGGTACAACAGCATGGCAACTGGTAAATTCCAGTGTCAAACGTACACAGATCAAAGTAACTCATCTCACGAAATACATGGAATATACCTTCCGTGTCAGCTCTGAAAACAGATTTGGTGTCAGCAAGCCAGTGGAATCAGTACCAGTTGTGGCTGAACATCCATTTGGTAAGGAACCATTATTTTAAAAATTGTGCATAAATATCTTGCAGTTCTGCTTTTTTTAAAAATTCTGATCTAACCTTTCTTTCTTGTTTTGCATTAGTCCCACCGAGCTCACCAACCAGACCAGAGGTCTACTATGTTTCTGCCAATGCCATGTCAATTCGGTGGGAGGAACCGTATCATGACGGTGGCAGCAAAGTCATTGGGTACTGGATTGAAAAGAAAGAACGCAACACAATCCTTTGGGTGAAAGAAAATAAAACTCCATGCTGTGAATGTGACTACAAGGTTACAGGGCTTGTCGAAGGCCTGGAGTACCAATTCAGAGTATATGCATTGAATTCGGCTGGAGTGAGCAAAGCTAGTGAAGCTTCCAGGCCCGTATTGGCCCAAAACCCCGTTGGTAAGTGTGACTGGTCCAGAAAGTTTGTTTCGGCAACTATTTCAAGGATAGCGAAATAATATTTTCCGATACGTTTTTCTCCTCCAGATCCACCAGGCAGACCAGAAGTAACAGATGTCACCAGGTCTTCAGTGTCATTAACCTGGACTCCACCACTTTATGATGGTGGAAGCAAAGTTGTCGGCTATATTATAGAACGCAAGCCATACAATGAAGCTGGAGATGGACGCTGGCTAAAATGCAACTACACCATCGTCTCAGAAAACTTCTTCACTGTGACGGCTCTCAGTGAAGGAGAAGCATATGAATTCCGTGTGTTGGCAAAGAATGCTGCTGGTGTAATTAGCAAAGGTTCTGAATCGACTGGTGCCGTTGCCTGTAGGGATGAATACTGTAAGAGTCACTCGTGTGCTTTTTTAAATATCAGGTAACTTTTAAAAGAGTTTTAAAGCCAAGGTCAACATATGTATCTATTTCTCTTGCTTTTTCATAGCACCACCTAAAGCTGAACTGGATGCCAAGTTGAAAGGAGAGGTTGTAACTGTAAGAGCTGGATCCGATCTTGTTCTTGAGGCATCAATTGGTGGGAAACCCGAGCCTAAAGTCTTTTGGTCTAAGGGTGACAAAGAGTTGGACCCGTCCGAAAAGATCTCCTTGCAATATACAAGCAAGCATGCCATTGCAATCATCAAATTCTGTGACAGAAATGACACTGGAAAATACACGTTAACTGTTAAAAACCCCAGTGGCACAAAGCACGTCGCTGTCCTTGTCAAAGTGCTTGGTGAGTGTTGCACAGTTATTAATGTTCTGTTGCCACAGCTTTCACTCTTTCACCATGAGTTTTTAAATGTGTCCTTACCTTTCTACTCCTTGTTTCCAGATTCTCCTGGTCCATGTGCTGGCAAAATCACCATTAGCAGAGTAACAGAGGAAAAGTGCACCCTAGCTTGGAATAGTCCCCAAGAAGACGGAGGGGCAGAAATCACACATTACATTGTAGAGAGGCGTGAGACCAGCAGGCTGAACTGGGTCATTGTAGAAGCCGAATGTCAAACATTATCATGCGTCGTAACAAGACTCATTAGGAACAATGAATACATCTTCCGTGTGAGAGCTGTCAACAAATATGGACCAGGTGTTCCACTTGAAACAGAAGCCATTATTGCTAGAAATTCTTTCAGTAAGTATCTGCCTGGATCAAGGTCATTTGTGTTTGGAGATGGGCAATGGGGAGTGAGGCATCACACACGATTCCTGCAAAATGTCTCATTGTTTCTCTTTCTTTTAAAAAATTTTTGCAGCTATTCCATCACCTCCAGGCGTGCCTGTAGCAGTGGGTGTTGGCAAAGAACACGTCATTATCCAGTGGCAGAAACCAGAGTCAGATGGGGGTAGTGAGATTAGCACCTACCTTGTAGACAAGCGGGAAAAGAGAAGTCTACGCTGGACACGAGTTAACAAAGACTTTATCATCTATGATACACGGCTGAAAGTTACTGGCCTGATGGAAGGCAGTGATTATCAGTTCCGTGTCACAGCCGTAAACGCCGCTGGTAACAGTGAGCCCAGCGATGCTTCTCAGTATGTGTTGTGCAAAGATCCATCATGTAAGTTCCCAAGATCAATATACATATAAATATGTTTAAGTAGAAAGCAAGTGGCATAGAGAGTAAGCAATTACAAAACAAGCGAAGACTCAAAGAGGACAGTTGTTCCATTCACCAGAGCCCCATATTAGTCTGCTATTTTTATTTTATTTTTTTTACCTTATCTTACTTTAGGATTGATATACTGCACTAAGACTATTCCCAGGGCACCTTTGTATTTCATTCTGTTATATGACATATCCAGGAGCCCATTTCACTTAGAGAGAAATGGGCTCCTGGATCAGTCAGAAGGAGAAATGCCCATGAATTCTGGATGTCATGCCATTTGTGAAAGGGGAGCTCATTTTTTCATTCATGTGCTCAAGCTGTCGCTTTTATTTCTGAGAAGCACATGTTCACAGTGGGCAAAATGTGCCAAGGCACCCCATAATTAAAAGTTCAGTTTTAACTTAAGTATATCCCAACTTAGAATTTAGTCCGTGCTATAAACCGTGCTCTCAAGAGTATAAATATATATATTTTTTCATGGTCAGTGGTAGAAATGGCATACATGCTCATAATTACTGCAGAAATGTCCAAATGGTTATTTCTTAAGGTGTTAAGTTGTCACCTGTTCACTGAAATAACATGAGGCATGTGTTATCCCTTTCCAAAGACACTCCAGCACCACCATCACCTCCAAGAGTTGTGGACACTACAAAGACCAGCATAAGCTTGGCTTGGACAAAGCCCATGTACGATGGTGGAGTTGACATCTTAGGCTACGTTCTTGAAATGAAAGAAGAAGGTACCGATCAGTGGTATAGGGCACATAGTACTGCCACCATAAGGAACGCGGAATTCACCGTCACGGGTCTTAAAACAAGCCAGAAATACCGCTTCAGGGTGGCTGCTACCAATATTAATGGTATGAGTGAATACAGTGAGTCATCTGCCGAAATAGAACCTGTGGAAAGAATAGGTAATGTCATGATCCGGTGTGTTCATAAATCACTCACAAATTTCTGTTAGCAAACGTTCTGAGAAATGTTCAAATCCAACTGAATCCTTCATTTTTCTCCCTACCTATAGAAATACCAGATCTTGAGCTTGCTGATGATCTAAAGAAGACTGTTACTGTTAGAGCAGGTGGCTCCTTGCGTCTAATGGTGTCCGTATCTGGCAGACCACCACCAATAATCACATGGAACAAAAAGGGTGTTGACCTTGCAAGTCGCGGTATTATTGACATTACAGACAGTTATACCCTGTTGGTTGTGGATAAGGTTAACCGATATGATGCTGGGAAATACGTCATTGAAGCTGAAAATCAGTCAGGAAAGAAATCTGCATCAATTATTGTAAAAGTCTACGGTACGTACAAGCAGTGCTATCTTTGTTTACTTTGTTCTAGCAGCAGTTCTGCGTATTTGCCTATATTTCTAGTTACAACTTGGAGACGTCATTAAATAGATGGAGTTGTGTAGTAAATGACTATTATTATTACTATTCCAAAATGACAGATATTTGCAAAATAGATTTTCATTGTGAACAGACTGGGCAGTCACTAAATAACAGGGAAATTAGAGAGGAGAGAAAAAGTGATGTGTCTGTGATGGCAAATGGTTTTGAGAACAATGGACCGTCTGTGAGTTTTAGCTGAGTAATATATGTAGGAACAATACTCAGACAGGTATTTGGGTTTGTCTATTCCATTAAAAACACAACAACAAAATGTTTTGGCAGCTTAAAGACTGACATTTTTTATTTGCCATAAGCTTTCACGGGCTGTTGGATACCACATCTGAAGAAGTGGGCTTCAGACCACAAGAGTTTACATCAGACAAAAATGGTCTTCGAGGTGTCACCAGACTTCTTATTGCTTTTGAAAAAGTACTGGATGACAGCAACCCAGAAAAATATATGACAAAGTCTATTTTTGCCTTTCCTCTCCCCCATAGATACTCCTGGCCCACCAGGATCTGTGAAGGTCAAAGAGGTCTCAAAGGACTCCGTGACAATTACCTGGGAAATTCCTACCATTGATGGTGGTGCTCCAGTCAGCAACTACATAATTGAGAAACGGGAGGCTGCCATGAGAGCCTACAAGACTGTAACAACTAAATGTAGCAAAACCCTTTATCGAATTTCTGGACTCATTGAGGGAGCCCTCTATTACTTCCGTGTGTTGCCAGAAAACATCTACGGTATTGGTGAGCCCTGTGAGACATCAGATGCAGTGTTGGTGTCAGAGGTCCCGACTGCACCGCAGAAATTGGAAGTGGTAGATGTTACTAAATCTACTGTATCACTTGCATGGGACAAACCACAACATGATGGTGGCAGCAGATTAACTGGCTATGTAATCGAGGCCAGTAAAGCTGGAAGTGAAAGGTGGATGAAAGTGGTAACCCTGAAACCTACTGTCTTGGAACACACAATAATTTCATTAAATGAAGGTGAACAGTACCTGTTTAGAGTCAGAGCCCAAAATCAGAAGGGCGTGTCTGAAGCAAGAGAGATAGTCACAGCAGTGACAGTACAAGAATTAAAAGGTAGGAATCTTGATTATAATGAACATTAAAACATTATTGCCTATAGTCTTGATATCTAGTTGAACAAGGAATGACAACATTGGGGTTTTCTTCTTCTTTTCTTAGTTGTACCTGCAATGGATCTTGCTGGAATACCTCAAAAGACCCTTCATGTACCAGCTGGCAAACCTATAGAGCTAGCTATTCCAATTTCTGGAAGACCCCCACCAGCTGTTTCTTGGTTCTTTGCTGGCTCTAAACTAAGAGAATCAGAGCGTGTCAAAGTTGAAACTGTTGCCAAGGTCACGAAACTAACCATTCGTGAAACCACAATACATGACACTGGGGAATATACGCTAGAACTGAAGAATACATCTGGAACTGCTCTTGGAAGAATAAAAGTTATTATCCTTGGTAAGAATCTGCCTTTGAGCATGTATTGCTCATTACTTTTTCCTTGTGTAGCGTTTCCCAAATGTAACTACACTGTCTTTGTCCTTATTTCTCTGCTTATGTCCGATTTTTCTTCGCTACAGACAAACCTGGGCCACCCACTGGACCTATTAAAGTTGTTGATATTGATTCATCTTTTGTAACCATTTCCTGGGAACCCCCTGAGATGGATGGTGGTGCAGCCCTCAGTGGCTATGTGGTGGAGCAACGTGATGCTCATCGTCCCGGATGGCTGCCAGTGTCTGAATCTGTAACTCGGACAACATTTAAGTTTAGTAAACTTATTGAGGGTGCCGAATACGTCTTCCGTGTGGCTGCCACCAATCGCTTTGGAATTGGGTCATACTTGCAGTCTGAAATCATCGAATGCAAGAGCAGAATCAGTAAGCAAATATCTCCCCACCCTTTTTTTCATATGAAACACGAGATCCATCTACATGGACACACATAGAAATATTTCTAAAATTGACGCTATATTAATTCTGTTTTTCTTTTCCTTCGCACAAGTTAACAAAATGAAACACTACTTGTCTTCTTTTGAATATGACCTGATAGTAAATGGCATTGTGGTCTCATATATTTTTTTCACTTTTTAAAACATAGGTCTTCCTGGCCCACCTGGTACCCCAGAAGTATTTGATATCTCCCGCGATGGAATGACACTGACTTGGTATCCACCAGAAGAGGATGGTGGTTCACAGATCTCTGGCTACATTGTGGAACGCAAAGAAGTTAGATCGGACAAGTGGGTCCGTGTCAATAAAGTTGCAGTGACTATGACGCGCTATCGATCTACTGGGCTGGTTGAAGGATTGGAGTACGAACACCGTATCACAGCGGTCAATGCTCGGGGTAGTGGCAAACCAAGCCGACCTTCCAAATCAGCAGTGGCTAGAGATCCAATCGGTAATTAACGTCTTGGATTTATGAAGTACTCTAGAGACAAAGATAAATAGTGATCCCATCTACTCTTAGAACAGGGAGAATATTTGAGAAATGGTGGCTAGAAATATTTTGGGTTGTCTTTTAAACAAAAAAACTAAATGTATCACTGTTCTGAATATGTCTGACTCTGCTGTGTTCAAACATTCCAGCTCCTCCGGGCAAACCTCAGAATCCAAGAGTTACAGATACCACAAGAACATCCATTTCCCTGGCTTGGAGTCCACCAGAAGATGAAGGCGGGTCTAAAGTCAGTGGCTACTTGATTGAAATGCAAAAGGTTGATCAGTTTGAATGGACGAAATGCAACACCACTCCCACCAAGATCCGCGAATACACGTTAACGCATCTTCCACAAGGTGCAGAGTACAGATTCCGTGTTCTGGCTTGTAATGCTGGAGGTCCAGGTGAACCTGCCGAGGTGCCAGGAACAGCTAAAGTAACCGAAATGCTTGGTAGGATATTTTACTTATTAATTTGTAATGAAATCTATAGAATTAAAGGAAAGTAAACTAGGACACTGTTTAGTCTTTTTATAGATAACATGCCATGTATTCTCTCTTCCCAGAATTACCTGATTATGAACTTGATGAAAAATACCTGGAAGGCATCTTTGTGAGACAAGGTGGAGTAATTAAGCTTACAATACCAATTAAAGGTAAACCTATTCCAATATGCAAATGGACTAAAGAAGGGAATGACGTCTCCAAGAGAGCCATGATTGCCACCTCTGAATCACACACTGAACTTGTGATAAAAGAGGCGGAGAGAGAAGATTCTGGTACCTATGACTTGACACTGGAAAACAAGTGTGGCAAGAAGGTTGTATACATCAAAGTCAGAGTAATTGGCACTCCCAATCCGCCAGAAGGGCCGCTTGAGTATGACGACATACAAGCGCGCTCTGTCAGGGTCAGCTGGAAACCTCCCACTGATGACGGTGGCGCAGACCTCCTGGGATATATTGTTGAAAGGCGTGAAGTACCAAAGACTGCGTGGTACACGGTGGATGCCAGGGTAAAGGGTACCTCATTAGTAGTGAAAGGACTCAAAGAAAATGTGGAATATCACTTCCGGGTTTCTGCTGAAAACCAGTTTGGCATAAGCAAATCCCTGAAATCCGAGGAGCCTGTTGTGCCCAAAACACCTTTGCGTAAGTATATATTTCAGTGTTATTTTAATAAATGGGGGCGGGGGGGGAGAGAATATTTTGGTTTTGTACTTCCTCCAAGGAGTTCGCAGTAATGATAGGATGGCTGACTTTAATTCTCATAATAAACCTGAGAGATATGTTGGGATGATTGAATGGTCTTTATAGCTGAATAAGGATTCAAACCCAGGTTTCACACTGACCTCCGGTTATTGTGTTATTTTCCACAGATCCTCCAGAGCCTCCGAGTTACCCACCAGAAATACTCGATGTCACAAAGAGTTCCATTAGCTTGACTTGGTCCAGACCTAGAGATGATGGTGGCTCTCGTGTCACTGGCTACTATATTGAGCGGAGAGAAACATCTACTGAGAAATGGGTCAGGCACAACAAGACTCACATCACAACCACAATGTACACACTCACGGGGCTAATCCCTGATGCTGAATATCAATTCCGCATTGTGGCTCAAAACGATATTGGGGAGAGTGAACCAAGTCCTACTTCTGAGCCTGTGGTGTGCAAGGATCCATTTGGTATGCAAATATAAGGTTTTTTTTAAATAGGGCAGCAGAATGATGCTGGGAAAGAATTTCTTATGAATATTTTTTTTCTTATGATTTAAAAAAATATTTTTTTTACAGATAAACCAAGCCAACCTGGAGAAATTGAAATCACATCCATATCTAAGGACAGCATTACTTTAGAATGGGAGAGACCTGAATGTGATGGTGGTAAAGATATCATCGGATACTGGGTTGAATATCGCCAGTCTGGAGAGGCGACATGGAAGAAGTGCAATAGAGAGCGTATCAAAGACAGGCAGTTTATCATGGGTGGCTTACTTGAAGCTACAGAATATGAATTCAGAGTCTTTGCAGAAAATGAAACTGGAATTGGCAGACCTCGTAGAACTGCGATGGCAGTGAAGACCAAGCTGACATGTATGTTTAAATAGTCTACCATATTCGTTATGCTTTAGGTTCCCCTTGAAAATACATGATCTGTAACAATAAACCGTGGTTTGATGTGGTCCTATACAGTTCCACAATATAATTTTCCTCACCAAAGTGTATGCCCAGCTCTTTTGGGCTTTCTGAAAGCAATCCTTCAGGTGCCTCAGGCAAATGAAGTGAAACAGGTCATGACTAATAAGAGGGCCCCAAGCAAACTTCCCCAAGGGTAACACCCATACCCATCTCTTTTCAGTTGCAAAAAAAACACATTTGTGTCTTCTCCCAGGCATTTTAGATTTCTATTACCAGGTTTTTGAGACCTTCAGTGTTTGTATCATATCACTTATCTTGTTGTTTTAAACCTGTTCTGTTGTGCGATCAACTCTGAATTGTTTTTCTTATTGGGTGGTGCATAATAAATCACCAAATCATTAAATATATAGACCATTTTATTGTTGCGTATTTCTACTGCAGTGATAGAAATAAGCTGTTTCCTCGTCCAGTACTAAAGTGCTTTAATGAAACGAAAGGTGATGCTATTATTAAATCATCAGAACTGGACTTTGATGCTACCTCGCTGCTGCTTGTAAGGCAGGGGAGGGACATGGGCAAAAAAAAAAACCAATTGAGGAAGCTTTCAATATTATTATTATTTCTCTTTTTATAAATGCAGCTGGTGAAGCACCAGGAATAAGGCAAGAAATTAAGGATGTCACTACAAATCTGGGCGAACCAGGTCAGCTATCGTGCCAGATTGTCGGTAGGCCACTTCCTGACATTAAGTGGTATCGTTTTGGCAAGGAACTGATACAGAGCCGGAAATACAAGATGTCCTCAGATGGACGCACCCACACACTGACCGTCCTCACAGAAGAGCAGGAAGATGAAGGCCTTTATACTTGCAGGGCTGTCAATGAAGTTGGGGAGATTGAAACTAGTGGCAAGCTATTATTACAGGCTCCCCCTCAATTCCATCCTGGCTTCCCACTGAAAGAGAAATATCGGGCAGGTGTAGGCTCTACTCTTCGGCTCCATGTGGTATACATTGGCCGTCCGGTACCTGCTATCACTTGGTTCCATGGCAAGAAACTTCTGAAGAATACAGAAACTATTACCATAGAGAACACAGAGCATTATACCCACCTTGTCATTAAAAACGTACAGCATAAGACCCATGCAGGAAAGTACAAGGTCCAACTTAGCAACACATTTGGAACAGTTGATACCGTACTCAACGTGGAAATACAAGGTAAGGATTGGCTTTCCGTTCCTTCACATATCAGACAGATGATTACAACATTAAGCATGCGACTTAAAATCACGACTTTCCTTATTTTGTAGATAAGCCAGATAAACCAGCAGGACCAATTGTTGTGGAAGCTTTACTGAAGAATTCCGTGGTCATCAGCTGGAAACCACCTGAAGATGATGGAGGGGCCTTAGTAACAAATTATGTCGTAGAGAAAAGAGAAGCAAAAGAAGGCGCAGAGTGGCAGCTGGTGTCCTCAAGCATTTCCAGCACGACTTGTAGAATTGTCAACCTGACGGAAAATGCAGGATACTATTTCCGTGTCTTTGCCCAGAATACATTTGGAATCAGTGAAGCGCTGGAGGTTTCATCTGTTGTAGTCGTCAAGACTCCATTTGGTAAGTACCTTCCATAACCCACTTTCCTCTTTTGTCACAATCCAACAGTGCAAACCCAGCTTCATGTCCTGAAATCATTCTTCTTCACAGAAAAACCAGGCCCGCCAAGTAAACCAGTTGCATCTGCTGTGACAATCGATTCCTGTGTTGTGGCCTGGAAGCCCCCCGTCAGTGATGGTGGCTCCAAGATCAGGAATTACTACCTTGAGAAACGTGAAAAGAAGCAAAACAAATGGATTGCTGTGACAACCGAAGAAATTCACGAAACCGTCTATACTGCCACAAGTCTTATCGAAGGCCTTGAATATGAATTCCGAGTAAAATGTGAAAATCTAGGCGGTGAGAGTGAATGGAGTGACATTTCAGAACCAATCACTCCCAAATCTGATGTGCCAGTTCAGGCCCCACACTTCAAGGAAGAAATCAGAAACCTGAACGTGAGGTACAGAGGCCATGCCACATTCGTTTGCAAAGTCACCGGTCACCCTAAACCTATTGTAAAATGGTTCAGGCAAGGGAAAGAGATTTTGCCAGATGGCGAGAAGGTGAAGATTCAAGAGTTTAAGGGTGGGTATCACCAGCTGGTGATTACAGACGTAACCGATGAGGATGCCACGGTGTATCAAGTGAGAGCGACCAACCAAGGAGGATCTGTGTCCGGAAATGCCTCCTTAGATGTTGAAGGTAAATGAAGTGCTTTGATACTTCCAATTAGTCACTATTTGATCTTTTTTGTTTGTTTGTTAGTTTGTTTCATACAGGGTAAGCATACAGACTAAACAAAAAACTCTCTAGATCACATGTTTAGGATCTTTCCTTATGCTTCAAGCACTCCCTGTTGTTTTACAAGATAATTCTGCAGGCTACACCTTGCCCCCCTCCAGTGAGTTGGGTACTCGTTTTACCGACCTCGGAAGGATAGTAGGATGAGTCAACCTTGAGCCAGCTACCCAGGATACAACCCTGGGTCGTGAGCACAGTTTTAGCTGCAGTACAGCAGTTTATTCACTGCACCATGAGGCTTCTCATAATTATGCCTGTGTCCTCACAGTACTGGTAAGGTGGAAAGGTTTTGCTGAAACTTTTAGAAGAGCATAAAATAATAATTGGCCTTTGCACACTTGCATCTGAAAAAAAAAAAAATCAAGACCGTTACAGAAGGAAGCACTGCTAGCTAAGGATGTCAAGTGACCACTTGCTGTTTGCTCAGCTGCCTTTGCAACTGTGTGAAAAGAATTGAACACAAAGAATTAGCTCCAGATGCTACCCCAGGACATGGCAAATGCCTAAGCCTTTCTGAATCAATCTTCCGTTGTTTGCAAGCAGTTTCAAAATCTCTTAAAGCAAAAGTTTTTACTAATGTTATTATTAATTTTCCTTTGTCTTGTCTTGTCTTTTTTCCCCTCCAGTTCCTGCCAAGATTCACTTGCCTAAAAATCTGGAAGGCATGGGGGCTGTCCATGCTCTCCGTGGTGAAGTGGTTAGCATCAAAATCCCATTCAGTGGCAAGCCTGATCCAGTGATCACATGGCAGAAAGGACAAGATCTCATTGATACTAATGGTCACTACCAAGTTATTGTTACCCGTTCTTTCACATCTCTTGTTTTCCCGAATGGTGTGGACCGAAAAGATGCAGGTTTCTACATTGTCTGTGCTAAAAACAGATTTGGCATTGACCAGAAAACAGTTGAATTAGATGTGGCTGATGTCCCCGATCCACCAAGAGGACTGAAGGCCAGTGAGGTTTCGAGAGACTCAGTCAACTTAACGTGGAACGCTCCAGCTAACGATGGTGGAAGCAGGGTCACACACTATACCGTTGAGAAACGTGCTACTACAGCCGAGCGATGGATACGTGTTGGCCAAGCACGCGACACACGATACACTGTGGTGAACCTATTTGGCAAGACAAGCTACGTATTCCGTGTTATAGCAGAGAATAAATTTGGCCAAAGCCAGCCTTCTGAACCAACCGATCCTGTTATAACAAAGGAAGATAAGACTAGAACAGTAAATTATGATGAAGAAGTGGATGAGGCCAGAGAAGTCACCACAGCGAAGGCAGCTCACTCTTCAACCAAAGAACTCTATGACAGATACATGATTGCTGAAGAACTTGGGCGTGGCCAATTTGGAATTGCCCATCGGTGTGTTGAGACTGTTTCTAAGAAGACATACTTAGCCAAGTTTGTCAAAGTAAAAGGCGCTGACCAAGTTCTAGTAAAGAAAGAAATTTCCATCCTAAACATCGCTAGGCACAGAAATATCCTATATCTTCATGAATCATTTGAAAGTCTAGAAGAATTGATCATGATCTCGGAGTTCATTTCCGGAGTTGACATTTTCGAAAGACTTAATACCCCTGCATTTGAGTTTAATGAAAGAGAAATTGTAAGCTACGTACGTCAAGTATGTGAAGCACTTGAATTCCTACACAGTCACAGCATTGGGCACTTCGATATCAGGCCAGAGAACATTATTTACTTCACGAGAAGGAGCTCTGTAATTAAAATCATTGAGTTTGGTCAGGCAAGGCAGCTGAAACCTGGTGATAATTTCAGGCTCCAGTTCACTTCTCCTGAATATTATGGACCTGAGGTCCACCAGCACGATTTGGTCAGCACTGCCACTGATATGTGGTCACTTGGAACCTTAGTGTATGTACTTTTGAGTGGCCTGAATCCTTTCATTGCTGAAACAAACCAACAGACAATTGAAAACATCATCAATGCTGAATACAATTTTGATGACGAAGCATTCAAAGACATCAGTATCGAGGCCATGGATTTCATTGACCGCCTGCTAGTAAAAGAAAGGAAAGCTCGTATGACTGCTGCTGAAGCCCTTGAACATACTTGGCTGAAGCAAAGAACAGAAAAAACCAGCACTAAAGTAATCAAAACACTCAGACACAGACGTTATTACCAAACCTTGGTGAAGAAGGAATGGAACACAGTTGTCTCAGTAGCCCGTGTTGCATGGGGTGGTGCAATCCGGTCTCAGAGGGGTGTTACAGTGGCTAAAGTCAAAGTGGCATCCATTGAAATTGGACCTATTACTGGGCAGATCATGCATGTTGCTGGGGAAGAAGGTGGGCATGCCAAGTACGTCTGCAAGATTGAAAACTATGACTCATCCACAGAAGTGACCTGGTACTTTGGAGTCAGACAGCTGCAGCACAGTGAGAAATATGAAATCAGCTACCACGAAGGAGTGGCCACAATGTATGTCAAAGATATTGCTAAATCAGATGATGGCACCTACAGATGCAAAGTTGCAAATGACTATGGTGAAGACAGTTCCTATGCAGAGCTATTTGTTAAAGGTGTGAGAGAAGCTTCTGACTATTACAGATGCAGAACTGTTAGGAGAGTGAAGCGTCGTGTAGATACAATGAGACTTCTGGAAAAACCACCAGAATTTACTCTGCCTCTCTATAACCGTACTGCTTACGTGGGTGAAAATGTCAGGTTTGGGGTAACTATAACAGTTCATCCAGAACCTCGTGTAACGTGGTTCAGATCAGGTCAGAAGATCAAGCCAGGAGATGATGACAGAAAATATACCTTTGAATCTGACAAGGGTCTTTATCAGCTCCTCATCCATAACGTCAATGAAGATGATGACGCTGAATACACTGTGCTAGCACGCAACAAATATGGTGAGGACAGCTGCAAAGCGAAGTTAACTGTTGTTCATCATGCTCCTCCAGAGGAAACCACCTTGAGACCTATGTTTAAAAGACTGTTGGCAAATTCAGAATGCCAAGAAGGCCACAGTGTCTGCTTTGAGATAAGAGTATCTGGTATACCAAAACCAACACTAAAATGGGAGAAAGATGGCCAGCCTCTAGCAGCTAGCCCCAATATTGAAATTGTGCATGAAGGGTTAGATTACTACGCTTTGCACATCAGGGACACTCTACCAGAAGACAGTGGCTATTACAGAGTTACTGCGACAAACAGTGCTGGTTCCACAAGCTGCCAAGCTTATTTGAAAGTGGAACGCTTGAGATATGTCAAGCGTGAATACGAGACTGTAGAAGAGCGGGAAAAGCTTGTACGGAAGAGAATTGACAAGACAGCGAGAATGGCAGAAATTCTTTCTCGAACAGAAGCTGTTCCACTGACACAAGTAGCACAGGAAGCTCTGAGGCAGGCGGCCATCATGTATAAACCAGCTGTAAGCACCAAGACGGTCAAAGGGGAGTTTGAACTTAAAGCGGAAGAAGTAAAAGAAGAAAAGAGACTTCGGATGCCATACGAGATCCCAGAGCCTCGCAGACGTGCGGCCACTGCTCTTGAAGAAGATCAGAACATCAAGTTGTTTGTGCCTATGTCAGACATGAAGTGGTACAAGAAGCTGAGAGATCAATACGAAATGCCAGGGAAACTGGACAGAATTGTTCAGAAGCGGCCTAAGCGCATTCGACTTTCCAGATGGGAACAATTCTATGTGATGCCACTGCCCCGCATTACTGATCAATATAAGCCTAAGTGGCGCATACCTAAACTGTCGCAAGATGATCTTGAGATAGTGAGGCCAGCACGCCGGCGTACTCCATCTCCTGATTATGAGTTTTATTACAGGCCAAGGAGGCGATCACTGAGTGACCTGTCAGATGAAGAGCTGCTCCTGCCAGTTGATGACTATTTAGCCATGAAGAGAACGGAAGAAGAAAGACTGAGACTTGAAGAAGAACTGGAGTTAGGCTTTTCCGCATCACCCCCAAGCAGAAGCCCTCCACGCTTTGAACTGTCTTCCCTTCGTTACTCAGCCGCAGATGCCCAAGTCACCGCAGACGAATCCAAGAGAAGGGAGCTGAAATATGCAACCTATCATATCCCGTCTAAAGAAGAAACCAGTGCGACGTATGCCGAACTCCGACAACGCCACGACAGGGCGGTCTATAGACCAACAAAACAAAAGGAGAGGATTCTGTCTGAGAAAGAGGATGAAGAACTCCTACGTCCGGTTACTACAAGCCAGAGACTCTCCGAATACAAGAGCGAGCTCGAGTATATGTCACAGGAAGAAAAGAGCCGAATGAGAAGAAGGAGAGAAAGAGAAGTAACTGAGATAATATCAAAGGAGGAAGAAGAGGAAATGGAAATGATGAGACACGTTCACAGGGAAATTTCGCCTCCCTCAAGATTGTTAAGAAGAAGACGTTCTCTTTCTCCAACTTACATTGAACTGATGCGCCCTGTGTCTGAATTAGTCCGACCTCGCTCACACCCTGTGGAAGAACCTGAGAGAAGGTCACCTACGCCAGAAAGAACTCGGCCACGCTCACCAAGTCCAGTGTCCAGTGAGAGATCTCTGTCTCGATTTGAAAGGACAGCAAGATTTGATATCTTCTCCAGATACGAGTCTATGAAAGCTGCTTTGAAAACTCAAAAAACAATGGAAAGGAAATACGAAGTTCTGACTCAAGAACCTTTCACCCTGGATCATGCCCCACGCATCACTCTAAGAATGCGCTCCCATCGTGTACCATGTGGCACCAACACAAGATTCATTTTGAATGTCCAGTCCAAACCAACTGCTGATGTGAAATGGTATCATAACGGTATTGAAATCCAAGAAAGCCATAAGATACATTTCACTAATACTAGTGGTGTACTAACCTTGGAGATCCTCGACTGCCATATTGATGACAGTGGTACATACCGTGTTGTGTGCACAAACTATAAAGGAGAATGTTCTGACTATGCCACCTTAGAAGTTACGGGAGGAGAGTACACAACATATACCTCCAGACGTAGAGATGAGGAAGTACTCAGATCCGTTATTCCTGACTTGACAAGGACTGAGGCGTATGCAGTCTCCTCATTTAAGAAAGTCTCTGCAACAGAAGCCAGTTCTTCCGTAAGAGAAGTCAAGTCAGAACTGACAGAAACAAGAGAATCGTTGTCATCCTATGAACATCACGCTTCTGCTGAGAAGAAAGTCAGTGCCTCAGAGGAAAGGTCACTTGAAGAAAGAGCTACACGCCACAAGTTTAAAACTACCCTGCCGGCTAAAATATTAACAAAACCACGGTCAATCACTGTTTCTGAAGGAGAGACGGCAAGGTTTACCTGCGACACCGATGGTGAGCCCACACCCACAGTGACGTGGATGCGTGCAGGGCAAATGGTTGTTTCCTCTGGGCGCTACCAAGTGACACGTACACAGTATAAATCTACCTTTGAGATTTTGTCTGTCCAGAGCTCGGATGAAGGAAGTTACACGGTTGTGGTAGAAAATTCAGAAGGCAGGGAGGAAGCCCGCTTCAGCTTGACTGTACAAAGAAAAAGGGTTCCAGAAAAAGCAATCACATCACCCCCAAGAGTCAAATCTCCCGAGCCGCGCGTGAAGTCCCCAGACAGAGTGAAATCTCCCAAGCGGGTAAAGTCCCCTGAACCATCTCCTGCCCCTTCCAAAGCTAAATCGACAACTGCAGGGAAGACACCGCCGGCAGAGACCGCAGACTTGCAAGTCATTGCTCCTCCTAAGATAAAACAGCAACTGAAGCTGGAAGCTTCTAGTGATAAAATAAAGCTATTCTGTTCAGTTGAAAGCAGTGTTTTAGGTGTCCGAGAAGTCGCCTGGTACAAAGATGGGAAGAAATTAAAAGAAGACGGGCACTTCAGATTTCATTACGCAGCTGATGGAACATATGAGCTGAAGATCCATGACCTCAAGGAATCTGACCAAGGGGAATATACGTGTGAGATTCTTGGAGAAGGTGGCACCTCAAAAACCAATTTTCAGTTTGTTGGCCAAACTTTTAAAAGTGCATACTCTCAGGTATCGAGCTTGACCAAAACTCAAAAAGCGGAAACAGTTGAAGTATCTACCCAGAAAAAGTCTGCAGTGACTTCCCAAGAAAAGGTTGTGGTCCAAGAGGAATCTGTTAAAAAGTCTCTGGCTTCGGAAGACATTAAAAAATCTTATGCTGAAGTTAAATCTACTACCACTAAAGAGAGTGTGACTGAAGGTCAACGGGCTACCCTTAAAGCCAGTATTCCTGGTGCTTCTGATGTAAAATGGCTGCTGAATGGAATTGTGCTAACTAACTCTGAAGACTATCGATATGGTGTGTCAGGAACTGATCATACTCTGACTATCAAAAAAGTTACCCGTCGTGATGAAGGAATACTTACCTGTGAAGGAAAGACTGAGCAGGGCATTGTCAAATGCCACTTCGAAATGAGTATCTCAGAAGACCGTTCAAAGGTCCCAGCCTTTGTAACACAGCCTAGATCTCAAAACATTGATGAAGGACAAGATGTGTTGCTTACCTGCGAGGTCTCTGGAGACCCTTCTCCTGAAATCGAGTGGTTTAAGGATAACCAACCAGTAAGTAATAATGGATATTAGCCTTAAATATATGTATTTGCCAGCTTTGGTTATGCTTGATCTTAATGAACTCTGTTTTTCTGGTATCAGATTGCTCTCACATCCAACATCCGAATAAATCGTTCCAAGAATGTTTATTCTCTATCGATTAATAATGCTGCAGTGAGTGACAGTGGAAAATACACAGTAAAAGCAAAAAATTACCACGGGCAGTGCTCTGCAACAGCATCCTTGACAGTCCTACGTAAGTTTTTTTTCTTTAAATCTTTCATGCATGTGAGTAGGACTTAATAGAATGTGATAAAACTGATGGATCATGCTGATTTTTTTACAAGAACCCAAAGTGCAATAGATTTTATGATTACAAGATATTGAATTTAACCTATATTATATCGTTTAAAATATTTCTTGCCAGCTCAGTGCTACAGAAAGCCTTGAATATTCTAACTTACTGTTTTGTTAATAACCCCTTGGATTGCCTTAATGGATCAGTGCTTAATAAAGTCTCAAAACAATTAATTTCCAAAATAATATTCTTCTGAATTTTAAAAAAGTTGCATTGAACTGCTTAGACACAGCCGAGACCATCTCAATTCCTGGACCAAGGGGTTGTTCTGTGTTTTGCTATATGTATATGTATTGTATGTACATGTTTAAGGAAAACTGTAGAGGTATTTATTACATTTTGGAGCAGATAATGGGTTCAATTGTAGATAACAAGCACAGAAAAATGGGGACCCAGACTCAACTGGGCGGCCTCTTTGTTGGCAAAATGGCGGTCCCGGGCTGGCATGGGGGGCAGAGAAAGGCTGAGCCAACATGGCAGCAACCATGTGGCTTCAGCTCAGCACTGGGGGCAACGGAGAGGGAGAGTTCCCCCTGATGGCTCCTTTTTGGTCAGAAAAGAAGGGAGTCCCCTGCCAGCTTTGCATTGGCTGGCAGGGGAATGCCAAGGTAGACTGCAGGACAGCCGTTTTCACTCTGGTCCACCTTCTCAGCATAAAATGGGAGCTTCAGCCAGCCTGTGGGTCACCAGCTTTTTCCCCCTCCACCCCCCACCCCCATCCCGCTCCATGTTCTACGGTAGTGGGGTGGTGTACTAATTACTGTTAACTCAGTTATGGGTTGTACAAGTTGGTAATTTTGCTGTCCTGGTTGGTGATGGAGGCATTGAAGTGGAGTGTGAGGGTGGCAAGCATGATCCAGTTCACCCGGGATGGTAATCTCCCTGTACAAGGAGATGAGAGCAAGCCTGACCTGGCTTGGGGGCCTGTTGTCATGGCCCTCCCCCCAGATGGTGGGGAACCATGGAGTAATGTATGCCTGTGTGTTCTCCAGAGGACGACCACTCCCGATGGAACCTTCAGCATCTGTGAAGTGGATGATGGTGGGCATCGGGGAGCTTTCGGGACTAATGCTAGGCCAGGGACTGGTGCTGTAACCAATAATGTTGTGGCCTTTTGCTCTCCAAAGACCTGTATGTTGTATTCTTCGCATGTAAGGTCAGACAGCCTGGGACCTGCTACGCAATAGGCTCGCAACAACAACACCATTCAAGAGGGCTTTATCTTATTTCTCCAAAATTCTTTGGACAGCTAAATCCAAAGTCAGTTAGACTCAGTGAAATCAATGGGATGTAATAAGTAGTGAATAACATGTCATGTTGATTTCAATGGGGTATTCTAGTTAAGGCTAACATTGGAGTTAAATCAAAGGAGAAGGAAAATTTGGGACAGTCAGCATCGCTAACAAGAAGCAATTTTAAGTAAAATATATACTATTGCTTCATTATCCGTGATTGAAAAATACATATTACCAATTCAGTTTTCCTTAAACAGAATACTAGTCTCCTCTTTTTTTTTCCCCATAAAGTCAATGTGATGTCATTGGTTTTTCCATCTATGTTTGCTATGCTCCACAGCTCTAATTGAAGAACCTCCAAGAGAGGTAGTGTTGAGGACAAGTGGTGATGCAAGCATGCAGGAAGGTTTCTCTTCGCAGTCATTTCAAATGTCCGCTTCTAAACAAGAAGCTTCGTTCAGCAGTAGCCGCATGAGTGAAATGAAATTTGAAAGCATGTCTGCCAAAAGCATGTCCTCCATGAAAGAATCCTTTGTAGAGATGAGTTCCACCAGTGTAATGGGGAAATCTAGTCTGACCCAACTGGAGAGTTCAACTAGTAGAATGATTAAATCGGGTTTGAGAGGTGAGCAATACAATTATCTGTAGAGCTAGAGAAATCCCCACAATATTCTGGATGTGTAGAATAATTACTATCACAGTGGAATTGGAATTTTCAATAAGAACTAATTTTCTGTTTTTCCCCCCATTACTTTGCAAAGGAATACCACCCAAAATTGAAGCTCTTCCAAACGACATCTCCATTGAGGAAGGAAAGGTTCTCACTGTGTCCTGTGCCTTCTCTGGGGAACCTGCTCCTGAAATAAGATGGTCCTGTAAAGGCAGAGACATTTCCAGTCAGGCTGGTAGATTCCATGTTGAAACCAGTGAAGATTTAACCACGCTTATCATCATGGATGTTCAAAAGAATGACGGGGGACTTTACACACTGGATTTAGAAAATGAGTTTGGCACCGACTCTGCCACTGTGAATATTAATATTCGATCAATTTAGAAGGCTAAACCTATTTTATTTACACTTGACTTTTGGCAAGTGGCTCATATGAACTGAAATAATGGATCTGTAAATATATATTTTTAAAAGATATTTTTATACCTACCTGAACCAGACAAAGTCCAAGGAAATACACTGTGACTTATAGTCATTAATGTCTGACTTTAAAACAATTTTTAAATTGACATGTACATACTGTATATAGCCGAAGATAACGGTTATGAAGTTTTGTACCATTTATTTTATGACATGTTAAAATGTAACTTTTGGAACAGTTGGTAGGAGAAAGTTTCTTAGGGAACGAATACCCTGCTCAACATTTAACTAATATTTGTGCCTCAACAAATGTTGATGTCTAAGAATGCCTCAACAGGTAGAGAGGCTCCCTGTTGAAGACTTATTTACCTACACCTAAGAGATGATGCTGTGCACGTCTTCTCTAAACGTGCACGAATTTTAATTTGAATCGGAGACATAAGGCATTGGTGAGGTTTGCATATACCCTCCTGTAAGCCACACTTTAACGTCTTATGTGTTGTCTGATCAATGGCAAACTATCTTTTGTTCGTGACTCACAATACTTGGAACAAAGTGCAACGGCCAGCATTTTGTTCGCCACCTGTTGATGTGCTGCTTCTGACACAATGACTGCCCGAATATCTTTATTTCAAAAGTAACATCACCTGGCCATCCCTCAATTCACGAAGTTATTCGGGTGCTCAAGTGCAGAAGCAGTACTAACTCTTGGAGGTTCCTAGAATGCAGTGATTGTGTGGTAGCATTAGGGTTTTGCTAGATACTGTCAACTCCGGGCAACTAAGCTTTGAACTGCAGTTGAAGAAAAGTTAAAACTGCTGTTAGAACATCACATTTTGCCCTGAACTTACAAATTATGTAGGTTAGTTTCTGTAGTAGTAAACTGTACCATTAGCTGTTTTGTTGAACCTCCTTGAGATAGTATTGTTCATTTGAAATAAAGCATGCTACCTGCACTTCACCCTGTTTGTCTTCTCGTTATTTGATGTCTTCTTTCCATCTCCATCCTCACTCTCAGTCTTTCTGTATACCTCTTCTACCTTCTCTATTTGAGCCAAGAACCAAAAAAAAAAAAAACACCAATATATCATGATAGCATCTGTTGCTATGATAAATTTAGAACTCCCATTTTTCATAGGAAAAGATTGACATGATATGTGGAGCAAGGTGGTCCAGCTAACCAGAAGGCAGAGCTCTGCTACCTTTGAAGCTATAAACGATGAGGGAGAATGCTGGTCCTCTTTTTCACTGAATACCCTATATGAAGTCTAATTGATAAGCACATTGAAAATAGAAGTAGAAATAGCTGTAGTACCGTACAGAAAAGAAGGCCTGCAAGTCACCAGCATGTTTGAGGTAATTATTTAATACTGCATTTTTTTAAAAAAAATGCAACTACTGTGTGTGATTTGCAGAAAGAACTCACACATTGTGTTATAGCATGGAATGATTTAATTCCGAGCAGAGTTACTGAAACCATCTGAGACCTATATGGTGAAAGATAAATCCGTTGACCTGCCTCGCCCATTTTAAAAGGATTTCCCCCAAAAAAGGGACTGAAGACTGTGGCATTTTAAAGACTAATAAATTTCTTTCAGTGTCAGCTTTTGTGAATCAAATGCCACCTGTTTAGACCCTGTGTGCCTACATGTCATACACTGTTTGTCCCCCTCTACCATCCAATTAATTTTGCCAACAAGCGGGGAAAGACTAATGTGGCAACTTCTTTGGGAAGTGCCTTTTGAAAAGAGAATTAGTGTCAAAGCAGTTCTGTGACAGAGAAAAGCTTAGCAAATAATTACTGTCACCCACTGTTCTGATCTATACCTTGTGAACAATTACTTGGATTAAGGTTGCCAGCTTACCACTGCCTGAGATTTCAGGGCCAAAAACTGATGGAGGAAAAAGCTTTGTGATGTCATGGGGTGGGTCCTTGTGTAATAAAGGCAGAATTATTTGTGTAAACTACCTTCTGAACCAGTGGCTCCCAACCTTTTTTCACCAGATGTTCTTGGACTTCAACTCCCAAAATGTTTTAGTCCAAGAACATCAGGAGACCCAAGATTGGGAACCACATGTCTAAACAAATATGTGCACTACACTTCTGTAAAAACAAAACAAAAAATCTTGAAGCTGAGTTAATGCACCCTGGTGCATGTTAGGAGTGGGAAGAAGGTGGGTGCTCTGGTGTTAAACGTCACCACACATGAAAATAAACAAATCACTTTATCCTCCTCCAGTGCCACTTGCCTTGACATTTGTCACCTTGCCTCGAGGCCAAGAAAAGGATAGCAAGTCTCCAAGGCTTTTGTTTCTGCCCTGAAACCTGGCCACACTAATTCAGATGGCTTGAACAAGCCGTGAAGTTAAGGCCTGGAGCAGAAAATGTGTGGGACGGTAGCAAAACAAAACAAAATTTGCCTTGTTCTATATGGAATAGAATCTGTTCTTTGTGGGACTGCATGCTTCCTAATGCAGAGCTGGGCTTGTGGGTTTCTAGACATGGTTGGATTAATTCCCATAATTCTTCACTACCAGCTATGTCAGGGACAGCTCCTCTGAATCAAATATTTGGAAAGACACTGGTGCCTGCCTCTGCCCTAAAGAACATGTCCGGTCGGAGCTGATCTTACTTCCAGCTTTGCGGATTAAGACACAAGTAGTGTCAACAATTTGAAGGAAATGCAGTTGCTGATATGTCTTCTGAATCAAGCTAACCACAGTTAACTATGAACCACTATTTTCCAAACACCATTACTGCAACTGCTTTTAAAGACCACTACTATAATGGCAAGAGGAGAAGGGGACGACAGAGGATGAGATGGTTGGACAGTGTCATCAAAGCAACCAACATGAATCTGACCCAACTCCGGGAGGCAGTGGAAGACAGAAGGGCCTGGTGCGCTCTGGTCCATGGGGTCACGAAGAGTCGGACACGACTAAACAACAACTATAATATTTTTAATTAGATGAGGCTTCCAGGAGAAATGCTTTTGGCCAAGACCAGATAGTGGGAGAGTATATCTCAACAATACGTAAACACCTCTGGTTACTAGGCTATTCTGAGCACACCTTTACCTTTTAAGTCCTGTGTGGCTTCAGTTCAAGGTATCAAAAGGAAAGCCAACCTTAGTTTCACCTCTGCTATTGCATGGCCATAATAGCAGAAGATCCTTCTCCAGGTACAACTTATAACAGGAAGTACGGGATGGCTGCTGATGGTGAAACAGAATCCTCTTGGGTATTGCATCCTGTGTGCCCCACCAGACAGACAGACACACACACACAGGGGACGGGGAGAGAAGTGCTTGAAAAGGTTCCCCCACCATCGGGTCCATAGACACACTGGTTGTCAAACTGTCTTTATTAACGCAAGCAAGCATCCCAAATCAGTAAGACTGAGAGCTCAGCTTCATCCCAACCCTGGCATCACTCCCAACCCCGGGCAGTGATTTCATGCACTCATCACCCAGTATGTCCATCCTTCTTTCCTGGGGCATAGTTCCACTAACCAGTTCCAGCGCCACAGCACCTCCCAGGGAGGATCAATAGTTCCAGAAAGAGGCCCATTTCTGGTGCGGGAGGCCTCCTCTAGTGCCTGAGCAAGGTGCAAGAGGTTTCACTGTTGATGGTGGCATCACCAGCATCTTTGCTGGGGGGGGGGGTGGCATGGGTCCAGATGATGGAGTACCCTCGGGTCATCATAACTGATGGTCCAGTGACTCCAGTAAGGCAAAGGTAGGTGGGCCACCTTCATTTTCCCCAGGCCAGGCTCATCCACTTACCAGTCCAAACCTTTGGGCCTGCCTCTGCCAGCACCCTGAACGCTGGTGGCAGCTCTGCCCATGACTTCCTGCCATCTTCCCAAATAAAAGATTTTTATATGGCTTTTTAAAAGATTTGACCAGAAACAAGTTGTGCATGCCTGGGTGAAAAAACTGTATTTATTGAACACTTATGTACCTTTAAAAAAATTCACATTTTTTTTAAAAAGTGCTCCACAGCCAAGACATTATAGACCAAGTTTATCCCAAAGTGAGTTGAAAAACGAAATACATTTCAAAACACAATCAACTCTGGGCACACTTCATCAGAAACATCGATCCAAACCTTGTGAAATTTAAACTTTTTTTTTGTACTTGTAAAAAGAAGGGGGAAAAACCGGAGCCTGTGCAAGAGAGGTTTCTGATGAATTGATCCCAGAACGCACAATGCGGAACAGCAAAGCGACAGGGTTCAGTCTCTGGTTATAGCTCAGTCCTCAGCTCTGTGAGAGGCAAGTTCATAATTGATGCTGGAGTTCATAGAGAGGAGAATATCGCTGTAGATACATGGTACTCTGTAGTTAAAGAACTCACATAACAGGAACAGCCATTCTCCCCCTTTGATATAAATATTCATAAATAAATATACAGCTGCAAATGTTAGAACAGCAGCTCAACAGCATATTTTAGAAATCAGCACTAAAATAACACTTTGGTAAAATAGTAATAATAATAATAATAATAATCAAGGACAGTTTGGTTGTACGTGAAAAGGAAGAACACGATCCACCCAAAGGGCACCAATCTTAATCCAAACTTATTAAAACAAGAAAAAGTTAAGTATATTGTTCCAGTGAAATCAATCAGAACTGCAGGTGCTTACCTTTGGATGCATGGTGCCCAGAGATGTTAAAACAACAACAGGGCTACAATGCATTTAATGATGCAGTACAACCCAAGAAGAACTAAGCACACCTTTGCATCCCTTCCCCCACTCCACGCTTGCTTCAACAATGGATGCATTTTGTGGCGCAAAAAAGGAAGAAATATATTTCAAATGGATGAAATTCCTTTTCAATGCCTCTTGAGCAGATGATGCATATGTCTTTTATTTAGAAAAATACCAGACATCTATTAATTCCATTGACTGCTTGGGTTTTAAGCACAACCCAGTGAAAACTGGTGTTCCGAGATCCATTAAAAAAAGATATACAACACAAGATGATTTAAGCATCTCAGAACGAGACCTAGCTAAGACTAAGCATTATAAAATTCCACCGATATCACTGTATAAAAATCTTTCTCATTAAAACCGATGGAACTTAAAAGGCGCTTAATTTTGACCGGAATGTTCCCTCAGCAGAATGTAAGGTTCCACCACTTGGAAAATGAGGAAAAATACTAAATTTCTTGTAAGGTAATACTGTCTCAGTTTTAACGCAAGAAAAACCTCCACTGAAACAAAAAGTGCCATGAAAACCAATGACTGCATGGGAGTAGAGGCAAACTGGACCCAAGTGGTGCTTGACACCGCAACTAGGTGATCACATAAGCTGTCCGGACGATGGCACACGTTTTCCCAATCCCAAATTTGAAATCTTTTTCTCAAGGTTTAAAACATTCAATCTAAGGTTTCTGACTGTCCTGCTTTGAGACGCAGTTTTACAAAGGTACATTAAAGGTCTATTAAAAATGCACAAACTGAAGTGTTTTTCTTTTTAGGAAAATACTCTGGCAAATCAACTATAAAAAGATAAAATACACTTAAAAGTTAGGTTTGCTCTTTTGTTTTGTTTCATTTTTACATTATTCTATAAAGTGCAGAGAAATCCTTCAGATAGGAACTAACCACTCCCCCTACAACAACAGAGTCACAGCAGCTTTTGCATAGCATGAACCCCGAGAAAGCCGATTCCTCTCGTTTCTTCACAAAGTTGGTGGAAGAAGCTCCTCAGGTTCCGATTGTTTCTTAGACACCGATACTGTCGCTTCGGGAATGGATGACAGCACCAAATCTCCATTGACAGTACTTCTGGAACAGAACACGAGTCCTGACAAGAGAGTCATCAGGAGAGGTTAATTTAAAAGTAACCTCAGAAAAAAGCCTGTCCCTTCAGCTGCCTACAGCTCCCAAGGGGTACTAACCATCCCCTCAGACAAGGGCTGTATGCGCCGTGGAAGAGTAAGAAAAGTAACTCTGCACCGCTTAGTTATTTCCTTCCATCTTTCTCATTAGGCCTGCGCTGGGTATGTATAGACCAGTGTTTCCCAACCTGGGGGGAAGGGCGTGACCTCTAAGGGGTTTTCTGAGGGGTTGTGGGTCACCTTATATGTGCTAAAGCCCTTGTTTAATCATGTCTTCCTTGATCTTTCAAAGTGGGATATTAAAGTTAGCGTGCATGTGTAATGCATGAGAAACAGGCCCTTTGGGAGAAGAAATTGTGTTGTAAGCAGCCCAGAGTGGTAGAATATACCAGATGGGCAGGATATAAATCGAATAAATAAATAGAATAAATAAGAAGGAAGCCTCTGCTTTCTGAACAGGGATGACTTTACCCCATTAAAATTGCCTTTTTCTGTATATGTGGCAGGAGGGTTGGAGGTGCCTTAGCTATTATAAAAGGGGGTCATGACTTGAAAAAGATTGGGGACCATGGGTATAGAGGCAGGGAACCTCTGCCCTCCCCCCACTTGCTTCAGATTTCAGCTTCCCAAAGCCCCCATCAGTAGGGCTAACAGTAAGAGACTGTGGGGACAATTATTTAAAAAGCACCTGCAGAACCACAGATTCCCTCTCAACCCCTGAAATAGCCCAACCTTATTTTATTTTATTCAATTATTTACTTAAAATATTTATATGCTGCCTTTCTCCTAAGGATCCGAGGCAGCTTACAGTATTAAAAGAAACAAAGTTATAAGCTAAACAATAAAGCATTTAACAATTATCATATTAAAATTAATCAATAAAAACAATATTAAAAGACTGAGTAGAACAAGCGAATAAAAGAGTCCCTTTTTAAAAAATCCCCTTGGTCAACCAGTCTTCCAAAGGAAAGCCTGTCTGAAGAGAACGCCCTTCATCTTGTTGTGGAAGGAGGACAAAGATGGGGCCAGCCTGGCCTCCCATGGGAGGGAGTTCCAGAGTCTGGGAGCATCGACATGCTCTGAATGGCATCAGCTCTCCAGAGTCTTGGGGAAGAGGTCATTCTCATCATTGGCCATGCCGTCTTCTAACCAGTGGAGATGTTAGGGCAAGAACCCAGGACCTCCGACAGGCAAATCAGTTTGGGCCCCTCTTGCTGATTTGGCGATACAGGGTGAACCAGCCAGACACCGAAAAGCCCATTCATACTTCTACTGCAAGATTTATTAAGTCGAGCAACAGAACAACTACTTGTGCTCTGAGCTCTGCAAGGAGAAACACATCCTACAGATCGTATTTTCCCAATGTAAGAAAAAAAATACACATCTCATTCTTTGCCCTTCTAGGGAGCCTTTGCACTTCAAATTCTAGGACCCCTGGCCATTGGATACATTTCCTGGGGTTTCTGGGGATGGAAGTCCAAAACATCTGGAAAGTAAAAGATTAAGAACCACTCCTCTAGGGAAAACCCTGTTAAGAAGACCAGTTCAGTACAAGCACCTTCCTCTGGAGGAAGAGCAAAGGTGTGAAAGCCACATAATTTGGACAGATGAATATGTGTTTGCTGAGAGAAAACTGCATCAGCAGCTCTTCCAAAGCAGAATCAGTGGACAGGAAGACTGTGTTTAACCCCTCCTATGCTCCCAGATTCTCCTCAGGAACTGCTCCTCTTCTTGGCCATTTCTACTCCTAGTAAAGCTTAGAGCTGATCTCAAGAAAGAGACATGGGGGAAACAAGCTATTTCTTCATGCAAATGACAAAGCAAATAATGCACCTGCATCATCCATTTCAAGCAGCACGCCTGTGCTTAAATGGTCTGCTTTCCTGACAAGAAACACAGGAGGAGGAGGAGGAGGGCCATCATTCGCTGAGGAACCTGTTCCTCCAGTCTGGCCTGGTCTACGGAGTCTTTGGTACACATAACGTCCAACTAAGAAGACTTGACTTTTAGGGACGTGGTGGCGCTGCGGGTTAAACCGCAGAAGCCTCTGTGCTGCAAGGTCGGAAGACCAGCTGTCGTAAGATCGAATCCACACAACGGAGTGAGCTCCCATCGCTTGTCCCAGCTCCCGCCAACCTAACAGTTCAAAAGCATGCAAATGCAAGTAGATAAATAGGTACCACCTCGGTGGAAAGGTAACGGCACTCTGTGTCTAGTCACGCTGGCCACATGACCACGGAAACTGTCTTCCGACAAACGCCGGCTCTACGGCCTGGAAACGGAGATGAGCACCACCCCCTAGAGTCGGACACGACTGTACTAAATGTCAAGGGGAACCTTTACCTTTACCTAAGAAGACCTGGTCTACTGAGCCCCAGGCAGACCTCTCTTTCCTCATGCATGCCTACTCTACTGACGTTCCCCTCCATTTCACCAAACAGCCTCCAGAAAATCTGCCCTCGAGGACTTGTCCACCGCCATCTCTGAAACCTAGTTAGGGATGCTTTTGCAAGTGGCTTCAGAAGACACAAAAGTTTGGCACCCTGGGAGAAACCCCTAGTTGCGTCACCTGAGCCACAACCCTGACTGCACTGTTCATTCTTGAATCGACTGGTCCAGTACAGAAAACGCCTACAGTGCAAGAGATTGTCTACTTCAAAAAATAATACAAAAATAAATTATTTGAGAACTTACGGTCTTTCTCTTCAAGGGGAATATCAACAGAAGGTTCTGTATCGGAGACTGCTCTTCTCCCTCTTTGTGATGACCGATGTGAAGAGGAATTTGGTTCTTTTATGGGCTGACTGCTCCTACAAATTTAGTAGCATTGTGTGTTTTATGGTGCACACTTAAATTGCACAGCTCCCTCCAGCTCATCCCATTCTAAATGGCATTTCTTTAATATACAGCCAGCACTTTCTTAAAAATAAGGTGTGGGGAACAGATAAAGAGAGAAAGGAATAATGCCACGTGGAAGGGACTGGGAAGGATGAGGACCTAGGGGGACAAGGATACTGAGGAAAGGGGCAACATGTGTCCATGCTTTTAGAACAGGGTGAACACTTACGTCCACAGGGCTACACTATATGACAACCCCCTTACCTAGTCATTTCCCACAACATGCCTGACTGCTCTGTGGAATTAGTCCGTGCAGCACACGGAATTGGAGCCAAATAAACATATTCAACTAGTGGATAGTTACTTGGCAGGAAGGGTGGATAAAAACACACATGGGGCTGTTACAGGAACGGCTGGGTGTGCTGCTGTAATTTTGTTTTGTTGCATTTAGAAGACAGCTTATACCCTGCCTTTCCATTTTAAGCATCTCATATAATAAATAAAACAAGATAAAATAAAATGCAGATTAGAAATGAATAAAATACTCCAAAAAAAAGTTAAATAATAACACATTTGAAACAAACAATTAAATTGTTCCTTGGATAATTGTACTGTAAACCACCCAGAGAGTGCTCTAGCACTACAGAGCAGTGTATATGTCAAAATAACAACAACAATTAAAGAGACAGGAGCACAATTTATAGTAGTGGTTCTAAACTTTGGGTCCCCTGATGTTCTTGGACTACACCTCCCAGAAATCCTAGCCAGCACAGCTGGTGGTGAAGGCTTCTGGGAATTTTAGTCCAAGAACACCTGGGGACCCAAGGTTGGGAACCACTGATCCATAGTCACAAAGATACATCAGCAAAATCTCAGTATCTCCATCACAATGAACATGCCATTCGATTAAAGGACAGAGACAGAGAATCCACTCTGCAGATGAGCTCTGAACGTGTTTTCCCGGTGTCAGAACCTCCGTCTGCAGAACTGTCTGAGAGGGCAAGATTTGGGGGGGGGGGAAGGGGCCAGAGAGAGAGAGAAAATCCTATTATGATAGCATACATCCACTAGTGTGTTATTGGATTTAGGCCTTTGTGCAGAGCTACACAGGAGGAGTTCAGTCAACAGAGCAGAGTTTGCTCACACACTGAATAGTGGACGGATTGTGTCTTATTATTGTGTAAAAGGGTAAAAAGGATCATTAACTGTTCTTCCTTAAATACAGGGATGCAGGGTTAGCCCTCTGGGTGTTTTAGTCTTCAAAACACAAAAGGCCCCATCAAAACAAACAATGAAAAATGTCTGAGGAAGCTGTAGCCCTAAACATTTTGGAAGGTCAAATGTTCCTAATTCTTGTTCTTATTCTTAATTCTTAAGTGTTTGTATTACAAGTAGAAAGGTAACAGGTAATTCAAAACAGCACACACTTTTAATTATATTGTACAGAGACGTATTTTCCCACAAAATCACACTCAATGGGGACCAAAGGGCATAATCTCGATTTATACTTACCTCTCAGGATTACAAGTACCTGGGTGGCTAACAGAGCGTTTCATCTAAATAATAATTCAAGAAATAATGCAAGTTAGTGTATACTTCATAAAACTGTTGTCAGTTATATCTGTGCATCTGTCAAACAACTCGATTTTAAAAACTCTGTAATTTTTGCAGAATATAATTGTGGGATGGAGAACTCACACATTCATGCACACCCCTGAAGACTGTTATCTAGACACAAATATATTATTCTAAATTAATCACATTTTATTCTAGTCTGATGACAATTGGTTTTAGCAGTCAACTTAGCAGAGGGAAGAAGACATTAAAGCTGTATATCCTCATAACGAACACTGCTGTCTAAAATAATTATAGGGGGTGGTCACTTGGTGGCCCTCCAGATGTTGTTGGATTACAACTCCCATCAGCCCTCATGGCCACAGCCACAATTTTCAGGAAAAATGCTGAGACTGACAGTCCCACAACATTCTGAAGGGCAAATCGGAGCCACTGGGTGAGATCCAATCTTGGCTGTTTGTGAAGACGGGCTCTCCACAGAAGGCTTCTCAACGTAGCAGAAGAATGTTGCTTGCAGACAGTGTGGGGAGACAGCTTTTGCTGATTCCCCCACCACCACCTCTGCAGTCTTCAGTGTCACCTACCACACTATTCCAGGCTTTCCAAAGCAGAATGTTATAGGGTGCAAGGGGGCTACAACAGGATGGAGGAAATGGAAAAAGCCACCCCATCCTATTCCATCCCCAACAGCGTCTGCACCTCTGCTAGAAGGATGTTACTAGAGAAAAAAGTCTGGATCCAACCCACTGACCTTAAGTTGCAATATGACCAAGGGAAAGTTATCTCAATCTACACATGCACAATACTGTTCCCCATATCCCGTTCCTTCTTTGCTGGGTTAAGCTCTGGTCTCATGTGCCTTGCATCTGATCCGTGTAGTAGAAAGTGCTATGCAACTCTTTACAAAATGGTGGGTAATACAGTGAGAATATCAACATTCTGCGGAATACCTATCTTGCAGAGTGAATTGTTGATTCTCTAGGGCTTCCCTAGAACCCTGCCTCTGAGGGCTTCTTGCCCATTAAAAAAAGCCAAGATATCCTGACAACAAACCTTGCCACTCACTGCAAGGTTTTTCCCCCTCCTGGACAAGAGCGGAAACCTCAGAGCCTTTCTGTGGTAGATGTATTGGCAAATTTCTCCCCCCCAAAAAAAACACAAAAAAGCGTTTAGTATTTTTGTATTCAAAATTTTGTATTTTGCATGACATACATTTTTGTGGAAAATACCAAGAGCCTTTGCCCAAAAAGCACACTTCTACTTTTTTTTTTGTAAAAATAAATAAATAAATAAAAGTGCTGGAAAATATGCACAAAAGTTGTTGTAACCTTGCTCAAGGGGGGGGGGAATGTTTTAATATTTTTGTGAGAACAAAATAAGCCAAAATTTGCACCCCTGTTACAAAGAACGCCCAGTTCCTATCCTTTTCTAATAAATGGACTGGCTCCATGCTAAGCATGTTCTTACAGGGCCAATAAGATCGGAATTTAAACTCCACTCAGCCATGAAGCCCTTTAGATGACTGGAGCCCTCAGCCCCATTTATAACACGGAGTGGCTATGAGGGTCAGAGTGGGATGAACCAACACACACCACCGTGCCCTTCTCTGGAAGAGGAAAATATCCTTTAAAATTAATAAATAATAAATATATTTTGCTCACAAATGAATCCGACTTTATTGGGCACTAAAGTAAACTCCAAAGATATCCACATTTCCTACCCGCTGGTACATGCCATCCTGTATTTCCATACATGTACATTTAAAGCACAACATGTGGGTTGCGGCCTTAGTTATTCTTGGGAGAGGCTCAGCTCCTTGACTTGAAAAAGCTTCCTACAGCACATGTGAAGAACCTGCGCACTTGATCACATTCCACCAATCCCTCCCAAACCTCCTCACACCCTCAGCAAAGTGTGATGTTAAAGAACGTCCAACCATTTGCACAGGTGAGGGTGACACAGGTGAGACTAAGGGATCGGGATGAGGCAACTGGAACATCTCTGGCTTAAACTTGGCATTAGCTATTTTCACACATTCTTCAAGTGTAGTGATAAATGTGTCACAGGTGGCACTGAGCAAGGAAGAAGCTTCATTCATAGTCTGCAAAAAAGAAAGAAAGACCACACACACATCACCAATGGTTTAAGAATAGAAATGGGCACGAACCACTGATTTCGCAGTTCATTTATCAGTCAAACAGTCGTTCGGCGGTTCCCAGTCCTGCCTCCTCCAGGGGGCTGCCCACTCAGAGGCAGTGCCCTGGTTTCTCCATCCCGCTTCCTCTGGCCACTGCTCTGAGAGAGCACCTGCTGGAGGTGGCAGGGTTGGGAAGTGTTGGACACCTGTTTGGCTAAAGAACAAACTGGTGGTTTGTGCCCATCTATATTTAAGATCTGTGAAACCACTTTAGACACAATAAAGCTTTTTTTAGGAAGCAACAACAATTTAAATGGCCATGACATTACAACACTGAGAGTTTCTCTAACATTCACAGTTTAGGAGAGTTAATTCCCCAGGATCTGGAACATTTTAGACTGATCCTGTTTCCACACAGATGTTTAGCATTAATCAGGATGGGATACAAATTCCCTCAGACATTTTAGTGGTGGTGCAATTTTTTTCCAGTGGGATAAGAAAACAATGAGCGGGTCAAGACTACGCGGTCGCAGCGGTTCTAATACCACTTTAACAGCTCCATTTTTTGGAACTGCTGGGATCTACAGTTTGATGGGGCCTTTACAACTATCTGCTGTCATTCAGGAGAGGTTATTGGGGCAGCAGAGACTCTGAAGCCCTCACAAAACTACAGATTCAAGGATACCAAAAGATGGAAAGCTGGCAGTTCAAGAATTGCTGTCACTGTTTTATTTAGATATGGTCAATATTTTCAGTATTTAAGGAAAAGATATTTAAGTATTTCTAGGTCAAGGACCCAAAAGGCTCACTAAAGCACAGATCCTGATATTTCACTCTTGCTGATTCTCCAAATTATTACTGTGCCACTATTTTACAATTGTTGTTTTTACTCACTATTTGACCCTCTCTGTTTTTTTTGTTGGAGTTTTTTTATTTGGTTTGGTTTTGGGAGGGGGGTTGCCTGACTTTGGCAGTTATGTTTATAGTTTATTTTACCATCCTACCATTTCTGTCAAAAGCCATTTTAGTTCTCAGAGTGCTGGTCTTAATGCACCTAAAACACATGCCTTAATTAGATCCCGTTTGGATTACTGTAACACAATCTATGTAGGGCTGCCTTTGAAGACAGTTCAGAAACTTCAGCTGGTGCAATCCTCTGCAGCCAAACTACTGACTGGGGTCAGCTGCAGGGAGCATGTAACACACCTGTTACAAGAACTGCACTGGCTACCAGTCCTTTTCCATTCCAGTGCAAAGTGCTGGTCATTACCTATACAGCCCTATACAGCTTGGGTCCAGGCTACCTGAAGGACCGTACAGTATCTTCCTATATGCGCCTTTTTGGCGATTCAGATCAGCAGAGGAGACCCTTCTCTTGGTCCCATTGCCAGCACAAGCACAGCTGATGGGGACACGGGAAGAAGGCCTTCTTGGTGGCAGTTCCCAGGCTATGGACCGCTCTCCCACGGGAGATCAGGATGGTCCCTTCCCTGTTATCCTTCCGAAAAAAGCTAGAGACCCATCTCTTCAGGCAGACTTTTAACAATTACAACTGAATCCCTGAACCCCATTTCAGCAAATAATTTAAATCTTTTTTGTTTTCATGTTTTCTTTTAATTGTATTTTAAATCATAATTGATCTTTTAATACTTATCATATTTTTAAATTGTGTGAATTTTAATGTTGTGAGCCATTTTGGCTCCCTTATTGGGAGAAATGAGGCATACAGTGGTACTTCAGTTTACAAAATTAATCCGTTCTCTGGGACATTTCGCAATGCAAAAAAATCACAAACTGAAACAGAGTTTCCCATAGGAACATATGCATGGGGGGCCTAAACCTCCAAGACACAATGCAAAATTGCTTCATATTGCAGAAAATATTAATAAACCGAAAATTACATTAACCGAGGCATTCATAAACCGAGGTACCACTGTATTATTATTATTATTATTATTATTATTATTATTATTATTATTATTATTATTATTATTATTATTATTAGTAGTAGTAGTAGTAGTAGTAGTAGTAGTAGTAGTAGTAGTAGTAGTAGTAACAACAACAACAACAACAACAACAACAACAACAACAATAAATAGCACCATCCACAAAAAAGAGACAGGGCAGAACTCAGGAGAGCCTTCAGATTTGCAGAAGTTACGGGAAATCACCGTATTTACAAGGATTCCCCCATCTCCAACCCCCAAATAGCTCACTGACTGACTTGGAAAAGGAAATAACAGGAAGGGTGGGATGGAATGCAATGCAGGATGCCAAACAGAAAGACTCTGCACTGCAACATTTTGCTGTTTATACAAATCACCATTGCCGATTTTATACATGTGAGTCACTATGCAGACTTTCATGTGAAAAAGTGGTATTGAACTTGTCACGTTCCCACCTGTCCCTTGGTCGTTTTGCCAAACACAGGGCACAAGCTACGTGTTGTGTCGCTGCCATTAGTTGATTACATCAACATTGTTTATTATTAATCACAGAGGTCCAGGCAATGTGTCATTTTCAAAAGAACTAAAAAGCTGTTTATTATTACAGGTGATTAAAGTACAATCAATGTTGTTAACTCTTAACAGAACATCCTACTTCATCCACTCTCAACCGCCAACCCTCTCTCTCTACTCCCAAATCACCAATCCTCTAACTCCAATCTCCCAACTCTCCACTCAAACTCTCTCCTCCCCCTGCAGAGACTCTTATATCTCATGACTCCGCCTCTCCAGCACTCTCACTGGTCCATGGAGATAGCACATTAATATTCATGACCTGGGCAGATGCCACAGCACCATTACGGGAAAACAAACTGAATTATATGAAGCATATCAACTGAAAATGTGGTCACTGACACTACAGAATTACTCCTGGCCCATTCACAACACTGTTTGAGAAATCTGTAGGTCCAGCATGATGGTGGTGCACATTGTCTCATTCCACTTCTGTAACAGAAATGTTACACATTCTGTTTATGAATTAAAATTTCCCCAAGTGAAAATTGATAATCACATACCTCAACAGTAGGCGATGACCGATTCTTATCATGGTGGACATACTCTTGTATTGTGTGGACCTGCTGCATTAGGAGGTCACAGTAGAGACGAAGCTCAGACATTTTGGTTTTCAAAGATTCATTGGTTTCATTAATCTCTGCAAGAATATCAAAACACAAATGCTTCACTTTCCAGTTTTAGGAGCTCCTTCAGGCAGCTTTACATTTAAATGTTCACTTTTGAATGCCTTTAAATGAAAAGGCTCAGTGCTGAACACTGAATCTATAACCTAAGAACTACAGCACTTCTCTTGCCATCAGCTTCCAGCTTTAGTTCTGCTTTCCTGCATGCCTACACGTGAAACAAACACAGCTTTTCACATCTTCTCTACTTATTTCCCTTCATAACTGACCCAAGTTATGAAACAAGAAGTTCCAATGACTTCCCCTCATGCACTGACGGCATGCGCCAAGAGGCTCCAAAAGCCACTGCAGAGACTGGCCACATGTTCAGCATCCCCGCTGAGCAGCCTTGTGAGAACTGAAACGTACGAGTATGCACAAAGGGCTTATCGATGCGAGGGCAAACCCTGACTGGTTTAGAATACCCCCTCACATGGAGGGACTCCACATGTGCACATCACATGAAATGCACATGATGTACATAACATCCTCATGTAGACAGTGCATGTATTAGAAGAAGGAACCCAAGACTCTGCTGTCAGCTGAATGACGTCTGGAAAATCTAAAGGAAGCACACCCTCTGCCTTCTGCCATTAGGGCCACTGGGGGCCACCGCTCCCCCACCTCCCCTTGACAGCATGACGCCAAAAGGAAGACTACCTTAGCCCTAATCCTTAGCCAGAGGAGAAGCAGCTGCTGTAGCGCTGGTATTCCTCTTCCCATCCCTGTTTCCCTTTCTATGGCATTGTGAACCTCAGAAACAGATAACATTACCTCTTACTATCCACAGAGTGCTTAGAAAGTTATAGGCACTTTCAATGTTAAATAACACCAACCACAGCTGGAATGGGCAGCAAAGCATCTCAAGTTTGTTTTCAGGAAATCAGGGAAGGGGGATATGAATCATCATGTTTTCAATAAAGAAAAATAAGCATTTGACAGAAATGTTGAATAACAACGGCAACACTTTGGAACCATGCTCTGTCATGGGATTATGCGTTCTGTATTTTCTATTTTGCACAACGCAGCCGAGTACCTTTCTCTTTTTTTGTTCTGGTATCCGTCAAGCAGGCCTTTGAGCTCCCCAGGGCTACTAGCCATCTCTGTCGTTCAGCTGCATTAACAGCTTTCATGTAGAAATGCTGCTCTCCTGGAATTATTAACTCCATTCTTGTGCTGTCTGTTGGGTGGACTTACAAAAGGGAGGGGGGGAAGGAAAAGAGGTAAATGTACAGACTTTCAAAGACTGTCAAGGATAACAAACACAGTTTTCCCACTATACTTCTTCAAGTTTTTCATGGTTTTACTGATGAAGTGTTTATGCAAGCTAGAACCTTGCCACTTGCCTTGTCCCTTCAAATAATCAGAAACTGGCCCCCTTTAGAGCAGTGGGTCTCAAGCTTTCATATGATTTGTTCCACCTATCATGCCAACATCCATGCTTCTGAGTGGAGGAAAGATGCAGCAGGGGCAACAATGCTTGTGAGTTTAGCAGCCCTACAGAACCAAGAGGGCAGGTTCTGTAACTGGTAACATTTGAGTTAACAGATCCGAGAACAACCTCCAAAGGAATAAAGGCAGAACAGACAGGTAAGAAATAAATACTGTATAAGAGAATACTGCCTGGATGTACAATGGGCACTCTGAGAATTATGGACATTCAAAACTGGACTGGCAATAGATCAGGGAACCTTCCTTGAAGCTGCTATACAGAGACCTCCCTTTGTTAATAGCAACCTAGCACTTCTGGTACTGAACAGGTTATAGGGAATAGGTTCCTCCCCTTATATACGGAAGACCTGTTTTCACAACTTTTAAGAGAAGCTGGTTTTCAACAGCATTTCAAATGCAACATAGAAGGGGAATTAATTTCCCTCAGAATTAATTACAATGAATGAATGAATTAGCATTTATTTATTATGGATGAATCCTAGAGTCAGTTCCCAACCACTGAGGAGGGCAACAAAACTGTCTCTAGCAGCATATTTTCAGGTTTTAAAAGATCAACAAATTATTTTTCATTTAATTGGCTGGTGTTGCATTCTTTTTTTCTTTTTACTGGAGAGAGACACTTGTACGGCTTTCCATTTTGTGTGTCAGAATAACTTGGCTGGCTTTGAGCTCTATGTACACCTTGACCTGAGCAACATGCATAATTTCCCCCCTTTTTCATACTTTGGTTGAAATCCTATTGCTTAGTGTAGTAAAGTGCTCTAGAGTAGGCCCACTGAATCCATAGGGATTTGGTGAGTCAGCTCCAAAGTTCCACTGATTCAATGGGTCTACTTGTAGTGCTATTTATTATTAAGCAATAGGATTTTGGCTCTTAAGTATAAATTTAAGATCTACCTCTCCCTTTGCTCTTTCAGTGACATACATTTCACAACATAGTATGAACCAAGCCAACCAATAAAGCCTCCAGGACCACTCAAGCCTATGAGACACACCATAATTCAGACTACAGTGGAGGGCAGATTTTTCCCTCACCATGGGTCTTACCTTTGATTTCACACACTGCCATCTTTATACTTCCTTTGCTGCCTTTACAAACATCATCTTGTGAATCATAGTAAGACAATATCCCATTATCTAGAACAAACCAGCGAGGCTGCCAACCTAAGAAAACAGGAGAAAGCAACACTGATTAGTTTCATTGCCGATGTCACACAAAAAGCAGCAACAAGACTTCGTTGGGAACTTTCAGCAGAAAGGAAGAGTTACACCTATTAAAAGACAAACTTATTATAGTTTCATTTATATGCCACATGTCTCCCAACAAGGGACCCAAAGTGGCTCACAACATTAAAATTGTCACACAATTTAAAAACACAGTAAGTTAAATATTAAAAGATAAATTAAACAATATATGATTTAAAAATTAACTTAAAAGATTAAAACATGAAAACATAAAAAAAAGATTCATTTGCTGAAATGAGGTTCAGAGCTTCAGTTGCAGTTGTTAAAAGTCTGCCTGAAGAGATGAGTCTTTAGCTTTTTTCGGAAGGATAACAGGGAAGGGGCCATCCTGATCTCCCAAGGGAGAGCGGTCCATAGCCTGGGAACTGCCACGGAGAAGGCCCTCTCCCGTGTCCCCATCAGCTGTGCTTGTGCTGGCAATGGGACCGAGAGGAGGGTCTCCTCTGCTGATCTTAATCGCCAAGAAGGCGCATACAGTATAGGGAGATACGGTCCTTCAGGTAGCCTGGACCCAAGCTGTATAGGGCTGTATAGGTAATGACCAGCACTTTGTACTGGAATGGAAAAGGACTGGTAGCAAGTGCAGTTCTTGTAACAGGTGCGTTACATGCTCCCTGCAGCTGGACCCAGTCAGTAGTCTGGCTGCAGAGTTTTGCACCAACTGAAGTTTCTGAACCGTGTTCAAAGGCAGCCCCACACAGAGCGCGTTACAGCAATCCAATTGGGATATAGCTAAGGCATGTGTCGCTATAGCCAAATCCGACATCTCAAGGAATGGGCGCAGCTGACACACCAGCTTTAGCTGTACAAATGCACTCCTGACCACTACTGAGACCTGGGCATCCAAGCTTAGGGATGATTCCAGGAGGACACCCAGGCTGCAGAGCTGAGTTTTCAGGGGAAGCATAACCCCATCCAGCACAGGTAATATCCCTATTCCCTCATCTGCCTTCTGACTAACCAGGTGCACCTCTGTCTTGTCTGGATTAAGTTTCAGTTTGTTTGCCCTCATCCAGCCCATTACTGATGCCAAGCACTGGTTTAGAGTCAAGACAGCTTCCCTGGAATTAGGTGGAAAGGCACATCCCTTTGGCATTAAGAATAGCAATTTACATTTTACAAACCTCAGTTCTTCCAGACTCTCTGTCAACTCCCTCAGCTCCATTTTAATTTTAAAAGCACAGAAAAAAAAATAGATGTCTAAGCAACTTGCACTTTTTTGTTACTAAGATATTGGCTGAAATCTTGCTGCCATAGCTTAATGCCTTGTAAGGTGGATGATGTAATCATCGAGGATTTTTCAGAAATTAAATATTTCTAACTTCTGTTCTGAAACTCAAAGAGCTCCCATATAATTCATTTCATCATCAAGAACACATGGGGACCACAGGACAGGACGGAGAAGACTTTGATTAGACAAAATCACCCTCCCTTTGACCAGTGATTGTGATTTTCAGTACTTCTAGATTCCCCCACTTCTGCTGTAGTCCCTGCAGTTCCCAACCACCTGTAGTTCGTGGCCTCATTTCTTCCAGACAAAAAAACAATTTCTCCATCCAAATGCTGAGAATTGCAAGTGATTACTTCAGATCTAAAGTTGAATGCATCCGTTGGGAGCTTGACTCCTTGTTGATACTAGTAAATCTGATGGAGATGGTCAATGCATCATCTCGTCAGGTTAAACTAGCTAAGTCTCAGCTAGTCTGAGGATGTGGACAAGGAAGTTGCACAAAGTCACTACCTCCTCTCTAGATTCTTGCTCATCGTGGCTCTTAAAGTCAGGAAAGGAAATGACCATGGAATGGGCTACTCACATCATTAGAAAGTCATTTACCTTCCCATCTAAAGGAAACCATTTTAAGGTCCTTTCCAAAGAAAGCCTATTCAGCAAAGGACTGTCTTAATGATTATAGACCTATTGCCAACATTCCATTCTTGGGGAAGTTGACTGAGAGGGTGGTGGGTGACCAGTTGCAGGAGTTCTTGGAGGAAACAGATCGTCTAGATCCATCTCAATTTGAGTGGATTGTACCATGGGACTTAAACAGTACTGGTTGCCCTGCAAGACAATCTCCTGGGCGGAGTGTACCTATTGGTTCTCCTGGATCTTTCTGTTGCCTCTGATATCATCAACCATGGCATACTTCTGGGATGGCTATCAAGTTTGGGACCTTGGGGCTCTGCCCTTCGGTAGTTCCAGTCCTCCCTCAAGGGCTGCTCCTGATGATACAGCTTGGGGAGGCACTGTCTACTCCTTGAGACCTCCATTACAGGGTCTGACAGGGATTGGGCGTCTCCGCAATGTTTTTTAATATTCATATGGAGCCATTGGGAGAAGTTATATAAAGATTTAAAATTCGTTGTCATCAATATGCAGATGGCACACAGCTCTGTCTCTCTTTATCTTCACCTGCAGATGATGCCCTGCAGGCTTTTGAGCACTGCCTAGTGTCGATAAGGGACTGGACAAGGGCCAACAAACTGAAACCACAACAACAAGGATTCTACTGTTGGGAAGATCACTGGGCTGGTGAGAGCACTGCTTCCCAACCATGGGTCCCCATATGTTCTTGGATTGATTACCACTATGGTATTGTTTCTTTCCTAAGCACCACCTATATGTACACTTTTTACAGAATGTGAAGACATGCCCCTGACCCAAGGGGCATACAGTCTAAAAGCAGACACCAAAGATAGAGACAGCAGAAAGAATGAGCAGGGGAGCTAAGCATAAATAAGGGTGAAGTCTGTTGACTGTTTCCTTTTGGACAATAGAAAATGTGCCTTCATTGCACCAACTTTACTATAACCACATGCAATGTCTGAATCTCTACATATATCTACATAAAAATAATATCATATTATACTGGTACAGTAAAATCAAGCAAATAATTTCATTTATTTTTCAAATACGCTGTTGTTGTTCTTTAGTCATTAAGTCATGTCCAACTCTTCATGACCCCATGGACTGGAGCACGCAAGGCCCTCCTGTCTTCTTCAAAGACATTCAAAGACATTAGATAACATTATATTGGGAACCACATAAAAGTGAGAACAACAATCAGATCTACAGAAGTTGCACTACACCATTCAACTGTTTTTCAAAAGCTTCCTTTTTCTTTTTATTGTTGCTAAAAAGGAACTTTGAGCCCTTTTCATTTTTTATTTTGCTGGCAAATGTACCTGCCATTACCTTTATGTGCACACTTGTTTACTCCACTGGGTTTAAATTTAAAAGCAAAGCAGTCGTGTTTGCCACAAACACAGACCGGTTATATATATTTGCAAAGCCCATATAAACTGAGCGAGGCAGTGCTCTTAAAATGCAGCTACTGAGAGGTAATAAAAGGAGATAAACTGAGTTCCCAACAGCTGGTTATCATATTTAAAAGCCTTCTCTGGAGCCACTCCCAGGCTCTGGAATTCTCTGGCAAGGGAGATCAGGATGGCTCTCTCCATCACTTCGTTCTACAGGCAAGGAAACAGAATTTTCAACAAGTAAACCTTTGGTGTTTAAACTGAGCTGAAGTCAAAGGGGCTGTCAACTTGTGCAAAAATACTGTACTTTTCTTTAAAAAGGTATTTAAAATGCTTTCAATATCTGATATTTTAACCACTGGTTCTTAACCTTGGGTTACTCAGGAGTTTTGGACTGCAACTCCCAGAAGCCTTCACCACCAACTGTGCTGACTGGGGTTTCTGGGAGTTGCAGTTCAAAAGCATCCGAGTAACAAAGGTTAAGAACCACTGTTTTAAACAACCCACTTACATTTTTTCTTATGTAACAGAAATAAAACAAAACCAAAATTACTGTGGTACCTTAGTCTTTAAAATGCCACAGTACTTACGTTTTCATTTCTGTTACTCTTTGCTTCTTTTAATATGTCACGACACTGGTTCATCTTTATTTTAGTGCAACTTTTCGTGCTTTACGACCTGCTTCTCAGATGTGTGCTATGTTCATACCTTAAATGAGGGTCTACCTTGCAGGCAAAGAGAGGTGAATGGTTACTTCCCATCTTACCTCTCCATGCCCAAGGCCACCAACAATTTTCTCCCAGCTCATCCCTGATACCAAAAACCAACTGGCTTAGGATGGCAGGGCAAGAAGGTGTACTCCACATGGCAGGAAAAGGAAGGAAGAACACTCAGTACCGTATTCAACGGTATGCACATTTTGTTGTATATCCAAACACACCTACATAGCCAAACACTGCTTTAAATACAAACAAGGCAGAGGTATAAACAAAGTCTCATATCCTAATATATCTCGTTTGACCCTTCTTTCCAAACAACAGATACATTTTCTCTTTCGGTTACCTTCTCACATATTTGTTTTTCCAAACAGGGAACATCTCTGCACCAGCAGCTAGAAGTTGTGACCTTCCTACTCTCCCTACAGACCTACCAAATCCGTGGAAGTCTCAAAAGGAACACATTCAAAGAAGCCTTTGGTAAAACAAAAATCACAACATGAAGAAACTCCTGGCAAGCAACATGATAAAATAATAACACAGCCAATTCAAATGTGTGCTCAAAGACTTGTCAGCAAGGTCACCAGCAGAGATAAAGAAGTCAAAGCCTGGCTGATTTAATCACTTTGAGCCAATTTTTAATGACATTTTACTCTCCCAAAAGCAACACAGAATTCTGGTTTATTTCTCCTCCAGGTTACCTGGGAAAGAGAAGTAAGGGCACAAACATGGTTTCTTACACACGCTTGGCCCAGCAGACTTAAGAGCAGTAGTGTTAGTGCACTATATCAATGATTAAACAGCAACTAAAAATGGGCAAAATAAAAGGCACTGGCACTCAAGATGTTAAAAGCTTTTTAAAAGGCAAAGAAGCATGATTGCAGTTGATATCACAAAGATCATTCTAGGGCACCAAATGCCAAGTTGTTTCAAGCAAATCCCATCTTCCTGGGTGCATCTCAGACACGCACATTGTCCTCTGTTTGGGGATGAGACAAACAGGATCTTCACCTTTGGCAAAAAATGAGATACTGCTTTTGCATTACTCATCTTGGAACAGCACAAACTTTCTATGCTGTGCATATCCATGTGCCCCTCCACAGGGATATAGACTCAGCACCATTGTGGGCCCTATCCACTGGATACAGACAGTTATGTGTCTCAATCATTTTCCACCTTGAAAACAAAAAGCAGACTACCATCAGGAAAACCTGTGGAAAGAAGACATTATGTGGAGGATGTGAGCAGGCAAAAGGGTGGATGGGTCATAGAATAGTACCAAATAGATCAAATGCTCGAGTGTGCCTCAACCCAGTGTAGCGAATGGGTAGGGCTGGGACATCGAAGTTGAAATCCCTGTGAAGTCATTAGAGTCACCAGGTGACCTTGGGGCAGGCATTAACTCTCCGCAGGTCCTACCTCACAGAACCATTGTCCATTAAAAAAGAGAGACCACTATAATGCATTGCCTTGAGGCTACTGAAGGATAGGTGGGATAGAGAGGTAAGGCAGACATAACAAAATCAAATAAGCCTGACTCTCCCTCCTCAAACCCATTGCCTTCTTGAGGTCCTGGGCCACAGCTAAGAACGTCCCTGGCCGGCCAGCCTTGATCATCCTGTGTGGGATGTCAAAGCTGTGGCTCCAACTGGGCCCCCAGCAACCCCAGAGGGAGGCTGTTGGGGGGCATCCGTTTGTCCTTATTTCCTCCCAGAGGCTCCTGAGAGCATCCCTTCCGACTCCCTGCTGCCAGGAGGCACCTCTCCCTCCCCAGGAGCCTCCTCCCTCACGCCGCTTCCCTGGGTAGGCGGCGCCGTTTCGGAAACGGCGGGGCCTCGGCGCCGGCCTGCGGGCCCGCTGCTTACCTGTGATGTAGTTGGTCCACTTGTACAGCACGCCTTCCATCCTTCAGAGCCGCGGGGAGAGGAGCGGCAGCATCCTCAGCATCCTGCGCTGCTGCTTCTGCTTCCTCTTCCCCCCCCCCTCCTCCTCCTTCTGGGCCCGGGAAAGAGCGAGCAGGCCGGCCGGCCTCCCCGCCGCCGCCGCCGCCGCCTCCTCTTGAGCGGCGCTCCCAACCAGCGGCGGCCGAGGGGCGGGGGGGAGGACCCAAGGCCTCGGCTCGCTCGGCGGGCAGCCTCAGGGGCGCGAGCGGCGGCGGCGTTGCCGGGAGGCGGCGGTGGCGCGCGAGGGCTCCTCGGTTGGGCGCATGGCGGCCCCTGAGAAAGAGCGGGCGAGCCGGCGGTTAGGCGAGCCGTCGGCCGGGCACAGCAGAGGCCCCGCTCCCCCCGGGCGAGCCCTTTTCCTTCCCCGGACCTCCGCCTGGCTGTTTTCCCTACGCCTGGCTCGGGCCTTCGCCTTTGGCACCATTGACCCGGACGTCTCGTCTACTTCCCGGGTGAAAGGGGCTGCCCGGTCAACAAGGCGCCTCAACAAAAACCACACACACACACACACACACACACACACAGAGAGAGAGAGAGAGAGAGAGAGACCCTGCACCCATCCAAAACGTCCCAGCCCAATTACTCGGGAGCGCGCCTCCACAGGCCGCCTCATGGGAGGGCCTTTCTCCCTTGCCGGCTCGCCGAGACATACACGCATCGCGGCCGGGGGTGGGGTGGGTGCGTGGGTGGGTGAGGGGGCCGAATACTTGTTCAATTCGACCCCGATCCACAGCCTTGCATGGTCCCTACCCAAATTGCACACCCACGCTCTCTCTTCGCCCGATCCACAGCCCTGCACGGCCCCTCCCTCCCTCTGGCATTTCTCGGCAGCGATCCTATGGTTACGTCGTCGTCGTCGCAAGACCCTCAAGGGATTCAGGAGGCCGAACTGGCGCAGGATCAGAAGCTGCACGGAAGACCATTCCCGGTTTTTTCTTTCTCCTTTTGAAAAGAAAAGCAAAGCCTCTGGTCCTTCAGCCTTCCTGAGGGGGAAGCGGGGGGGGGGAGAGAGAGATTTTAATAAAGAAAACAAAACTATAGCCGGACTTCCCGATCAAAGTTAAAGATGGGAAAGAAACGGCTTGTGGGGCTGAGAGAAAGTGGGCGCGTGACTCGGTAGGGACCGTGCCAGGCTGTGGATCGGGCGCACATGTTGGGGTCTTTTGAAGACGACCAAGTTTAGCTTAAGTGCGAGATTCCGTGGCTCAAAGTCCGCTTCCTTATAGACACCGCCCGTGGCTTTGGATCCAGGAACGCTCGCGTGAAAATAAACCTAAAATACAAAAGCAAGCGCAGGCGATCCCTTTCGAGACCCTCCTCAGCGAATTATCAGACAGCACGAATCGACTCGTTGAGCGGTCTCTAAAAGAAATCGCCTGCGCTTCCTTTTGTATCTGGTTTTGCATTATCCACCCGGCGTCCTTTTAACTGCGGGTGGAGGGCTCTGGCTGCGGAGCCAGAGGGTTGGGAGTTCGATTCCCCTCATGGTGCCCCTTGGCAAAGGCTGGACTGGATGATCTCTTCAGAGCTCGGCAGTTCTCGGAGGAAGAGAAGGGTGAAAATAACTACATATTTTGCCTGCTTTCCTGTCCCCATATGTCCTTTTGATCTGACTTTGCCATCCCGACGGCTAACCCTTTGGAGAAGCCTCCAAGACCCACACCCGCGGCCCAGGTCGAAAAGTTGGCCAGAAACCTTCCGCAGCTGCGCGCAGGAGGGGCGGAGTCCACGCGGGTAGGTGGGTGGGCGGGGCTTCGAGCAGGGGCCGCCGGAACGTGGCCGCGCCCATCGCCCTGGCCCCACCCCCGCCGGTGACGTCGAACAATGCCAGTGCCACGCAGTCCCGGAGAGGCAGGCAGGCAGTGAGCGAGCGAGCGCCCCTCTTTTTCCCCCCCGCAGCCAGCATGCGTGTCGCCCGGCGGCTCGGCCTCCTGTGCCTGCAGGCTCTGGCGCTCCTCTCCCTCCAGGCTCAGGGCCAGGAGGCCGCGGGGGGGCCCGGCGACGAGGCCGGCCAAGTGCAGGTGGAGGTCTTGTACGTGCCCGAGCCCTGCGAGCCGAAGAGCAAGAAGGGCGACCTCGTTAATGCCCACTACGACGGGTACCTGGACGGCGGCAAGTCCAAGTTTTATTGCAGGTGAGAGGGGGGGCTCCCTTGGCCGAGAAAGCGACTTGATCGGAATTTTCTCTTCGTTTGTCTGTTTACTTAAATGGATGGATTGATTTTTAAATTGATATAAGTTGATTGGTTGATTTAAATGGATTGGTTTAAGTTGATTGATATAAGTTGATTGACTGATTGATTGATTTATATTGGTTTAAATTGATTGAGGAAACAATGTGGTTAACCCTGGAGGAAGGGCAAAGTCTTAGTGACTGGTGGCTTCCCATAATTGATCTTATCAGAACGGCAGAAAGTTGATTAAGCAGTTAGCACACCTGAAATGTTTTGTGTTGTAATCACAGTCTATATCACCGTATGCAATTTAGCTAGTATGCCGTTTGTAATCCTGAAGACGATGGGAGGTGTTTTCTTCTTCAAAACTTGATTTTTAATTATTTTATTAAAGTTTTTACTTGGAAGGAAAACCCGTTAAGTTTTCTGAGCCAACTCAGTCTGTTTGACTGGGATTGGTGGTCTTTTCAAGAAAGCAGAAAGGTTTTCATGATTTATTTAAATTTATTTAGTTATCTAATGTCCTGCCCATCTCATCAAAGGCCACTTGAGGTGCTTTACAACAAAGACTACTCAACAAGCCAAACCTCTAACCCTAGCCAGTAATCAAAACATCAACCTTAGTAAAATCAAAGATAAATTAGGAAACATATGTACCTGTTGTGAATTACAGAGAGCAAGCCCTTAGTGAGTGCCTGGTTGGCTCAGCTGGGAACTTGTGTGGCTTCTTTCCAAAGTGCCATGCGTGCTGTATTGGCTCTATTCTGGTTAGCAAGTTGAATCATCTGCAAGTCATGTTGCAGGGATGTCTGGCCTCCTAGGGATGGTTAGACTGCATCTCCCACCATCCTGGCCAGCTTAGCTGGGGATTGGAACCCAGCAGCACCTGATGGGCCACCTAATCGCCATTCTTCTAGTCCTGCTGGTTTCTCCTTAACTTACTCTACAAAAGCCAGTATCCCCTTGAGCTTCCAGTGAGTGTAGTTGCACAACCCATTATATCTGTGAAAAAAAAAATGGATTGCACAAATGGCTTGATCCAGCGCTTCTGTGTGGGCTGGTCATTCAGCTCTATGCAAGCTTAGTGGGATGCTGGCCAAAGCATGTGGGGCTCGCATGTGTGTGATACTTACCGTCTTACTCTTTTGAAAGCACAGGTGCTTTTAGTAGCATACATACAGTATTTGATAGCATACACAGGTTTGTGTATTTTACACCATTCACATATACAGTACGTATATCACAAGTGAGTATACCCCCCTCACATTTCATAAATATTTTAGTATATCTTTTATGTGACAACACTGAAGAAATGACACTTGGCTACAATGCAAAGCAGTGACTATACAGCTTGTGTAACACTGTAAATGTGCTGTCCTCTCAAAATAACGCAACACACAGCCATTAATGTCTAAACCACTGGCAACCAAACTGAGTACACCCCTAAGTGACAATGTCCAAATTGGGCACAAAGTCAATATTTTGTGTGGCCACCATTATTTTCCAGCACCGCCTTAATCCTCTTGGGTACAGAGTTCACCAGAGTTTCACAGGTTGCCACTGGAGTCCTCTTCTACTCCCCCATGATAACATCACAGAGCTAGTGGATATTAGCGACCTTGTGTACCTCCACTTTCCGTATCAGGATGCCCCACAGATGGTCAATAGGGTTTGTTTGTTTGTTTGTTTGTTTGTTTATTGAATGTGTATCCTGCCCATTTAGTCAACCGACTACTCTGGGTGGATAACAATATATAAACAAACAATTTAAAATATAGAAAGAAAGTAATACATCAATAGACAGGAACTCAAGATAGAAGAGCAAAATAGATCAAGAAGTGGCTGGAGGGTAGGCTTACCTAAATAGCCAGGTTTTCAGTTGGCCTTTGAAGAGGCCCAGCGAAGAGGCCATATGTATCTCAGAAGGGAGGTTACTCGAAAGGCAAGGAGCCACTGCCGAGAACGCCCGGTTTCTTGTTTTTTTCTTTCGGGCCTCCCTTGGTGTTGGGCTCCTCAGCCTCACCTCCTAGCTAGATCGAGTGATACGAGTAGATTTAGGTGGGAGGAGGCGTTCTGTCAGGTATCGAGGCACTAAACTGTTTAGGGCTTTATACGTAAGCATTAGAACTTTGAAATCAATGCGGAACTGAATGGATAGCCAATGTAAGGCGGCCAGAGTGGGGGAGATATGATAATGTTTCCTCACCCCACTAAGAAGTCTGGTCGCCGCATTCTGCACCATTTGGAGTTTCCGCATTGATCTCAAAGGTAGCCCCACATAGAGAGCATTACAGTGGTCTAACGTCGAGATTACAAATGCATAGACCAGAGTGGTGAGTGACCCCCCCCATCTAGATAGGGACACAGCTGGGCAATCTGCCACAGATGAAAATAGGCAGATCGGACCACGGATGGCACCTAGGATTCCGTGGTAAGCACCTGGTCCAGATGAATCCCCAAGGTGTGAGCCTCACTCTTCGCGGTGAGAGTCACCCCCCCAAAAGAGAGGGAGTTTCCCAAACCGCTGGTGGTAGGTCCACCCACCCTCAGGACCTCCATCTTGTCCGGGTTCAGCCTCAGCCCATTCGTTTAGGTCTGAAGACATGCTTGGCCAGTCCATCACCTTTACCCTCAGCTTCTTTAGCAAGGCAGTGGTCGTTTTTGAGGTGTGTTTGGGGTCGTTGTAATATTGGAATACGTACTGCCCTGCAGCTCAGTCTCCGAAGGGAGGGGATCATGCTCTGCTTCAGTATGTCACAGTACACGTTGCCATTCGTGGTTATCTCAGTGAACTGTAGCTCCTCGGTGCCAGCAGCACTCATGCAGCCATGATACTCCCACTGCCATGCTTGACTTTAGGCATGACACACTTGTCTTTGTACTCCTCACCTGGTTGCCACCACACACACTTGACACCATCTGAACTAAATAAGTTTATCTTGGTCTCATCAGACCACAGGACATGGTTCCAGAAATCCATATCCTTAGTCTGCTTGTCTGCAGCAAACTGTATGCAGGCTTTCTTGTGCATTATCTTTAGAAGAGGCTTCCTTCTGGGTCAACAGCCCTGGAGACCAATTTGATGCAGTGTGTGGCGTATGGTCTGAGCACTGACAGGCTGACTCCCCACCCCTTCAACCTCTGCAGCAATGTTGGCAGTGCTCTATTTCCCAAAGCCAGCCTCTGGATATAACACTGAGCACGGGCACTCAACTTCCTTGGTCAACGATGGCAAGGCCTGTTCTAAGTGGAACCTGTCCTGTTAAACCGTTGTATGGTCTTGGCCACAGTGCTGCAACTCAGTTTCAGGGTTTTGGCAATCTTCTTATAGCCTAGGCCATCTTTATATAGACTTCTGTTTTTTTTTCAGATCCTGAGATAGTTCATGACCATGAGGTGTCATGTGGAACTTCCAGTGACCAGTCTGAGAGAGTGAGAGCAATAACACCTGCTCCCCCTTCACACCTGAGACTTGTGACACTAATGGGTCTCATGACACGGGGGGGGGGGAATGGCTACTTGAGCCCAACTTGGACATTGTCACTTAGGGGTGTACTCATTTTTGTTGCCAGCGGTTTAGATATTAATGGCTGTGTGTTGCGTTATTTTGAGGGGATAGCAAATGTACTGTACACTGTTATACAAGCTGTATACTCACTGCTTTACATTGTAGCCAAGTCTCATTTCTTCAGTATTGTCACATTAAAAGATGTACTAAAATATTTATGAAATATGAGGCGGTGTACTCATTTCTGTGATACACTGTATATCCTGCAAGAATCTGTGCATATACCTATCCCGTACTCTCATGTAGTTTGTAGGTTTCCAGATGCATTTTCTAGGAACCTCGTCTCTTGCAGTGTTCAGAGTCCTTCTCATCCATCATGATCAAATTGATCCTGAATTTATATCTCCTTCCTTTTGACAACGCCCATGGGAGGAATGACTGCATCGCATTTGGGGTGGGTGGGTGGGTGGGATGGAGTTTTTCTGTGTGTGGGGTGGGTGGGTTTGTTTTGTTTGTTTTTTGTTTGCTTGTTTGTATTTTGCTCTTGGGCTGTGTACACCGGAGTGACTTCTCTCTCTCTCTCTCTCTCTCTCTCTCTTTATTTATTTTTGCGCTGAAAGTCTGTTACTGTATTGCTAGAGTCCCTGGGTTGTGCATAACTGTAATTCTTTGTCCTTGAAAATTATAAACTGCTTTTAAGAGCAAGTCTATCCAGTGATGTGTGTAAAAAAGAACCACAATACAACAATGATCAAAATAGTTTCAAGATTAAAAGGTCTAAATCAGCAATTAAAATGTGAATGGGTTTGTATGGTGAGTGCAACCTTTTGAGAAACCCAGATCCAAACCATTTAGGGCTCATACCAAAATGTAAACTGTACTAGAAGACTCGCTGGTTCAACATACCAAAGACTCTCCCCCACACCAACCATCCCAGCTTCAGGGCTGCATAGAGTAGAGTTAGTTTCATCCTTGCAATACAAAAGGAATCTGTAGTGTTTGTAAGCATCAAAGTGGTGTACTAGTCAGTGTGATATTCAGGGGGAGTGCCTGTTAAAAGCACTGATCAGTGTTTGCCAGTATTCGTGCTACGCTTGTACACGTATACGTGTGTGTGAAATTTGTGTCTTCAAGTATAACAATCTAATTTTATATGTCTTTTGTTGTTTTTATTTGTAGCCGAACACAAAATGACGGCCACCCAAAATGGTTTGTCCTTGGTGTTGGACAAGTAATTAAAGGCTTAGATATTGCAATGCTGAATATGTGTCCTGGGGAAAAACGGAAGGTGATCATTCCTCCTTCGCTAGCCTACGGAAAGCAGGGATATGGTAAAACAAGGACGACAACTGTTCTCTTTGGTTTCTTGTCATTTCATTTAAATTGCAGTGAAAAGAATGTTGAATATCATTGTCATCCCCCCCTTTTTTTAGTTCTTAGAAACCAGTACAGTACTAAAATTTTGTGATTTTTCTTGTTAATATGAATTAGCTATTATGTGTGTTTCTTTCTTCAGATTACTTAATTATTAGCCCTTTGCAATGGTAGCAGCACTGATTAATTGCTGCTTGCATTCCATCTTGGTTTTGTTGTGTTTATTTTTGTTATTAATATTGGCACATTAACAACGAAGGGACGAAAACACATTGTTCTTGCCTTTGAAGTAAAATGCCATTGATATGTCTTATAAAAAAATGAAAGAACAAGTTTCAGCTTGCAAAAGCTTACAATCTAAAAAAATTGTCACAGGGAAAATAACAGAAAAGGCAAGTGGAAACAGGGAATTAAGGGGGAAATACATGGTGGTTTCAGTTATCTGTCCTTAGGTTTAAGGATAGCAGGCCAAGCTGTAGGAATCTACAGTCCTCAAATTGTACTGATAAACAATCCGAATACCCATAGATTACAGCACTGTTCTCATGGCTCTCTTCACCACTTCCAGTTGGAGGTAGGCCAGAGTTTGGAAAAGTTCTTTTTTGGACTGTAGCTCCCAGAAATCCAAGCCATCATGTTCTTCCTGATCCTTCTTGTGAACACGAGGTACTCAGAAGTGCAGGAAGTGGCACCAGACTGTGCATCTCCGTTGCCCTCCACGCACCTACGGTAAAGCTCTGCTTGGTGCATACCTGAAGAGAGAGCAGATGGTGCCTGAACATCTGGTCACCTGATCCTCAGATTCAGTGCAGCTGTCAAGCCACAGACGGTAGCCAGAGTGCTGCCAGTGCTGCGCCCCTTGATTTGTCTTAAAATCCCCACCACTCCTGATAACACAGTGCATAAGAGTAGTAAAACACCATCATTTTCTCACCTGCTTTCCTGGTTCAACCTTTCTTGTCATAACGGGGAGCAACATGAGGAAACATCAAGTAATCCAGGACTGGGGAACTTGCAGCCCTCCCGTGTTGTTGAACTCTGAATCCCATCAGCCCCGGCCAGCTTTGAAAGTGGTGAGAGATCATGGGAGTTAATCAGCATTGGATAACATAGGGTTCCTCTGCTGTTTTGGTGCGAGAAATGATCTATGGTCAGTTGCATCCTTGAAATAAGGCCCTAAACTGCCAGTCTGAGCTGCCATCAGTAGTAGTTGAATTTGTACACAAAATCCTTACCAGATCAGTTAGGAAAGTACTGTATCTTTAATAGCTTATGTCCAGTGGTAAAAAAATACAGTTTTCTTGAGTATTTAAGTATTTTGCAATTAAGTACAAATGAGGTACCTAGAAAGAGTGAACAAGCATTGCATGTTTAATGAACATTAACTATCAATGTTTATTTTAGGGTGCAATTGAAGAAGTTCTTTTCCCCCTGCTGTAACACACTTGTTCTCTGTCAGAGCATAGTCCTGCATGTTGGGCAAGATGGCACTTGTTCTGAATGTCAAGAGTGCATGTGGCTTTCTAGAACTTTCCAGGGGGGTTCCTGTGGTATGTATTGTTCTCGGAGATACTAGCACCTGAATCCTTTATTTTCACTTGGCTCTTAGATTTAGAAACTCAGCACTCACAAAATACATGCTGCTTCTGCTCCTGCTGCATGGGGGGGGGGTCTCCTTTTCTTTTACAAAACAATTTTTAAAAGCAGTTCTTTAAACCAGGATTGTAAAATGGGTTAGCATGTTAGGCACATCTCTCTGGTTTCACAGTACATGATTTCCTGTAGTGTAGGATGGCACAGCCCATGGCCACAGACATCCCTTAATGTGTGCTTTGGGGTTTTTTTGGGGGGGGTTGCCTCCATGCTGCTATTGCCCAATTTTAGAAAATAGAAAGAAACTGCCATTTCTCGACCCTGTGGTTCTGTTGAGCCCTTCCCTCACCCCATCTTACTGATCTTGATTACTGTTAAGGATTCAGATATATAGGGATTGAGATCCTGCCAAATTATCCATATCTCCGCTCTCTAGTTGCTGTCTTTCACGCTTTTACTCTTCCCATCGTTGCTAATCGTAAACCTCTTTCCCCTGCCAACCAACTCTGAGGCATTGTAGTCACTTGTCGGAGTGCCCTGTGCCAAAGAAAGGTTTAAACTTGTGGAAGAGAGGAGGAGACAGCACAGAAAAAAAGATGGCACTTGAATGAAACTTTGAGGAGATTGTCCATACCTGGCAAATGAATGAACCCAGTGAAGGGAGAAAGGAAGGAAATCATTTGAAGGGAGGGAGTTGAGTGAGGAGGAAGGAAGATTAGTGTGCGCATACATACACATGTGTGACCTCTGTCCTCTTGAGCTGAGACCCAGCCAAGCCCTTGGGGCCAAAAAGGTTGAATTAGTGGGTCCATAGTGTGTGAGACTCAGATCCCAGCGGTGTCTGGGATGGTTGCAACTGTTTTAATTATCAATGTCTCTATTGAATGGAAGCCCAAGCCCTTTCAATGCAAAGTGAGAACAATAATGGACCATTACTGGAGCAGAGCTACTTCTCCCCCAAATTTGGGGCAAAGTGTCTGTCCCTTTGCTGGGGCCCAGCTGTCCCCTGGCTGGAGAGATCCTGATGATCCAGCTGCTCTCTCCTTGTTACTCTGTGGTGGATGTGTGTGAGACCTCCATAGGAGAACATTGCCTGTGATTCAGACTCTGCAAACAGCTGACAATTACCAGTTTGGCCATTGTAAATGCCCTTATGTGACTTTTGCATCCCTCTACTGTATTTAGGAAGACTATTGTCATTTTAGCTTTCAGTGCAGCATATCAAAGCTCAAAAATAAATCCCAGGAGGGTCACCTGTCCTTATTGCCGTGTCCAGTCATCTATAATGGCTGTCAGTGGCTCTCTGGGCTCCTAAAATCACAAAACTTGTCAGTCGTGTCCAAAGAAATGGTAAACCTATTTGTATACAAATGCCATTGTTTCCCACTAAACTTCATTCCTTACCTGCCATAATTTTAGACCTGGACCTCTTACATGAGTTCCCATACAAAGTTGATCAGCTCAGTAGCTGCATGTGCACAGCTGGCCACATATTTTCTTTGGGCTGATTTTAGAAGCTCAGTTCGTGATTACAGGTAGTTTTCTGCTGCTTTTAATACTCCTGCTTTCTCAAAGGCTGCTATTAACAGTTGTGTGTCCTTTGGATACTAGAAAATATTAGAGCATTCTGAATGTGGATGTTTCTTATGGCCTATTCCCATCTTTGAAATTTGTTTTGTCACTGAAATGTTGACCCTACGTTACCCTATAGGCCAATTTCAATTTTTTTTAAAAAAAAAGTGATTGACAGGCCCAATTGATTATTTATTTATTTATTTATTTACAGTATTTTTAGCCGCACCATTGCCAAGTCCTTCCTTGTTCTTAAGGAGTTTTCAGACAGAGCCACAGAGTGGCGAAAGGTCGATCCAGACAACCATGGCCTAGCCAGTATATTGAGAGCGCTGCTGACCATGTCAGGTGACCAGTCTTTCTGGGCAGCTCACAATTTTAAAAAGGTGGCCTCTGGTTGAAGGCGTGATCAGGTTTATAAGGAAGTTTCCAAGAATCATGGTACAAAATCAGAGCCGCTGTTTTTGTGAATGGATGGGATATCTGGTAACATGCCTAAGGTGCAGTCCACCTGGAAATTTTGCTACATAGCTTTATTAAGTGCTCGTTCTTTCTCAACTCCTAAGAAATTTTAGAGGGCTGTGCGCTGGCAATGTCTTCACTATATTGTGCTCTTAATAATAAGGATTCAGAGTGGATAAAAAAAGGAAATTCCTGCTCTATTTTAAAATCAAATACATTTGACACAGAAAACTTTGTGTCTAACATTAGGAAGTAATTCTTGATGATTCAACAGTGGAATGGTCAGCCATAGACGTTTACAACCATCTGGCCATCTGTCAAGGATGCTTTAAGTGTGGAGTTCCTACTTTGGCTGGATGTGTTGGATTTAACTCCTGTGGCATCCGGCTGTATCATCTACAAGAATCCATATCTGTTAGAACATTGCTAAATAGCCATAGATATATGTGCCATCTGGATTTAAGATAGCCTGTTATCAGAGTGTGTAGTTACTAAAATTCTCTTGTTACGTTACTAGAACCAGCAAAGATACCACCTAATGCAACGTTGATCTTCGAAATTGAACTATATGCAGTTACTAAAGGACCACGCAGCGTTGAAGCATTTTCTCAGATTGACATGGATAGTGACAAAAAACTTTCAAGAGATGAGGTAACATTATTTATTTATTTTATTTATTTATTGGACTTATATACCGCCCCATAGCGCTACAAGCACTCTCCGGGCGGTTTACAATTTTTTAATTATAAAGGCTACACATTAGCACTCTGAAGCACATTATTACAGTAGCTGTTTATTTCACCTATCCTCCTTTGCTTATAAACTGTTTATAATATTTTTTTAAATTTACAATTGTGGCAAAATTGAATGAAAGGGCTTACTTTTTTTACAAACTATTGCATCATATGTTAAAACTGAACTCTCAGGGTAAAAATAGATGAGATAACAACTTCATAATTAGAAGTGGACCTGCCTTGGAAAGTAAAGGGCATTTGATTATCGTCCAGCATTGCTTCACAGCTTCACCACTTGCGAAAAGCGTCCAGTTATTTAGTGATTGGCCTTTGGAAGGCGTATACCAGGCTTCGTTTAATTGTGCTTATCATACAATCATGGCAGCTGTGCAAAATGGCACTCGTAAGTGAAAACATGTCTCCTCTACAGCTGCTCTCCCTTTTTTGGTTCACCTGTATCATCACCAGTTGAACTGACATTTTGATATAGTGTGTGAACACCACTGCTGTCTCTTGTGATGTCTTCAGAAGCTCGCACCTTTTCAAAATCTCATTTGCCAACCACTATGAAATGTGAAAGATCAACTTCCCTACTACAGCAGTGAAGAGTATTTGGTCCTCCAAATGTTTTTGTATGTCAGCTCTCAGAACTAGTTTGGGATTATAGGAGTTGCAGTGTGAAACATTTGGAGGGCCGAAACCTCACCTCCCCTGCTTTATTTGAATGTGTTGCCTTGGACCCACCACTTCTTGCCTGAAACTCAGCATCACTCCCTTCTCCAGAGAGAGATCCACACTATGCCATTAGAAGAGGTTTGGTTCCATTTTCCCTGCCATGGCTCCATATTGGGGCTTGTCCTTTCAGAAGGAATTTAGAGCCCTCTGCGCTCTATTGCACTTTGTGAAGTTGTAAGAATTGGGACAAGTCATTTGTTGGATTTTTAATTTAATTTAATTTTAAAAAAAAAACTCTTCCAACTCTTCTCCAAGGCATTTCCCAGGCAGAATTGCAGGCCACAGACACCCGGAGCCAGACCTGTCTTGCAGACTGACTATCTCGGGTCTACTGTTATTAATGTCCAAAAAAAGAAACTCCCGCCATGTTTCTTTGGAATGCCTAGGTCTTCTTTGGAGGCGCCTTTGAGCTTAATGGGCAGTGAGGCTGCTGTTCCCATGAAGATAAAGGCCTTCCGGGAAGCACCAGGCCAGTTTCCCCTTGGTACATTAACAACAGTAGGCCCCAGATAACCAAGGAGCCTGGAAGATAGGTGGGTGGATGAAATGTAGATACATCTGGATTTGCGTCTGTGGTTCGAAACTCCCAGGCTTCTTCTTGGGGAACTCTTGGGAAATTCTGGGAGATGAATAAAATAAAAAGAATTCTCCGTCTCGGTTAAGCTGCCTCACCAAACTACATATCCCAGATTTCATAGCTGTTAAAGTGGAATTACCTGTGTAGGGTATCTGCACTCCAAGATTCCCTGGCAGACATGGGCAGCCCTTAGAAGACACAGTTGGTAGATTTCCAGCACTGCCACACTTGGACAACTCTTTTCTTTCCCAAGTGCCTTCTTTTTCCTATGGGGATACCTGAACTTATTTTGCTTTTGAGGGTGGTGAGGAAGAGAAAATGGCTGCTCTTTGGATGAGTGCCAAAAGCTGTCAGAGAAAGGGTCCCCAGTGGGCCCGGCGGTATTCTTCCCTTCTGTCCCCACCACCACCACCAAGTCTGCTTCAAATGGCAGGCATGTTGCTTGATTACAGAAGAATAACCAAGTTGACGATTAATCCTGGTACTTTTTAAAATTATTGTTATTCCTTCAGATAAACCATTATTTGAAGAAGGAATTTGAAAGAGATGGGAAGAAACGAGACCCCTCGGTACATGAAGATGTTTTGGCGGATATATTTAAAAAGAACGACCACGATGGAGACGGCTTCATCTCTGCAAGGGAATACAACGTCTACCAACATGACGAGCTATGATCTAATAGGCCCAAGACGGCTGCGCGTTGCTTTACGGATGCTAGTGTCCTGACGCAGCAATTCCTCCCGTACACATGTGGCGCTTCCCCCCCCAAAGGACCCCTCCAGGCATCACTTGAGCAATGTAGCTGCGCTCACAGCATGGCCTACATTTTGAAGCCGGAATAGGAAAGACGGCTTGCAGTTGATGCGACCTAGCTGGTTGGCCATGGGTCTGGCCCCTGAGACTTGAGATTGTGACCTAGGCTGATAGCAGTCAAAAGTGGAAGCTCTTTTGTGGCACATAACATTTTGTATACGACAGCGGTGTTAAATTTTTATACTTTTAAATTCAATATTAAAATTGATTACATTCCACTAATTGCGTCTGATAAACTGTAAAAGAGATAAAAAGGCGGAAGAGAGGCGTAGACTGTGTGCTTTATTATCTGTATAGAACAACGGGTGCTGAATGTTCCACATTAGGTTGGGAGGCCTCACTAGGATTGTAATAAAAGAGTAATTTTCTGCTGTGCCGGATGCAGAACAATGTGGTTGCCAGTGCTTCAACCCTAAATCGCTTTTCTAATAGGATATAAAATGCAGTTGAAGAAAGAAGGGGATGCTTAACCCTTTCCCTATATGGTGCTTATTTGTTCCCAATAACTCTCCTGGCATTCCCCACCACGTGAGGGTTGAAAAGCCCTTTGAATTTCAGGGAAAGGCAGTGGGAGAAATACAGCGTCTGCACTGCTTGATTAGGATTTGGAGGAAAATAAATGGTGAGCAGCTCCAGCTGCTTGAATTTAAAAAAAAATAAAAATGCATTCAGGCTCACTTATGCTGGTTTCCACATAGCTCCAGTAGGCTATTTGAATCAGTGGAACTTAGAGAGGAGGACTCTGCAAATCCCTATTGATTCAAGGGGCCTACTGCTGGATTTCAGCCAGCATAGAGCTAGCCCTACAACCGCTTTACCATTCTCACTTAGATAAAGGCTTTGATAATTGTAGTGTCCCAGGATATTTTATGAGCTTCCTGCTGGTCTGTAAGACACCCAGTAAAGATCTGCTGTAGTTCTTTGGAGAGTGCTAACATCATCGTGGTCACCTAAACTTTAGGGAGCAGTAAAAAGATTATAATCGGGCATGTCAGTATGCAAGTGGGGGTCATCCCAATCCTGACCTTTCATTTCCAGTTCCCCTGTTCCCCTTGCAGCTGGAGGGTGACACTCTGAACTGAAAGGCCTCTGCTGTCTAGAAGTGGTTCCACCTTTAAATGGAGAGGAGATAACAGGGGCTCTCAAGTTCAGATCAAAATCTTGCTCAGCATGTGTAGGAGAGCTATGGAAGTGATAAGCGCTGAACAAGACTGGTGCGTTTTCCTACTCTGTCTTGGTGCAACACATAACACTCCTGAATAAGGCTTATTTGGCAATTGCAGCTATTGCTTCATGAAAGTTCATGGGGTTGTAAAGAGTGCCAGGCAAAAATAGATGAATATAACTGCCTTTTCAAATACATTGGTATCTGTACCCCTTCATTTATGTATAGACCTGCAACACAGGTTCCCAAATCTTGGCAGGAGGCCCTCCTTTTTTAGTTTTTGAGAAAACCTCATTATCCAAAGTTCTTTATCATCAACCCCCAATTTTTAAAATTAATCATTGAAAACTGAAAGCCAGCACAAAAATATACTAAAATAATTTCCAATTGAAAATCAGCACACATGGTGGCGGGGGTTTGTCCCAAAAATTTAAAAAATGCAACAAATTTAATCTTAGAACTGCAGAGCTGGAAGGGACCCACACAGAATCATGTTTTATTTATTAAAGCAGCCCAATACATTTCGGACCCCAGATAATTTTATTGCCTTTTTCGGGGGTTGGGGAAGGGACAATGCCACTATTACAATCCAATCATTGCAATCATATATCTATACGCAGACAAAATAAAAGAATTTCAACAGCAACCATTCTCAAACTTGGAAGTCTGATCAATGAAAGTACACATTGCAAATGTGTTCTCCAAATAATCATTCAGTGAGGTGGAGAAAACAAAAGTAACATGGGCATTTATGAGTGTTAAAGTGTGCTATTAATGTCTTTAATTTATATGCCACCTTTGTCAGTTTGAAAGCAGACTTCTCCAATAGCTAAAAATGCCCCTGTAATGGGACCACATGGTCAAATCTGCTTCTGTGGTTTTTATGTCAGACAATACTTCATTAAACTTCCTGCACTGATACCTGCATGAAGATCTCCTGCTAGTTTCTGAGATGGTTGGGTGCTCTGAAGGAAGCCATTTTAACCAAGATCCAGCTGTTGATGCTTTCATCCTTGTGTAGAGGATTCTTCAATATCAAAATGCCCATCGAGATGACAGATTTGTGGGGGTGAAGGAAACAGTAGACCGTAACAAAAGTCTTGAGGATTCCTAGTTGGAGAACAAATTCTACTGAAATGTATACCTGGTAGAAGAGATTTAAAATCCTAGGAATGCTTTATCTGGATTGGAAGTCTTTCTTAAATTCATGGGACTTCCCTCCAACTGTATATGCTTATAACTGAAGTGTATATTTTGCATCTCAGTCTTCCACTACTTTACTTTTGTGCTGCCTCGTAGCCAGCAAATCTGAGCAGAATATCACAATTCAGATGGTGCTTTCTGGATAGGAAGGTGCAATTATGTTCAGAAAGACCCAGTTCTCCAGAAGACAAGGAGCAAGTACTGTAATGCTGATGGTGGGTGGGGGTGGGAGATATGAAAACAAATGGGATGGCACTCTCAGAGGCAACAGCCAACTACATCCTGCTCTCAGTTTCTCCCCACACAAATCAGCCAGCTTTGCCCCAATAAAAAGCTTGATTCCTCTCTACCTCTGCCTTTTTTTTACACTACCAAGTCCCTACCAGCTCTTCTCTGACCTCTCCTTCACCCTTTTTTCACTTGTCTTTTCTCCTGTATCTCCCATGTTTACCTCTCCTGATTCCCTAAATCTCGTGTGCAACACTTGGCTTAGAAGAGGAAGCAATGCACTGATTCTCAAGCACTTTTAACATTTCCACAACAAGTCTAGCTAATTCCCCTCAAACAGCCAAGATCAGGTATTATAATTTTCTTGAATGGGACTTTTTCAGTGTCAATCCACTAACAAAAAACAAAAATCCAGCACAGAGAACCACGGGTGGCTATTTTTAAAAGGGTGTCCTGCATGATTTTCAAAGAGTTGGTTTCAAAGACAGGTTGGCTTGTAAAGGAGGTAAGAGACGCTTCCCCTGTTAAAATCTAAGATCAGAAACAATGAAAGGTAGAACTTATAACCTACCTTTAAAAAGCCAAAACAATCCAGAAAAACTTTTTTTTCCCATAGTGTCACCCAAGTTTTTCAACGAATGTCAAAGATAGCTGATTCCCCGGTGAGATTGGGACTGGAGCCAGGTTCCCACCAAGTGTCAAGATCTGCTAGCATTCATTTGCTTCCCTACAGGATGTCACCAAAGTTGTTCAAAGAGTGTGTCAAAGACAGCTGACTGCAACCTGACATTAAGACTGGAGCCAGCTTCCCTGCCCTGTGTGGAAACCCTAAATGGTCAACTGATGACACTGATCTCCTTCCCCTCCAAAAAAGAAGCAAGAGGGGCTAGACTTTCTTAAGCTGCAACTTGTGATCTTTTCATGAGCTGTAATTGAAGGCACCAGTATATTTTACTGTGCCATGCAATACTGACACTAAGTAGCTAAAAATCCTCGCAGTAGCAACAACAATGTACACATGGCAAACTGAACAACAGAAAGAACAGCATGCAAAACTATTGCCTGTAATTCCTATGACCAAGAACACAATGTCTATGTCAAAGAAAACAGCAATACCATCCATGCCGTCCTTACAGTGGAGCAAATGTCACTGTGATGATCCCACAGTCACTCTAATCTTGTCGATTTAAGACAACACAACATCGGCCTGTTCCATCAAGGATGGCTTGCCCAAAATGGGAATATCTGCTTTTGACTTGCACTTGACTTGTACTGTCCTTAGCTAAAGGTGTCGGTGAAACACTGATCATTGTTTAATGATCTGTTGTAGTCAAAGCCTCATGGGCCAAATTTTTTGTTCTTAAATGCCCACCCAAGTAAGCACTTGTAGAAGATTTCAGTGGTATAATGGCAACAAGATGTTTCAATCTCTAACCACTGACTGTGCCAGCTGTGGTTTAGGGAAAGAATCTGGTGCTTTGCTGAAGACTTTTTCCATTACTGTTGCTGTACTGTTCTGTCACATCAGAACTGACTTATAAAGACCATAATAGGGTGAGATATTTAAGGAACAATTGTGCCAGTTCCAATCCCCCAGTCAGTTTCCATGGCCAAGTGGGGAATCTAACCCCGGTCTCAAGTCCTAGTTCATCATGCTATCTACTACACCACACTGGGTATCTTATTATTTTTCGGGACTACCCACCTTGAAAATTCAGAAAATTGAGTTTGCCAGGTAGTTTTCACCAATGTGTGCAATGGTCATGTTTGTGCTTTTGGGAACTCTAAAACGCTTGATGTATGTTGCAATTGCAACCTTTGCTTTAAAGTTCTTGCTTTGTTTTTGTGATATTCTTGATACAGTGCATGCAGTGGGATTTGGGGGTGATTGATTTTTATATTATGCAAAGTTTTTATACCCAGGTTTCCCAAAAATAAGATCTAACCTGAAAATAAGCCGTAGTATGATTTTTCAGGATGCTCGTAATATAAGGCCTACCCCAAAAATAAGCCCTAGTTAAGTGAAACCCTGCCCTCCACCGTTGTGCAGCAACCAGAAGAAGATGACATGGCTGTATTTGAATAAATGTAGGGTGTACATTAAAAAAATAAAATGTCTCCGGAAAATAAGCCCTAATGCATTTTTGGAGCAAAAATTAATATAAGACTCTGTCTTATTTCCGGGGAAACAGAGCAGAGCAACTAACAAACTGAATGAACAACGAAACAGAGAAAGAGAGATAGTTGAGGACGAGAGACACACACACACAGAGACACACAGAGGCATGCCTACAGAGAGTCAGCTGTTTAGTCCCTTCTATTTTTACAGATGCACTGACAAATATTTAGCAAGATTTCTAGAAGCCTCCAGCCCTGCCAATTTTAACGCGCATTTTTAAATGCAGCAGTAGACAGTGCCACCTAATGGCTATGCCTCAGTGATATTACATTGTAAACAAACTACTTTGGTCTTGCAATTAGATAAAAAAGAGTATCAGTTTATTTATCAAAATGCAATGACTTTATTTTAAAAAATATACTATTTTTAAATACATTCCAAAAAATAAAAAAAATAAAATAACAAGCCTTAACATTTTAAAAAGCAACTGAATTTAGCTATTTTAATGATAAATACAGACAATATGTAAAACAGATGTAATTGGGGAGATTAAAATCAAACAAAACGTTTATGTTGCACTAATATCTAGGTTTTATTTCTCTGTTTAAATGTATCTTTAACCAGAGCAAACTCAAACATGAGCTTAATCTGATACTTCAATCAAATATTTATACAGTATTACTATTAAATAATGCACATATACTTTCTTACAATCCTTGCCGTAGTGCAGTTAAGGTAAAACACCTTTTTTAAAGAAAAATTATTTCCAAGTTACACCTGCAAATTCCACTTCAATGTAAACCCTTTCTGCTTGTTTTTTAAAATAGTATTTTAAAATGCTAACTTGAAAGTGTATTTCATACTTAGCTACTAATGATGCAGTTGGAAAAAATTATTCAACACATTTTGAAAGTGATCCTAAGAAGATATAGCTTTCTATTTCAGAAGAAAACACTGCTTTGAAAACACAAAAAGGAGATATAACCATTTGGAGCTTCCTTATTTTCTGCTTCTGTAATCACAGCTCACAAAGCATTCTATGGCACAATGTTAAAGATACAGTATCTAAATACAGTACTGTGCAGTATGCCTAAACTAAATGTAGCATTAGATCCACTGCAAGTTGCATTTGGGGCCTCACTGAAATCAACATGAAAGGGTCAGCTTAATTCCACTGAGTTCACGGAGAATATAATCTGGATCTTGCTCTTTGGCATGTATGGGTCAGTTTGTTTTTTCACTTCAGCCTCTTGTGCCATAGATCAAAACAAGGCACAGCATGTAGTCGCACAAATGTCTGTCCGTTAAAAGAACACTCAAGGCAACCGTAGACGGTTTCTCTCCGGGAACTGCCCATTCCACACAGGGAACAAGGACCTTTGGGGATGTTGTTATTAAGCAAATTCACTCGTATATGAGCCCCTTCTCGGAAATAGCTTGCAGAGACGTCAGTCACGCTTGCTGCTTTTTCGTAGTAGTCTGCAAAAAGGTCATCTAAGTAATTATCTGGGTGAGCAATGATGTCCATTACCCTTTTGTCTGTAAAAAAAGAAAAAGAAAAATTGCTGAGTTCTAAGGAATCTGCTCAATGAAAGAAACAGAAATTGGGTTTTCTGTCCAGAGTCTACAGTAATCATTAGTAATCAATGTGCTATTATCTCACTGTGAGCTGTACATGCACGCACATCCCCCCAAGCATGCACGTCCCCTCCCACATACACACAGCCCCTCACACACACACACACACACACACACACACACACACACACACACACACACACACACACACACACACACACACACACACACGGCCCCTCCCATGTATGCATGGTCCCTCCCACAGCCCCTCCCATGAACACATGGCCCCTCCCACACATGCCAGACCACCACCACCCCGCACGCTAAACTGGTCAGTGGAGGCAAAAAGGGGACCACTGCTTTAGAGACCTTAAGTAATGAAAAGATTATGGTGCCTCCTATGAATACGCAGCAGGTCCCATGGCTTGAAAGAAAACATATAATGTACACATTGCAGGCATGAAAATTCAGTAACTGAATTGTATAGCATGTGGCAAAAAAGGGTCATTTATTGTATGCAAAATCATATGTACAGTCAAATTACTGGCTTTCAGCCAAATCTTCTGCTTTCAGACTTTGATTAATGTAAACAGATTTTGTCAGAATCTATAAACTGAAAAGCTCAAGTAAGAGTTTAAAAACCCTCTTTGGGGCACTTTTTATAATGGCTGTTATTTCTTTGGTTTGCACACATACAGCACAGAGGCCATGGGTCTAAAAGAACAGCAGCTCTTTTTATCTTTATCCTCACCCAACCTCCCCAAATACAGAAGGGGAAAAAAGCCACCAACCAAAACAGAAAACACGTGATGATAATGATCAATCCTTTCACTCAAAACATGAGTTTTCTCACTAGGTGAGTCTTTATCCTTTTTAGTTTTTACTGGTTCACACTCAGTCACTTTAGGGAGGGAGATGGTTTTCTTGGGGTTCTTGAGAGAGTGAGGGAGCCAAGGGATCTGGATGGATGGATGTGGTTTAAGGAGGGTGCATCCTTTGCACCAGGGTCCACGGTAAATCCAGCACTGGAAAAAAACAACTCTGTGGTGCCCCCTTCCCTTGTTGATGTCCTCAGCACATGCTTAGTTTGCTCAACTGCTAATCCAGGGCTGCAGCTGAGAGAGAAGGGCATTGTGTACTGTCTCTTTAAGAGGCAAGCTCAGAAGGCTCAAGGCTAGCAATCTTTATGGGAAGATGCAAACGAGTGCTGTCAGTTTGGCACTAGTAGGAAGAGAGTGACCTACACCACCTCCTCAATTTCAAGAGTACAGGGCAATCCCAGGCCTATTCAAGTAAGTGTTATGGTTGACAAACTGGATGTTCCCTGAAAGGTTTAATACAGAAATGCTTTATTAGCCTGGAAATGCTTATCCTTAGGATCTCTCGATAATGAGTTACTTGAATAATGCAACTAAAGCAAGATAAGGTGTAAATCTAACATGCAAAGTGTTATTTAACCCCAAATTCATTTGACATCCCACTGTAGCTTGTGGCCCTGATCCAGGTTTTATGCAAATATTCCTAAGTTTGCGAAGAATTTATCATGCAAACAAGCACAACCTCTTCTGAAGACCTGAGCATCCCTATCAATGTTTCAACCAAAACCTTATTGAACATGTATGTTTATATTAAACATATTTATATTAGTTTTTGAATCTGATTTGCATTAAGTTTTGATTGGGTTCACTTCACAGGGCACTCCCAGACCTTCAGTGGCTGGCTTTACAACTTTTTACTTTTATACCTATCCTAATACGAACTAATTAGTATCCCAAACTTGCTGCTACAAGGCACTATAACCAGGGCTGTAAACTGGTGCATTTACAGCAACAAGTACAACAGCAGTAAAGAGAAATGGGTGGAAGAAGATGGGAGACACCAGAGACAGAAAGAGAGTACCCAGGATGCAAGCAAGAAGCGGAGTGGGGATGGGAGATGCAAGCAGAGTTCAAAGGCAAGTGAAGTAGAGAAAGAAGGTGAGGCAGCGAAATTCGAAGACAGCAGAATTTTCATTTGTGAGGCACAAATATTCTCCAGGAAACAACCCTCTATTTTTAACATTCAGCCTAATTTTAACAGCTCACCTTCCACTGCCAGGAAACCAATTAGGCTCTGAGCATGAGGGGGTCTGGTATAATTAAAAATGGATGCACTTTGCCTTCTTTGAAATCCCTGCAATTACTTTCAGTTGTAGTGGTAAGAGCCATATATTGATCCCTCCAACACACCAACATCAATGTAATGTGATTGTTCTCAAGAGCTCTTAAAAATTTAACCTTGTACCTGAATCACATTTTCAGTGCAACCCTGAGGGTAGAGCCTGACCCTTGTGAGTCAAGATGCCCAATGCCTCCAGAGCTCTGGTGGGCTCTTCGTCATGGCAGACGGAAAGAAGAAGATGGGGCACTTATCCCTCTTCCTCTGGGGCTGGTTGGTTTGCTTATTCTTTCTCTCTCTCTATTGGGAATGATGGGCAAGAAATCATTTAGGCCAGCCCCTGCACCAGTCTAAATGGTCCCCGTTGTCAGAGGCCTGGTCAGGGAACAGGAGGCCATTAAATCATGTGGGTCCAAGGTTTCTGAAAATCCACCCACGCCACATGCCTGCTTGCCCCCTTTATCCTCTCCAGGTGTCAGGGAGTTGAGATCCAAATTTGGATCTAGTGCTCTGAGTCTGGAGTGCTGCCTCATCTTTCCTTAGAGACCTTGGAACACCTCCCTGGGGCTATAAAGTGACACTATAAATAAATCATCTCTCCAATTAATTAGCATGTAATAATGAATATCAAATAGCAATACTTCGAAAAAACAGTGTATTCCGTAATCTGGTTAGAGAAAATGATCTTGATGGCAGTTTTTCAAATCCACCTTTTGATTCTGGAGTGACGCAGAGCTCTAGAGGGGAAAATTACAAAGAATACTTGAATTAGTTGCATTCAGAAATAGCACAATATCAGAACCCTGTTAATGAAAAAAAATGTTCTATCAGTTGAATACACAACATTCAGTATTAACATAATTGTTAGGGTACCAGACTAAAACACAAGCATATGGAATCAGCAAGGGACAGTTTGCACTTAGAAGCATATTATTTAGCACAGTTTTGTTTGCTGGAGTGGAAATCCCAATAAAATCCCAATAAAAAGAAAAATAAACCCTTATTAGCTTGAATAGTAATGACAGGGACACAATGCAATGCAGTGGCCATAAACCTGTTAGGTAGCACAAGCGAACTGGTACGTTTCAGCTGGTTCCTTGCTGACAAATAAAGAGCCCCTCCTGCATTTCTCAGGGGTGTGTGAGAAACGGACTGAAACTTACCAATTTTCTTGGTTGCCCAAGAGAATTTCAGACAATTGCTATAGATCCAGAATTTATGCAACCCTGTTCATCTGATATAATGTACTTCTAGCACATCTCAGCTCACAGTTGGTTAAATAAACAAGCTATAATATATTGCGAGAGAAATTAGCAGGTAACACGGCATTATTACCTCCTACAATAGTCTCACATAGGCCAAAATTCTCTTGCATAAAATTATATCACATAAATAAACTATATGAGTGTTCACTGGAAGGACAGATCCTGAAGCTGAGGCTCCAATACTTTGGTCATCTCATGAGAAGAGAAGACTCCCTGGAAAACACCCTGATGTTGGGAAAGTGTGAGGGCAAGAGGAGAAGGAGATGACAGAGGATGAGATGGTTGGACAGTGTCACCAAAGCTACCAACATGAATCTGACCAAGGAGGCGGTGGAAGACAGGAGGGCCTGGCATGCTGTGGTCCATGGGGTCATGAAGAGTAAGACACGACTTAACGACTAAACAACAACAATGATTGCATCATCCAGCAAAGGGAACATATTTATTTATTTTAACTGGAAGCTCCCTATTCTTTTCTCTCAGGTTCCAATGTTCCCTTTTGCCCTGGGGAAGCCTTTGGGAGTCTCAGCGTATATCTGATCATTTGACAGGAACCTTTCAATGAATTTCAATTAAATATTCCAGTCACTAGATGATGATGTTACATTGTGTAACTTTACGCAAGAGGATTTCCATCCTGGAAACTTTCAGCAGCCCTGACAATAGCGGTGTGCAGATGGCCACTTGAAATTCTTCACCTTTTAGGGGCAGAAAATTTGGTGGTGGTGGGGAGAATTTCATTGAATTTCTCCAAGGAAAGACACAATTCTCCTGCAGCTTCTCAATGGTGGGCTTCATCATTAGCAGTATATGTTCTTTTTTTCTTCTCCTAAGGATTCTTGCACTATCAGTGCAAGGCACAAGAAATGAAATTGGCTTGGCAGCTGGGACATCACTTGGCTACCCCACAATGGCCTCTCATTCTATGGATATACACTGTGGGAAGGCAGTCATCCTGTTCCCTCCCACACGCACACCCAAAATGTGGGGAAGAAATTCTGTGAGTGGATTTCTTTTGCTGGGGGACTAGCAACAATTAAGATCTTTTAATTTCAAGAAAAATGTATTTTAAGCAATTTTGGTTCAGTATTGGTTGGCATTCTTTGAGACTGTCTCCGGAGACATTTTGGAGGGGTCACTATAGTCACATTGTGCCTTTAGGGCAGAAAAGAGGCTTATAATAGAAAGCCTTATCCGTAAACCTTGCACCAAGTAGGAGAAAAGGCTGTGGGCCTCTGAAGACACGAGACATGTGCCATAATTTGTATTCCAACTTCCCATGTCCTCCACCCCTTTGGCTTCTGTTTTTCCCTGCCTTCTCAAGCCTCTTTAGAATTTCATCTAGCGATATTTTTGGGCTTCCCATAAATATTTCAAAATGCCTGAGGATGATGCATTTGCCTTTTCTTTCTATTACGCATCTCTCTTTTGCCCAGAGAGCTCTCTGCTGGAATTTGCTAAACTCCCCCTTTTCCTGCAGCTTGAATTCTTATAGTTTGTTCCCAATTCCCAAGGGCATCCACTCTTTCCAAGTTCCAGCAGCAGAAACCTCTTAAGCCGAATGGTAGAGTAAGGCCATTCTAATAATTAGGTAGAGTGAGCGGGTTGCTTTGATCCCAGGAGAGCAGTGGCAGCCTCTTGTCTGTTAATCCAGGGCTGCAGATCGTGCCCTCTACCTGTCACTAGAAGGGCGGAATAGAAATGTAATAAATAAATGAATAAAACTACTGCAGTAAAAGCAGTTTACTTACCAAAATTACCATCCAAGCGAATATAAAGCTCAAATACGCTAAATGCAATTGTTGTATGCGCAGGAAAGACAATAGCTCTGTCGCGTCCTTTGTAATTATGGTCATCGATAATATGGAACTATTTTGGGAAGAAAAATATGACATCAGCATTTGCCTTGAAACTAAATGATGGTATGTGTGAAAATCCAGATTAAATGTTCAAAACGTAATACGTAATTTGTTTCCTTTTCTGGATAAATCAAGAGAAAGATCTCAGTGGTTTACAGCATTATTTTAAAAATGCCCCTCTAACTCAGATGCTGATTAAGTAAAGAACTTCCACATGTCCATCAGTACCTAAAAGGAACTCAGTCACTCATGGGACTTCCACTTAAGTTTAGCAGCAGGCTCACAGCTGTGAACAAATGCATGCACATGAACTGTTGTCTCCAGAAACATTTAAAAGGACAGAAGGCAAGAGTCAACTTATGGGTGCCTGGTAGCCTCCTTACCCAAAGGATATGAATGAACGACAACACAGATGGGACAGTGTACAAAATTGAATTAGGGGTATGACAAAAAATCCACAAAGTTTCCCATTCTTGGCCACCTTCCACATCTTCCCACGCTGGGACTCTCCACCAATACTTTCTCTTGCATCAGCAAGATTTATATTAATAGGACACAAACCAGTGTCAAGGTAGGCGCACATAAACCACAGATAAGCTGTTCATGGGACATGAGGAGTTTTACTGATCATGCTCACTTACCCTCATTGTGTCGCCTCTCACACCAGCATGCACAGATAGGGAACACTGCCGCGTTGTTCTGATACTCTCCATGACCACGCAAAGTACCGTCCTCTTACTGTCTCGTGACTGACGGACAAGGCAGTGGCCAAAATTAATTTTTCTAAAATAAAGAAGATAAACCCACAGGCTTGCATTGCTCCTACTTACACAACCCAAAAGCCACAGAACATTATGTTTGAAAAATACTCATGGACAATTTCAGAATTCATAAGCAAAGCGTATTCATAAACGGAGTGACAGTACAATAGTTAAAACTAGAACACCAACCTACTAGATAGTTCTCGGAGGAGTGTTGGTACCTCAACCTCATGTTTAGTTACAATGCCAAATGAAGCCTTTACTGCCAGGGAATCTGATCCAGCAACATTGACTCCAGAGCTCATAATGTGATTTCCTCGTCTTCCATTCAGGGCTACATCTGATTTGTCTTCATAATTCAGTAACTGGTAGGATGAAATACCTAAAGGGGAAAGGATCATAGAATCATAAGACAATGGATTTGGAAGTGACCTATAAAGCCATTGAGTCCAGCCCCCTGCTCAAGGCAGGAATTCAAGTCAAAGGAGATATTTGATTCAATTGTGTCTTAAATGCTTCCATCGCTGGAGAGTCCACCATCTCCCAGATTACTTATTGATTTTTTAAAAAAATGTCTAATGCTCCTCCTGCAGGTCAAAGTCAAGATACATCTCACCTGTGTTCACAGAACTGAAGCACAATCTGAAAATGGTACTTATCCGTTTAGATTCTGATTAGACTCACTCTGTGTTCTGGCCCAAGGCATTAATCTTGCATCCTGAGTCCATGTACGTCTGCTTTGAATTAAGTCTCACTGTGTTTGGAGAGGATTATTCCCAGTTATGTGTGAATAGGAACACAGCCCGAATTTCACTGTGATTTACTTCCTGCAGGATTGTCTGACTCATTTTACTTCACGTGGAAGGAAAGGAGGCTAAGAGCAAGTTGTCAATTTTTTAAAAGTGGACTGTATGCACATGTTGTCCCTTTGATGAGGAAAAGCTCTTCAATCTAGGGCCTGCTCTTCTTAGATGAATGCGGATGTGACACCCACCCACATGCCCTTCCTGCTTCTAGTTTTCTGCACTGCTTTCCATGCCTTGCCAAAGGTTACTCCAACCCTCCACAGCAGATGGAAAGGCATCAGAGGTTTTCAAGGGGGAAAGGGACAGCCCCACGTTGTTCCCCTCCAAAATTCTTCTAAGAGGTGCCTCCATTGAATCTAAAAAGCCTTTTTGGTAGTGAAAGGAAACCATGAGGTCGAGCCCATTAATGATTAATCACACAGAATAAGTTTATGCCTCATAGAAGAATTATGAAAAAAAATTCACCTCACATCTAACTTGACAATGGCTGCTCAAAGGCCAGCTAGAGAAAGCAGAACTCTCCTGGGAGATGTTCAGACCATCCGAGAGACACAGACGTGTCTGCAGAGAGAGGGTGTTCCAGAACTGGAAGGTAGTATTTCTGGTATAGCATATCCCGTTTCTCTTCACTGGGTTGAGTTCAGCTTTCAGAATTCAATTCAGAATGTTCCTTTCTGCACAAAAGTGGGTGGGTAGCATTTCTCTCTATTTCCTCCTTCCTCTGCACCCCATTGTTCCAGAACCCTCCAAAATAGATTTTGAGGGCCATCTGGGAGTGCAGGGGAGGGAAGTATCCAAGAATGTTGCAATTGCCTCCATTCTACAAATGGAATTCCTCTGCTGGATCAGAAGCCTGACACAAATAGTAGAAGCTTGCATCCAAGCTACTTGAAAGGCTCCATTTCCTCACAGCTTTAAGATATCTGGAGGAGGCCTTTCTCTCAGTCCCATTGGGTTCAGAGGGTCATTTAATGAGGACTCAGCAGAGGGTCTTTTCAGTGGTTGCTCCTAGAATGTGGAGCTTACTGGCAGAGTATGGAAATTTATGGCAAAAAAACCCTCCTAACTACAAAGTGCAAAATGTTAGGAACCTACAGAGCAGAATTAGCTCAAAATCTTCCCTAAGTAGACCACCCCTTATTGGGTTATTCTCCTCAACTAGTGTGTACTGTCTCAATAATTCATTCAGAGACACTGAAAAGAGAAAAAAATAAAAAGGTTTCCAATTTACTCCCAGCTCTTCATAGGTCAAAAACAAACAGCACTGTGTTCCAACTCCCCCAGCCAAAACCTCTTAAAGGCAACATATGAGGGTGCAATGATTCCAACAACTTTCATCCAGTCGAGGCTAGGATAGCTCCTCTCTTCAGTCCTTTTGCCAACAGACAAGACACTATCATGCTTTTGGCCACTCCTCTGGTTGCAGAGATTGATTTTCCAGGGGAGGCTGAACTTCTCTTTTCTTCTTTAAAACTCTTTTCGATGTATTTTATTTTTGACAGTTGGTCCTTTTAAATTAAGTCTAATAATCTTTCATAATATTGCCCGTTTGCCACAATTTTTAATATTTTAATTTATATATGGAGAACCACCTTCATCTCATTAAGTGGCGTTCTCCTTTGGGTCCCTGGATTGGAAGAAAGGCAAGATAGAAAGGAAAGGAAATTGGATAAGCAAAAATAAAGAAGAGCTTCAAATAACAAGTGCCAGACCATGAATACAGTTAAAAAATGTCTGAATCACCTGGTAGACTTCATATTAAACTACCTCAGTTCAAATATTCTAGAAAGGACATTTTGTTATTTAGTTGCTTTATTTGGTTATATGTCTTTCTAAGTGTATAACTAAAGTACAGTATATTCTTTCAAGTATAAGGAGATGAAAGGGTTCTACTGGTCATAATTACACTGTTATTTTGCCCTATTTGAAATATGCAATTTGTCACGGTGGAAAACACTGGTTATGTTACTTGTTGCAGGCCAAACAGATTTTAATTCTTCATCAAAGAAACTGCAAGGAATTGAACTGTCTGATATTAGAGCAACCAATAGTTCTTCATGACTAATGCAGAAACTTTAAATGTTTGTACATAATCTCAGAATCTCTATTACTAGAGATAAATATGTTTATTCTGAGATAAACATACTGTATTTGGGTTGAATCTGTTGGAGTTTCATTTACAACCTCACATGCTGTCTGTAGTTTGAATGTCTGGGAAGGACTTTTCTGAGCTGGGGCAATTGTCAATCTATCCAGCATTAACCAATTGTTACTTCTAGTCTTTGAATTCAAAGAGAGCCCTACCTCTCTGGTGAGTGTTCTAGCAATCTCTTTAGTCAGTTGGTGGCAGCTGTTTGTCTGCTGTTGATCTGTTCAGTTGGTTGCTAGTATATGTGCAGTAAAAAAAGCAGCATACAGAAGTCTGTAATTTCAAGCAAGTGTCAGTAAATACACATTTTTATCCTTTTTACTAATTTCTCAGAGTGAGATACTAAGACTTTAAGTGCCAGTTAATGAGAAAGAGTGGACTCTGGGAAACTTGTAGCTATTCTCCTCTGTGGATCTCTGTATTTTTACTGCATAGCAAGAGGGAATGTTACTGGAAATTCAAAACACTGCAACAGACTCTAGCCTAAGTCAAATCACACTCAGGTAGCCACTATAAACAATAGGACTTTAGTCAGTCATGTGACCAACATTTTACATTGATTAAAATGTGACTAAATTAGATTGATCCTTTGCCAAAAATAGCTTTCAGGATTGAAAAAGGGAAAGATGCAGCAATGTGATGTGGTTTTTTTTAAACAAGGTAATGAACATATCAGCAAGATGGAAGCTGGGGCCCTTCAAATGATGTTACATTCCAGTTCCCATCAGCCCTTACCAGTGTGGCCAACAATGGGAAAGTCTGGCACAGGTTCTGCATCCTTTAAATACATCAGAGCCATGTTCAGCAGGACAGTGTTGCGTACGGTTTGTGAAGCACTCTGCTTTCAAACAGGCCTCTGTACTCACAAAGACATGTAGGTGGGAATAGAGGATTTAAAAGGAGCAAGGGATGATATACCAGGGGGTTGGGAGTTAATATGGGTGGAAGACCCCTGCACCAGAAAGCACGAAAAGGTCCGGGTTCCCAGGGAGGAGGCAGACTATAGAAGAAGGAGAGGTTTGCCTCCACAACCCTCGACCCTCGTTTTGGGGAGAGTCGGAAGTGTGTGAGTGGCGCCGGAGGCTGAGAAAAGAAAAGGAAGCTGTGAAAAGGGAGGAGAGAAAAAGACGGGCATGGAGACTGGAGGAAGCCCGGCGGAGAGGGTTCCTGTCAGACCGTGGGCTCCCTTATGAGGAGAAGAGGACTCCTTCGATCCCAAGGGGAGAGATGAGGAGACTATACCATTACTAGACCCTGGGATGGACACTTTGAACTTGGAGGGCAGTAATCCCTTTACCAAAAGACCCTGGAATGACCCGTTCACCAAAGATGTTTGGACGCCCTCATGGGACCCATTGGTCACGAGAGACAATTTGAGAGTTGAGTCAGAGACAAATGATTTAATGTTTAATGTTCCAATAGAAACTAGTTTTGATTTTGCAACTCAAGAGCCTCCAATGTCTATGTTGAAACCAGAGGAGACCCCATTTGAACTCTCACATGTTATATTATATTACAAAGATTACACAAAATACTGAACCAAATGTTTAATCATAAAACAATTATCAGTGCAAACTCCTAAAATGTAGTAATAAATCTCCAGTCTCTTGCCAAATGTAATGTTTAAATTTAGGAGTGTAAATGCTTGTTTATATTTACTGTTTGTTTCCTCTTTCTTTATGATAGCTTAGACTATATTTTAAATATAAATTGCCATACAGTTTTGCATTTACTGCATTCACTTATACTTCCACACCAGAAAACAATATTTGTACAAGTTTTAAAGAGTTTGGAGGGGGGGATCCAAGATCTTACCAGCTGAAATTTCTTTTTCTCCCTGAAGGATGTCTTTTAGGCCAAATGGTGTTGAAATAAACTTTGATCGTCTGGAAAGGAAACAGCTTTTCTTCTTGATGACAAGACTGAGAGGCTGATATTTATCTGCTTCGCTGAGGCTGCGAACAGGAACTAATCGACCTCCATCACCAACCTGCTTAACAAAACTTTTGGTAGCAGCAGCAAACATATTACGCATGAATGATGAAAGATAATTTTCCCCCCTCAACTGCAGTTTTCAAGCCATATAGTCATCTTTCAAAGATCTGTTAACTGCTCTAAATTAATGGATAGAAGAGAAAAATGCTTCTTTCTTCTAAAGCTTATTACCTTTAACTGAAAGAGAAGTACTAACATTGTCTTAATCATCCAGCTTCTCTAGTGTATTATTCAAGGACTCCCTTTCATTGCTCAGCCACATTCAAAACAATTAATAATAAATTAACAAGGTAAACTGATAGGACAACATTCAGCTGTGCTACGGCTGTACCTTCCTATATTGCACTCCTTGCTTTCCCATCCCTTTTACATGACTTAAAAACAACAGCTCCTCTTTAATCACATATCACTAATGTTTGATTAGTATTTGCAGCCGAAAAGAAACAACCAATTAGTTTGATGCATCTGCAATAATCCCAGCGTGGTTTTCTTTTCTCTTCTGAAATTTATTATTTCTCTCAGCAGCTCACTTGTATAATTTTAAGGTGTCATAATTTTATTGTCTACACATACCGCCAAGACACAGTGAATACCATTTACCTGAATTTAGGTGAGAATTAGAAGCTAACTTCATTCACTGAAATGTTGTTGTAAACACAACACTTTAAAATGGGATCGTTTTTACCTCTGGCAAGCAGATTTTAAGCACATTATATGAATGACCTTAGGACCCTGATACTTTGGCAAGGTCTTCTGTTAACTTGAAAGCGGTGTGGTGAATTGTTTCCTAAATCTTGTACTCACCCCCATCCCTAAGTTACATGGGGCAGGATATGAAATGGCATCATTGCATTACTTTGGACTAAATGGGGTGTGTTGTAGCTCCATTGCTCTTCTGAAGAACCTGAGGTGGAAGTATACTGCCCACTTTCGTAGCCTGTTCTGGAAACCTTTGAACAATACACCCAACTAATAGCTCCAACTGGGAGAAAAAGCCACCTCATGCTCATCTGGACTGGCCTTTAGGAGGGGCCCAGTTGGCATGAGGAAGCTTTGACTATAGCTATGAGAGGGTAGCAGGTGTATCCATTACAGTGCCAGCAAAGAAAGTTCAGGCTTTTTTCTTTCTAAGACAAGAGAGAGGCTTCCACTCGCTCCCCACATAGCTGACTAGGACTGGGATGGCACATTGTAGATAACTTGCAGCAGGCAGCAGTGGCAGTGGGGGCGGCAGTGGTAGTCTCCCTGGCCCTTGAAGATGCCACTGTGCTCCCCAATTGCTGTCACCATCCCTCTCCACCACCTGCTTTATAAGCAAGCTCTGAGGAAGAGGAAGGCCTCACTTTCCTGGCTGACGTCTTGGTGCTCTTTAAAATGGTGACCAATGTGCACTATATTAAAATACAGCAAAGCCTCATGGCATAGTGGCTAAACTGCAGTACTGCAGTCAAAACTCTGCTCAGGTTCAGTCCCAGGTACCTGGCTCGAGGTTTACTCAACCTTCCATCCTTCTGAGGTTGGTAAACTGAGCACCCAACTTGTTGGGGAGGGGGCAATGTGTACCCTGCATACTTAAATTGTAAACTGCCCAGAGAGAGCTTTAAGAGCTATGGGGTGGTATATAAGCAGCATGCTTTGCACTGCATACATAATGCAAAGTGACAGAAATCACTTCTCCCTGACAGCAGCTTGAGGCAAAACTGTATTTCCAGCCCTGTCCCAACCTGACCACCTGAGAAAGGCTTTTAAAATTAGTCTAAGAACTGCATGATCCAGCTTAGTGAAAATGGTGGCTCACTTGACCTTATGCTTTATCTGTTGTTCAAACCCAGTTTTCTTCAGGTAGGGCTGAAAAGGCCTTCCTTCTGAAATCCATGAGAGACATTTTCATTCAGTGCAAAATCCTGCTTTGTGCAAAATCAGCACAAAGAATCATGGTTTAATCATGCAGAGCTTATATTGCAAGGCTTTTACAGTATTATAAAGCATTCTTTCCCAAGCCTAACTGTGCTCAACAAGGCTACCTTTAGGGGTGGCACAATCTGCAATATGAAACAGTGGACTTCCGTCAGTCTGGGCATTTTTACAATGTGTAGAGACTAAAATAAGAGAAGGTAATGTTTTTCACATGGAATGAGATCAGAGCTAGGAATTCCTGCTAGTACCATTCCCCTCCCCCTCCCCAGGAGATTGGGTAAAAACTGGTATGTTTCTGCTCTGTCACAGTTCTTAGAACCCTACATTTCTGAGTTACTTTCTATGGGCACTCCTTGTTTCCACATAGGACAAGATTTTAAAATGGCTTTGTAATGGAACCGAAAGTATGACGTCATTCCTGCATGTCAATCAGGGGATGGAGCAGGAGGGGCGGAGTCAGAATGACAGTTGGAACAGCTGGGTGAGACAGTTAAGGGGCTGGAATCAGAGAGAGAGAGAGAGAGGTTCAGGCAGAGTTAGGGACCAGAAGTTATTAAGAGAGTGCTAGGATTTAGGAATAGAAAAAGGGTCAAGGAAGAGAATTGAAAGAGTTAAAATATAGTGAACAAGCAGGAATGAATGTCTAAGTATAACAAGAGAAATATTGACATGATCTGATATATGTTAACACCTGATTTATTATACATGAACATATGAAACAGTTATATTTGATTCTCCTTATGATTTGTTCAATAATAAAAGAATATTTATTTTAAACCCTTGATTCCTGAAATTGTATGACCCTTTGGGGTGACAGCTCCTGAGTGTGTGGGATTTGATTTGGTATTAGTATAATACCTGGTGGCAGCGAAAAGGGCGTATCTACCTTTGTGGAGGGGGATCGCCACAGGCTTCTTTGATTAAAGTCTGGAAATCCTCTATGTATATACAAGGATATGCTTTCTTAGCTTAGTTTTAAAATCTCCCCCTCTGTGCTGATACTGAAATCACCAAAACAGTCAGAATAGCTGATATGAAATACAGCCTTCCCTGAATACATGAATTAGAGATGGGCACAAACTGGGAAATAGGTGGTTCGTGATGGTTCATGGCTACTCATGAACCACAAATCTATAACTTTTATGAATCCCCCCCCCCCCCTGGACCAAATGACTCAGTCTGTGGTTTGTTTTGCAGGCTCAGGCTAGGGGCAAGTGCACTGCCTGTCCATGCCTTCCGCTCCCATTGCCCCTGTTGCCTCCCTACCTTCTCTTAAAGCCTCTGCCACCACTGTACAACCATCCTGACTGGCAGCAGGTCCAGCTTCAAAGACCTAGGCCTCCTGCTTTTGCACATATGCCCACCTGTCTGCAAGGAGCTGGACCTGCTGTCTATGTGCATGTGCCCACTACTCAGCTGACAGGACGGCACATAGCACATCAATTATTATTTTAAACAGAACAAAAATCCACTTCCCTTGCCCTCTGCCAAGCAGGGAAGTGATTGATTTGCCAATGTCTGGAAACAGTTTGCTATTCCACCAACTGCAGGTGATGCTGTCCTTTCCCTTCAGCGTTGCCTGGGGGCCGTACTGCAATGGATGCAGGAGAACGGACTGAGGCTGAATCCGGATAAGACGGAAGTTCCGAGGGTGGGTGCCCCCGTGGTAGGTGGCTTGGGTGGCTCTCTCACATTTGGGGGGACCACCTTGGCCGCGAAGAGTGGGGTCTGCAGCCTTGGCATATATTTGGACACGACGCTCACCATGGAAACTCAGATGGCGTCGGTAGTCCGCACCGCATTTTTCCATCTTTAGCAGATTGCCCGGGTGCGACCCTATCTTGACATGGGGGCGCTCACTACCTTGGTGCATGCGCTCGTAATCTCAAGATTAGATCACTGTAACGCGCTCTACGTGGGGCTGCCTTTGAGGCTGACACGGAAACTTCAGGTGGTGCAGAATGCAGCGGCCAGGCTCCTTACAGAAGTGAGAAAATATCAACACATCTCTCCAATGCTGGCCGCATTGCATTGGCTGCCCATCTGTTTCCGTGTCAACTTCAAAGTTTTAATGCTTACTTATAAGGCTCTAAATGGTTTAGGACCTCGATATTTGGCGGAACGCCTCCTCCCACCAAGGTCTACCCGGATCACCCGCACGAGTCAGGAGGTGAGGCTGAGGAGCCTGACGCCGAGAGAGGCCCGGAAGGAGAAGACACGAAACTGGGCCTTCTCGGCGGTGGCTCCTCGCCTCTGGAACAATCTTCCAGAGGCGATGCTAGCTGCCCCCACGCTGGGCACCTTTAAAACCCAATTAAAAACATGGCTGTTTATTCAGGCCTTCCCTCCAGCCAACTCTTGATTTTTTCTTACTTTTCCTTTTTATCTTTACTGCTGTTCTTGTTTGATTATGATGTATTTGTCTATGTTTTATTATTTGATTTTATATTTGGAAGCCGCCTAGAGTGGTCCGGTGGGCCAGATAGGCAGGGTATAAATTAAATAAATAAATAAATAAATAAATAAATAAATAAATAAATAAATAAATAAATAAATAAATAATAAATAAATAAATAAATAAATAAATAAATAAATAAATAAATAAATAAATAAATAAATAAATAAGACAGGAGGGCCTGGTGTGCTCTGGTCCGTGGGGTCATGAAGAGTTGGACACGACTTAACGACTAAACAACAAAAGACCAGCCTTCCACATCATCAAATCAAAGAGGACAGTTCAGCCTGCCAACCTGGTCCCTTGGAGGGACAGAGGGCACAGGGGGCCTTTTGATGGCTTGCTCCTTCTTTTCTACTCTGCACAGGAAGGGATGAGGCAGATACAATAGATACACTGCCTCCCAAAGTTGGGTCAAATTCATGTTGGTTGCTTCGATGACACTGTCCAACCATCTCATCCTCTGTCATCCCCTTCTCCTCTTGCCTTCACACTTTCCTAACATCAAGGTCTTTTCCAAGGAGTCTTCTCATGAGATGGCCAAAGTATTGGAGCCTCAGCTTCAGGATCTGTCCTTCCAGTGAGCACTCAGGGTTGATTTCCTTCAGAACGGATAGGTTTGTTCTTGCAGTTGCCAATCCTCAAGCAATGCTAGATAGCATTCGCCCCTGGGCGGTGGGACATGCATTTTCTATTCTGGCACAGGACGTCGCAGATGCCTGTGAGATATGTTGTAAAAACAACCCTAACACCGGCCTTCGCCGGGGGCCCCTGGGAACCCAGCCCAAGGGCTTATATCCTGGATCTCGGTGGCAGGTAGATTTCACAGAAATGCGCCCCCATAGGGGCTACAAATATTGTTTAGTTTTTGTGGACTCCCTCACAGGATGGCCCGAAGCATTTCCCACCCGGACGGAACAGGCAAAAGAAGTGGTTCATTCCCTTCTCCATGATATCATCCCTAGACATGGAATCCCATGGGAGGGCATTTCTTCAGACAATGGGACACACTTTGTTGCGGGAATCGTTAAGGAAGTAGCAGCTTATCTTGCTATTGAGTGGAAATTCCATGCCGCATATCGGCCTCAGAGCAGCGGCCAAGCGGAGCGCTTGAACCAAACTTTGAAATCCCACCTTCGCAAATTAATGCAGGAAACAGGTCTCGGCTGGGTGGATATTCTCCCGCAAGCCCTTCTCCGTATTCGGATTTTGCCACGGGGAAAACTTGCCATCAGCCCGTACGAAGCCATGTACGGACGGCCCTTTGTCGTCACGTCCCACACTTCTGGTTCCTCCCCTTTGCCGCGACGGGGGGGGGGAATGATTTGCGTAACTATCTTTTGGGCATGACCCGACTTTTGCAGGAAAGCCACAGACGACTCCTCGAGAAGGCAATCGTTACTTTGGATCAGCCGTTGCACCCGTTCCTCCCCGGAGACTGGGTCTACACGAAGTCCTTATCTGATTCGCCGTTTTCTGAACGCTGGAACGGACCCCTCCAAGTCCTCCTGACTACGCCGTCGTGCGTGAAAGTCGAAGGTCACGCCTCCTGGATCCACTACACTCGAATCAAACGTGCCTCCCCGCCACAGGACTTTCTTCCTCCGCCTCCACGGCCGCATCCTTCCTCCCGGCCCCGCGATCGTTGGGCTGTAAAAGGTCTGGACGGTCTCCGCCTCGTCTTTCGCCGTCAGCCCCCACCGATCCCCCAGGACTAATTTGCTGTTGCCTTGCACTCTCTGGACCTTTTATTCCATGGCTCCCATTATTTTCTTTGTGTTGTCCTTTGTATGCTTCCCAAGGGGGGACCCCTTTGAGGATAATACGATGATCCGGCTGCACCAGGAGGTGGTCCGCCATGCCTCGCTGCCGGATTGTTGGATTTGCACCTTTTTCCCTCTCCACGGGAGAATTGGTCTCCCTTCATGGCCGGTTCCCTTGGACCTCCATGACTGGTACAACCGCTCTATCAACATTATTGAGGTAGGACCATCCACCATCCCCCCATTCTCTCTCCGGGGCACTCACCAACGGGCACCTATTTGTTTTAATCGTACCCTTGGCCACTCTCTCTCTTTGGGATCCTGGGACAATTGTTCCCTCACCTTCTTTTGGGATGGAACCACATGGATGCTCGAGGGTGATCCCGTCCCTTTCCTGGCTCACAACCCCAACAGCACACAGTTTACTCTCTATACCCTTTTCCTTCAATACCCCGACTCATTTCGGGGTCCTAAACCCCTCATTGTAGACACCCTTACCCTTCTCCAGGCCCAGAAACCCCTTCGCCTGGAATCGGGCTTCTGGTGGTTTTGCGGCCTCCGCGCCTTTAAGGTTCTCCCTGTGGGGTGGGAAGGCATTTGTACTATAGGTTTTCTCTGGCCTGGCGGAATGCATCCCCGGGAGGTCTCTGCCATCCGATATTCTTCCAGATCCACTCATAGGTCTCTTCGTTCCTTATCCAAACCCTGGAAGTGGTCCATAGGCACGCTCCTTGGGCGTGCCTTCCTCCCATCTCTTGGGGTAGCTCAAAATTATAAAGATATCCACATGTTAGCTGATTTTGTTTATAACACTTCTGTTGCCCTGGACACCCTGGAAAATGTCACGTCTGACATCCAAACCCGGTTACAAAATGAGATCCTCTCGGTCAAAAACATGGTCCTGCAACATCGCCTTGCTCTGGACATGGTGCTCATGCAACAGGGCGGTCTCTGTGCATATATTAACGAGACCTGTTGTGTATTTCACGATGAACAAAAAGGACTTGTCTTGGACCATAAGGATCTCGCTGCTTTGGTTCAAAAACACCAATTAGACCGCACTAGAACTTATGATGCCTTCAATGCTGAAAATTGGGAAAACTGGGATTGGTCTAAACTTACATCCTGGCTTCCCGACTTCTCTACGTTTAAAAATCTCATTATTGGAATTGTTCTCCTCGTGGTTACTGCCCTTTTGATTGGTATTTCGGCCAGAATTCTCTCTGTTACCTCCTCCCTCTGTCCCTCATGTCGACGCCGTCCCTGGCGCCCGGTCCCTCCGCCTGTTGTTGACGGTTTAAATTCCGCCATCTTATTGTTGTCAGAATTTAAAAAGGGGGGAGTGAAGGCTGCCCATTCTAGGGTTAACAAATAAGCATTTTATTATTATTATATCTCACTCCATGCACCGCTTTTATTCCCATTGCTTCTTCCACAACGCAGCAATTGTATTTAGTTTCAATACAACTTAATTATTGTAACGTCTTGCACATGAATACTTGTGTAACTTTATGTATCTGAATGTATCTGTATCCGAATGGGTCTGTATTAGAAACTGCTTTTACTGTAGACTGACCCTGATTTAGATCTCTTCTGACTCTTGCCACAATCACACCAGGGTGCTAACTTTACAAACACACCCTTGCATATCAAAACACATAGTGCCTCAATGGCCTTCTTTACAAACACACCCTTGCATATCAAAACACATAGTGCCTCAATGGCCTTCCATCTGCTAGCTGAGAGATATCGCCCCAAGGAACAGAACACAATACTTTCACTTCCCAAAACAACAGGCCTGCTCAGAGGGCAATTAAGGAGATAATTGGCACCCTTGGTATGCGTAGGGAGGAAGCTAAGGCACTTCCATCTTGACACCAAGGGAAAAGCTGTTACTTGAAGGCCACCATATACAATGCAACTATAAACAAAACGACAGAGATAAAACGAATATCTGGGTACTGTCAAATCAGACACATAGTCGCCATCTGAGTAATTCATAACCTTAAGGCCAAGGGGGCATGCGTATCATATGCACATTCAGGTGTAGCCAATAAGTCAGACCCACAGAACATTTAGGGCCAATGGGCATAGAGATCCAAAGTTTCGGGTTCAGGACACCAATCAGAATCTAACTGTTTACGGCCCTTTGTGTGTATCCCTATAAAACATCCATGCACCCGTGTTTCGGGGCTCTTCTCTGCTTTTAAGAGATTGGGCCCTAGCTGTGTAATTTAATAAATAATTGGCATTCTATACAGCTGGTTGTCTCGTGTCTTAGTCTGCTGCCTCTGCCGGAGAATTGCCTCGATTTTCGGGGTTAACACAGTCCAGGGGATTCTCAAGAGTCTCCTCCAGCACCACAATTCAAAGGCATCAATTCGTCGGCGGTCTGCTTTCATTATGGTCCAGCTCTCACTTCCATACATCACTACAGGAAAAAACATAGCTTTGACTATTCGGAGTTTTGTTGGCAAGGCGATGTCTCTGCTTTTTAAGATGCTGTCAAGGGTCCAAAAGTGACATGCCCCCCCACCCCACCCTGTGCACAGAGCCCCCCCTTAATATGTCCGCCTTTTTGGCTTTCTATGTATGTCCTCCTTTTCATACACATGTATCTGGCAAACCTAATCCAGAGGGTCCTTCCCAGCTCGGCAGTTCTGAGATTTATTCTTATTCTTATTCAAAAACACCAGGCACCGTCAATTATAAAAAACATTGACTGGTATTATATAACAGATACAAGCTTTAACCAAAAAAACTATGTATATACTATATATATATCCATATAGTATATACTGTATACTGTTCCAAACACTGCTGTTTTCCCTCACCCACCACTCCCGCCTCCCCGACGAACCGCCGGGACCAACCGTCGCGCCCTCGCTGGACACGTGACCAGCGCCAACGGTGTGTGCGCGAGAAGAGGAAGGCGAGCCGGCGAGAGCGAGGCTTTTTGGCCGGAAGCGAGGATGGGGGAGGACGAAGAGGCGGCGGCGGAGATAGAGGCCGCCCCCCAGGAAGCCCTCCCGGGCGCCGAGGCGCGCAGCTCATCCCCGGCGGCGCAGAAATCCCTCAGGTCGGGCGCTGGGAGGAGTGACGGGGGGGGGGGGGAGGAAGGGGGCTCTCCGAGGTACCTGCCGGTTGCTCCGTCTTCTCCTGGGTGATGAATGCCGCCTTCTCTGGGCCGGCCGGGATGAGCCCGGGTGCGATCCTGCAACCTGGGAAGAATCCCCCTCGCGGCCATTGCCCTCCAGGCGCCGCCGGGGTGCCCTGTCAAGAAGCACACGTGACCTGCACCCCCACCGCCCCACAGCCCCCTGACCCCACTTTCCCCGGGACCGCGACCCTGAGCACACTTCACCCCAGGATAAAGAGAGCTGGCCTCTGGCTGACACCTTACGCTCCAGAATGGGGAGGGGGAAAGGGGGGGAACCAACGATCTCCTGTCCTTTTCGCCCTTTGAGGGGTTTTTTTGGCCCCTTTCCGATGTTGCGACCCGAACTGGGGCTTAGAAGGGGACTTAAAGGCGGGCTTGCAGATAGATCTTGTTAGCCAGCCACCCAGGTAGCCGAGACCCCCAAGTTAAAACTGCCGATTTAAATGGGTTTTTAATTTAAGTCCCTGGGTGGCCTTGGGCAAGCTGCACAGAAGTCCCAGGGCAACCACAGAAGAAGGGAAGGGTCAGCCACTTCTCAGCACTGTCTACCTGGAAAACCTTGGAAAAGGTCGCCACGTGATGATTATTATTTAAGTCAGCCTCACATTTTGGTTTGGATTATTTTGGAAAAGTTGCTTGATTTTTAGTAGTGCAGTCTCACACCTCTTTATTCGAAGCACTTCTGTTCTGCCTCCCCCCCCCCCCCCCCCAATATTGGATGCCAAAGCTGATTAAGAAATATTATTAAAAACAAGCAAAGGAAAACTGTAGCAGCAATTTCTTTTTGATCACATGTAAAGGGCAGAAGGATGTTTGCAGATGTGTGGGAAATGCACCTCAGGAGTTACTGTGGGCGGAGGCGTTCATCATGGGAAGGATAACTTCCCACATAGAAAAAGTGTATCTGTGGGAGTTTTACCTTAATGTATATGGCATGTTATTGAGCCTCTTGTCCATTGAGTTTATTCCTCTCCTACTCTTCCCCTTGCTCTTTTTCTCTTTATTATACTGTATTAGACTCTTGATAGTCTAATATAATAAATTTATCATAGCTCTCGTGTGGAACAGACTAAATGTATCTTCTGAGGTTTGCATTTCCACTCCTGTTTTACATATCTAGTATGCACAAAACTGTACGTGACATGCTTCTTGTCTAGCTGGTTTGTCCAGTATTCTTTCTTCTGTAAGCAAATTTTCTTTTGCTGTTCCTGAATTTTCCTTTAAAATCTTTGTGAACATCCTTGTATAGAGCTATGAAAAAACATTAGTCTGCTCTTTACCTTGATTTGTTGCTTTTGTTCCAGCAGTACATAAGGATTACGTTTCAGATAGACAGCCCAGGACAAGCTTTTAGAATACAGTAACTGCGAATGGATAAGGATTTCTGTTTATAGGCTGTGCAGTGCAGAGCTGAAGGGTGGGGAGGAAAAGAAGAGCCAAAGTAGACAAGATATGGCAACGTTGGGGCCTGATCTTCTCTTTCTTTATATTTTTGCAATGCAAAACTGTGGAAATCTTGGAAGACATGGTTATACAACACAACATGTATATGTATATGTGTTTGTTTGGAAAGGACTAGAATGTGGTACTTGCATGGTGAAGCATTCTGACCAGTCAGAATCAGACCAGCATTAGCCAGTAAATGTTAAGAGGATTAACAACCCCATAGATATATAAAGCAAGTAGCAGTTAGCAGTCAAATAGGTGGTAGATATGTGATAAGATATCATTTTGTCAGATAGGATCAAACATGGTATAGTATTAGAATGTGAGAGTTAGTTGTCTGTTAGGCTAACTACTTCTGTCAAATTTAAGGATGCTATAGGAACATAACTAAGTCAAGGGCAAGTTTATGTATAAAATACCAAATGTCAAAAGCACTGTGAGTTTATTCTACAGTACAGTACATGTGTTCTTAAACAGTAAAAGTTCTTTAATGTTTCAAATGAAGACCAAGTGATCATTTATGTACTTTTAAATCCATGCATGCACACACACGCACACAAGAGAAGATACCAATTTTTACTCGGTGTGTTTTTTTAAATCATACTGCTTGAAACTGATGTGCACAAACTCTGTCAGTTACATTTTATAAATTTTAAAGCTAAACCAGCAGAAATTGGGATCATGGTGTCAATTAGAATTGGGATCATGGTGTTGCAGGAAAGATCAAAATGAATAAGTAACACCACCTCAGCTTGGGTGGGGAAGAAGGTTCCTGTAAATTTTAGCAGTGGACCAAACAGCAGCTGAGGATTGGAGAATTAAATCTCCCAGTGCAACCACATGTATCCAGAATCCTCCATTTTTCATGTTTGTTTGTTTAATAGAAACAGGAGATCTGGTTGCATATATTCAGAAATGTGTTGTAGTTTGGCCTTTTGTGTGCACATGTGCAGACAGACACACACATATTTAGTTATAACTGAATATAAAGGGCTTCATGTTTTATACAGTGCTTAGATCTGTTGGTGGAGGGAGGGTTGTTTAAAAAGGTGTGCTTCAAAGCAACTGTTTCATGTTTACTCCCAAAGTATTTAATAACTTTGTCTTCTGGTTTTCTGAGCAGCATGGAGGAGATTCCTGCAGCCAAACCAGGGAAAACACCAATCCAGCTGTTACATGAATACAGCTCAAAAGCTAATCTCAATCCTATATATGAATTTGAAAAAGCGGAGGGAGAAGTACATATGCCACTCTTCACCTTTAAAGTCACCGTAGGTGATATAACAGCAACAGGTTAGTGATAGCATTGCCCATGGCTGTGATTTCTGTCTTTGATTTCTGAATCACATGGCCTGTGTGTTCATTTTTGGAAGAATGAAAGGGTTTTTCTGTTTAGTTCACTCCTGCTGTTTACAAAATGGGTAATGTCAACTTGTTCTGAACACACAAATGGTCAGGGCAGAATTAGTGTTGTTGTTTTGACTTACATTCCACTCCGTACACCCACTCTGTGGATGATTTACATCATAATTATGCAAGGAACACTTTGATAAGCAAGGTTCACGAATGGGGACAGCTCCCCAAATGTGTAGAAAAGCCTTGGGAGTTAGAAGGGGAAAAGGATTTTTCTTAATAATAAGAATAATATAATCATCTTAGAACTGCAGAACTGGGACTCTATGGACTTCTCCTACTTCCAAGAAGCTGGACTGAGAGGAAGCTTAAATATGGCCATCAGTACGGATATGCCTCTGCAGCCTCCATCGTGAGTAAAGGCATTTGGAAAGCTCCAGGATGAAGTATTTGCTGCTGGGAAAAATGTCTGCTGCAGAATCTTGTCCTTTCTGGAAGTTTGCATTTAAGGCATAAAGTTGGAGACCCTGAGGCTGAGCAGATGTGGTGATGTGTAGAAACAAACCCCATGATTCTTTCCCAGGGCGCTTGTTCGCTCTGGCAGAACAGGAGAAGATTGATTCTTTCATCATCTTGGGGGGGGGGATGTTGGAATGGGTCTGTTTGAGAGCAGTTCTTCCCCCCCCCCCCATGATAAATGTGACATATAGTGACAGAACTTTGGGAGTAAACACATGCAGGATTGCAACCCTTAAAGCAGGAATGGGCAAAACCCTCACAGGGTCTTCTGGTGCAGTCTGTGGCAGGTTTCTAGGAATGCATATTTGGTTGTAAGACTAGAAACATTGATCACCTCTTGCTTTAAATCCTGAAAACTACATTAGCTTGGAGTGAAAGTTATTTCAAAGTCAATATATCAGCTAGCAGGGCTCCATCATTTTAACACTGGGACATCTCTCTCCCTCCCAGCACGACAGGGTGAGCTTTCTCCTGCTCAGATCATGAGTCATCCCTGACATGAAGAGCGCAAGGTTTGAGGTGGTTTTTTTCATATCTCCGTCCTCTACTAAAAACCACATGTACAAAGGTGTGCTTTTTTCTTTTGTTTTGATGAATCCAGGAGAAGGTCCCAGCAAGAAAGTTGCAAAACACAGAGCTGCAGAAGCTGCACTGACCATTTTGAAAGAGAGTTCCCATATTTGGTGAGTTTCCTTTCAACCTTTGTGACAGAGTCTCCTACTTACCTGAGGGCTAAAACTGAGGAAGGGATGTGGGCATGCATGCAGACCCACTGCCCCCCACCTTTGCCTTGACTTTTTGGTCCCACACCTTCCAGTGAGGGGCAATGTTCTTGTGGTGTTTCCGATAACGCAGAGGGACTCCTCTGTGGGCTTCCTCGGGAATCCTGATTGATCCAGAAGCATCTGCCAGAGGGGAAGGCCTTGTGTGCACGTCCACATCCCCTCCCCACTTTTTGAGTGAGCTGATTGTATGCCAGTGTAGGTCTGAAGTTACCGCTGAATGAGAATTGCTGGAAAATAAAATGTAAATAATTTATTTTGGAGAAGAGCTGTACAAGTACCAAAGAGACGAAAGCCGTGATAGTAAACTCACTTAATTCGGAGAGACAAGCTCCATTAAAATTATAGGAGAAGGGTTCAAGTTCTAGGGCCATTTTCCTCTTAGGTGTCTGTGTGGTGAAACAAACTTGTGCGAGAGTCCTGATCCATTGTAACATTAAAAAAGTTACTGCCCTAAAAATCATTCTTCTTTTCTAGAATTTGAGAATGTAATAAAGGTACAATTTTGTGACAGCATTATAGGTCGGTATCTATCACTTTTCGTGAAGTTATAACTTTATGGAAACTTGATTATAAAGTATAGTTTTTCTGCATATGAGGGGTTTTTTTTTTAGTCTTGTTATTCAGTTATCTGCATATGTACTGCTGTGGCATTACTGCAAATGCACCAAGCTTAGATCCTGTTTAGAATTTGTGCTCGTTTTGGTATTTCCAGTATAAAACAATAGCCAGTCTCTGCTACTTTTCTACATAATTGTTCAATCTGCTGTCTTATCTATATAAGACGATCTTTTTGTAATTTTCTTATCTATATAAGACGATCTTTTTGTAATTTTCTTATCTATATAAGACGATCTTTTTGTAATTTTCTTTCTTTGGCCAGGGCAGATATTAGCAAGATACAGTGCTGGGAAAAATTACTTTTTGAAGAAACTCCCAACATTTCCCAGTCAGTATGACTGAACCCTGTGGGCTGGGTATGGGGAAGTTTTAATCCCAAACTGCAAAATACAGTCTTCAGACACTGTAAGACGTATATAGTCACTGTGGTGCTGAAAAGTCCATGAGCTATTTCTCATGATGTTTTTATTAGTGGTGGTCTCTCCGTCTGTGGCCAAAGGGCTAGTTTTGTCACAGCAGACCATGGCTAAAGGGTTAGCTCATGTTATCTGTTGCAATGGAACTATAATCACATGGCACCTTAAGGACTGCATCTTATTATATCACGTACATTCATCGGCTACAACCTTTCATCACATGCCATTCTAGTTTTATCAGCCAAGACTTGAACTAAGATGGAAGATTTGTTATCATGCTATGTGTGTTAATTGGCTTACTTAGTGCCAGGAAAGTTGTCAGTGGCGATTTTGTGAAAGTTCATTATTAATAATATCACTGTCAATTCTTTCTGTGTTTAATTGCCCTTAGATTCCATTGGCTGAAATGCTTAGCATAGTAAGCTGAACCTAGAGTAGGCCTATTGGGGATTTGGTGTGTTAACTTCTCTGAAAGTTTCATTTCTTCAATTGGTCTACTCCAGTAGACTCGCTATACTAAAGGAAAGGATTTCAGCCAATGTCTGCAATTCCTTTCAGCATCTTATATGAAGTGGACTATCATCCACAAACTCATGCTGTAATAAATATGTCAATCTTTTGCATGCCAGGACTCTTTTATCTGATCTTAACCTATGGGATAATCTCAATCTCATATTATTTCTCATTTAGGTCCTAGTAGTTATTATTATAGTGATGTCAATCATAAACACTAAATCAGTAATTTAAGTTTACTTCGTTCATTTTAGTATGTCTGTACCAGACCCTGTAATCCCAGAACCATCCAATCAACCACCAAATCAGACCAATCCCATAGGTTCATTGCAGGTAAGTTGGATTGATTGGTTTGCATTTCTACGCTGCCTTTCTCCTGGCAGTGAGACTCAAGATGGCTGTGCCAAGTTACAGTTATATTCCATATATACCAGGTGTTTTTGTTTTAAATCTATACAGTCTGTCTTTGGGTTTTTAGAGTCAAAAGTTATTTTTTTGTACTAAAGTATTCATCCATTTATTCATTTGACTTCTATACCACCTATACTGTCTACAGGGCCACTCTGAGCAATTTACACTCAAAAAACAAGACACAAAAATAGAAAACATTATTAGACAAATAAAATCAAAAATGACAACAAGCAGTAACAGATTTTGTGTTACCAGACACAAAATCAAAAATCAGAATCAAAGTTACAACATATATCATGAATAAAATCAACAAAGGACTTTCAGATCCATATAGTTACAAAGCATGTTTTCCTCTTTTATGTCCCAGTGAAAGAAAATAAGGCAACCAGTCGGAATTAGGTAGCTCAAGTGAGTGAAGAGAAGAAGGAAGGAGAAGGATGCATAGGGATGAAACAAATGAATAAAATAGGACATAAAAACTCATGTTGGCAACCAGGAATGAACGTAGAGAATAAGCAATATAAAGCCAAGCAGAGTGAGTACAAAATGTATGATGGAAAAGGAAAGAGACCTTGGTCACGATTTCTCATGCATGTGTCTGTGGAAGCATATCAACAGCCACATTTTCAGTGAATGAGATACATAACAAGTTTTTGCTGCGCTCCCAGCATCTGCATTTGTGAGAGCAATGTTTTCTACTGGGCTGTTGTTTTGACTGAGAAATACGTCCCACTGGGTTTTGTCTAGACTGAGTGTCTGACAGAGTAGCGGTAGTACAGGTACACACGAGGGTGTGATAACCAAAAAAATCTTCCCTGAGATGATGAATATGCCAAGCACCAGAGTAGTGTTGATAGCAGATATTGTATTATTTACAGAATATACAAGTATATTTACAGCTAGGTCTTTGTTCTCAGTCCCAAAGTAATGCACAATAGTTTCCACAGAGTTTAGTGCATATATCAGTTTCAATGTCCAGTAAATAAGTTCAGTAGTCGTATACCAGGTAGTCAGAGTTCCTCTTCAATTCCAAGCTCGTAGACACGGCTTCCTCCAGGATTCTCCAGCACAGGAACAAGACGACTCTTCTCCACGAATACACCAACCAGCATCACCAACAACAACCCTCAACAACCCACAGATTGTGTATGCTTGGTCTGCTAGTTTTATCCCATAGATGACCAATCCCATTCACAGCTGTTCCAATCACCTCAGTTGTATACTTTCAAGCTTTGCTTCTCTTTACAGTACTGATCCTGACAATTACTTATTGTCATGTACAAAATTTGATTAACAATTCTATCAGGTTTCGCCCAAACCTGTCAGTGTCAAATTAGGCATTAAGGGGAATGTGCCTGTTTTTCCTCTCACAGTGTAATTATCTTAAAAGGTGCATGTATCAGCAACCACACTCACAAGAGAATCCCACTTTTATCTCAGAATGAACAACTGTAAAAGTTGTTAGGTGCTGTCAATTCAGAACCGGTTTATAGCAATCCTGATAGGGATTTCAAGGTATGTAAGATATTTAAGGAACATTTTAACCAGTTTACACACCCCCTCCAGTGAATCTGCATGACTGTGCAGGAATTTGAACTCAGACCTTCTGAGTTGTGTAGTCTAGTGTAGTATGCTGTGTATAAAAGACCAAGACATTCTACGTTTCCACCACACCTGGGGCCATGGCTACATCCCCGCTGCCCTGCAGATCTTCAACTCGAAATCAGTCTCACAGCTCTTATACGGCGTCCCCATCTGGATGTCCTCACTACACAGCTCCGTGGAGAGAGTCCAATCTGTATTTCTATACAAAATCTTAGGCCTTCCCCACTGTGTTCCATATGCTGCCCTATGTCTTGAATGCGGTCAACAGAGAATTGAAACTAGGGCCTGGCTCAGTTTCCTAAAATACTGGGTCAAAATCTGTTTTCTCTCTCCTAAGGACACCCTGCTTCAAGCCCTGCTTGCTGACAGTTTGTTACCCAAAGGCCTGGCCCTATTCTTAAAGAAAATCAAGACCCTAGGGCTGTCACCAGACCTAATGGGTTCAATACCCCCCTCTAGGGTCTTCCAAACCATCAAAAACAGGGTCTTGGACATAGAAGGGCAAACGCTGTTTAGCGCGGCCCTGAAAGTCTGCTCTCCGCTGTACTTTCAGCTACCTCTCACCCTCGGACGCAGACCCAACTACCTTCATCTTCTAGAACAGCCACAAGACTGCTGGGCATTCACCCTCGCTAGATGTAACATATTACCATCAAGTCTAGCGCAGGGCAGGTATAGGGGCTTACCAACAGAATTGAGAGTTTGCCCATGTGGGCAGGGAAAGACTGAATCCCTGCAGCACATGCTATTTTATTGTACACTGTACAAGGATATCCGCCTGTCACATCAGATGGTCTTTCTCCCCCTTCATTCCGGATGGGCAGACCTGAGGAAAATACAGTACCTTCTAGGCGACCTTAGTAAGGAAGTCACTCTATCAACCGCTAGATACGTCCAGGCCATTATCCAGAGACGCCGCAACATGTTCCCCCAAAACGAGGGGCTCCAATTTTGATGCTCTGGTTCCTCCTCCCCCCAGTAATGAATCTTTCCCCGGTATTTTATTATTTTATCGTTTTATTTATGCAGCATGCCAATAAAGGTTTCTGTAACTGTAACTGTATAAAAGACAAGATGCTAAATGCAGAAGGGATTAAAAGCAGATGATCTGGCAAACTGACTTCCTTCACTCAGGGGCAGGCATAGCTTCAGAAAACATGTAAAACATATAATTTGGCTGGCCCATGTAATCAAAAGGACCAAGAAGGAAGATTTTAGATGGGGTATGTCTGTCTGTCTTTCTGCATCCCCATTGTTTCTGCAGCTGTGACTGTGAAGACTGCCACCGTCACTGTTGCTTTAAGGTCAGGCTAAACACTTCTTTGGCCAATCTTTTTCCCCCACTAGGAGCTGGCTATTCAGAAAGGTTGGAGGCTTCCCGAGTATTCACTGGCAAAGGAGACGGGGCCACCTCATCAGAGAGAATTTTCAATCATTTGCCGGATAGAAGCTCATGTGGAAACAGGTACCCATTTCTCCCCCACCTTGTTTTTTCCTTCTCAGTATGACATGACACATAATCTGAATGAATTGCCCATATTCGTTTATGTATAGTTTTGGTTTCAAAGTATTTTTATTCTCTTGTACTATTCTGCTGTGAATTACCGTGAATGAGAACAGTTAATGTGAAAGTTAAACTAAACGCGTGCATGCTGTTCAGGAGGTGTGTATTTTTTAAAAGTCAGCATACGTACTTTCATGTGATTTCTAGTACTGTACATTTGTGCTGTGGGGTCTGTCCTAGGAACATCTAGGGTCCACACTTTTTCTGTGCACCGGTGGGTATGTACAGATGTGTGGATCTCTACAGGGCACCGGAAGCCACTATAGCTCCCCTATCCTGGCACATGCACACGGGGACAGTTACGGGTATGTTCTGCCCTCACGTCTTGCTTGGGTTAGTTATCCCAAGCTGCGGAGCTGGAGAGGCGGGAGGAAGGGAAGCATCCCTATTCAGGAAGCCTTCTCCCTGTTAAGCACAATGCCACAAAGTTCTCTTAGGTGTCTCCTGATGAGCTTTCTTGTTTCCCTTCCATCCACAGTCATTCATTACCCTTGGAGGAATTTTGCTCCACAGTCTCCTGAAAATGCATGCTTCGATGTTTGGTGGTTTTTTAGTTTTTATTCTGAAGAGTCAGTTGTATTTATGAATCGAGGTGATGGCCCAGGTCCTATTGTACAGCTGCCAGATTGAAACGGGAAAGAGACCATTGTAATGCAAAAACCACCTGCCTTTTAGCTATTACCTGAAGAGACGGATAACTTTATTTATTTATTTATTTATTTATTTATTTATTTTGATTTCTTTCTTTTGATTAACTTTGATTTCTCATGTGCATCTTCTGCATTCAGCACAGGTCCATTCTGTTTGTCAAAAGTAATTTATCATCAAAATTAAGGACGAAAGTAATCTGAAATTTGAAGAATCATATACTCTGGATATAATGCCACAGTTAATGCTAGTAGCTGCAGTCCCCAGACTGCACACCGCGACTTGTACAGCTGCAGCTGATTTTTAATTCCTAAAATTCTCAAGAGGAGTTATTATAGGCTTTCTCTACATTAAGCCCCCTTCACCAAGACTCCATACCACATGCTACTTACATTGTATGTCAAGGTCTCCTTCCAAACAGAACTGCTGTTAAGTCCCAGGAGATACTAGAAAGCACGTGTGGGATTTGGCCCTTCTAACCTCTGTGTGTATCATTTTACCAGCAAGTAGCTCGCAGCTCCTTCTGTCTCTTGTTTCCTTAAGCAAGGCCTCTCTTTCAGACTGTTTCCTGGTCAGTCTCTGCTCAGTGAAAATCTTGAGTTCTAGTGAAACTACTTTAAAATTAGGTTGTGCTTTCAAGGGTTAGTTTCAGCCTAGTTCTTGCCTTTATAGCCTTCCTCAGCTCTGTGCCTCCCTTTTAGTGTGCATGATTTGATGAATCACAGCAAGAGGGGAACTCCCAGGTTTTATAGTTGAACACCCGTGTCTTTGCTGAAGCTAAACAGGTTGAATGATGAGAAGTATGTTTCAAATTTGTCACAGCAGCATAGACCAAGGAGTTGGTCCTATTTAATTTAGCAGCCTTGGTTGCTTACTATGGATAGGTAGCTTAATCTTCTTCTGTTTATCATGTTGTGGTTATTACTACTGCTTTTCATATTAATACTGTTGTTGTTTTTATTGTTGCTTTTATTCCATTATGCAGGAATGGGGACATCTAAAAAATTAGCCAAGCGAAATGCTGCTGAGAAATTATTAGAAAAATTCCACAATTTTTCTGGAGATTGTATTATAAATTCTTTAGTAAGTAATTTACTACTTTTTACAGAAACTGCTTAGTTGTTCAAATATGACAACACAATCTTATTATCATTAATAACCCCCCCTTTTTTTAATTCCCCAGGGGGCTACATACAGTATATATGTACTGAAAAAGTAGGCCTCTTGTCCTGACTAGTGTAGTTATTGGCCAGTTACCTTTCACTTTCCTTCATCTAGCCAATGAGTTCTTCTTCCCCCCCTTGGTTTTTCGAGTAGGCTTAGGAGATCTTGCAGCCCTTTGGGTGTTGGTGCCCCAGAACCTACAGCTTATGTAACTTGGACAGCCTTTGAATATTTGTAACATATTTTGAAATACATAAAAGCCATGCTTGTCCAATCACCTAACTTAACGAGTGCTTGCTTTCTTTAAAGCTGGAAGAAAACTCATTTCCTCACCAAGCACTTACATGGCAAGGACGATCATTGTTACTTACGTATACTTACCACTTAGCATTGATGTAGCATTCTGCTTTGCGGTGTTAGAGTGGCTGGACGGTCCTGGCCAGCAGGCAGGCAGGGCTCCTGTGCCTTCCCTGGTTACACAGAAAAAGGCATTTCATTCGCAGTCACGTGCCCAGTAAACTACCGCGGATCACTTTCCCTCTTCTACAGTTACTATAAAAGTGCAGGAGCCCTGCCTCTTTTGTATTTGGCCTCATTAGATGCAGTATTGGAGAATATCTGCCAAGAAAACAACCCCTTGATTTGTTTCAGGGGAACGAACAGAGTCATAATTTGGGATGTACATGGGACACCTTAAGGAACTCCACAGGAGAAAAAATTGCCTTATTGAAGATCAGTCCTCTCAGTATTCCTAACACAGATTATGTGCAGCTCCTTGGAGAAATTGCAGACGAACAGGGCTTTACTGCAACGTATTTGAACATCGGTAAGAACTGTCAGCATGGGTGAGACTTAGCTTCTTTCTCATTGTCTTTTGTCTTAACACCATCCAGACAGAACGAATAGCTTTGGATGAAATGTACCAAATGTATGGAGATGGATAGTTGTTTACCAGCCTCAGGAGGATCATCATGTCTTAAGAGCTCTAGTGCTAGTGGCAATCAGAGAATTGGTCAGATTGTGCAGGGTGAACAGAAGGTATTTTGATATTTCAACATTACGGTGCTTAGTTTGTCGAGATGCCTTGGGCAGAGCCTACTGTTTTCACAAAATGCTCAAAAGCAAACCATGCCAAGTGATGGTTTGTTTGCACTGTGCCAGAAATTCTGGGAAGAATTAGGATTATAACGGAGCTGTTCTAATCCCTACATCCAGTTGTCTCCAGAACTATCAAACATATACTAGTCCTGGCCTGGATCCAGTCCATCAATCCTATCCAAGCCTACTTAGATATAAAGCATCACTTTCTGGCAAATATGCATAGGACAGGAGCTTGTGTTAAGTTAGGACTTGTTTTAATAAAGTTAGTCTTGACATAAATTCCATTGATTTCAATATAAACTGGAGCAGCTTCTGCCATGGGCAGGTGATCTAGTTACAGCTCAGCAATAACACACAAACATTGAATTTGTTCTAGCTTTGGACCAGTGCCTGAAAAGGGCTCTCAAAAAAATGTAATGTTGGGGGGAAAAAAATCACATTTGAGAAATGTCATTCCTGAGCGTTTTACTTGGTCAAACGTTGTTTTGCCATGCCCTCTGGGAAGGGCCCTTGTCACTCCACCCCTTTCTCCACAAAGGGAAAGAGGCCTGCACTTCTCTTTTCAAGAGGAGGTTTATACTAGATCGCCCAGCCTTAAGTGCATTTGGACTAGAACAGCCCAGAAGCCTTAATTTAAAATGGCCAGCCACCTTTGGCATATCTCAGGAATTCAGGGAGTTACAGCCAAGGCCATCAGGAGCCCAAAGGGAACCAGTACTCTATGAAGAGCCACTGGAATTCCTCCCAGTCTTTCTATAAGAAGGTTTATCTGAGAATACTGTATGAGCCTAGCTAGAATCTAGATCAGAGCCTGCTGAGGGAGGCCTATAAATCTTTCTATGAGAGGTAGGGCCTTCTTTGCGGTGGCTCGATCTTTGTGGAACCGGCTCCCAGAGGAGCTTCGCCTGGCTATGTCATGTGAACCACCCAGAGTAGTGCTGTGGCACTAATGGAAGCAGTATGTAGTAGTAGTAGTAGTAGTAGTAGTAGTAAGTAGTAGTAGTGTACATCCCTATTATTATTGTTGTTGTTATTGAACCTGTTGTTCCATTTTGGAAAAGAAAATTCATGTTTTTATTGCTTTCTTTTTTAAAAAATCCAATAATCCGCATTTGTTTTTTTTAATTTCAGAGGAACTCAGTGTGAACGGACAGTTCCAATGTCTTGTAGAAATTTCAACCAATCCAATCACAGTTTGCCATGGGACTGGAATTTCTTGGGGCAATGCCTATAATGTGGCTGCTCACAATGCCCTACAATATTTAAAGATCATGGCTGGAAGGAAGTAAACCTCAAGCAGAATGAAATATTTAGAGAGGAGCATAATTTTAAAGGGTATTTATTCAATATGAGCAGTTTTCCAGATTATTGGGACTATTGGGATAGGTAGACTCAGGAATCCCAGGTACACACCTAGCAACAGACATGGGGAGATCCATCATTATGATTTACTCCCAATTACAGTAACTTCCCTTCTTGAATGACTGGGCTGAGGAAAGTGTTTAGCACAGAATTAAGGAACAGTTTTCTGGGGTGCATTAAGCTTTAGCACCACAATGTAGGTCTGAGCCTTTATAGCATATATCCTAAAGCTTTCAGACTCTTCCATGAAAGTCATGAAACCAAAGCCGATGGCATCTGAAAACCTCCTCACCCCAGGAATGACTGTTTTGAAAAGCTGCATGTGATGGTCTGATGTCTTACAAATTTTCCTGTATTTGGATTTTTCTTTTATTGTGTGAATTTTGGCCTTTTAAAAATCTATGGTTTAAAGAATGGATTTTTATAGAAAGAATGAATTTATGAACATCACTACACTTTTTTCTATAAACGTGCCATTAGTCATTGTTTAATAAATTGATTTTGAAGAACAGCTGGACTAATAAACTTCATTTTACCTTTATATTTTAGAATAGAATTTCATTGCTTGTTTTGTAAATATGTAGTAATAAAATCATAACATGGAGCCAGCATTTTTTAGAGGTAATCCCAATAGGCCATACTGGATGGGAAAAGAGGTGTCTCCATGTTCTTTTCACTGGAAATAAATACAGCTGTTAATATGAAACATCAGTCTTTCATGATTTATTCAGTGTGCTGGTCACCAAATGTCACATTTGTCAGTGTTCTATTAGGCTGCGTATGCAGTTGTTAGGGTCAGTGGAATGATGGTGGACACTTTTGGAAGTGTCCCAGTTAAGTTGGAGCAACTGTAGACTTCAAGGCAGGGTGTCCAATGTTAGTTGTGTAGGACTAGCATTGGACTAAAACTCCCAGAAGCCTTCACCACCGCCTCTGTTGGCCAGGATTTCTGGGGGTTGAAGTCCAAGAACATCTGGAGGCCCAAGATTGGGGACCACTGGTGTAGGGCACTGTTTCTGCAGGTGAGTCACCCTTCCCAAACACTTCTGCTCCCTACCGTGTCAGCTTGGGAAGTAGAAACAGCCATGGATCTTCTAGCAGTTAAATGTTCCTCTTAACTCAAGTTCACCTGATGGATCACCAAAGACAACCACACCTAGTCAGTGTACAACTTTATTGTCCTTAAAAGAGAGCTGGCTCAGATGTGTTACCTAAAGCAGTTTGTATACACTCGTGAACATGTAACGTGGAAATCAAAATAATGCACTGGTTGTATGAACAAAAACACCTGCTCTCTCTCTCATTTTTTCTTATCCCCATGGGCCTGGGTGGTGTAGCACACACAAACACCCCATGCAACGCAAAGGATACACTGTGTGGTGTACTGGGTAGAATGATAGGACTCAGGAGGCCTGGATTCAAATCCCTGCTCAACCATGGAAGTTCACTGGGGGTGTGGAACTGGTAAAAGTACTCCTTAAATAATGACAGCATCAATGGCCGTACAAGCTGTCACTAAAGTCTTCCAAGATTTATTGTGTGGAAGGTTACACTGAACTGTCATGTGGCCAGTAACTCATCTACACATCAGCTGCACTCATGTTAACAGTAGCTCTTTAGGGGAGGGGAGAACTTCAAGAGAGGCCATTGTCACTTGAATATACTATTTGCGGATGATATTCTTTTTATCAGGCAAAGAATACACTGCCCTCAAGCAAGAACCAGAGCTGGCCCATAGGAATCTGTGTCCATCAATATGTGCTAAAGGTGCTGTTGACTGACCTGACAGGAGCGCCACTGGAGGAGGAGGACCCGGGTGGCACACAAAGCAGAGCGGCCTGGCCACCTGGGGAGTTTGAGATGGGCCTGTGCAGCACGTATGGTGCCACAGACAAAGTGTGACAATGTTATTTGTGCCCACCTCATTTCATTACAGAATTATTCCTTTAGAAGGCATAGTAAATGGCTGATGTTTCTCTTGGATGTAGATTCTTACCCAAGCACACGGGCCAAAATCCTGTTGCAACAAACCATGCATAGCAGTTTCCCTTCCCTTGGGCAGGCTGTAAGATTAATCATTAATCAAGATTTCACATCTGGTGTACAACAGGATGTGCACAGCAAGGTAAGGCACACCGCCCACCAGGGGAGCCTCTTGTGCACTTGACCTTGTAACCCATGTTTCCCCACCAGGATTCTGTCCTTAATTTTTTCCCCGTTTCTTTTAAACATAGTGTTAATCGTTTATTTAGCCTGTGAACAGTTTCAGAGCATAAAATAACACAGAATTCAGCAACACAATTTTATGCATTCAGCTTGGGAGTAAGTTTTTACAAAGTCCACAGGACTTACAATTAATGCAGTTTCAAGTCATCTGTTGAATTTCTCTGAGTCTACCCTATTTAAAACATAATCTTATGGCACCCTGAAGACTAGAAAGTTTTATTTGGCATAAACATCCATGGTCTGCTGTCTGCTTCTTAAGATGTACTTTTAAAAAATGGACAGAAGCCTATATTCTGACCCATATAGTGACATTCTATTTAAGGGCAGTTCACTGCTAAGAGCTGGTTTTGAACAACTATAAATAGGGAAACAAAACCATCACACACACATGCAGGAAACTTTGCGTTATGATACCAGAATGGTTGGTCCTGTGTGCTCTTTGCTGTGTGTGTGTATAGCATGGTAAATGCCTTTGCACTTGCATGAAATGCATGAAGCATCATCACCTTTGGTGAAAATGGTCTTTAATACTGATGGGGCTGAATAATAGCATTGTACAGTGTATGCATTCTGCACAATGAAGCTTCTGCATCAGAAACACAAATCGGAGATAAGGATGTGTCTCTAATGTTAGAAACTTGAATAAAACTCACCTGAACCCTCTTGGAGATTTTTACACTGCCATTTAAGTGTAGCTACATACACTGCAGTGGCAAATTGCTACTAATTAACAGATTACTACTCACATTCCTAAACATATTGCACTGATGTGACTTGATATGTGAGTGGTAACTTGTTAATTAGCGCCAATTCCCTGCTGCAGTTTTAGCAATCACACTTATGACAATGTAAATCTAATAGGATTCTGACCTTTAACAGAGAAAATGCTTTTTTCTTATCTTCCAGTCTGGAGACACTTTTTTATTTGGAATTAAGGAGGCGTAATCTCTATTACATAAGGCCACAGGCCACATGCGGTATCTTCCATGTACAGTGGGGTCTTGACTTGAGAACTTAATCCGTATTGGAAGGCGGTTCTCAAGTCAAAAAGTTCTCAGGTCAAATCTGCATTTCCCATAGGAATGCATTGAAAACCATTTGATCCGTATCTGCTCTTTTCCGTCCATAGAAACTAATGGGAAGCTGCTATTCTGCCTTCGACCACTAGAGGGGGATTTTTTTGTTTCTTTTTTTCTTAGGTCAAGAAAGGTTCAGGGAAGGCAGGGAAAATACAGTCCAGGCAGTACAGTACAGTGGGGTCTCGACTTAAGAACTTAATCCGTATTGGAAGGTGGTTCTCAAGTCGAAAAGTTCTTAAGTCGAATCTGCATTTCCCATAGGAATGCATTGAAAACCATTTAATCCGTATCTGCTCTTTTCTGTCCATAGAAACTAATGGGAAGCTGCTATTCTGCCTTCTGCCACTAGAGGGGGATATTTTCTTTCTTTTTTCCCCTTAGGTTCAGGGAAGGCAGGGAACACTAAAGGCAGCACTTTAGAACTCTTTTTTTAAAAAACGAAGCCAATTTTAAATAATGTTTTAAAGCATGTTGTGCTGGTTTTTTCAGCACAAAGGCACTCAGGCAGGCTTTTTAGGTGCTGAGCAAGCCTCCAGAAGCCTGCTCAGAGCCAGCCGATCAGCTGTTAGGCGGGGAGAGGAGCGGGGAAAACCACAAAATGGCTGCCAGGCTCTTTCTGGGTGTCGGCTTTTAGCTCTTTCCTGCTCTTTTTCCTGTGGTTTGGGGGCTACCAAGGCCTGGTAAGTGACTTTATTTAACAGTACAGTATTTATTTTTAAGTTTCTGACCCTTTTCCCCCCTCCAGAAGCCTCTAAGGGGAGGGAGGGGGGACTTTTTTCCCTGTTCATAACTCGAGGGAAGTTCGCATGTCGAGTCCTTACTTTCCCTATAGGGCAGGTTTGTAACTCGAATTGTTCGCAAGTCGGGTCGTTCGTAAGTCGAGACCCCACTGTACCAGGCAGTCTGAAGACTGTCTCCCAATCCACTCTCTAAACGCTGGGAGGAGTGAGGAAGCAGACAGGCACCCTTTTCACTGGCCAAGTTAACTGAAAGTTCAAATTTTGCACTTTCCCTGCCTCCCACGTGGTTTTTTTTCAGTTCTTAACTCAAAATCTAAGTACTTAAGTCAATATTTTTCTATGAGAGTGGTTCTTAAGTCAAAATGTTCTTAACTCAAGCCGTTCTTAAGTCAAGACCCCACTGTACAGTGGTGCCTCGCATAGCGAGGTTAATCCGTTCCGGATTAACCTTCGCTATGCTGAAGCATCGTTGAACGGATCAAAAAAACCCATTGGGCCAAATGGGCCAAATACTCACCGTTCAGCGAAGCTTCGTAATGGCCGGCAGCCATTTTCGCGCCCTCACCTCGCTTAACGAGGGCGCGAAAACGCTGCGCGCGGCCATTTTGGGCCATTTCCGGGCTTCCGGCGGCCATTTTGGCCGCCGAACAGCTGATCATCGGGCTTCGTTTTGCGAAGATCGGTAAGCGAAACGCTTACCGGTCTTCGCAAAGCGAATTTAGCCCTATTCAAAAAACGTTAAGCGATCGCATTAGCGATCCGAAAAAACGGATCGCTATGCGATCTCATCGTTATGCGGTGTACTCGTTAAGCGAGGCACCACTGTATATTTGTAGCAAATCAGTAGCTTCAAAGCATCCTGGAGGCCTAGAAAATTAAGCTGACACTCCTTGTCTATAAGGAGATAATGTCATCTTTGCCCAGGGCCATCTTTTCAAAAATTCTGTGTGCATTTTGGGATTAAAGTCTCTGGATGAGAACAATTTTAAGTTTGTTTGTACCATGTTCAGCGAGGCTTACATCCTAGTAAGTGTGTTTAGAATTGAGGCCTGAATAGGTTGGATCAAGACTTGATCAAATGTCGAGTACACTTGTTGAAATCAGGAGGAATCAAGACAACCAAACACACTCAAAGTCTGATTAAACCTTGACCCAACCCAATGATAGCCACCACTGCCTTAAGTAGCCTATGATACAGGGATACCTGCATGCAAGCTAGATTTGCAGGTCAAATCAACATCCCTAATTGGAGGAGAAGGGAGATCCTGTGTGTGGAGTGTGTGGGCCAGAGGAACATCTTCTGCTGTGTCTCTCCACTTCCCCTGTTGAACTTCTATCTGTTGGATCTCTGCTTCCCTGCAGAGCCAAACTACCCCAGGTTCTGGATAGTGAGGCAGTTTCTTACTTCCATTTTCCTTTTAAAAATCTTTTTTTTAAAAGCTTTCATAACTGTTTTAATCTTGATCTTAATCTTAAAATATTTTTATATACATTGTTTTGTATGGTATTTTTAACTTGTTATTGTAGGTTTTTAATTGGTGTGAACTGCCTTGGACCTCCTAGGAAGAGAAAGATGATAAATATAAAGAAACACAAACAAACCCCATGTGATCTGACACAGCAGGGAGCTCGGGCGGTGTAATAAGCCAAACACTGGGTTTAGATCTGGAAGATTTGGGTCACATTTCTCCTTAACCATGAAGCTCTCTCTTACTGTCTAACATACAGAATTGTTCTTCTGGTGACAAAAGGAGGGCCCTTGAATTTGTGGAGGATGACTAGGACAGGTATACAAATAATAAAGCTGCATTAATGTGAATCGGGAAGCTTTGGAAAAAAAATCGACATGACTTTAAAAAGTAATTGTTGTGAATTTATTCAGATCTGTTTTCTTACAAATGGAACATTCCTCTGTACAACATTCATTTGAAGAGGCACAATTCTCCTGCTGTTTGGTAGCACAACTTAATACACAGCCCAAGTAAGTGATACACACATGTTGAAATGAACTACACATTGCCAGTGCCTTTTTGTTTTCTGCCTCAGGAGCTCCCACTGACAAAGAAGGAGAGGGGAAATAATTTCTCAAGTGAACATTGGCTTGTTTCTTTGGCAGTGGAAACGGAATAATTGATCTTTCAGGTTCACACACATTCGCTTCCATCTTGAATTCAATCATGGCCACAGGGCACAATGCAGCAAATTGAGACTAACTGTTATGGGACTGGTGGGACACAGTCCGTGTCCCATTCCACTGCTCTCTAAGCTTGTTAAACTTCAAATGCACAGTTACTGGATTGCGCTCAGGCGTTTTGCTTAGATTACAAGACAATTCAACTTTCATCAGGGTTCTTGAGCTGTACCTTTTCTCTTAGAACAAAAACAAAATACTTGCACAAAATGAGGTACATTATTTGATGATGCTGATTCTTCTATAAGACTAAGCATAATCTCAAAACTGAACTCAACTACTGTCCTTAAGGTATATCATTTATACCTTTCCTTCCCCAAGAGTTTGCTGGTAGATAGGCTAAACAACAACTAGAACCTTGACAATGATGGTTATTTTGCAGGAAAGCCACTCAGTGGTAATTTGGAAACTGAAAATGCTCAACAATTTTTTTTGGGGGGGGGGGCTACAATTCACTTTTGTAAAATTAAGTATGAAACCATCTGTGCTTTTTAAGTCGTTGGCTGCACTCAAATTCTCACATACTACAGGGAAAACAATATTGTACTCTCCGTCTTGAAATTGGCACCACTTTCAGAAACACAGAAACGACTGAGAAGAAATTTATTACTCTTGAAAATGTGAACTGTTGGTCACGGTCCTTACTCACTCATCACCTTTACACAACGTCAAGCACAGCCCAAAAGCAGTGTTTTGTATTTGCAAACACCTTTTAAGCTATAAAATTAACCTGCAATGGCTTGGGGACCCCGTCATCCCATTTCGAACACTCAGCAGGACAGCATTGCCAGACCTTTAAAAAAGCAGGTTTTAAATCAACATTTGCCAGCACACCAGGCTTTGATCTAGCAATGGTGACAACTGCATGCCGAGTACTGTACTGCCAAGAATGAGGTGGGGGGGGGGGATTCGTGCATGGTACAAGACCTGGGTTCATGTAAACCCAACCTTTTCCAGGTCTAGGTGTCTGTTTTCCCACAGATCTGCAGAGCCCTCTCCATCTGCCACTGAAATTTGGTGATTTTCTGACTGGCGTGTGGCTGGCGGCACTGGTATCATTAATAGAAGAGAGGGAGAAGTCTGCTGAAAAACGGGAACACATGATATAACACAGGTCAGACGGGGAACGTGACTGTTACATAGTGTAATGCAGTGTCTTCCGGTGAAATGAGCAGCATTTGAACAAAGAAACAAATAATACAGACTATGTCTTCTTGAGATTTTGCTGAAGCTTGCAGGAGAGGGAAAAGGCTCAGAGCAAAGAAGACCTCAATCTTCCCATCTGGAAATTCAACAAAGAAAAGTCTCCATCATATGAGTTCAGTCATTTGCAGAAATTCATGGTACTTGCATTTCTGCCTGATAAGGGATACATACGCCCTTGTTGCAGTGAGTGTCAATTTTTAGTCATGCTGTTTTTATCTGGATTAGTTTTATTACTCATGACTATACTATTTATGTATGTTTATGTTATTCTTCAAAACCTTAAAAATCCTGTGTTAAAATAAAAAAAAATTAAATGAAAAATTAATGTATGACACTCTGGAGAGCTCAGTGGTTTAGGTCTCTCGCTTAAGAGCAAGAGGTTGAAAGTTCGATTCCCCTCACTGGGCCTCCTCAAGAAGGGCTGGCCTTGATGATCCATAGGATCCTTTCCAGCTCTGCAGTTCTAAGATTACTATTACTGTATTCATGATTGTAAGACCAAACCTCTGCAGTGTGAATGCTGCAAACCAGCCTCCCACATTGGCCTTTAACATTTCACTAGTACTATGTAAAGCACAGGTCACATCAGTAGCTTGGCTGACAGAATCAGTGGTTTCCAGCCTGGATGGATCACTGCTGTGAGATATACTCAAGTGTTTGGGGGCAAAGAACATGCTAACCTTTGTCTTTATGTGACGAAGGCACACAGGGAGAAGGAAACATTTCACTGGTCCTGCATCAACTGGTCCAGGTACAAACTCTTCAAATGACGTGCCACCTCTTTACACAATCAATCTCTGTTCGTTTCGGGCACAGTTGCTTAGTGAATTTTTCATTAAAACTTTATTTTTAATTCAGCACATAAAAAAAGCAGAAGCCCAAGCCAAGTGCCACACTGTACAAAACAGCTTGGTGACCCCCCCCAAAGAATATTTTATTTTGAGCAGGAACCCCAACCCTTTTATTACCCCTCCCCCAGCAAACTGCCTTCGAAACTGAGAGAACTTGCAGAAGCAATCTATGATACAACGTAGTACTTGACGTGATAAAGGTTCCACTGAGGGGAACAGAAGCTTTAACTACATCCACTAGGCTAGTTCATGCCTGTTGGCCTCAGGCCCAGCACTTCATTAGATCCCAGCCATATGCCTTTAATGTGCCTCCTGTATTTTCCTCCCTTACTGCCCAGTAAATAGGCCTTGATGAAAGGGAGAGTCTCCATTAAGCCGAGTTGGATATAAATAAATAAATAAATAAATAAATAAATAAATAAATAAATAAATAAATAAATAAATAAATAAATATTTTTGCAAGGACAAGACCTCATAAGAGGATAACTTTTAGAACGAATGCAAAATATGAACAATATAGTATCCTGCCCCCCAATGTTATTATGACAGAACGAACAACTTTTCTGGCAAGCAGATACTACTGTAGTATTTTTCTAGTAATATGTCCTGCCACCGCTGCCTCGGCTGTCAAAGACCCCTGCTGCATGTGAGCCTATTTACTTGTTCACTGTATCTCTATGCACTCTGAGCACAGAGCGCCATGCTTGCCCTCTCATCCTGTCAGTTCAGCCCCTGCCTTAACATCCCAGTTTCACTCCTGCAGGACTTGGGAGAATGGGGCTTTTGAATATATTATCTGTTGTTTTTAAATCAAGTTTGTCTAAAACGGAATCTCAGCAAGACCATTGCTTGCAGCGATGGCAAGGGCGGGAGCAAATTCGTACCGCACACAGATGTCACTTGGAACAAGGGACTCAACTCTTCAACTAGTGAATGCAAAGAAATGGCCTGTCATCTGGGTAAGAAGTGGGGGATGCATAGCAACAGGCAAGCGAGCAAGCTCTTGCTTCTCTTCCCATGTTTCAGGAGAGCTGTCTGCCTTTCTTTTTAAAAAAAAATTAGATGTCTTTCACCAATTAAACCACAGCTGCATCTAAGTCTTACAGTGGACCCTTGACTTACAGATTTTTTGAGTTACAGACTTCTCTGGCCACAAAATTTAGGTTCGACTTGCAGCCAGAGAATCGACCTATAGACCAGAAAAAAACCAAAATGGAACAAAAATGGAACAAAAACGGCCGGTTATAGGATTAATTGGTTTTCAATGCATTGTAGGTCAACGGAGAATAGACCTAGAGACTTTTCGACCTGCAGCCACCGTTCCAATACAGATTAATTCCGTAAGTAGAGGGTCCACTGTATATTATGACTCTCCCTATCAGTTCCATTTCAACATAATTTTCTTTCTAAAGCAAAGCACTGAAGGAGGGCTGAGGAGAAGAGGAATGGGGCTTCCTAGTGAGATCACGGATTCCCAACCCTCGGGCTGTCTGTACAGTGGACCCTTGACTTACAGACGGCTTGACTTACAGACTTTTTGAGTTACAGACTTCTCTGGCCGCAAAATTTAGGTTTGACTTGCAGACTGAGATTTGACTTACAGACCAGAAAAAAACCAAAATGGAACAAAAACGGCCTGTTACGGGATTAATCGGTTTTCAATACACTGTAGGTCAATGGAGACTTGACTTACAGACTTTTTCACTTGAGAACCGCCTTCCAATATGGATTAAGTTCTCAAGTCAAGACCCCACTGTACTTTGCTTCTGTTGCAAGCTTCTAGACTGCCGTCATCTATTCACTCAACCCCCAACAGCGGAGCAGCCAGAGAGAAAAAGCCTATTCAGGCTGCATATCCTGAGACTCCTTCTCAAGCAGCTCGTAGAAAATTAAATTAGTCTTCACTTTTGCTTTCTTTACATTTAATTATTATGGTGAGAGACAAGTGTGCGGTCTTTTCAAAAACAGAACAAATCTATTGTATTTGACAATCGAAAGGGAGGGTCGAGTTCTGGAAATATTCAGAATAGAGAAGATTGCAACATGCTGTTTGTAGAGAAAGGGAAGCTCTTAAGATCCAAGGGTCCTGTGCCAGGCTCCAGAAGACGCGATCAAGACCATCCCCCCTTTTGCACCGCAACCCCAGCAAGTGGAAAACTTACTGTTGAGAAAAGGAACCTGGAGCTATCAGAGAAGCATTTGACAGAACAGACACCAAAGCTTAAAAGGCACTCACAGATGGGTAGATTTCTTGAGAAACCTCTTCTGTGTGGGTGGGTGGGTGGGTGTTTCTAAGTGAAAGACCCCTGGCACAACCAGCCCAAAGAGGCCGGGGTGCAGCTCTTCCACCTTTCCTTCCTTGGGTGATTTTCTCAGGTTAGAAAAGGGACAGAAGTCGTGATGCAGGGAAAGCATGGGAAGAATGCAAGCGGGAAGGGGCATTTCGTGAGGTCTCCCGTTAAATCTGCGAATTACACAATAAAAGACTTGTCTGGAAGCAGCTTGAGTATTTTATAAGCATCAAGGAAACCCACTGGATCCTAAACTATCCCCCCCCCCCGCCAAAAAAAGCAACTCTTATGGACAGATATTTAATTCTCCTACAATATTGTACATCCTAAGACAAAGCAGCGTCAGGAGGAAACCCATATTTTTCAACAGCTTTTTCCTTTCACAAATGTGCTTATAAAAACGGAAACTAGGGGACTGGGAGGGCAGAGGTATAATGGACACCAGGCTTCCAGGATCAAACCCCCTGGATATTTCAGCCGCAGCAGGGACTCTGTCAACATCAGCCACATCGCACTACCTTACCCATTCACTTTAAGCTTCGTTGCAATCCTTACAGTAGCTGGGAGGAAAGCAGATATACCAGGAAGAGTATATTGCTGCAAGCTATCCTGGTTGTAATGCAAAGCGTTTTAGGGTAGTTTTGTCTCGAGTGAGCAATTAAGAACCATTAACTTTACAAAAGACGAGTTTCTCCTTTTTGATCTGGAGCAACGGAAGTCCCTCCATTTCTGGACACTCTCAAGAGTGGAGTGCCGACTAGAGGACAGGATGGGCAGCTAGATTTCCGAGTTTGCCCCTGAGGGGGCAAAAGCAATATGTAGCAAATATACAGTTAATTTACTTTGGGGAAATCATTGTAACATCTAGCCACCTCTGTATCTCTATGGAAGCTCACCGGTAATTTATTCTAAAGAAATCCTTTATAAAGAAAAGTAAAACACATATAGAATTATGTGCAAGGCATGTATATAAATATTGTTTTTGAAATATATACAAAGAAATATTTTCTCTCATTAGCCCCTAAGAGATGCAAGCAGAATCAATCTATTGGGCATGAATGAATGACAAGAATACATAAAAAAACATTAAGATACTTTTTTCTAATAATACTGACTTCAGTAAAGCATAACCAACTTCAGTTCACTTTGAGAGATATATCATCCAGGCTTTTTCCACTTATACATAAAAAATGTGCTACACAACAACCGTTTTAAATCTTGCTTCTTTGTCTAAAAATATAGTTGCTTTATGGAAACTGGTAAAATATAATTTTGCATAAAAACCATAGTAGCAAGATGTATTAGACACACATGTTCGACATGGCTTCTCCCATTAAAACCAAACTTGCATCAGAAATTGGGTGTGCGCACATGTTTGTACGATACTTTACCGAAAGTAATCAGATTCCTCCCCCCCTCCCCATTTAACACATATGTGAATCTTCAGGGAATTCCAATTATATAAAGTTGTAAGGAAACGAGACAAAGTATGAAGCCATGGGAAGTCATGACAAGAGATGGTATATTTATCACAGCATTAGGCATTAGGAATATACCTTTGGATTCATTTGCCAAAGTTGTTTTAAAAAAAAAAACTAACCAGTTTCCTGTCAACTTGAACATACAACCAAGTAGCTCAAAATTAAAGCATGTGCCAGTCTATCACATTCCCTTACAATGCATTTCGAATTTGTTTCCTTGAAATAGTTCTCTTTCTTTCTTCATTATTTATAATATGAACAAAATCCACGTGCTTTTAAAATCTGCCCTTGACAAATGTCTAAGAAGAACACATATTTTAAAACGACAATGTACAACTTCACATTGTTTTTAAGGCATGAACAATGGCATGTGAATGGGAAAAGCCTCCAGAAAAGCATTATGACTTTTTTTGGGGGGGGGGGTGTCATGGCCAGTCCAAGCACACTGTACATCAAGAAATGAACCTGAAGTTAGAAATAAACAGGTATTGTGACCCAAGATTCAGAAAGTGCAGGCGTGGACATTCTAGACAGGTTAGCTGAAACAGGACTTGCTTTGTTTTAGACCTCTCTGGGTCTCTTTTAAGCACCAGATGCTACTCTTCAAAGCATCTTGGGCTAAATTCAAGACATGCTTCTCTTGTGCTGCATTTCCTGTACCTGAATCTTTAAAGGGTGTGTTATTTTCTCTTAATTTAATACCTGCTGCAGAAATGTTTAGGGTCTGAGCTAATGCACTTTTGGAAGTCCATTATAAAGATGGATACAAAAGCAAATGGAAGGTTTCCAGCAGACCCACAAATCACCCTTAACTATAAGAAACATGTTGTGCATAGTTTTTTTTTTTTCATTTTAAAGAGTGATATATTACTAGATCTACATTCTCAGTTTACCAGAGTTTGAGGGTTTCTATTTTACTAAAGCCAGGATCCTTTCGGAGTTCCCAATACATGTCGTTGGAAACCCAAACTTCTCTTTGATTGGCATCGAAAACTTTTCTGCAAATTGAAAGGGGAAAAAATTGCTGTTAGACCAAAACTCATTCAGAAGTGCCTATAAGAACAGAACGACACTGCCATCCAAAATAGTTACTTGCAGAACCATCTTTAGAAAGCAAAACTCTTGCCCACCCATTCTTTGGCAGGAAAAAAGGGAGCAGAGGGATGTTTGCCTGTTAAAGAGGCAGCTGGGATAATTTCGGCTTTGCTAAATGCACTCAGGCCCAGCTGTTGAAAAGGACAAGTGATTTACACATAGGCATATTTCTTTATGCAGAAGAATATCCTTTTAAATGCACAAAATCCCAAGCATAATCAAAATCTCAGTATTCTACCTCTGAAGCTCTGGGATTATATAGTGACCACATTGTAAAATTTTTTTGACTTTTTTTCTTTTCTTTTCTCTTTTTTTGCCTATCAACAGAGGTAAAAAAAGACAAGATGCTATCTCTGAATCTTTGGACCAAAACGATCTGAGATATAAGGGTTGAACAGTGCTGTATGTCTTGTTCTATCAGTTTTTGCCATTCATTTCCTTTCAGCTTCTAAAGGTCTCCCACCTTCTGCAAAGCAAAGAAGCACACATTTTCCATATGAAGCACCTGCGGTGCTGAAGGAAAATATGTTGAAAACAAAGGTGTGTTTTTTTTTAAAAAACCAGTGTTTTATCAAGGCCACTACGCTTTTCTTAAAACAAAACAAAAATCAACTGAAAGTCAAGCATCTTTGATTTAATATTCTACGATGCTACCCAGCTGGCAATATATGAGTTAGCACGAAATAAGCATATTCTTGAATTTACATACTTAAAAAATTTTGGTACATGTTCCATATTGTTTTCTTCTAAGTAGCGTCTCCGACTTCTCTGAAGTTCTTCTATTCTTTGTTTTTCTGCTGCTGCTGCTTCTATATTCCCTTCTTCCAAAAGCCTACAGTAAAGCAATTATGTAGATATCGACATTCAAAGAGCAGAATCACCACCAATGCAGGGGATTTCACAACCGACCACTTGGAGGGCCACAGGGAACATTCTAGAACTGAGTGGTCATCTTTTTTGGTGGGAACTTTGCCCACCTCACTGTGTATACAGTGATGCCTCGCTTGACGAGGATAATCCGTTCCAGCAAAATCGCTGTAGAACGAAATCGTCATCAAGTGAAAGTAAAAAAACCCATTGAAATGCACTGAAAACCGGTTCAATTCGTTCCAATGGGCAAAATACCTCAGCCTCCAGCGAAGTTCCTCCATAGGGCGGCCATTTTTCTGGTGCCTGTATAGTGATGAATCCGTCCTAAAACACAGCGGGGAGCCATTTTGCACAGCGGGCTGCCATTTTGAAACCTGGCAATCAGCTGTTTTGATCGTTGTTAAGCGAAAAATCGGTTCCCGAAGCAGGGAACCGATTGTTGTTAAACAAACAAACAAAAAAAAACCCATACAAACATTGTTTTGCGATCGCTATAGCGATTGCAAAATACTCATCGTTAAGCAATTTCCTCATCTAACAAGGTAATCGTCAAGTGGGGCACCACTGTATCTGCAGTATTTTCTCTATTTTTCTTCAGTTCTGAGTCTACTGGTTCAAAAAAAGGCAGGAGGAAGCCTGTGTTGGGTCACAGGTGACCACTCAGAGAATAATTGTTACAGGTAAACAACCTGATTTTATTTTGTTTTTCGAGATCTCTGTGACAAACACACTAAAGCTCATCTTCTCGATGGAGGACAGGTGACAAATCAAGACTAAGGACAAGTAGTTCTATAAAAAGATGTAGCTCCACAAGCTTGGATTACAACACACAAATGTGGAGCCTTAAGACAAGGCAGTAGCTTGGTGCAAAATGTGAAGATACTCTGAAGGAGTGTTGCTGAGGAACTGTGGAATGGCTTTTTAGAAGCCTTTGGAAAGGTATTCATGCTCACTTGTACCAGTTTGTTAGTGGGTGCCAGTCTCTTAGTCAAGCACTGGAAGAACACTGATTTGCCCTCCATATTTCCACCATCAGAACAACAACAAAAATGTGGTATCTCACAAAAGGCCATAGTTCCTTCAGATGTTAAACACTCCGTAAATACCAGTGGAACTCAGAGTCCAGCAGAGCAGGTAGTGAGTATAAAAAGATAAAGAGAACCACATCCTGCTAGAGGTGGGCAATGAATACAACCTGGGGGGGGGAAGCAAATGTCTCTGTGTAAAATCACTTTGAGCTCCCTTTATTAGGAGAATGAAGGGATATAAAATCCACCAACTAATCAAAAAAAGCTTGCCTTTATGGAGCATTAGGTATGAAGAATGAACATAAAGAGCATATAGTTCATCCACACATCCTACAGAGGTGACTGTGATTTTAAAAAAATGTTCAGAATCAGAAGTTAAAGAGTGGTCATAAGTCGAATACCTGGAGGTAAAGCAAAAGGGATGCTGCAGACACTCTGCAGCTTCTGTCCAACAGATAACTGCTCAGCTCTACAATGTTAAGGAAGGAGGTTGTGTACAAGATCAGAAATCCTGTACCTGAGAGTTATGAAGACCAGAAAGAAGAACCTGACATTTAAGAGCCCCAGAAATCATAAATTCCCGATAATGTCATTCAAACAACAGAGACATCACCAGCTGAAGAGATCTTGATTGATCAAGTAGATTAGTCTTTGTTATTTGCATGCTGATTCACTGGCTGAATTAGCATAAATGGCTGAAATCCTGTAGTGCAACATATGCACATTTGTACATTTTGGTCTGTTCCTTGCCTGTAAATTAAAAGTCCCCATTGTGATTCTTTGTGGGTGTGCATGCACCAAACCAGCATGTGTGTACACCTCCTCAATAATTACTTACCTGTGAAGAATGGACCAAAACCTATGTATTTGGCTTATGTTAACCAACAGGATTTTGGCCATGTATATAAATAAATCCAGGTCTTTTGAACAAACGGAGTTCAGATCAGTTGTTCTCAAACTATGAACTCACAAGGCAATGCAGGTACCAGCTTAAAAGGGGGATTTCCTCATCCCCATATGCTTTTCCTCCCATCCCTCAGAGACCACCTTTAAAAAAGAGGCAAATCATGTCTCCAGAGAGCATAATTTTTCTCTGATTAGAATATCTACCCATTTTTTTGATAACCCCAAACCTGACTTTCTGCTCATCACCAGTTTCACTAGAAGAGGCTGGTGTGGTTCATGGCAAAGCCCTCCTTGAGAGGGTTGGGGGGAAACACCCCACCCAACCTTCTAAAATTCCTCACTCCTCCTGCAATGGATTAATCAACCAAAGCCTGCAAACGTTGATAACGCTCTTGATATTTGCTCCGAAGCAGCCAGAGGTACAAAATAAGCAATACGTTTCTTGCCTTTGATCTGGCCTGAATCGGGCATCTGTTCTTGGGAGAAGATCTTTCAGGGCAGGATCCAACTCATTCAGCTCAATGGCAAACCTTGTAAAGCCATAATAACGCTCATAGTTGGTTGGCATGGAGCCTGCATTAACCGATAAGAATGTTAGTAATTAATCCTTGTGAAAAAAAAAAAAGAGTCCTAAGGGCAAAAGTTAATACTAAGCAATTTAAATATACACACACACACACACACACACACACACACACACACACACACACACACACACACACACACACACACACACACACACACACACACATTTAAATTGCCTGCCACTTCTGATAGTGCTGGTATCTATCAGCCAGAGAAACACAACACATTCATCAGACTTTGTGTCCAGACAGGGTTGTTAAAAAGGACTCTATCCTAGCCTGCTTTTTCAACTTCTACCTCCATGCTATCACTACAAAGCTGTCTTCCCCAACTTCATTCACATTCTCAATTGTGGGACTGCACAGTTACAGTTTTATTTTATGCTAATGTAACCCCTATGGAATATGGGTTCCGCCTAAAGAGGTGAGACTAAGGAAATGTCATCTGTCAACTACCGTACTTTAAATTGAACGTCATGGTGTTTGAGACCAGCCTCCAAAAATACAAATGGGCTCTGTATACACATCAGTTTGAACAGGTTGTTTTAGATAAATAATTAGGGTCGTGTTTTTATGTAAATCTCTCATGGGGAAAATATCTAGCTGGCATTAAATTGTAAAATCACAATCCAGGGGAAGGTATTTTCTATTCAAGAGCCACCCAGTTAGTTCAACCTGTACTTCAAATCATTGCAGCTGATGTGGAAAGTTGTGTTACACGGGACAGGAAACCCTGGTGTAAAAGAAATAACCAACCTATGATTCTTTGGAATAAGCATATAAGAAACATGCTCAGGTTCCTCACTCTCCCTGTACACCAGCTGCCTTCCTGAGGGTCGAACTAATGTTACCCTTGTCACTGCTTGCATTGATCAGATACTGGCTGAAGCTGAATGGAGTGGCTGATGGATTTGTTAGTCAATGCTGGCTTGAGCAATTGAGATTTGGAAGTTGGGCATGAGCCTTGTCAAGATCTCGCAAAGAATTATAGCCTGTCAATGGAGAACTTGTTAGCATATGGATGTTACCCTGCTTGGAGGATGCTGGTGGAGATAGAGAGGATTATTAATGACTCTCATTTCTCATCTTGGTTTGTTGAGATAACAAAGAACCATTCAAGGGCCAATTACTTCCAGCCTCCGACCTCCCTTGTACATCTATAGGGCTTTCGCCAAACGTAAATTTCAGGCGACGTCATCCACGTCTTTGGAAGGGGAATACTCAGGTATAATTCCATCAGAACACAATTGTCTTTATAGTTGTACTTGGGTTGAGGACATTGTAAACTACACCTTGAACTCCCATTTTATATATATATATAAACATATAAGGCAACATATACAAGCATGTAAGGCAACTGGGCAACAGCATAAAAAAGAAATTTTGTTCTTGGTTCTTTCTCTCTCTCTTTATGTATATATAATATAGTATTCTTCTAGGAAAACCAAAAGCCTTAATATTATAGAGGAGTTTTTTTCCTCCTCTCAACCTCTGAAATTTGTTTTCTCTAGTTTACTTTTTATTTTATTTCATTTGAGCTACTAATTAGAATAATTTATAGACTCTTGCTAAATCTTAATCTCCTAACTTAGTCTTCCTCATTGGAGACTCAATGTTTGCTTGCAGTTTAATGTGACTACATATAATGAAAGTTCAAGTTAAGAATGTAGTGTCAAAAGTTGGCCAGAACAGTTGGTTCTTGCAACTCTAAGCCTCTGCTTGTGGCATTGATTAAGGCTGCTCTATCAGGGTTATTGAGCAGGCGATGGAAAGGGAGACTTACACTAAACCTTGGCAAAGCTACCTTTTTCGGATACAACTGTGAGAATCCCACTGGGAAACCCTGGGACTTGTAGTTCAAGAAGGTAACGTTCCAAGCTCTGTTATTACACATACTGCTGCCGTTAGACGGAGTGCCCAAGGATCATACCAATGTTTCTCCCTGTTCACAACATCAGCACTGACTATTCCAGGGACCAAGTGATACTAGTGGAGAAACCGTGCAATGCAAGGAAAAAGCGACCAATGAATAGATAATCACACTTCATATCAGGAACATACTAAATCATCCTACAGAAACTGCTGGCATTAGTGCCCAACAGAAAAATGTAAGGCTTAAAATGAGGTTCTCAACCTTTGAGCCCTTTGGACATTTTACGCTGCTGCTCTCATAGGCAACCGTCAGGGTTTCTGGGAGCTGATGTCCAGAACCTTGGGAGGGTTCTCAGTCATGCAAGGACCACTGGTTTAGAAGACAGGCCACCAAGTTGCCCGTCTGTCACAAATAACAATAAACAACCAGCTGGTGGAGGGGGGGCTGCATAGGAAACTGCCATTGGTCTAGTATGATCTCCTCTGAGAGCAGTGCCCCTCCATGATTTTTCATACCCTTTTCCACACCCCCACCATGAAAGGGATACTAAAATGAATGCTACAAAAAACTCACATAGTTGTTTTCTGCCCAATATAGGGAAATATACCTGGAACAACAGGGCTATTCTCTTAAAACATTACAGCTGTCTCCTCCCAACGTCTACTGCATACATACTGGTTGCCATTTTGCAATAGTTCTCTCTGCTTCCAGCGTGGAACACAGGGACTTGGTATACAGATCAGAGAACAGAAGAGCCTTCTTTCTTACCAGATGAAGAAGATAGAGAGGTATCTGAAGAAGCTGAGTTCTGAGATGATCCAAATTTGAGAAAAAGACACTAAGGATAGCTCCCCATCTAGTTTTAAACGAAGTCTACCTCTCTGATCTAGTCATAAAGTCTCTATGTACTGTACCCATCACAGTTCTCTCCCCACAAATCACTTAGCTGTATTGCCAACATGTATTTTTACCTGGTCTCCATATACATTTTGCTGAAGGTCCAACTCCACAATACAGTCCTTCGTGCCACTTTCCAAACAGACGATGCACCACTTTCCCTTCTTGATCCATGATGACCCCCTGAACTTCATTGACATTAGAATTCCAGTAATTTACCTAAAAATATAAGAAAGCAATGTTTCATCAGCTTGATGTCATCTGGGCTCTACTGCTGCACTTCAATAGTCAACCAGACCAAGCCTGCTCACATGGAGATTACATCATAACACCCACTTCATATTTGGGAAGTTCCAACAAACAGCTAAAAGGCTAGGCAAGAACAGCTCAAGTCCCACTCTTAGAAATAATGTACTGATTTCAATTTGTTGAAATGCAATGTGTGAATTTCCTTTACACATAGATGCAGAGGCAGGGATTCAACTAATTTAAAGCAGTCAATTCATCATTAACAACATTTTCTCTTATGAACCATCATTGGTCCCTTTGTTGTAATCTGGGCAGTTTCTCTTTAACCATTAAGGGTTCCTTGACATGCTAACTCATCAGGTCTCTAACCCAAATGGTCTAATGGTAGGGATGGCATTAGAGTCCTTGCAATCTACAGACTACGGAAAGTCAGGTCTGAAAACTTAGTGAAATGGCTAGAAGTTCATCTGCTTGCTACAGAATAAAATGCTCAATTAATTCTCTTAAATGCTGTGTCTGTATAGTGCTAATGAGATTCTGGAGGCAACAGCCTAATTATTTCATTATAAAAACTTCTGGAAAGGTAAAGCACAGCAATATACATATCTGATGAGAAACTGATCCCATCACCTCCTGGCAAATAGAAGGGGAAGACATGGAGGCAGTGACAGATTTTACTTTCTTGGGCTCCATGATCACTGCAGATGGTGACAGCAGCCACGAAATTAAAAGACGCCTGCTTCTTGGGAGGAAAGCAATGACAAACCTTGACAGCATCCTAAAAAGCAGAGACATCACCTTGCCAACGAAAGTCCGAATAGTCAAAGCTATGGTTTTTCCATTTGTGATGTATGGAAGTAAGAGCTGGACCATAAAGAAAGCAGACCGCCGAAGAATTGATGCCTTTGAACTGTGGTGCTGGAGGAGGCTCTTGAGAGTCTCCTGGACTGCAAGGAGAACAAACCTATCCATTCTAAAGGAAATCAACCCTGAGTGCTCAATGGAAGGGCAGATCCAGAAACTGAGGCTCTAATAATTTGGCCATCTCATGAGAAGAGAGGACTCCTTGGAAAAGACCCTGATGCTGGGAAAGTGTGAAGGCAAAAGGAGAAGGGGACGACAGAAGATGAGATGGTTGGACAGTGTCATTGAAGCGACCAACATGAATTTGACCCAAGTCCAGGAGGCAGTGGAAGACAGGAGGGCCTGGTGTGCTCTGGTCCATGGGGTCACGAAGAGTCAGACACGACATATGTTTTGACATATAAAGCCCTAAACGGCTTGGGCCCTGGATACCTGAAGGACCGCCTCCTTCCATATGAGCCTACCCGGCAGTTAAGATCTATACAGGGGGCCCTTTTGAAAGAGCCGTCCCTCAAGGAGGTAAGAGGGACGGCTTGCAGACAAAGGGCCTTTTCGGCAGCTGCCCCCAGACTATGGAATGCCCTCCCGACTGAGATTCGTCTGGCGCCGACACTGATGACATTTCGGCGCCAGGTCAAAACCTTCCTGTTCCAGAAGGCTTTTAACTGAAATAATATTAGCTGTGGGTCTGATGGCAATTTTATATATATTTTAATTGTATTTTAATTGTGTGAGGAGGAAAGTAAGGAAACAACAAGTAGTGAGCCGTCCCCTCAGATAGTTATCGTGGAGTCAGAGATATCAGTGAAGCCCGGAATAAAAGAACAAGCAGAGGAGATAGAGGAAGGTCGCGCGGGCAGAGTAGAGAAAGCTCGAGAGGAGGAAAGGCGCGCGGGTGAGGATGACAGGCGCGTGAGAGAAAGTCAGTTGAAACGGTTGAGAGAGGAAAGGGAAGGTGCGAGAAGCAAGGTGTGCCGTGAAAGGGAGCAGATAGATGTTTTCCTAACTACCGAAGAGGGAGAGATCTCTAAGGAGACGGAGAAGGTGTCTGTGTTTAAAGAAAGAGAGTCGGGAAAGACCATTGAAGATGTTCAAGCCTTCTCAGTCCCAGTGAAGAGATCTGCTCAAGCCCTGTTTGAAGGTGGAAGTGAGGAGGGAAAGACCAGTGCGACAAGACCGATCATTCCTGGGCTGAGCCCCGAAGAATGGACCGTATTGGTCTTCCCGAAGAAGCGTGGTCCTGCTCGAATAGTGCATCACATTCCCCCAGAAGTGGAGAAGGAAATGTCGAGAGAGGGGGATTGGGCCCGCCACCCTTGTTGCGGGACCCTGTGCGCTGTTCGCAACAATTTTCTGAGACTACCCACGGAAGAGGAAGAGAAAACAAGAACCTATTACTAAAAGGGTTAGAGGAAGATAAATCGTTGTTATGGTTCTGGGAGAGTTCTCCTCCCTCGTTGTCTGTTCATGGTTTAAATGTTAGCAACAAAGAAATGACAAGTGAGCATATTAATAAAAATGTTTCGTTAAATACTTCTGAATCCTCTCTTATGTCTCCAAATAAAGAAAAGCCCTTAAAAGACAGAGAACCCACTCACATTGGCGCCCAACCCGGGGCTGCTTTGGAGACACCAACGAAGAAAGAGGGAGATGTAAAACAAACAATAGCAAGACAAGAGAGAATGATCAATTTATTAGTAGAACAACAGAATATAATACTATCTCAACTAGCGAGAAATACAGATCGTAAAGAACCGAGGGAGGAGGCTGCAAATAAAAACGCATGGGTAGCAGGACCAGCTCCAATCCGATTACAAAAAATGACGACGGATGATGACCCTGAAGCATATTTAAATACATTCGAAAGAGTAGCTCTTGCAGCTGGATGGCCCAAAGAGCAATGGACTTTAATTTTAACACCTTGTTTGTCTGGAAACTTACAAGAAATGGTCGACACTTTACCCCCTAGTGAAGCTCTGCAATATAACAAAGTAAAATCCATGATCTTACAAACTCTCAATTTGACAGAGGAAGCTTATCGGAAAAAATTCCGCAGTTTGAAATGGAAAAATGGATTACATCCGCGTACTTTAGTACAAAAACTGAAAGCTAACCTGATAAGATGGGTCCGACCTGAAGAAAGAAGCAAAGAACAAATACTTGATGCAGTCGTATTGGAACAACTAGTAACCACTTTACCCGCGAATATGAGAGCCTGGGTCCAGAGAAATCACCCATGTGACCTAGATGCCGCGATACGATTGGTCGAAGACTTCTGTATTGCCGACGAAGGATCGCGCGAGAGTCACTGGTCTTACAACGAGAAAGGGAGAGTCAGAGAGAAGATGGCGTCCGAAAGCAACGTGGCTGGTTCGCAACGGCCTGCGCGCGACATGAAGGGTGAAACCAGCAAGCCGGGAGGATCGAGAAAGATTATGGAAGCTTATCCAAAATGGAAAGAACCCAGAGAATTCAGAGGGGCTTGTTTCCAATGTGGATCTTTAGAACATCAAAAGAAAAATTGCCCCGGAGTAGATTGCTCATGGATTAAAGATTGGAGTCAGGTGACTGGGGGAAATGGGGAACAAAAGAATGGATGGGAGGTGATCGCGTGTGTAAACGGAGAAACGAAGAAAGCCTTAATTGACTCCGGAAGTGGGAAAACTTTGGTAAAAGACTTAAAGAGGGTTGTGGAAAAGGGGGAATTAACGGTTAGATGTATACATGGAGAGGTAAAAACCTATAAGACTGCTATTGCAACTGTTGAGATTAACAATGTAAAAAGAGATATGGTAATTGGTATTGTACCTGGTTTGGTCAGAGAAATGATTTTAGGAAGAGATTGGTTAGAAATGAAAGAGTTGATGACTTCCACAGAAGTTATGCAAGGGGAATGTGTGAAACAAAATGTAAATGAAATGTTTGAAGATGTGTCTAGACATAATACGCGACTGTGGCAACAAGACGATGATACTTTGGTTAAGTTTATGGGAAAAGCAAAGGAAGAAGGGATGGTTAGGAATGGCGAAGTGGGTTTTGAAATGCGTGATGGTCTTTTATACAGGATATCAATTGAAGGCATCCCACAGTTAGTAGTCCCCAAGAAATGGAGGGTAAATATTTTACAGTTGGCTCATGACATACCAATGGCTGGCCACTTAGCTGTTCAGAAAATGAGTGCTAGAATTTTACAAAGATTTTGGTGGCCCAATGTATGGGCAGATATAGAAAAATATTGTAAAACATGTAGACAATGTCAAATGACTCAACCTAAACCAGAACCTGGAGCTGGTTTAATACCGATGCCTTTAGTTGATACGCCTTTTGAACGGATTGGGTTAGACATAATAGGACCTTTAACCAAGTCTAATGCTGGATATAATTATATTTTGGTACTAATAGATTACGCAACCAGATATCCTGAGGCAATTCCCTTAAGAACCACTTCTGCAAAAGTTTTGGCTAAAGAATTAATGCAAATCTTTTCAAGGTTAGGGTTCCCTAAGGAAGTAATCACGGATCAAGGATCTAACTTTATGAGTCAAACTTTTAAGGAGATGTGGAAGTTATTAGATGTAAAACCACTAAAAACTACAGTATATCATCCTCAATGTAACGGCCTCGTGGAAAGATTTAATAAGACATTAAAAGGAATGTTAAGAAAATTAGTTATAGATAAACCTAGAAATTGGCACTTACTTGTTGCCCCATTAATGTTTGCTATTAGAGAAGTGCCCCAAGCTTCAACGGGTTTCTCCCCATTTGAGTTACTATACGGAAGAAACCCTAGGGGAATTTTAGATTTAATAAAAGAAGGTTGGGAATTCGGTAAAGATGAGTCACAATTACAAATTAAACAAATTATCGAAATGAGAGAACATTTAAATCACGTTGCTAAGGAGGCGAAAGAACAATTAAGGAAAACCCAAAAAGGTCAAAAATTCAGGTATGACAAGAAGGTGAGAGAAAGGTATTTTGAAGCTGGTGATAAAGTTTTGTTGTTACTTCCGTCTGAACAATCAAAATTATTCGCCAGGTGGCAAGGACCATATACTGTGATAAAAAGATTGAATGAAACTAACTATGAGATAGCTACTCCAGATAAAAAGAAGAAATCAGGGATTTTCCATGTTAATCTATTAAAAGAATGGATGGAAAGAGACATTTTTATAGGAGACATTAATGAGGAAGATTTTGGACCAGACATACTAGGATGTAAATCACCGGAAGAGGAATTGATATTAGAGGAAAATTTGAATGAGAGACAAAAATTAGAAATTAGGAGATTGCAATCCAAATTTAAAGACGTATTTTGTAATAAACCGGGGTTTACTAAAGTGGGTATGCATTGCATAAATACCATACCAGGGAAGATAGTGAGGTCGGGTGCACGAAATTGGCCATATCATCTTAAAGAAAAAATTAATAAAGAAGTTGATGAAATGTTAGCCTTGGGAGTAATAGAGATGTCTTATAGTCCTTGGAGAAGTTACCCAGTTATGGTGCCTAAGTCAGATGGAAGTATTAGGTTATGCATTGATTTTAGGAAACTAAATGACGTGTCCAAATTTGATGCATACCCTATGCCTAAAATAGAAGATTTATTGGAAAGAATTGGAGGAGCCACCGTGCTCAGTTCTCTTGACTTAGTAAAAGGTTACTGGCAAATTCCGTTAAGAGATGAGGATAAAGAAAAGACGGCCTTCGTAACCCCTAAAGGCCTTTACCAATTTTCACGAATGCCATTTGGATTACATGGAGCCTCTGCTACATTCCAAAGAGTAATGGATAAAGTGTTAGAGCCTGTGAAAGAATTTTCAGCTGCTTATATTGACGACATATTAATATACAGTAAGACTTTTGAGGAACACGTCAGACATTTGGAAAGAGTATTAATTGAATTGAGGAAAGCTAATTTATGTGTCAGTCCATCCAAATGTAAAATAGCACGCCGGGGCATAAAATATTTAGGATTTTTGATAGAAGATGGGAAAATTAGGCCTGTGCCTGAAAAGGTAGATAAGATTAATAAATGGATGGTTCCTAGGAATAAAAGGGAAGTGCAACAATTCCTTGGACTGGCTGGTTACTATAGACAGTTTATACCGAATTATTCAGAGATTACAGCGCCTCTGACTGATTTGACGAAAAAGAAGAAGTGTAATAAGATAGTGTGGGGGAGATTAGAACAAATTGCTTTTGAAAAGGTGAAAAGTATTTTGAGTGAGTTGCCTCATCGATATGCTCCTGATTTTCAAAAGACATTTATTGTACAAACCGATGCTTCCGATAGGGGGATCGGAGCCGTTCTTTCTCAAACAGATGAGCAAAAAGAGTACCCGATTATGTATATTAGTAGGAAATTGAGTGATAGAGAAAGACGTTACGCCACCATCGAAAAAGAAGCTTTGGCTGTAAAATGGGCTATTCAATCTTTCAAGTATTATTTGTTGGGTGCTCCTTTTATATTGATGACAGACCATGCACCTTTGCAATGGTTAAATAAGATGAAAGATTCTAACGCGAGATTAACTCGGTGGTATTTGTCGCTACAACCTTTTTCTTTCCAAGTTCAGTATAGAAAGGGAAAAAATCATATTAACGCTGATTATTTTTCTCGACAGGAGGTGGAAGAGAACATAGAAGCCGAGAGGACGGCCCACTCAAGGGAGGGGGCGTGTGAGGAGGAAAGTAAGGAAACAACAAGTAGTGAGCCGTCCCCTCAGATAGTTATCGTGGAGTCAGAGATATCAGTGAAGCCCGGAATAAAAGAACAAGCAGAGGAGATAGAGGAAGGTCGCGCGGGCAGAGTAGAGAAAGCTCGAGAGGAGGAAAGGCGCGCGGGTGAGGATGACAGGCGCGTGAGAGAAAGTCAGTTGAAACGGTTGAGAGAGGAAAGGGAAGGTGCGAGAAGCAAGGTGTGCCGTGAAAGGGAGCAGATAGATGTTTTCCTAACTACCGAAGAGGGAGAGATCTCTAAGGAGACGGAGAAGGTGTCTGTGTTTAAAGAAAGAGAGTCGGGAAAGACCATTGAAGATGTTCAAGCCTTCTCAGTCCCAGTGAAGAGATCTGCTCAAGCCCTGTTTGAAGGTGGAAGTGAGGAGGGAAAGACCAGTGCGACAAGACCGATCATTCCTGGGCTGAGCCCCGAAGAATGGACCGTATTGGTCTTCCCGAAGAAGCGTGGTCCTGCTCGAATAGTGCATCACATTCCCCCAGAAGTGGAGAAGGAAATGTCGAGAGAGGGGGATTGGGCCCGCCACCCTTGTTGCGGGACCCTGTGCGCTGTTCGCAACAATTTTCTGAGACTACCCACGGAAGAGGAAGAGAAAACAAGAACCTATTACTAAAAGGGTTAGAGGAAGATAAATCGTTGTTATGGTTCTGGGAGAGTTCTCCTCCCTCGTTGTCTGTTCATGGTTTAAATGTTAGCAACAAAGAAATGACAAGTGAGCATATTAATAAAAATGTTTCGTTAAATACTTCTGAATCCTCTCTTATGTCTCCAAATAAAGAAAAGCCCTTAAAAGACAGAGAACCCACTCACAAATTGTACATATCTTTATTGTATTTTAAATGTTGTAAGCCGCCCAGAGACCTTTGGGTAGTGTGGGCGGCATATAAATTAAATAAATAAATAATAAATAAATAATAAATAAATGAATAAACAACACCAACAATTGAGAAATATGTCCCACTGAACTCAGTGGGGCTTAGTTCTAGGTAGAGTGGCTACAGAATGGCAGTCTTCACTTACAGTAAGTCTACTTTTCTTAATCGTGCAACAGAGAGGGTCTCTGCATATCCAACCAGTCTATTTCTGAGATCTAAGGGATGGATGCAACTTAGAAGAAAGATATCAAGGTATGTGATAAAAAGGCAAATATTGGCCAAAATCCTCTTGCTTGCCACAGCAAAGCACACTAGAGTTGGGAACTTGGTGAAGTCAACTCCTCCATAAGTTCAATTGATTCAAATGGGTCTACTCTAACTGCAACCTATCTTGCTAAAGTACATCATGGAGTAGGCACATTTGAATCAATGGAACTGACGGAGGAGTTGACTCACCCCACTGATTCAAATGGGTGTACTCTAATGTGATTTACTACATAAAACAACAGGATATGGGTTACTGTCTCAATGCATATGCAAAGTGGAAATCCATTTTAGAACATGACCATTAATAGTGTCATCATGTGGTTTCTCCAGAGCAAATAGCTACAGGAATTGATGTCCAGTTTGTGGTTTGTTTTTAATTTTAAAATGTGACTTTTAAAGAAGAGAAAGAAGAGTGATGCAGATGAAACATAACTGAACTCTAGGACAGCCTTCCCTGAATTTTACAGATTCCTGACATATTGGACCTCCTCATCCCAAGCCAGCAATTATGGGATGTGTAGTTCATCAGGAGGAAAGGCAGTTTGAAAGCAACCAAGAGAGCACTTCTAAAGGAATCCAGTGCTACTGTGGCTCAACAGTGGAAACCAACATGCCATCCACTTTAAATCCCACAACTAATGATTAAACAATCTCCCATTTCAATGATAACAGCCACAAGTTAATTTCCAGATTTCTAACCCTTAGCATTAATGAGGTAATGTTCAAACCAGCACCCCAACCTTTGCCTATATAGCAAACAGCTGTTCTACCTTTCATATACAATCCCAAGAAAAGAACTCTAACCACGTGCACAGCCATCAAATTGGGTGCAAGGGTCTAGCTGCACTAATCTCAGTTGATTGCTTGCATGAATTTTAATGGACTTTTGTGGAGTGGTGTGAATGCGGCTATAAGCCAAAAGGAAGACAGAAGAGAAGTAGGAAAAAAGCTGGAGATTTGCAGATCCAAGATTTAAAGTGGAAGAGCTCCAGCCCCCTTTGTTTAAATTATTATTCTAAACTGAGAAATGGATTCATACAACCAGAGATCATGTCTAGAAGCAAGTTACAACACATTTCAGAACCGAGAATCTTTGACCTGCCGGCACCAAGACAGGACCTGTCATATTTCACACTGTAAAAGCTAAAGACCAATGTGGATACTTGAATGTTTGCATCTTGGCCACGACTGCAGGGAGGTAATGACTGCACACAGTGCTTCCAGCATGGAAAAGAGCAATTTCCTTGTTGCAATGTCATGATTTTTGGCAAGTAGCAAACTAATGTTTTGTCCCCTGCCATGAAGCAGCAGTTCATGCTCTTGGCACATCCACCCCTTGAGACTGCCTTGTCAACCTCCCAGAGGCCCTATATGATCCCAGGGCCCATTCTGTGCATGGCACCAGTTGTAACAATGGCTGTTTCACTGTCCACAATAAGGATCACTGGAAATTTACCTTAACAAATGTGAGTTTACAAATACAGACACTGCTTTTTGTATTTCTGATGGTTATTTCTCCATAATGTTCTATCCATCTCCTTCCACTGAGAATGTTATGTATGCAAGTAGTGACTTTGTTCCATACGTAGCAGTCGCCATACCTGGAAAGAACGTCAAAGGTGGTAACTTGTGCTTCAGAAGCACCCTTTCAAAGTTCTGCATTTTCACATATAACCTACCGTAGCATTTCCTTTCCAGTTCCAGAACAAGAAAGTACAAGGAAAAATATGATTCTTCTCTTTTATTTGAAACAGGAGCAGGCAAAGTTCAACTTGTGGGGTGCGCATGGCTCCCACACCCAAGGCTGCAACCCCCCCCCAATAAAACCCTCTGTACTCCGCAGACTTCCATTTCCCCCTCTTGCAAGCCTCCAGGAGTGGCATTTTTACCATAATGTGGGGTAAAGGGCCCCAACACTTCCTCAAAACAAAACGGAAGTTGAATTCTGGAAACTGAAAGTAGCCTTCTCTCCCTGGCCCCCGGCCCCTTTTGAGCTTGGTATGGGCTGTGGTAGGTCCCAGGGGCACAAAATTTGGCCCCCTTCTGAAACTGCTTGGCTTTTATTGAAAGTGTGTCTCATTGTGCAGCAGAGACAGGAGAGCGAATCCCTCCCCAGAGAAGGGCCAGCCAAGATCAGCCAGAGCGCAGGAGGCTGAGGCACTTACGGGCATAATCCTAGACTGCCACCAGAAGAAGGGAATGGTCATCCACTTCTAAGTACTTTACACCCATTTAAAATGGTCCTTGTAAGTCAGAATTCTGATGGCACAGGATTTCAGGGTTTTTTTTCTTTCTTTCATGATTTGTGGTGGGTCCTGGATACAGAAAATTAGCTCCCAGACCCTCTGAAGATGCCTACTCTTTATTTAACACATGTATAATGCACCTTCCCACCCTCTAGGTCTCAAAGTAAAACAGCACATCTTCATTCAAAAAGCATTTTTTTAAAAACTGAATGAAAATGGTAACAACCATGGGCCAGGATCCTATGGTGTCAAGCCACTCAGATGATGGACTCTTGTACAAGCAGTGTGATGACATTTGCTGTACTCGCACCATGAGGCAACCAGGACCTTGCTGACCTAGCAGAAGATGCAGCTTCTCAACGTGGGCCATCACTCAGGGAATGGCGAGCAAGAGTGAACCTGCACTGCTTTGCTGATGGCACTTTCTAATTTACAACAGGATCTCAATTGTATTGACTTCTCAATCCACCAAAAGCCTGGGTGAATGAAAGTGTTTAAATCTAGCCATGTGGGTGCATGACAAATCATAGAATGATGAAGCTGGAAGGGCCATTGAGTCCAACCCCCTGCTCAATGCAAGAACACAAATCACAGGATATCTCCCAAGTGGTTGTTGAAATTTATCTTTAATGCCTCCAGCGTTGGGAGGTCATTGGTTCCACTGTTGTCCTGCTCTAACAATTAGGAAGTTTTTTCTTGATATGCAACCAAAATCTGGCTTCGTGTATCTTCAGCCCATTGCTGCACGTCCCGCAACAAGACTAAACATTCCTTAGTCTTGATGTCACTACTCGGCATTGAGAAGGCTCCAAGATAGGTCACTTATGGCTGATGCAGGAAGAGTTCTCCACCTTGAAATTCTAGGTTAAACTACCCTACCCTCCCTTGGACCACAAATCACCCCTGGGCTTCTTTTCTGGTATGTTTCTACCCATTGCACCTCTGAGAGTGTGTGCACTTGAAACAGGGTTCTGTAGGAAAGTTTTGATTGTCTGGTCCAATGGGAGTACACCATCTTTCAGAAATCATAATCCAACACGCTACAAGCTGATTATTATCCTCTCTTTTCAGTATTTGATGCAGAAGATCCCATTTTGATTATAAATCAGTGCTCGAAAATAATCCTTTCATAGGATTTCACATTTTCTTGTTCCTACAGAGTTCCACATAACAGCTGAAATCCTGTTGCACGGTTACGTTATGTTAAGAAATCTCTGGTGGCATTATCTGTTGCCCGGTGAGTCATGAGACACTGCTTAATTGGGGGCAATTTGCCACTAAAGACTATGTCTTCTGTGTAACTGTGCAACAGGATTTTGGCCAGTGTTACAACAAGCCTATTTTGGTCCCAGAAGGTTTCAAGGCAGGTCATGCTCAGACATAGTGAGTTTCCCAATTATACATTCACCTTGAGGACCAAAGGTTTACTTAAACCTAGTTTTCTTTGCTTTCAAATTTACCATTTTGTCTATTCCATTATACTGATTCCAGATGAATCAAGATGAATTGCTGATATTAACTCTAGGATCACTTGATTGCAAATCCACTTCAACTGCGGAATAGTAAGACTGAAAAAGGGTTTGCCCTGTGCTATGATGGCAGCCACCACTGAAATCTGATTTCACCACTGAAATCATCAAGATGTTTCTCACCCTTATCTTTTAAGGGAAACAGTCTGAGGAAATCAAACTTTTCCATAAAAGGGTTTGAAAAATGTTCCTTTACTGTGAATGCAAACAGACACTCACTTTACAGTAGGACCCCCCGTATCCGTGGGATCAGTATTCATGATCTCACTTATCCACAGTTTGAAACTATTAAAAATATTAAAAGGAAAATAGTTCAGAAAAAAAATATTTTCACATCTATTACCAGAAATTAGACCACACAAATTAGTAAGATATGCAGGCTTTGTCTCTTTTAAGAGATCATGGTTCTTTCACCGTAACCTACAAGTTACTGCAATATAGCTCTCTGCTTTTTCTGGCCCCAGTTCTGTTCTATTAAACTCCTCAAATCTGAGGCACTCCACAGCTGCCTGAAGGATTCTTGTAACCCAACACATCTGGAGGGTACCAAGTTGGGGGACAGCTGTGTTGGATTATTACTCAGTGTACCTCTGTAACTTGACATGCTGTTGCAGAATGAAAAAACAGAAACTAAAGAATTGAGAAAATCCTTACCTTGGAAGTGTCAAATTGAGAGTTCCAATTGGCAGGATTTCCATTGATTTGCCCCAGAATTTGTTTTTCCATCTGATATCTGAATAAGAGAGCAGAGATTTAGAAAGCTGCAAATTACTGTAACTAAATATATGCAGTGCTCTATTTGTTTCCCTAGCACAGTAACTAACTCAGCCCTGTTCTCAACAGATTATTATCTTGAATGCATAAAATGGCTAATTCTCAAACATCTGGTTGTCAAATATGAAAAAGATAGAGCTAAAAAGGGCAGGCTTCACAATTATCTTAAGTTTTCAGGTAAATTTCAGGAAAAGATAGATAATGCGAGTAATTCTAATACAAGGGTTCTCTTCTTTTAACAAAATTTGATTTTTAGGCTTTTGAATTAAAATGTATACCTTGCCAAAACACAAAATTCTTTGATTCACAGTGACAGGCAGAAATGGGAGGGTGGTGGCTAACCTGGAAAAAAAAAATTACGGTGGCGAGGAATTGTACAAAAAATATACAGAAGAACTTTCATTTTTATCAGCACAGCAAAACATTTCACACATAAGGTCTATGCTAAAGTGCCTATTATACAAAGGTAAGGCTGCAGCATTTGTGCATAAACTGGATTTAGCGTTATCTCATAGTTCACTTGTTGCGTTAAAATAAATGTAGTGTAAAATTCTATTTTACTCTATTGCGTCTGTTTCAAAAAGTAAATCTTCACTTTCGTATCAGCGAATGTTCCTAAGTCAAAACAGAATGCCTTAACTAAAAAATAAAAGCCACAAATCTATTTAAGAGCCTCTTTTGGAACACATTTTACCTGCTCTGAGAAAAAACGAAATCCTTTGTCTTCCCTAATAGCCTCGTACGTCTCACCAAGCACTGGGTTAAAAGGCTTGCTTCCAGCTCTGTAATAAGTGGAGGCATATCCTGAAGTGGCAAAGGCAGCAATAAGGACCTAACGGATAGAAACAAAGGTAATATTCAGCCGAATATCCGAAAACAAAAGCCCTCCGAATGACACTTTGAGGTAGGCCCTGTAGAGACTGTATAACCCGGTACGTTTCTTTTTCCAGGTGAGGGGAATCATCTTAGGATGTGCTATCTGGTTCTATCATTGTAATAGTAGCGTAATCACAACAACATAACAGAGAAGGGCAAGAGGCTCCCTTCTGTTGTGGAGGGTGAGAGGAGTAGAAATACCAAGAACATCCACCGGGGTGTGTTCGGAGGAGGTGGAGTGGAAAAACCCACCACGACTATGTCTGCATATGCTGACTACAGGAAATAGAGGAAAGGGCTCCTGTACCTTTAACACTTGTTGGAATAGGGAATGTTGGCAGGTGTAACTTAACAGAAATTTCCTCTTTCCCCATGCATGTTGTTAAGAGCCAAAAATCCCACTTCTCCTTTTAATGTGGTGATCCTAGGTTTGTATGTCACGATAAACTGTCAAATTATAGTGTTGTTGTTGTTGTTGTTGTTGTTGTTGTTGTTGTTGTTGTTGTTAGGGACAGTCAATCAAAATGATAAAAATATCAACTGCTACATAACAGATACAAGTTTTAACAAAAAAACTAGGTATATGTTAAATATTGGTGTGGCATGTATGCTATTCGTAATATTGCAGTTTTTCTGTAGCTGTTGATGTTATTTCTTGAATCTGCAACTACCATACTTATAATATTGTGTGAAATTTCTTGATAATGTTCTCAAAGCCCCAATGACAACGGGGACCACTGAAGTGTGTTTCATCCCCAAGTGAGATGTTTCGATTGCCAGCTCTCTGTTATTTTGTTAGTCTTTCCAGTTCCTTATCTCCAACTCTGCCATCCCCTGGAACTGCAGTGTTAATGATCCAGGCCAGTATATCCTCTAATTTTCAGTCTCGCTGGGTGGGGCTCTGCCTCTCTCTCTTGCGACTTCATCCCTCAGCACATGTGCAACTCTTTCCCCCCTCCCATGGGGTTCCGTCACAACTGGAACCAAAGGGGCGGAAGATGAAAGCTGTGTGGAGAAGGAGGAGGAGTTGTACACATGAGCACTCTCAGGAGCATGCCTTAAAGCAGTGGTCCACAAACTTTTCCAAACCGTGGACCAATTGGGGGAGTAGGGTCCATGCGTGGGGATGGGACACCCCTGCAATCACAGGTGGGTGGGGTGCACTTGTAGGTAGGTGGGGCGCGCTTGCACACATGCACAGGTAGGCGTGGGCGTGCTCGTGGGTTGACAAGGTGTGCTTGCGCAGATGCACGGATGGGTGGGGCGCTTGCAGGTAGGCAGGGTGCACTTGTGCACATACATTGATGGGTGGGGCGCCCGTGCCTGCGGGCTGCGCGTGCCTGTGGGAGATCTGTCTCCATGGTCCAGTCCTGCTAAGGCCACGGACCGGCACCAGGTGTGGACCCGGGTTTGGGGACCCCAGCCTTAAAGGGAACCTTGGTCCAGACATTTCTGTTCTATTACTATCATGTCTGGTGTGTTATGTTCAAGGCGTCTGTCAGTTTGGATCCAGAAATCCCACAGGATCTTGACGTCTTCATTTTCTGACACCTTTCTCTGTCTGATGTTCCCACAGACTGTTGGGGGCTGGCAAGTTAGATTTTTTTGCATAATGAACACTTGTAGGTCATTAATTTTGCCACTCTTAATCATGTCTAATTTTGTAATCTGTGCAATCCTTGGACATTCACAGATGAGGTATAACACAGTTTCATCGTTTTCTTAGCAAAGTCGACATTTCCTTTTAACAAATGATGATGATTGCTGGAGGAATGATTTTGGAAGCACTTCCTTTAGTTTTAGTTCCCAGTTTCTTCCAAATGGGAAGGTTATGTTTCAGAAGTAATCGCTGGTCATTTTCAAAATGAGCCAATTATAAAGGGCTATGCAACTCGCCAGTTCAAAACAGGTATATCTGATACAAATGGACGTTGGCAACCCCTATATCCAAATGTGCCCCACAGTCTGAAATCTAAAGCCTTCTGCAAGTCCCCAGGTCAGGTCTCTGGCAAAGACTGTCCCTCTCTTCCCTAGCAGTCCACAGGGTTGGGAAGGAAGAACAAGAAAGCATCAAAGAACTGGGAAAAGGAGAGAAGGGGTGACCCACTTTGGGTTTTAAGGCCAACCTACTGTTGGCTTTGACTCCACCACCTCTGACATGCAGTCCCAACAGATTACTTGTGAAGGAATGCAGCCTGCAGCAGAAAGAAGTTGCCTGCCCTTGGCAGAAGCTATGATACCTATTGCAGGTGAAACAGAACACATGAAAGGAGATGGGAGCGTTTTTGAAATCTTAATCCCAGAGCAAAGGGAACTAGGTTAACACACAAGCCTGAAACTTGTTTTGATATGGAGAATGTTCTTGCTGCGTTCTCTTTGATCTAATTATCAAGGAAAAGAAGGAGGCTGACATGTGGAGTTGCCTTGAAGGACAAACATATATACTGCTCTCTGGTCACGTAACAGCCCACTGGGGAAGATGGGGGAATTCTCGTTCCTCCATTTCAAGAATGCTTCTTCCTTGTTTTCCCACTACACATGACAACTTTTCTTTGGATATTATCCGGTACCTTTGGAGGTGCTACCAAAACCTCAGAAAAAAAAGTTTGCCAGTGATGGTTATGTGACAGGGGGGGGGGAGGATTATAAGCAGATAGGTCCTGCATAATTCAAAAAGAAGAGTATTTCCATCACTCCAAAAATCTATCTCTTTTATAAGACCTTTGAGGAGTGTGGAACTATTTTTGGGCCACATGAAAAGGGAGCTACAGAGAAAACCTCCCAGGAAGACAGCATGAGAGCAATGGGCAATTTTCTACACATTTCTGGAAAAAAAAAACACCCACACGTCATTCCCTCCCTTTTCTCTCTCACCATTTACGTAGCTAAGACCAGTGGAGGGGAAGGGAGAATGCTGGCAGAATGCCTCCTTCCAGTGAGATCTGCCCACCCCTGTACGATCTTCTCAGGACGGGCAGTTGAGAACATTGACCCTGAGAGAGATCCACAAAGAGAAGACCCAAACACAGGGCCTTCTTGGTGGTCACTCCTTATTTTTGAAATAATCTCCTTCCCAAAATTTGCTTGGTCCCTTCACTGGGAATTTTTATACACTCCTTGAAAACCTGGCTTTTTAGACAGGCCTTCCCAGAGTTCCCAACATCATTAACACAGTGGTGGTCTCAGTGTTCATATGATCAGTTCTGCCACCTTGCTTTTTAAATTACTTTAATTATTTTCAGTTAATTCTATGTTGTTTTTGTGCATGTGCTCTGTTGTTTAATTTTGATTTGCTATAGTTATTGTAATAGTTATAGTTGCTTATTGTTTTTAAATTGTTAATTTTTATGTTTTGTATTGCAGATAAACAAACAATAATGCCAAGTTTTGTGAAGAAACAAAACGAAAGATAAAGTGAGTATGAAATCTGTGAGCGATCTGATGCGACGCTCCCCTGATTTTAGGAAATGTTTTCCATATAGTTCCTTTACTGACAGAGAAGGAGCTGCAATCTTACACGGGTTCCTTCTCATAAACCTAGACTAGTCATGAAACAAATAGCTTTGTGCAGCTTTGTGCAGTAACACAACGATCACGAACGGTGATACGATTCTATGTGCTTTTGCTCCTTCAGGACTCAGTGTCACTTACTCATCACAAACACACCTCAAATACTTGAGGCCTCAAGGAAGGAAAAGGCTCAGAGGTATCTCAGGCCAGAGCTCTGACATAAGAACATGACAGAACGTGAAATGCTGTGTGTGCTCCATGTGGGGCCTCTCACCATGCGTTCATAGGGGTCATCACATTCAGCAGCCTTGTCCAAGAGTTCACTGTATTCTAGTTCTTCACAAAGGTGCTGCAAAGTATTCAGAGGCTCATTTAGCTCAACTGGCATGGACACTTTGGAGAGATCCTTTCCAATGTTGTTCCTCAAAATGTTCCACAGGTTGATATTGCTCGTGTCAGGACAGGGAGCTGGGAGACACGTCCTTCGTCCATTTCTGAAAGCACCTCCTGTCAGTTCACCATTAAGTACTGGAACACAAAGAGAAGAGTGTGGATGTGAAGACCTTCCATGGACCGATTTCTCTCTCTCTCTCTTTCTCTCTCTCTTTCTCTCTCTCTCTCTGTGTCACACGCACACACACAGAGAGAGATAGACCTACACTCTTATTAGAAATTGGATTACCCTATTTGCTGGCGTATAAGACTACTTTTTTGCCTTGAAAAACATGCTTCCAAGTGGGGGGGGGTCGTCTTATACGCCGGGTGCACTTCAGTTGGGATAGACATAGCTGTGTGTGTGTGTGTGTGTGTGTGTGTGTGTGTGCGCGCGCGCGCGCGCGCGCGCACGCACGCACGCACACACACACAAAATATATTTTCAGTGGAAATGTTGGGGTCGTCTTATATGCCCAGTCGTCTTATATGCCGGCAAATACAGTAAATGAAATATGGGAAATGGAGGCTCCCATATCTAAAGTCGCTAGATGCCATCGCCGATCATGCTTGTCCATTCACCACACTAGCTGTGGCTTATGGGAGCTACAGCCCAACTAGATCTGGCAGAACAGAAGTCCCACACACCTGAACTAAGCCATCTTCCACTATAGTGACACAAAGTGTCTGTGCAAAAACTGCAACCTCCCCCTTCTTTGTATGTCATCTTATTGCTTCATGTGAAGGACTGGGGTGAGGGTGGAGAGTTCTGTGCCATTACCTCTACGTGATTTCCCTTCCCTGTGGATTTGAATCTATCCTCCGCTGGCTGTTGCAACCAGCCACACATTATGTTGAGGTCCAGACTGCATAGAACACAATGAATCGTTTCATATATCATATGCAGGAATCCCAATGTTAAGAAACAAAAGGAACAAAAGACCCATTTAGAAAGGTGATTAAGAGGAGGAACAACAATTAGCCGGGGCCCTTAACTGCTGGTGACTTTACCAAGCTTTCTCTACACCTTCCCCCCAATAAATGGAATTCCACTCCCATCAATTCCCTTCAATGAGTTTTTCTTTTTTTTTAAATTGCAAGAGAATCAAGAGTTGTGTCATACACAGCTGCATATCAGATGCTGGTGTGCCACATGATAGAAAAGGGAGCGCCTTAAGGGCTGTTCTCACTAAAGCCAGCAAAAAGCAAAGGTAAAACGGGTGTACAAAAACAGCAAAAACAAATTCAGAAGAAAGTGGGGCAGGGGAATGTATCAGTGGCATACAGAAAGGAGAAAGAGTACCACAAATTTCAAGGAGAAGGAGTGAAGCGAAGAGGACAGTGTAGGCAGACAGGCAGAAGCAGAAGGAAAAGAACGGAGAGCAACAGAGCGGAGGAGAAGACAGGGAAAAGAAAAGGGAAGAAGATGAACAGCAAAAGGGATTGAGAGAGCGCCATGGTGATGCAGAGTTGGATCAACAGAGAATGTGTTAAATGGAAAACACAGAGGTAAAACAGAAAGCAAGCAAATTGAGTTGGTAAAAATATAAAAGCAGCCCGATGATTTCAGCTGTGCTAAAATAAGATGCCTCTATTTGTACACTGCCTAATTATAAAATCTAGTTTGTAAAGCATTTTTAAAACAACATACTTTGCCGAGAAATATTGTCCGCAACACTGGTATTGTCCTCAGATATGTTGTCGCTCACATCACTGACGTATGATTCATCATCAGATGCCTAAAAAGAAAGTGAAAAGATGAAATGAAAATGATAAGAGTTGCCGCAGCTCCAGCGATAAATGTTTCCATCATTTCTTATGATACATCTTTTATTTCTTTTCTTTTAAAAATCTGAATGCTACAAGCTAGTTGCCTTTGATACAAAATATCTCATCAATCTTTTAACATCCGTAACACCCAGAACACAGCATGCAGCGGCAACACGAATCATAGCACAAGCCAGCACTTGGGCCAAGTGATCTTCCTCCTCCATTTGGTGAGGCCACACAAACTCCTAACTTGAAAAGTAATTTAAAAGTTACAGTTACACTAAAAAGGAATAAAAGTGTCTTACATTAAGTTAATGTAATGTAGTTATGGTCTAGACTTTGAGGAATTAATCATCACATACTTTGGTGAGATTGTTCAAGGTGAAAGGCTGTGACTAGCCCACTGTCACCCAATGAGTTTCAGTGTAGTCAAAAACCTGGATCGGTCCATTCCGAGACCCTCATAACACCATGCTAGGACTCTCCATACCAACCTGCAGCTTGAGTCCTGGTTTGTGACCAGGTTGGGAGGGAATCAGGAAAGAAACTACTGACTGATGTTGTAATGTTTAAAACAACTATGACAAATGGCTACTGATGGATTTTCACAAATGCCTTGAATTATTTCCTACATTTTCTACCAGAGGAGATAAATGTGTACTCCTGTATGTTGGCCTCCCAATTAAGGGGTGGATTTCAACAGAGCTTGGCAAAAAGTTGCCCCATTTGACTTTCTAGAACTTTGGTCACTCCCAGGGAAACATCTGGAGTTCAAAATCAAGTGAGTAAGTTAGAAAAAAATGAGAGGGAATGCTCATGTTTATTTTCCTCTAAAGAAATGAAGAATTTCTTGTGTGTTAATGTATATAAGTTGAAATTGTCTCAAGGTCTTTTGGTTACTGCTAAGTTTTACTTGCAATTTTATCACTTACGTGAAGCCTTTTATTTATTGGGCTGTTATGTTTGTTATATACTCTACGTAACAATGCTATGGTGTGTGCCAGGTTTCTTAAGAGAGAAGAAAAACAGGTAAAATGAAAATAAGAAATAAATAAGAAACAAATACAAGACGTTGAGGCACTGAGAGGCAGAACCACTGTCCTGAGACAACTGTCTTAATTCATAGCTTGGGTGGAATGTGAACCAACAACTGTTCAAATCTTCCTAACTGGAGTCGACATAATCTAACGTTACCTGATCTGAAAAAATACCGTATTGATGACACACAGAATCAAGCATTTCTCTGCCCCCAGACTCCTAACCTCATTTTCTGATGAGCTTGCAGACAGAAGCACCTCTTGAGCATCGAAGAATTCAGAGACAGATTCGGACATGGAGAGACGGCTCTCGTGAGAAACCTGCTGGGAGAGCGGGAGACTGACATGGATCTGTTCACCTGTCTGTAAAAGAGAAAGGAAGAAAGACACACATTTTTACACCTCCAAAGGCAGGGCCTGAGAGCTCACTCAAGATCGTGCTCAATTGAGACGGTTTAGTTTACAGACACCCTGCTTCTTTCCCACATGGCTCTCCTTTCTTCCTACTCCTCCCCGCCACCCTCTGTGGATTCAGGAAAAAAGTAAATGCCCCACCAGCCTGTGTTTCTAACCAACAGGGAGTTCAGGACAAGAAGAAGCCACGTAGCAAGATTACATTTAGGACAACATCAGGAACTGGTGCAAACAGACCACTCCTTTTTCAGCACACCATTGGAAAATGGCCAGTGGTTGGAGATGAGCGGCTGCCCGCGGACGGTTCTTCTGCGTTTACAGGGAAACCCAGCTGCGTTGGAACTCAGCCCTCAGCTGGCACAACCACCACGCGGGGGGAGTATCACTTTGCCACACAACTGCCATGAGCACAATCGATTCCACACCCTGGCATCTTTCACATTGTTTCTACACAACACGCAAGGCAGACCCATCTGCAACGAGGTGCGGCTCGCACTGTGCACCCTTGCTCGCGATTCCAGCCCATCTCCCTCCCATTTCCCTCGTGTTCTTCCCCCAGTTTTACATATTACATACACTTAACACGGAATGCCCAGTGAGTTGGGGAAGAGGTTGCCTTCTTTTAAAAGGAGGTCTAAAGATTTCTTACACTTCTGTACAGACTGAGGCCCCGAAAGGACACCAGTACCACTTACTCTTGTTTTCAGCGGTCCTATTTTGACGACAGTGCCATCAGCATTCACCACCTACGTTTGCTACTGAAAGTGATATTTCTTTAATTATTTTTATGTTATACTGATTTTAAACATCAGTGCAATCCAGTGCTCCCTCTTCTGGGGGTAGCAATGTCCCACCATTTCAATTTTCCTCTCCAGGTCTGGTGTTCAGGGTTCCTTTACAACCGTAGAAGGGCTGAGGTGCTGGATTTTGCTCTGAAGAAGCACATTTCTTCCTGCAATAAAGCTCATTCTGTCCGCTGTAACTATTGAGAAAATAATGCTCCAGGAGCATGCCAAAAGTCACCCAACTATTCAAAAGGAAAAGGGGCAATTATTGAACCCCTGAAGCCCAGGGCACTCCAGCTATGGGTCCACTAGCTTTTTTAAAAAGAGCCATTCCAATAATTTATATCCATTCATACTATGCAAAGATTCATTCTCCAGCTTCCTATTCTCCATAAGGAACTTAAATTTGGTTCACGTTCAAATGGTTATTCAGCAAACCCAGCAATGAAAACGGGAGATACATGGGGGGAGGGGTGGAAGGCAGAGAAGGCGGCACACCATAACTTTCTAAAACGAAGTTGTGAATGAAAAGAAAATACATTGTAAAATATTGAGGATTCAGAGAGGTTTCTGTAAGCACCATGTTCTCAGGTGTCTTACAAGCTGATGTGAAGTTTATTTCATCTGATTTGGAAACTGAGCTTTCCTGAATGAAAAGAGAAAAAACTAGATCTATCCAATTCTAAAGTTTTACCAGTTGTATTTTGGGTAATTACTGTTGATATCTGTGCAACACAGAATGAATGTTTATGTGCATATGAATATTTGTGATGTGCTTGCTAAGAGCAAGATAAAGATGAAAGAAAAGATGTATCAGAAAATGGAAAGTGGAAAGTAATATTTTATCAAATTAATACTAAATACAGAGCTGCAATTGGTAAGTTATTATATATGACTATTACACAAAACCAGATATTGCTACTGATGTTGGTATTTTAAGTAGAAGAATAAGTAAACCCACGAAATCTGAATGGGAAGCCATTAAGAGAGTAGCAAGACACATATCTTAAAGGAATCATAGAATATAAGTTTAAAATACCAGTTAACCAAAATGCTAAATTGATACCAGTTAACCAAAATGCTAAATTGATATGTTATTCTGATGCGCACTGGGCAGGAGATTGCTCTGATCGTAAATCAATTACGGGATATTTATTTACATACGGTGATGCAGCAATTTTTTCAGGTAAGTTCTAAACAAGATGTTATAGCTTTATCTTTAAAACAGTCAGAATTTATTGCTGCAGCAGACACTTGCAGAGAATTGTTACGGTTCAAGGTAGTGATGAAAGAAAGATGTTGGAATTCAAGAAGAATCACACATTGAGCTGAGAGACGACCATCAGAGGGACATAAAACTGGCACAAAGTGAAAAGAGTAATATAAGGACTAAGCATATTGAGGTCAGAAACCATTTACTGTGGGAGTTAACAGAAAAATGTGTTATTAAAAAGGTTTACAGTGCCCCACTTAACAACTACCCCCCTTGACGACGAATGCGCTTCACAATGAAGGAGACCCAGCCACCCCTGGAAAAGGACCCTCCACCCCGTCCCCATTCCGGAACTGCACAGGGATTTGTTTGGACATGGAAGAAGGTGCGCCTCGATGGCTGCAGGCTGGCAGGAAAGGGGGAGTGGAGGACACCTGCACGCTGGCACACAGTGGAGGGTCAGTTCCTTCTCCCCCCCTTCAAAAAGCAGGGGAGAAAAGGTGGTCCCCAGGAGGCTGAGGAGGCTTGGGACCGGTAAGGTGCTGCTTTTAAAACAAGTTTTGGGTGGCTTTTGTTTTGTTGGGGGGGGATTGAGGGTCAGTGTTGTTTTGTTTTTTGGTGGGGTTTATTTTTTGCAGTCTCAGTATGGGACTTGCTCTGTTTATGTATTTTTATTTTGGTATTTTTTTACTATAGCCCCCTCGCTTAGGAACAACAAGAATTAAAGTTAATAAAGTGTGGCCCTAATTAATCCAACACCTGTGTCTTGCCTCTTTATTCTGGGGTGGGGGGTGGGGACAAAGGGTACAATACATGTGTTTGATTCATAGCTATCCTCCAACAACCTACTGCATAAGAAGCACCCCCACGCACAGACTTCCCCCCACACCCCCATTCACAGATGCCAGCGGCAGCAGGCCCCCCCCATCCTTGGAAGAATGGTCTTCAACAAAACCAGTCCCTGGCATTAAAAAGGTTGGGGACCACTGATCTAGAGTCAAGGATGAGCACAGAGCTGGCCATACGTAGTTGTGACTGAGATAAAACTATTCATTATGGTGAAATGTAAAAAGGATTCAAAACTATTCCAAAAGGAACTCCAAACAGACCAACAGGCATTAATATGGCAAATTCAGTTTCTACATATAAAATGATACACATTGAGGTAAACAATCCTCTCTTCGGTCCTAAACTGATAGTGTTTGAGCTGCCAGTGACTAACCAGGAAAGAAAGCATGGGGATTTAGCTCAGTGGAAATGCTGACCCAGTGCACAGCAACAGGAAAGGAAAAATCCGTGGTAGGGGTAAGTAAGGAACAGACCATAATTAAATAAGTTAATATCTTTAATAATAGAACGGATTGTACTGATTGCTACCTCTGCAAAGACTATTGTAGACCTGAAAAAGGTGCAAAAGAGGGCAAGCCGAGTTACTAGAGCGCTGGAACAAGTGCCATATGATGAAAGGTTATAACATTTGAGGATTCTTGGTTTAGAAAAAATGAAACATTGGTGGCATTTATTATGCATGCTATGGAGAAAGTAGATCCTCTCCCCACCTTCTCTTAACAGAGAAGAATCTAGATCCCCCAATACAAAAAAGGGATGAGAGATTCAAGACAGACCACAAGAAATCCTTCGTCCAGTGTATAATTAAGTTATGGAAATGGTGCTATGTAGCACATAACAAGTGCCAGTACGGTACCTTCAATAGTGCTAAGAGAGGAGTAAACAAATTCATGAAGAATGGGCCGATCAGTGAATATTGCTTGTGCAAAGTCTATATGCTATCTATGGATCTGATTCAGATTTTGACAAAATACCAGTTGCTGAAAAAAACAACTGCCCTCATTTTCAACTTACAGGCTTCCCAGGGCATCAGAATGTCCAGTGTGGGACACAGGATGAATTACGTTGGGCTCTTCTTCCTGTTTCTTAGGTGGTTACTCAAACAGGGCCAATTGTTACCCTTCAAATGTGGGCAGAAGGGTCTTCAATTTTAAAATAGGGATTTCCAAATGAAATCTTACAGGGAACATTTCTAGTATTTTCATAAAAGCAATGAGCAAAATAAACTTGCCAGCTTTTCTCAAACCGAATTATTTAGCCATTCGTTGTAATTAGCCGAACTTGACTACAATAAGTCTATTAGAACGATGTCAATGTCTTACCTCATCAGGACTAGGGATAATATTTACACTGACAACCTGATCACAAATAACAGACTCTGTATGTATTCTGTTCAAGCGACTCCTTAGTTCAGCATTCTGGTTGAGAGCCTTAAAATAACAAAAATTAAATATTTAATTTCAAATGTGCAAAACAACACAAAACAAAGACAAACTACTGTTGCACCCTATACTCTGGCCAGAATCACAATGCTATTCTACTCAATGCTGTGAATGCTGCTTTTCAGAAATGATTTCTCTTGCTCTCTTAATTGGGTCCTCTTCTTTGGATGTGTTTCCACACAAACATGTATCAGTTACACGGCTTTCTCCAAAAGAATGCTGGGACTGATGGTTTAGTAAAGCTGGCTTCAGTTACCTATTATCCATAATCTTCTTCATTTTCAACAAAATTAAGATCCAAGAAAATAGATGGGAAAATTTCTCTTAATATACGAATTGGAAACCTGCAGCAGTCTATGGGTTGCACATACCCATTCCTGAACACAGAAGAGCTGCATCTACTCCCAAACCCCCATACCTATTATTATTGTTGTTGTTGTTTACAAATCTTTTAACTGGAAAAAACCCTTCCACCCTCTGGTGTCTATATTTTTTTTAATTAAGTATTGTGGAAGTTGAATGCGGGGACCCAAGCAAGGGAGAGGCACATGGCAAAGCTGGTCTCCATGCCCCATTGTGGGTCCAAGAGGAATTTCTAGGACAATTTCCCCACCAAAAAAGTTAAGAGTGGGGATGCTATGGTGTTCTGGGGGGGGATATTGCCCTCCCCCCCCCATTTTAATGACGAGCTGTAATCTGATGACAAAAATGTTGAATGAGAGGAAGGACTTAGTTCTTTCATCAAGATACATTTTTATTATAAGAAAATCACTCCATCTAGGGAAAAATATTTTGGCTTCCTATATCTTTTCATCTGTGAGACTTTTTTTAAAGCAAGTAATTCTAAAAGTAAGTAATTTACAACATATATGCATATGGGTGTACATTTTGTTAGAGCAGTCCAGAGGACTCTGTAATCCTTTTCTCCATGGAACAGAATTTTATATATATATCAATTTAGATTCAAAACATTTTATGGATATTAAGTTTATTATATTTACCCAATAAGACAATTTCAACTTCTTCAAAACCTAGTGCAACTTATGTTTTATAAATCATGGCGGGTAATCTTGATGGAGTTGCACAACAAGGCCACTGCTCCCAGACCCCCCCATTGCAAATTGTAACAGGCCAGGAAATGTCCAAAACCAATGCGGGTTGGGAGAGGGACCAACAGGAAGCACCCAGATGTGGACTCTTTTTTTTTCTTGTGGGTGTAGGGAATGAGTCTTAGGGGGCCACCTCCCAAGTTCCCAAGCCAACAAACCAAACCAAACCAAAAGGAGAGTAAGAGCAATAAGGAAGCAAGTGTGGGCCTGAAGAGACTTTGACAAGCAACTTCGGAAGTGTAAGTAAGTTGAGACTGGGCAAGAAAGACACAACTATGAGTGAGAAGTTTTTTTAAAAAAGTTTTTTGGTCTACTACCTGGAAGTTTCTTCAGTGACTTTTCTCTAATCTCAGCATGTACAGAAAGAAGCCCTTCAAAAGAAATGATGGCTGAAATCCTCAAGGATTTCTTGGAATGCCACATTGCAAACACAACTGTATAGCTTCCACCATGACGAACAGCTATAGAAAACAGTAAACTCATTTGCTATAGCACAATAATTTTAAAGAAAAACTTATTGGGCCACTGCAAGACTCTTGTTTTGTTTGGTTAAGCTTACAAGAACACAATGTTGCACCCATTAATTTTCATTACTATGAAATATAGTAGTAATACTCTTCTTTGAAGGATGTGGGTAGGTCGTACTGCATTAAACTGGATTCAGATGTTAGTTTATAAATTATACGATGAGCTCCTCCTTCTGTTTCCCACTCCCACCTGAGAAAGATGAACTTTTGCGAAGGGAGTATACAAAGAGACCTGATACTAAAGCGTTGCATCCGCTGACACAAGAAGAGAACATGCATCACAAAGCCAGACAGGGATAAAAGGAAAACTACAGGACAGTGAATAAGCAGCAGGGTATCATTATCACGATTAATGATTAAATCATTTATCTGACAATGGAATCTCAGATATAGTCTATTCAATATTAGAGGATTTTCACTAGAAAAGAAAAATCCTTTTTGCTCAATGAAGTTTTGTAGCTAAAACAAATTGATCGGAAGCACAGGTATCCCAAACTGAATCTAGTTGTGTCTCATTGTCTTGATTTGACAATACTCATTTTTTATACAGTTACATCTTGCCATATATCAATAAAGAGTCTTAGGGTACATTAAAGACAAATAAATCAGATGCACCAGGCAGGCAGGCAGGAAGGATGGAAGGAAAGAAGACAAACAAACATAGATACATATATAAATATGTTGACCCTGTTGGATAAAACTAGCATCTGTCCATATGTGATTCAATGGACTTGTGTCTGCCTCATTTCTGTACATTGGATACAACACACACACACACACACACACATACACACACACACACACACACACACACGAGAGAGAGAGAGAGAGAGAGAGAGAGAGAGAGAGAGAGAGAGAGGTTCTATTTCCAGCTGATTTTACTTGAGTGCCCTGGAAGGATAAACAGTCGTAAGAACAAAGAAAGTCAGGCTGTACGCAGGAAGTTGTCAAACACATTACAATCCAGTTGAAGAAAGCGAGGCACAGCCAAGACACATACTACTAGGTTCTGCTGCTCACAAACCAGTGCATCTAGTTTTGCTGATATGTGAGCCAGCAGATAAGAGCAGGCAGACTACTGAAGAAAAGGAACAGCAGGTTATCATTTGATACAGCGGTGCCTCGCATAACGAGCGCACCGTTTAATGACGAATCCGCATAGCGATGCGGATTTTGCGATCGAAAAAGCGATCGCATTCCGATGTTTAGATAGGGTAAACATCGCATTGCGATGATCGGTAAGCATTTCGCTTACCAATCTTCACATTGCGATGTTTTGGAACAGCTGATCGGCGGTTCCAAAATGGCCGCCGGAAGAAGAAAATGGCCGCCCGCAGCGTTTTCACGCCGATTCCTAGCTTACCGAGGTGGCGAAAATGGTGGCCGTATTGAGGATTTCCGCTTAGCGGTGAGTTTTGTCCCCATAGGAACGCATTAAACTCTAGCAACGTTTCCGGATAGCGACGATTTATCTGGAACGGATTATCGTCGCTATGCGGGGCACCACTGTACCTGCAGCTAAAACAAACAGAAAGACAGACAGACTGAAACTGAACTTTGGGCAGTGGGGAAACAAGGCATATTTCAATACTCTTTTACTGAATTACGGTAACATTTTTCAGCAGAAGCAGGGTCTGGACACACAGTTGATTCATACTGTATTTTTTATTTATATGTTTTATTACATACTTAAACCAGAGCACAGAGTGCTGTCCTCTAAAGATGCCAGCCACAGAGACTGGCGAAACATTAGGAAGAACAACCTTCAGAACACGGTCAAAGAGCCAGAAAAAAATCCACAACAACCACATACTTTTAAAACCCTTCCAACGGCTAGAATTCTACTATGTCTGCCCTGGCAACTAGTTAACAAGCTGACACTTGTACTTCTCTTTACACATCAGTCACACTCCTTGGCACACAATAAAACATACAAGTGTTGACTTTTTAATGGGTGGCATTTCACCACTGGTAGTGAAATCACACCAGCACAGAGCAGGTGAGTAACAGGATTACTACCAATATATTTGAAACTATGCAATAGATAGAAGCAGAAGTAATCAGTATAATAACATTCTATTTTATAATTTATTCCTAGAGAGTTGTGTGGTGTTCTTTATGTAAGAGACAGACAGTGTTTATATATAAACAAGGCAGAAATATGGTAAGTATCCAGCAAAGAGCTCACCTGAGAAAGTGATTGTCTGAGACGTGTTATTTGCGTACTGTGTCCCGTGAAATCATGTTCTGAAACCATCTGCTTAAGCTTTTCCTTCTCTATCGCAATGCTGTTGAAGGCAGACTTCAGAAGTGAATGCACTGGTAAGGAAAACACAAAGGCCTTTGGTACACACAGCTCCATTTTGCATGCAACTTATAGAATTTCAGGAGACAGTTTCCAGGTGATAATTCAAACACTGCAGAAATATATATAATTTACAGCTTTTGTGAAAAATGCCTATCACTTCTGACTTTCCACATGTTCTCTTTGGGTTTGCCCAAACAGGGGAATCAGCTACATGAAAAATGACCGGTGCTCTTGCCTGGATAAGCGTAACTGTATTTGTTTATTCATTTATATACCAGGGGCCCCAAGGCAGATCATTACAGCTTAAACTACACAACAATCAGCTATTTTAAAATAGTGTATATATATATTATTTTTAAAAAACTGTTAAGCATAGATCAAGATGAAAAACAAAATCAAAAACAAATGTAAAACCTTTTTAAAAAGCATTTTAAAATGTCTACATTTAATAAATGTAACATTCCTGCTTAAAGGCCTGCCTGAAAAGGAAATTCTTTTCCTGACAGCGGAAAGAGAAGAAGGAAGAGGCCAATCCGGCTTCTCAGGGCAGTGCAGTCATATTGCAGCCCACCGAGAAGGCCTTCCTAGGGCCTTGCAATGAACACCCTGCTTCCCACACCTTTGCTGCTATGTCTGAAGAGAGGGAGTACCAGACAGAAATGTGACGACTTTCCAAATCAGAACAAAATGAAAGAGAAACCCACGGCAATTTTCTGTTCAACCCACAAATTTCTCATAAATGCACTAAGCAAACAAAAAAACACTCGTACTGACAAAGCCTATTGTACGGAAAGTTATTTCCAGTGATAGGCGCCGGTACATACACAATTACCTTTCTGTGCCATGAGGCAAAATTCTTCCTGAAGTTTTAGGTAGTCTGTGGAGCTTTCTAAGGGATCAGATACGTGACTTGGAGGAGTCTGGAATTCGATGTCTGCACAAAGGTTAGGATTGGAAGAATGAAGGCGAACAGGAGACATTGTAGAACTGAAAGGAACCTAATGTGGAAAGCAACACAACTATCACCATGCTATTTTTTCTTCTGTGAAACACCACGCGCAGCATTACGGGCTATTTCTCTCAGTCCTGTAATGCTGGGTTTTACAATTACCAGTATTTTTACTGAGAGATGATTTTTAAAATATCTTCCTCGCAGATGTGCTTCCAAACAGACAGGAGCTACTGCTAATAAACCCCTCTTTCCACTTTGAAGCTGCAAGCAGAATTGAAATTGACTTCTGTAGGTTCTCTGTGCGCACACATCATTACCAGTCATGTTAGTGGCACTCTTCCATCTTTTTAAAGGGAATGGTTTTTGACATGGGCAGTATCTTATTGGGTAGCGAAACCTTCATAACTCAGCATTGGCTCACTATATTCTTTGGAGTCAATATCATTCTTAGCACGCTTTTTACATTTTAAAAATCTTTTACTCAGAGAATCAAGAGGAAGATGGCAGAGGGTCATCTTACCAGTCACTGCCGTTCTATTAAGATGGGTATTGGCGGTACAGGAATGGGTTCAAACTTTTTTTAAAAAAGCATTATGGGAGCATAATACTAGACTATACTGCTGTATTTTTAAATAAATCATTTAAAAATACCTTCATTGCCCTAATTTTAGAAAGAACTTCACGGTCATTTAAAAAAAGGCCTTTATTTTCCTCTTTCCCCTACTTCTTGTGTTTTCCCTACAGCAATAGTGATGGGGATGGGATTTCCCACCATTATTTTAAATATACTGTATATATTTCACGGCCCTCTATATGGGGTACAGTTCTTTAACTTGCTCATTGCATCTGTGTGTACAAACACAGATGCAAAGTGCTTTAGTGTAATTTAAAAATCAATTAACAGTCGATAAAGAGGTGACGGAAAGGGTGACTGCCACAAATATATATATAGAGAGAGAGAATGCCTTCTGAGCAATAACAAGCCCACCTCCCTCATAGGTCACTGCCCTGGTCAAAACTGCTTCTCTTGAAATAGATGGAAGATGTTAAGGAGTTTTTCCTTTATGTCCTTCACAAGACACTGGGGGTTTTGTTTGTAAGAAAAAAAGACAGAAGCAGCACTGGGGAAACACAGGAAGATTGCTAAGCGATCATGACGCTTTGGGGGCCACCCAGAAAATATGAATGATTCTCAACCAATCCTCATCAGACGGCAGCCCAGGAACCTTCTTGTTCTGCGCAGAGCCTCAGAATCACGTTTCCTTCTCTCAGACCCATGTTGATACATTCTGAGAATTTACACCAGGATGGGCAAAGAGCAGCCATTCAAATATCATTGGCTTGCAACATCCAGCTTTCCTCATCACTACTGGCAAGGCTGACAGGGGCTGATGGGAGCTGCAGTGCAACAACATTTGGAGGGGTGCACTTTGCCCTCCCCTATGTGAAGAAAAAAAATAAGGCTTCAGTCCACACTAAGCACTTCTATATGAGGTTTTCATCGCATCATCACTACTCCTCATTCACCGATTTTTTAAATTGAGGCTTCACAAGAGCATCTTTCTCAACTTGTTTTACCCTCTGTTGTTTATTTACCACTTCTCTTTTTTTTTAAATCACAAAACATCTGTTAAGAAGAAAAAGCTGTGCATAACCTTGTAATTGTTAGCAGGAGGAGCCGTCTGTCTGAAAATGCCCACAAGCCATGCTCCCTGTAATGCCAATAAGTGGGTGTTTTGAAGCACCACAACCAATCCTATATTCTGTGTTTCTGTGACAGCGGTGGAAGGGGGGAGGCAGGTGAATAAACAACAGACTTTTAGGGTATGATTTTTAAAAGTGCTTTACAAAATTATTCAGCAGAATGTTGAAAAGTGAAGGGTGGCATTTTAGGATAGAGATGTTGACTTAATTTGTATTCCATCCTTTCTCATTTACATGAAAAACGTGTTTCTCTACAAAACTAGAAATATAAACTTTCCTAGAGAAGAACTACAAACAGATTTATGGAAGCACCCGTGCATGTAGAAATTGGTATCAAATATAGTGCCTTAGCCGGTCTATAAATTTCACCCTGTGAAGCTCATATATAGATTTTTTTGCGGTCCGTCTTTTAATTTAGAACAGTAGTTTATCTTAGCACATTTATTTCCCCAATCTAGGCTGTTTCCTGGATCCCACCTCTAAAACATACAATCTATTATGCCATCTCCACTTTTCATTCTCTTCTAACGATATGTTTGCATATACATTAAGTGTATATGTCTCTGAGTGTATTTTATATACAATGTATAAGTGCAATTTTAAGAAGTGCACATAATACATGTCAAGACATGCTAATCTGTATTCTTAATATTTATCTATTGCGATATTGTATTGCACACAGAGAAAAGGGGGAAATGCACACAACCTCATGTGGGATCTGCAGCACAATATTCAAGCATTTCTGCTATTAAACCTGTGACCCCCATTTGACGCCTAAACATGGTTAACTGTTAAATTACTTTGTTATCCAAATAATTCATGCAATTTAAATGTGAAAAATAATCACCAAATATATTACATGCTTTTAATATATCCTGAATAACAGCAGCAGGAAAAAAAGTCATATTACTTGGCATTTAAACAAAATATAGACTTATCCTGTATAACACTGGTTTAAAACACAATTTTAAAACCTGCTCAGAAACCAGGGCTTTCTTAGTATACAATTATTGCTATTAGCTAAAATATAATTTGTAAGAGGCTACATGCTTTATTACACGCATACATTTTTCTGCAAGTCTCCCATGGCATTTCCCCCTCTTTGGTTGCTTGGGTATCTACTTAAAAAAATTTTTTTTTGCACATTTTATGTTTGTATGTTCATGTATTGAGCTACACATGCATTGCTATATTTTAACCTGCATTAACATTAGATTAAAAAGGGAACACTTTTGGTCCTTGTTTCAACAACAAACACCAGAGATTCTTCAAAAGGAAACGTTCAGCCTCATTGTCACCACTGTGTCATGAAGTTAGTGGGTGACTGGTGTCTCTGAAGTCGATCAAGCGGAAATCAACATCTACAAAAACCCGTTCCTTCTCCATCTCCAGCCACCTTACATGCACCAAACTCTAGAGGAGGAGAAAGTTGTTCTACCGGCAGACAATCACTGGATATAACCTAGAATGTTTTCCCTGAATTGCATACATCATGCTTTTTCTTTTAATAATCTCCCAGAATATATTTTTGGGGAATAAACCTCAGTCTCAATGCTCAGATTACTTAATTCACTGTTCTCAAACCATGTTATGGTGTTGCCTTCTTCTTTAAATGGAAACCAACAGCAGAAACATTCAGCCAAGCTTCCTGGAAGAGACAATCTTGCTTTAATCACCAAGGAAGCCCACATGAAATTTTGTACCTAAATCCAACATCACGATAGTGAAGTGAAAAACCTTGGTATATTGTCCTACTGCAGTGTTTCGCAAGTTATCACGTAGGTTGCACTAAAGCCATGCTTCACAAAGGAATCTGCTTTCGCCAACACCCTTGCAATTAACCATGTAAAGGCATCTCTGGCACGGCGATGGACTTCATGCTACTGCAATACCACTAGGCTCTAGAAACAGATAAACTAGAAGAAAAATCTAAACCTAGAAGCAGCCTTTTAAACAGTAACAGAATACTTCCAAAAGCCCAGCCAGCGTAAGAAGAGAAGACCTCAAAAGATGGAAAGCTAGAGTCATACAGAACAATTCGTTTTGTAATTCATTTTATTCCATATATCTGAAGAAGTGGACGTGATCCATGAAAGCTCACATAATAATATAATAGTCTTTATGGTGCCACATGTTTCAGTCTTTTCTTATTTTGTTTTGTTTCTTTGGACTTTGCCTAACAGAGCACGCAAAGCATCTGTTCTCTTCTACCAATATATAATTGTAGTATTTTCTACTGTCATCACAAGGGTGGCTTTTGATACCAATGTACACTATTGCACCTTGGCCATAGTGATGTTCTTTCTAATATTGAGAAGAGCCTATCTTTATCACATTTTAATTACTGCTTCATATGCAGGCCATGCACTGTTTACTTTGATTCTTACTACTTTGCACACTCACGTACATGCAGATGGATTTGCACATACAAACACTGCACCAACCAGAACAGAAAGTAAGCCATAGATGTGGTGATTGGGAACGAGCAAGGTTTTATGGCAACGTCAGTTGACTTCTAACCAGGCAAGCGAGGAGCAAAGGATCTTGCTTCAGCAAGGGTATTAAGCACTTAGTATAATTTAGTACAATAATTATGAATAAAAATATAGATTGGAGGTGAAAAAAATTTAAATGTCAAATAAAATTTAGAAAGAAATACATGAAAAGAATAATGTGGCAACAAAATATTTGTAATATAGCTTACACAGGAAAACTTTCTTCGAGTTCTTTACTTTTAGCTAAACCAGGTGAAACCTGGACTGCCAGCAGGTCCAGATATTAGACAGAACATGATGCTAGAGTGCATACAAACATAGATGTGCTTTAAGTATATCTCTCCACTGTTTCATGATTTATCTGATGTTATTATACCCTTGTATTTCTTTTCACAGAACACCACCCCATGACATTATTATTATTTATTATTATTATTTACAATATTTTTTAGCCGCACCATTGCCAGTGGCTTATATTAGAAGGTGATTAATAAATATATAAATCTCTGACAAATGTGCATAATTATCCATCAACCTACAGATTAGTTTAACTGGTCTCTTGTTACTTCCATGAAATATCAGAGAACATCAAGATGACAAATATTCTCCTTATAAGGAGAGGAGTTTTACCAAGGGACCAGGACAGTCAGGGATGATTTTTCAAACATTGAAGACATCCCTCCTCCATCCCAAGACCATGGAAGGCCTCCTTAAGAGGAAAGTGATCCCTAAGACACCTGGGGAGGGGGAATCAGAAACTTCTAATGAGAGATAAAAGGCCATCATAATTTGAGTGACATCATCAGTCCTACATGGTGTAACTTTACGCAACTTGATTTTGGCCATTGTCTGAAAAGATTGGGAGAGACTGTCTAATCTTCACCACCAGAAGTGAAATCTGAAAACTACCACTCTGATCTGAGTGGTCTGAAGCCCCCATTTTGGAATGTGCTTTAAACAAGAGCGTGGCCATAATTTTTGGAACTGTTATGCTTATCTTTTATCATCCCCAAGCACTGATGAAGATGTGTGGGGTCAAAAACTAGCTTAACGTTCAAGATTTATTAGTGGCCTAATAAAGGCCTCACCTACTACTGCTTTCAGTTTCATTATGGTTCTGTAAATTAAGTCTTTACTTGAATCATTGAACTAAGTGAACAGTTTGCCTCTCTTAGCTCTTCAAACAATCCAAAAGGTACATACTTGAATGCACTGCCCTACTTTTCTTTCCGCTATAGGTCTTTTATATCTTAAAAATAAAACAAAATATAACCAAAAGGGGTAGTAATATGACTTTTTGAGGTTACAGAACAGAAATGAATCTTATGCAATAACATAGCAAAATAGAATTCCGTAATGGACTTGGTAACCAATTACATCTCTGCAATTATCTTCACTTCATGGAATCATCCCAGATACGTTTATGCAGAAATGACACTCTCTCATTTCAAACAGGTTTGCTCAAGACAGCACCACTGCTTTCAGATTTGTACTGTGAGGTATAGATGTAAATCAATGTCAGAATTTGATTTGTATTGAATATCGCTGTTTTGTTGTTTATATGCTGTTTTTATATTTGTTAGGAGCACTCTGGATTTTTCCATTTGGATGGATTATACATATTATTATGAACAAATATAAATAAAAGAATTATTTATTTATTTATTTAAATATAAATAAATAATTCTGACATTAGATGGTTTTGCAGCTTTCCTTGTTCTGCCAAAGTCGTTCTGTTTTGTATGCAGGGTGCCTCCCATGATGCATATGTTACTTGTTTTATTTCTACCCCACCGTAAGAGTTCCTGAGAAGGCATGAGTAAACTAGTAAGATGAGACTGAATTAAAGCTTTCCTCATAGCCTCTGGGATGTTGCTTTAATGTGGAGAAACCTTTTCTTTTTACACCCCAAATTTCCTCCCACCCCCACTTCCATCGGAAACTACTCTTCCTCACTGGAAAGCCGGAGGTTGTTTAGCTGGTCATGCGTTTCCCATTCTTCCCTTTGGTCTGCAAGTCTACTTACCAGAAGAGAGGAGGAAAAGCCACAGGAAGTTATGCCTCAGGTCAGATGCTATCTGCACTGTTCTTGGACTAACACTTCCAAAAATATCAGTGTGCGAAAAACAGTGAAAGAGCTACTTTCCACCAATATGATCACCATGTGGGCAGAAGTAATTACTACTAACCCTTTTGCACAGAATGATGACTGTGGGGAGCACCGTGCATATAGAAACACCAAGAATTTGGCTCAGAAAGTATATGCACAAAGCCACCCTTAAAACTATGTGAGACATAATTTTAAACACACATGCACACTTATGTAAGCCCCACCCCCACCCCCACTATATAATGCAGCGAAACTTATGTACTTTAAAGTCTTATTTACTGAAGCCATGGCCTTGCCCTCCCCCACTTAAATTAGCAGGACCTGGAAGTGCTTATGTTTGGCTAAATCTTATGCAATATCCTTAAAAATACTTATCTGACTACTAGACACACATACGGGCTAGATGGTTTGTGAATGCAGAACGCTTTCCATTGCATAGGGAAGCTGCCCTTGTGATGTCCTCCCTCCCACGCTTCCCACGTCCCAAGCAGCTGAAGTGCCACGGAGGCTGGCAGGATCGCAAGGGCATGTTCCAAGCAGACCGTTCCACCACCCCTCCTCCCTCTTTAGAGCTGTCGGCGCCTTGACTTGTTCAGTCCACTCACTGTTGTAGCCACTGCAGCCGCTAGTCTCTGCCGGCGCCGTGCCGTACCAAACTGGCCCTTCAGCGCAGTCCCTTCCTGACAGTAAACAGGGAAACGGCAGGGAAGCAGAAAAGAAAGGAGGAAAGGAAGATGGGATTCAGGAAGATGAAAGACAGTCAGAAGAAGGAAGGGGGGGGGGGAGTCTTTAAACCTGTTATTTCTACAGAGAGCCAGTTTCCCTTGCTCTGTGTGAGCCCAAATGTGGATTGCCTGAATCTGAACTACAAGTAGGGAAGAGCAAAGAAGCGAGGGATGAGCACTGAGTGGAAATGTCCCTTCCCTCAACTGACAGAGAAATAAAGCGTTTCCGTTTGTGTTAAACACAGCTCAACAGAGCCTGGTTACTTGGCATATAGAAAGAGTAAAATAATCAGGAATTATACTGTATGCTCTATTTTCTTATTTAGGTGTGTCCAACGTACAGGAAAAGGTATTTGCCACACAGTTTTCTCTGTGGCATTTGGATAACAACTGTATGTCAAAAACTTTACATGCTTTTCTACATGAAATTAAAAAAAAACACAAAAGGTTATAGGATGAAAATACGGAAGAGATTTTGGAAATAACTGATTTCCTATACGCACTTTAGCTAAAAGAGTTCTGATCTCTGTTATCTAATGGATTTATGACGGATCACACTAACTACAGATATATACAGGTATGATTTCAAAGCACTTAACCATTCGTGTGTGTGCGTAAAAGTTTATGCTATCTCAAGTAGCCCCAGTTCTGGATCTTAATGGCATATGCTTAAACCAGACTGATTGCTCTCTCCAGTCAATCTTCTGCCTTTACCTGTTCCTGAATAATTGGCTTTTCCATTCATTTGCTTTCAATATATTCTACATTACCTCGCAGGCACTACTGACTACTGCAGACAACACACAGAGGGCTCTCCCACGTAGGACATTTGTACTGCCTTCATCTGCCCCCCCCCCCCTGTTTTGTTAGAATTAATCTGGACTTAACGGGATGTACCAGGGCCTGCATCCAAGCGAATGAGGAGGAGTAGAGAACCTGTGCAGCTGTGGAGGAGGTCCCCTCTTGTTTTCCCTTTCCTCTCCTCCCTCAAAGCAAGCGACCAATAATAGAAAGTATCAGGCTTTCTATCACCTGGGGTGCCACATAGCATGCCCAGAAGCACAGCAAGGAAAGACAGAAGGGAAACAGAAGAGTGTAACAGCAGCAAAACAGCCCCAAACAGCTGGCCAAATGCAACTAGCAGACAATACCCCCTGCTTTACCTATGCACAGAAAGGAGCATGGGAAGATCAAGCTACCCATTTTGTTATGTTAGACTGAAGCAGCACAAGGCAAACCCGCCACCCTGCTTTTTGATGCAAGTGCTGGAGTTGCTAAAAGAAGAAAAGTGGGGTGGAGGAAAGCAAGTTTTTGGGCTCAGAAACAGGACAAAGAGGCGCAAAATAACCCAAGAGATAGGTGGGAGCAAAAAGGTATAGGAATTCATTCAGAAACCCGTTGTGGTTTCTGCATATAGCAAGGTTAGGGGGAACATCATCTGGATGATGGGAGAAATCCTGGTAAGCTCTCTGTTTCACGGCGAGCTCCGAAGGGTCCAGATGCCCTATCTGGATGAGCCATTAGCTATCACTGCTTGGATGCTCTGTCCTCCAAAAGAAATAGCTGGCAACTATCCTTCAACATGCCGTGTGAAATCTGAAAGATCACTTTAGAACAATGGTTCCCAACCTTGGGCCTCTTGGACTAAAACTCCCAGAAGCCTTCACCATTAGATGTGTAGGCCAGGACTTCTGGGAGTTGTAGTCCAAGAACACCTGGGGACCCAGGTTTGGGAACCACTGGCCTCTAGAGCATTCAGTCAGCAGGGTTACAAGGGGACAAGCTACTGACTCTTTACAATCGGACTGATTTTTCTTGGAGTTATCCTCCCAACTTTAGATTCCCACCTCCCCTTTTCAGGCTTCATCTGGCAATCCTTTTTTTTTAACTCCAGGGATGGGCAGCAAGTTTTTGGCTTGCATAAACCTTCGCCTCACCCTTCCTGCCCCAATTTTCTACCTTACCTCTGAAATGAAAAAGGAGTAAAGATAAAGATTCTAGGCAATTCTGGGTGCAGGAAAAACAAGTAATATTCTGTTCAGTTAGATTTATCGGGAGAAAAAAAGGAAAAGCATCCAAAAGCTGGAGCCTCACTCCCTTTGCATATTGGGCTGAGAAATGAAATTCTCCGATATAGCCAAGAGCATCTCTCTCATTTCTTACAAGAGAAGCAACCTTTCTGAACCGTGCATAGGGCTGAAAGCACAGGTAGCATAAACAGAAGCATCATGTCAATGTCTTAAACAGCATTTGCTTTTATCCCTTTCTTTAAAAACGTATTTTCCTTAATAAGCAAGCCTGCTAAATTCATTTATCACTAAAACAAAAACACTTTTGTGAGTCAGAACGGGCCTGGGAAGCCATCACAGGACTTTGGGCAATAAACGTTTGTTTGCAGACTTTCCTGGCTGATCCCCATTTCTCTCACAACATCAACATACTCCTCCTCAGAAATACAAAAAGAGAGAGAGAGAGAGAGAGAGAGAGAGAGAGAGAGAGAGAGAGAGAGAGAGAACAGTTCATATGTCTAATACTGTAATTATTATCATGTGCTGTCAAGTCAGTTCTGAACTATTGGTGATCCTTTCCAGAGTTTCCTCAGTAGAGAATACTCAGAAGTGGCTTACCATTCCCTTCTTTTGGGGGGCGGGGGTGCCCTGGGACTGTGTCACTTGCTTAAGGTCACCCAGGCTGGCTCTACGCCCAGAAGGCACAGTGAGGAGTCAAACTCCCAACCTCTGAAAACACCCAAATGACTGAGCTATCCAGCCAACAATCTAAATGAATAAGGACTGTGTATTCTCAGGAAACACTACATTAACAGTCCAACTATAAAACACACACACAAAATAATATTTTAAGCACCCCGTTTGCTATTTTTCTTAATGCATTCTGTTGCTGTACTGGAAAACTGAGCTGAATAAATGCACTGTCAACTATCCATGCAAAGCCTTATGCCATAATTTTCAAGGCGTACAGCAGCAACATCCCACTAGAACAGTGGTTCTTAACCTTTTTGAAAGAAACGCCCCCTTGAGGAAGTTATTATCACCCCCCATATCGCCCCTCTTCTGTTTCTTCGCCCCCACGTCACCCCTTTTTGTTCCATCCCCCCCCGAAAAATGAAATCACCCCCTGAAGGCAATATTGCCCAGGTTAAGAACCACTGCGCTAGAACACAACTACAATACTGTTGTTATTTCCTATACCGCATACTTATAATTAGAGGGAGGATTCTTAAGACATACTGTATCATATTTTTTCTGCTGCCTGTGTTCGAACCTATAAATGGGTTTGGGCATGTTTATGAGTAATCAGGTGAGAAAGGCCATTACTCATAAATATGTTTAAACTTACTTGTGGGTTCAAGTAGAAGTTGCAGAGAAAGTGTGAAACATAAAAATCTTCCTCCTACAACTTATAATTCTCCTTCTTTTTGGATTGCTCACCTACCAACCACTACTCTTGTCCTGTCAACAGTGAGGGCCGGAAAGGTTGCCTGTTGCAGTTTACTCGGCTGAGTGTATGCCCACACCAACCATAAGCCCCTCACTCCATCTCCTACAAGCGCTAAAGCAGCACCTGCCATTTAGTCTGGAGGTGGGTGGGAAAGGAATCGGTAGGAATTTGCATCCTCCTCTCCACCTTTGCCATACAGAATGTGAGAGTACTCACTCTCTCCTGAGAAGAAGGAAAGAAAACACTGTTTCCAGTACACGAGCCACACACAAATGACTTCCCTTTCTCTCCTTGTTTCTTTCCTAAATGGAGGGAGATACAGCAAAAGGCCATGGCAGAAAGAAAAGCAGAAAGATGTTCTTCGTGTTTGCCAGGCTCCAAAGCCACAGCTCAGTTAGAGCCTAACATTCTTCTTGCCTCTCTTACTCTCATGGAGAAAGGACTGCTTTTCTCCCCTTGTACAGCTTCAAGGAGAGGAGTCGGCAATATTACTGTCCCCTTTCCAGAAGCAGGACAACTGGATGCAATTGGAGGGTCTGTGACAAGCAAAACCAATTCTTTCCCTTGCAATTTCCTATCCCTGGTCTCATCATTTTAGCTTCTATCATCCTTCTATCATCTCACTCCCAACTCATTCTGCCATAGAGGCAGACACAACTGACATCCTGGGCTGTATCTCAGAAAGCAAAGAGAGCACACATAGATACCACTTTGTGTTCCTCATCAATTGTGAAATCTGGATTTTTTTTTTATCTAAGTTGACCTAACAGATTTTTTTCTCAGTTCTGGCTAGCTTCTTCATTTTACCAGACGCATTGTTTTACTTCACTTCTTGTAATAATTGGTGGGGGAAATCCTGTGTTAAAGCATCTGTAACCAATACATAACTTTGATTTAGGGTATTTACATAGAAATGGCTCTGTATACAGGCAAGCCATGCAATGCATTCTTGTTATGCATAATGGAAGTGATTTCTTGCGGCTTTCCATATTGTATTCACATACTATAACAGATGATACACAGATCATGCATGGCTTGGAACACATAGTGTACACACAGCTTTCCTAGATAGAAGAGAAATTGAGGACACCTATGTTATAAATAACATAATGTTGGACAATTACGTTGGACAATGCCTGCACAATTATGCATTTCAGCAAGAATGTTTTGGGCTTACATTTCCTAAACTTTCCCTGCTATACTGTGTGGCAAACCATTTGAAACTCAGATGACTTTTCAAAGCAGGCTCTATTATGGCATTGTGATCTTCAGTGACAGGGAGAAAGCCAAAGACCAGAATGAGGGAACAGAATTCAGGAACTTCCATTCTACGGCTCACATAGAGCAACTTGATATAATCTCAACATAGCCCCCCCCCCTTCTCTACATGAAAAATACTTTCATGTTAATACCTACAAGAACAACATTACATTTTGAGAGCATCAGGTTTTATTCTTCTGATTTTTAAAGGTTTTCAAGAAAGAGACAGCTCCAAAATCAGCTGGATTTTAGTGTTGCAGGGTGGTTGCTGTTGTTGAATTAAGTTATATAAAATTTTTGGTGAAAAGGGAATTAACATGAACTCAGTACCTGAAGCTGTATTTTAGTATCCTTGCTGACACTTTTTGTTCTCCACCTCCTTGTAACGCGCTTGTCTTTCTTATCTACACAGTTGGCCTACATCACAAGATAGTTAAAAGCAACAACATGCTATATTAAAGCTCACAGAAATGACACAGACAATATTGAAAAGATTAATTGCAAGAATATTTCTGTTAGCTTTCAGCAAATACAAATACATTAAGATTGTTAATTTAAGCTCCCCAAACAAAGCAAACAAGATGAACATTAAAGACAATCTTAAGAGCAAACTTAGAACTCAGTCCTGAAGCCATTTTACTCTATAGTTTTCCCTCAGTGAAAGAAGAGTTTTGTCCTTCCTTGTGCATGACAAAACAAAAGGGGGTGGGGAGAAACCCTTAAATATTAAGTTCATAAAATAAAGCACACAAAATTAAGCCAGCATCCTCAATTTTTTGTTGATTGTTTAATTTATAGTTCGCATGTAACCTGAATCTGAGAATGGGGAACATCCAGAAATCACAATCTGAAAGAACAACCCAGCTGATACACATCGGCACAACAGCTCCTGCAAGAAGTGGGAAGGTCTCAACAAACCACAGATGTTCAGTCCATGCTTTATTCCTTATAACATCAAACCTGGCATTTTGGTTTGTCTCTCCTCTGACAGGAATAATCCCAGAACAAGCCATGGTTTATATCTCTAGCTTGTCACTGCCAGAGACATTTGCTTGCAGCAGGAGTGACTAACATGCTGGCTTATTCGTAAGGCTCTCTGGAACCTTGGCTCACTGAGGCATGTGAACAGGCTAATAATATTCCACATATTCTTCTATCTTTTTTCACTGGCCTGACAATTTTTTTAAATGGATAATCCTATACTTGTTCAAACACAATCCTTAGTATCCTTCGGCAACCATGTTAGAGGTCTCAACTACAAAGCATATTGTATGTAAATTATTATTTAAAGATTTAATCTGGGTTTTGAAAATATATTTACCTGTATATCTGTAAAGTTTGGAGCTGACTGAGTTCTCTGAAGTATTTCTAAATTTTGAAGAATTTTACTGAGTTCCACAAGGTTTGATTGACAGTGCGCAAGATCTGACACAAATTTAAAAGAAAAAGAAAGAGGTAGATAGGTTACCATAGTTAAAACTGTATTTTGCCAGAGTTTCTCTTGCCATAGATGGGACTACCTTGCCTGTACATGAGCATAATCACAGTTCTTCTAGCAACATACATAAAACGTTTAGCAACACTGTGGGCCAGATAGGCGGGGTATAAATTAAATAAATAATAATAATAATAATATAATATTTTTACTCTCCTAATGGAATTTCTGCAGCAAGAAGGAAAAGAAGCAAGAGGGAGTGTGAAAACAAAGGAAGACAAGCAGAAAACAATGATAGGTAAACACCAGATGGACGGATGGACGGACAGACAGACAGCTGATCATTGTGGATACTGACAATAAATAACCCCTAGTAAAATACTTACCATCTAGTAATTAAATGCTTATAAGGGAAAGGAAAGTGCTCTCAGGAAAACAATTGGATTAGCCATTGCAAATCTGAAATTTAACAGTCCTTACAAGAAGATGTGGAGGAAACAGAAAGGGTAACTATTAAATCCTGCTGAGAGGGTTTTTCCCTCCATATCAAACAAAATGAACTATGAATAAACTCATTTTTTTAAAAAAAATAATTTTTAAAAACTAGGGATAAGGTACAAAAGGTAGAGTGGGATACGGGGGGAAGAGGCAGAAGGAGAACACAAAATGTACTGTCATCCAATCTGTTCATGTTGTGATACCAAGTCGACTTTTCGCCTTTCTACAATTTGATTGCCTCCAGGTTTCAACTTACAGTTACATCTTAGTCTAATTCTATGTTATTCAAGCACTATCTAGTGACTCAAGCCATTTATATAATAAATCCCATCGTTCTGTTGCATTTTGTATTGGACAGTCTTTCAACACTTCTGATAGTATATCCATTTCTATCACTTCCCATATCTTCTCAATGAGTTCCTCTTATTTTGGTATCTCTGATTTCTTCCAGTTCTTAGCATAAAGAATTCTGGCTGCAGTGACTATACATATAACTAGGTAGTTCTTTCTCTTGCCTGTATTATCTGGTATAATGCTCAATAAAAACAATTCTAGGGTTCGTGGAACATTACAAAGCAGTATTTTTGTAACAGAGTATGTACTGATATCCAATACCGTTTCGCTACTCTACAAGCCCACCACACATGGTAAAAGCTTCCCTCTTGTGCTTCACACTTCCAACAAACATTTGACACCTCTGTATAAATGTTTGACAATTTTTCCGGAGTAATATGCCACCTATAAAACATCTTATATATGTTCTCCTTGAAATTTACCAATTTTGTGAGCTTTATGCTATTTTTCCATATTTGCAATCATTGATCAATATCAATATTATGTCCTATAATAAACTTATAATTGTTAAGTACACAACCATCGCGATGCTGGTCAGTTATTAAATTCTCTGTCTCATTAATCCACCAAAAAAGAAGAAGAAAGTGAATTGAAAAAGATTAAGCATAAACCAAAGGAAGGACCAACCTTCCGCGCACCTGTCCATCTCCTCCGAGTCCTGCAACCAAGCAACTACTTTACTTTGGCCCGTGGTGCATGTTGCAGGTAAGGGCAGCAGGCTATTACTCCTGGGAATAGGTGGCTGCCATGGGTAGTTATTCTGTAACAAAATATAGAAACAGGGAGAATTGTGGTATTGACTGTTGGCAGACATTTGCTGAGGATAAAAACGTCAAGAACGAACAAACATTTGACACTTAAAACCAAGTAACTCAGAAGGTACAGTGGGGTCTCGACTTACGAACTTAATCCGTATTGGAAGGTGGTTCTCAGGTCGAAAAGTTCGTAAGTCGAATCTGCATTTCCCATAGGAATGCATTGAAAACCATTTGATCCGTATCTGCTCTTTTCCATCCATAGAAACTAATGGGAAGCTGCTATTCCGCCTTCTGCCACTAGAGGGGGATTTTTTTCTTTTTTTCTTTTAACCTAACTCTTTTCTTTCCTTTTAAAAAAGGAAAGAAAAGAGTTCATAACTTGAATCTAAGTTCGCAAGTCGAGTCCATATATTCCTATGAGAGCGGTTCGTAAATCGAAAAGTTCGTATGTAGAACCGTTCGTAAGTCGAGACCCCCAGCACAGCTGCCTTAAGTTATATAGCTTCTACCCTACAACAGTGCCATCCAAATGCAAAGATATATTGGCTGTAGTGGGTTTGGAACGGGTGGAAATGCTTGCACCAACACAACAGCCCAGGTGGATCTGCTGCCGCAACTCTTTTGCCAGCTGGGGCAAGGTCTTTGGCCACCTTGGCAAAAAAGAGCTGAGCTGGGATGGGCCATTTTAATGACCTTGAGAAATGGGAAATTTTCCCTTGAAATATTTCTTGCCACTCACCTTTGGAGAGGAAGAGAAGGGAAGATTTGCATTTCTTTTTAATGGCTGTTAACTGACACAGAGAATCAGCAATGTTTTAAGAGGGTAAAAGCCTTTTGAACCACTTTTGGTATGTTAGCAATAGTTAAAAAGAAAGGCAAAAATTCTCTGCCCTGCCCGTCAAAGGAGAACCAACAGGAAATTTCCAGTTAAGTGGCTTCTCCAATGGACAGCCACCAAGCTGCTTTGCTTTGCTCCCAGTGATCGCACATGCTGGAATCAAACCAAATGGAGCTATTTTATCTGCACATAAAAAACAGTAGCTCCTGACAGAATATCAGAAAGGCGTGGGTAGGAATACTCAGAGGCTGGGCTGCTTCATGCTGACACGTAGGTGTGTCGTCTGGTTGCTGGCAAAAGGAGTGAACCCGACCTTCCCCAGAGTGGACCAAACAGCAGGACAAATGCCTGTGTATTCAGGCAATTAACTAAAAAGGCAGGAAATAAACAGTACATGAATACAAACTGCATGATGATCTTCCACACCAAGGGCATGTTATACCTTAGCCTCAAGCAAAGCAACATTAGCAGCTGGTGAAGACTCCGTTGTCGAAGCTGGAGGGAATATATGGAAGCTAGCATCTCGAGGAGACCGTACAATCTCATTCTGACGATATAATCTGTGGTGACGCAGCTTTGACACCCAAGCATCAAATGACTCCTGTGATTTCACCTAGTGAAAAGAATTGTTAGGAGTAAGGAATTGTTCAAAGCCATCTTTCACCATGCAGTTTGACTCTTGCAAATGTGAAACAGAATTAGTAGGAGAACGCCTTACTTTCAAATGATAGATGTGCTCTTCAGTATCAAGGTCAATCCTGCGAGCTTTCTTTTTAATTGACATAACAGATAAGCCAACATCTATGCTCCCATGGACCTTTCCCTTTTGTGTCTGAAAAAAATCAAGACAAAACATTACCGATAGTTTAGGAAGTAAAAAGCTGATTTAATTATTCTATATAGTTTCTAATAGCAATATATATTTTCTCAGAGCTTGGGAAAAATTGGACCATAATTCCCGGGAGCTTCCAAGTTTTGTGTTCAGGGGTTATAGATGAAGAATTTCAAAAGATGAAAGATAACATTGTTAAATACTTTAATGAGCAGGAACTCAGAAAGTTGTGAGTAAATACTGTATATCAAATGCTATTTCCTGGAAGGGACATCATAAACCTAGGAATCCATGATCATTTCTTGACACCAATATCTGATAAGAAAAGAGATGCATGAAATATATAGTAGACAGAACATTTTAAAATTATGATTGATTGATTGATTGATTTTAAGTCTTAAGCTAGGAATCAAAAGTCATATGCATCTATGAGAAATAATTGTGCACATATCTAAAGGATTTTTCATTTTGTTTACATTTCTGTGGTGGCTGGTCTCACTGCTGAAAAGGAACATCACACTTCATATTATCCCATGTCAGATGTGAGAATGACATACGTATAGGGTAGCCATTGGTCAAGATTTTGGCTTGAGTGCCAGATCCTATTCTATGGGTCCACAGTCTGCAGTGTCTCGATTTGATGATATTTTGAAATTTGTTGACAAACAGGTAAATACAGTACAGAAAGGGGGGAAAGGGAGTGTCTTGACCTTTTGCTTATTCTCTGTTTAAATTACACTTTGTGGAGAAGAAACTTTCAGTTTTGAAAGCTTCCTCCTGTATTTCTTTATCTGGCAGCATTCCTCCTTCAGCATCATGCTGCGATTCCTTATTGACATTCTGCTCTGTGTTCTCTACATCCCAGTAGTCCTGCAACCAGCAGTTCTCCAGGACAGGGAGACGTGCAGATTTGCAAGCAGACGGTGATGCTGTTGATGACTGCTGCTCCTTCTGCATCTGCTGTTTCCACTTGCTTTTCTCCTCCTCCTTGCATGAAGGAATATTCAACAGGACGCCCACTTGGCATCCTCAGTTCACCTCAGTGCCGCATGTTCCGCACCCATGACTTAAGTGTTGCTATGGAAATAGCCCAAAAGAGTAGTATGAAGCCTACACACCACCACCAAATTGTCTAAAAGGTGAGTAATAAGACAAAGAACCATTGCTTTCCCTCTTCTCCCTCAGTGCTAGGCAACGGTCTCTCTTTTCCTTGTCTGAAGAGCACCTTTGTACAACTGCACATATTTAATAGGACTCTAGACAACAATTTCCATTACGTAATTACTCCATTGTAGACCACTGGCAACTATGTACTAATTTCTACATGTCAACAGACAGTTCCAGAAGTGTAACTAGCATCCTTCTTTATCCTTTGGATAACAGTTGAAAACTTTATTTGCCTAAAAATTTCAGTTGGACAATCCGTCCTATACAACAGCGGTCCCCAACAGTTTCGGAACCATGTACCGGTTTGGGGGTGGGTGGGCTCAGTGTGCAGGGGGTGTGGGCATGTTGCGCTCGGGGGCGTGTCGCACTCATGGGTGTGTGTGTGTTGTGCTTGCGTGCATTAGTGTGACATGCCTACCCACAAGCGCAACACACCCATGTGTGTGTGGGGGGGCAGAAATACGTCTCTGCGGCCCAGTCCTAGGAAGCCCATGGACCTGCACCGGGCCACGGAATGGAGGTTAGGGACCCCTGCTATACAATAGTTAAACTTATTTTAAAATCTGTTTTATAGTTAGGTTTTCATATTTGCAATGTTTTGTGAAATATGACCATTTGGGTTTTACTTGTCTACCATTCTGATATTTTTTTCATCAGTTATAAACAAGCAATTCCAGTATAAATCACTGTATCTGCAGACTGAAACATTCATCATAGTCTCTTACAGTGGGCAATTTTTACCACAACGACAGTTTGTGTCCAAGTAAGTTAAAAATAAAATGAAAACACTGCATGGATCACAGTGAAAACATAACATGGTTAAGAGTGAGAGGAGTTACAAAAACAAACACAAAAAAGGGAAAACAGAAGCCAAATAAAGACAGCACAAGGAAAATCACACACTGAAGCAGCAAACAAAGTAAATCAACTGGACAGGGCAAAGTCTTGTGCAAATTTTAAAATAAATTGTTAGCTGCCTTTGGTGATCTTCTGTGGATTTTCTTCAAGAGACAGGTACAAAGTTTAAGAGCAGCTACAATAAGGCTCTTTTGCTTGTCCCAACCAGGTGTGTCGTGTGTATCGGCAGGACTGAGAAGCCAATCTCCCTCAAAGATCTGAAAAGATCTCATGCCTTTTCTCTTTCAAATCTCAGTGGGAAGGTAGACAAGAGACGGCAAATATTACACACGCCGGAGCAACCCCATCCCTCCAAATGCTCACATCAATATACTGTAAGAAAGAACTGGACTGCCAGAAATCCAGGGCTGGTATCTCATCACCCCTGCACTTGGAAAACTACAGAGTTCCTGCACTCTCCAAAAATCTTTCCTAACAAAATGAAGGATCTTTAAAACAAAGATCCTGAAAAACTGCGCATTCTAGGGGCCAATTCTTTTTTTTTTAATTAAAAATGGGGTGTGGAGGTTTTCAAGGGTGCTGGGGGATCTATCAAAACATGGCAATTTTCTTCCCCTGACCAAGAGGAAGTCACAAGGGATATTCTGGCCAAAGAATGTATAGATCCTGTGGGGGAGATGGGATCACCCCTGGGAACACATACAGCCCAGGACCGCCCTTGATATCAGAGCAACACACATGACACACAGCCTGATGCTCTGAGAACTAGGGAGAAGGACAAAATCTTGTCTCATTTTGTGCCAAACTTGGAATCACTGCAGATCTTCAAAAGAACCTTCAGGAATTCATATGTTCTTCACCGTTTTCTCCTACAATAATTTCACTAGATTGCTGCATCTATGACATCATTTGACTTGTAATTTAAGCTTTTCTTTCTAGCAGGCTAGACATCTTTATGATATATTGTTAGAGCTTATTAATGATGGATTTTAATATAGTCATAAGAGTTCTGGAATTGTTATACTGCATACCTATATTTAGGAAGTCACTTTTGGAGATCTTTTCTCTAAAAGGCTGCCTACTAACGTAAATATTTAAGATTAATGAACAAGGAAAAAGCAGGAACAGCTCACACTGCTTCTACTTTTCCCACAGCTAACCTCCCTCCCTATTCTTTATGAGTGCCAGAGGTTGTGTCAGACAGTTCAGAACTTCTACACCTCAAAATACCTAAATGGACTCTTCAGCTGGCCACCAATAAGAGCAGGCTGGTAACTCTTGACACTTCCATGAATAATACTCAAGGCAGAATCAAATGAAGGAAAGGCATGTGCCTTGTAACAGAGGAGGTCTTTCCCCCAAAATAGGCTCTCCTACATGCCCACAGCTACCAAGCAAGAAAGGATGAGTGATAGGAATATGCATTATCCAAATTAAATTCACCCACCCACCCCCTTTTTACTTACATCAATTGGTGATTTCGAATACTTCAGCATTCCGTTATCCAGGACAAAAAAACGCTGGGGAAAACAATGTTTAAATGATTTTATAACATCTGGCATAAAACAGGGTAACTTGGCTGATGGAGATGAATGTCTGTTTTTCGTAGTTTTTCAGTAAATGATGGGCAGCAGAAATAAAGTTAAAGCACAACCATCGCCCAGCTCTTTTGGTGGCAACTTATTATTATATGAATGCACAGCCATTTGTTCAGCATTTTTTCAGTCTTCAAAGCACTTCCCATAAGTATGGCTGCAGTAACTTTTACTATAACCCTCTCATAATATGCCCGAGAGGAGAATACCCTTGTGCAATAGCCTGCCCAAACCCATTCAAAAATGAAAATGTCCACCAATAAACAAGCGTTACAGAGCAGGCCCTTCTCTTCTTAGCAAGAAACATCGTTATCTGTTATGGCACATATCTGCTAAAGAAGGCTCCATACTGATAATACACTAATCAGAGAGAGCATGGTCCATAAATATTTATTCTCCCTCTCCACAAAAAAGTCCAAGAGCAAACTGATTTGTCATAGACAGTAAGGATCCTTTCATTTTAATCTAAAGCAGTCATTTCTGCAATATTTTATGGATGTTTTTACCTTGTGCCAGCCTTTTAAAGGCCATTTCCTTTTCTTCAGCATGAATCCTTCATGTTTGTCTGGCTTCTGAACATTAGTCTGACCAATTTTCAAGCCTTCTATAATTTCCCAGCTGTCTGGCTCCTGAAAGAAAGGGCAGGGAGCAAACTCATAATTTCAATATTATCTGAAATGGCTCATTACCATATGAGCCATGTTTTCACACTTTTCAGATGGCAATCCCACATGCCAGGGAGACGTACGTCTGAGTAAGGATACATAACCTTGGGCTGTTAAGTGTCCATGTTTGTCGAATGACAAAGAGCAATATTAAACTGAATTGCCTCCTGGATGCTATGCTAGGTAATCAGATTTTAGGAGACTTCCTTTACAGTCCAAAGTATTTAAAAAACAATCCTGGGGCAGAACTATTTGTTACAGGTGATGTAGAGCTGCCTAAATTCAGTTCTCCTCATTTCCTCTTGCAGCAAGTTGGAAGTGAAATCCATACGGCGTGAGAATTCAGCTCCTTGTGGAGGAATCCAAGGAAACGGGGGGGGGGGGGGGGCAGGCTGTGATCTTCACTGAAACTACTGGTTGGCCACTCTAAGAGTTTTAGACACTGGAGAGATACTTGGTCTGTTCCCACGTGGTCTTTATAAGCACTACCACTAAGACTTCCTAATCCGATAGCAAACCTTAAGCAGGGCTGAGCTCTAGCACCTCTTGTGGTAGAAATTGAGAACATTCTAAAAACTTGGATCAGGTTGTCAGGCCTCAAACAGCATTGATAAATTTAAATTCAGCTGTGTCTCTGTAATTAGATCAGTGGTTAGAGAACAGGGGTAAATTACCCCAAATGGGGTAAAAATGAAAATCCTGGGGGTAATGAGAATGGTTGCGGCAGCATGACCCTCCTCATTACCCCCAGGCATTTTATTTCCGACAATACTGTGTGTAGGCGGGCATTCCGTTGTGGGGAGAGCGAGCGCTGATGAGGAGGCCCCCTTCCCGCCCCGCTTCACCTGAGCTCATGGCCAGTGGACCTGCCAGCACTGCGGTGCCCAGCTCCCTTCAGCTTTCCCAGCAGTGTGGCGGCTCCAGACTGGCTGCTTGGGCGGCAGCAGGTCCCGGGTGAGCGCAGAAGCGGGGGGGGGGAGAGGGTTGGCCATGGATGGTGAGAGCGGAGGGGCGGTGCTGGGAGGGGGCAGGGTAATGTTGGTGTATATAAATTTTTTGGGGGGGGGTAAAAGATAAAAAAGTTCCCTGGTCCCTGATTTACATGGTGAATCAGCAACAACTTCTGGTCGCCCAATATAACTTTAAAGTGTTACAAAGGCATTCTACCACCAATGCAGTAATAAAAAATCATGCCAGTGAAACTATGTCACTGCGTGTTATATTTTATGCATAGGACATCAGAAAAGAAGTGTAACTGACTTGAGGCCTTACCACAGATTAAGAGAGCAGAATGGCAACCAACAGAACAAGATAACAAACATAACTGCCATCCTACATCCCAAACATTGTCTTTGATGCCACCATACAGGCGTGGGCAACCTGCAGCCTTTCAGATGTTGTTAGATGATAACAACATCACCCGCTACTCTTGATTATAGTGGCAAGGACCTATGGAATATCAGCACATGGAGAGCCATAAATTTGTTCTACCATGTATAAAACGCAAACAAATTACAATGCCTAAGATTACTTTTGTGATGTGGATATTATGGTGTATTTTCTGGCAGCAACATTATCATGAACTATGGACTGCATCTCAATTATTTTTCATTAATTAGCTTTTCATTACATTCTTCCATGAGATGCAGCTTTTGTAGGTACAATTATCTTCAAAACTATGTACATACAAAATTAGAACTATTCATATTGGAATGAATTTGAAGTGAAATCAATAACTTAAAAGTTGACCATGTTCAACAGAGCAGTAAGAATTGACTGCTTTTGTGCCCTTCTATTTGTGTATGAGATCAATATTTAAAATCCTACAACAATCAGTATATAAAATAATTATGTCTTATGGAAGTTTTACATACCATGTTTCCCCAAAAATAAGACAGGGTCTTACAGTGTATCACAGAAGTGAGTACACAAAATATTGACATTTTGTGCCCAATTTGGACATTGTCACTTAGGGGTGTACTCACTTTTGTTGCCAGCGGTTTAGACATTAATGGCTGTGTGTTGTGTTATTTTGAGGGGACAGCACATTTACACTGTTATACAAGCTGTATACTCACTGCTTTACGTTGTAGCCAAGTGTCATTTCTTCAGTGTTGTCACATGAAAAGATATACTGTACTAAAATATTTATGAAATGTGAGGGGGTGTACTCACTTCTGTGATGTACTGTATATTAAATTTTGCTCCAGAAATGTATTAGGGCTTATTTCCAGGGGATGTTTTATTTTCTTTCATGTATAACAATCTACATTTATTCAAATACAGTCATGTCATCTTCTGGTTGCTGCACAATGGTGGAGGGTGGGCTTTCACTTAACTGGGGCTTATTGTTGGGGTAGATCTTACATTATGAGCATCCTGAAAAATCATACTAGGGCTTATTTCCAGGTTAGGTTTTATTTTCACAGAAACAAGGTATTAATTGTGCTTTCCATGTTTCTTAAACTTGCAGTTGTTCAGTTTCGTTTAACTTTCCTTTGTTTGTTTATTGTGGAAGAAACTAATAGACAAACACTACACTAATAGCATCATTTCCATTTGTTTCTTTCCATCAGGAGAATAGTCAATAGAAGTACTGCTTTCCTAATACAATATTTACTTACCCTAGAAACTCTCCTCTTTTGTGTATTTTTTCACCGGTGGAGGCTGCAAATGGCACCATCTGGCCTTCGTTAGGTTTTAATTTAAATTAATTAAAATTTTCCTAAGCTCTTAGAATCCCTAGGGCTCCCTTTTTGCCCTAGGGAAGCCTCTGGGAGGCTCAGGATTGATTGGGGGAGGGGGCCCTTGAACAGTCAAAACCTGTTGCAAAATGCCTGCTTCTGGGAGTGAGATCACTGGGAGTAATCTGGTGATGATGTTTGGCTCTTAAACCCTTCCTTTTCCATCCCAAGGCTTCCCCAGGGCGAAAGAGAGCTCCAGGGAGCTTCAGAAGCTGGAAGGGGAGGGGACGGAAAGTTTTTAAATTACTTTACATTAAATGTTGCCAGTGACAGATGGTGACATCACTTGCTTCTGCAGTATAAATTTACACCAATAGCATTTTGGCCGTTGTTACAGAACTCATCTCAGTGATACCAGTTAGGTTATCATCTATATGAAATCAGTAGTAAAGCACTCGGAAGACCCAGTGCCAGAAAAACATAGGGAAAATCCAGCCCGGGGAGGCAAAATGGAATGCAGGAATTATTTTGGTGATACTTTCTCCCTTCGTGGTCCCATAAATCTGCTCTGGAAAAAATGGCTTCTCTTCCCATTTGGTTGGCAGCTGTTCTCCATCACCTGAGTAACAACAACTGGACACAACATGCAGCATTTGGATCAGACCAGCTTCTGTACCCTAGCAGCTCCACTTTTCCAAGGCCCCAATATTCCATAAGTCTGTAAACATGGGTCATTTTAACAATTTTCGTTCAGATTGCATAAGAGTTTACATAATTTACTTCATTTGCAGACAATTTTCTTAAGCAGAAAGACTGGCAACTCAGGCCTAATCTACATTTATAGTTGCCTCGCAATAAGTCTGTTCTCAATAGAATTGATTTAGAAATCACGTGGTATTTGGGTTGAGGTGTGTGTCCTCTTGGGAAAATGTTTAAGATCTTTTAAAGCTGTGGTGTATCTTGGTTGAGGGGGCTACACTGGCATTTCATTTGAGGCTTGTCTGCTTTGCCCCCACACTGGCCACTCAGCTCAGCTGCTGTGGTGTGCGGAGGGAGGGAGGGAGGGCAAAGCAGCTTGTCCCTTTAGAAAACTTGGCTGCTTCTGTCCCTTTAAAAAGGTTCCAACTGTTCCCATGTTTCCCATAGAATACAACAGAGAAATGAAGGGTGCCTGACTTTGCAGTGATACAAAAACACTGATCCAAGCATGGATCCCCATGGAACCACATGATTTCAACACCGGATCATCTCCAAACCACTGTCCAGTCCATGGGCCGAGATTGTGCCTATGGTTGAGAATGTTTTGTGGATAATCCTACATAGAAATCCAGTGAATCCAAGAGCCTCTGATCCATTTTTTGCTCAAAGACAGCTTTTCACTCCTCCAACCCTGCATTGGACTTGCTGCCTCCCCCCCCCCCCGCCTTTCCTCTCAGGCTCCCTGCATTTGTACATCCTTCATTCCTTCCTCCCTGCCAAGGGATTTCGTTGTTGCTGCCGCCACCTCCCCCCATCACCCCTGCTGTTTACCCAAAGTTGCGATTTGCAGCAACAGAATTGTTTACGTTATGCAGAATTGATTGGGGTTCATATGTGTGCTGCAATAATTGACCCTCTGGTAGAACACTGTTTGACATTGTTTTCCAACAAAAAAGCACACTTTCCTGGCAAGGTAATCCGTGTTTCTGTTTATGGCATGGGGAACACCTTTTTTACATTAAGTTTTTTTTTAAGCAGAAGGTGATACAAGTGTGTTTCTTTTTTGTCAATGGGATCATGCCCTCGCTTGAGTATGATTTGCTCTGCTTTAATTTCACTGATTTGTGTACTCAAGGGAAGTGAGACCAGCAAGCACATATAGTATCACAAATAAGGATGTTTCACACAAATATACAATATCTCATTGATTTAACCACTATTGTAGACATTGTGATCTTACTTACTTTAGATATGCTGACTGGCTCATTTTCCAGTAGCGGCTTGCTGATTACGAAGTCCGCACTTCCAGAAGAAACATTCCGCTCTAGTACATGGCCACTCTAAAACAATCAGAAACAACAAGAGTAAACATTTTTCTACATTCAAAATTGATGCCAGTCAATATGATACAGATTATAGAACTGTGTCGCATTCTCAGAGCTTAACTATTCTATGCCCAAAGTCCAATCAACCTTCTAATTCAAAAATTCAAAACTGAGAGTCTTAAGGCATGTCACATTTTGGCAACATCTTAGCTGTGCAGAAGGGTGCAAATATTAATAAAATGAAATGTGTCATGTGAGATATTGCTGTTACCCCACAATTTGCAGTCTGGTGCCTCTTCAGGAGGAAAAGGACAATACAGTGGTGCCTCGCATTACGGCGTTAATTCGTTCCAGTGAAATCGCTGTAGAACGAAAACGTCGTAAAGCGAAATTAAAAAGCCCATAGAAACACATTAAAACCCGTTTATTGCATTCCGATGGGCTGGAAACTCACCGTCTGGCGAAGATCCTCCACAGGGCGGCCATTTTCGCTGCCTGTGCAGTGAGGAATCCGTCCCAGAAAACAGCGGGGGGGCATTTTGTTTACCCGGCGGCCATTTTGAAACCGCCAATCAGCTGTTCTAAAATCATCATTTTGCAAAGAATCGGTTCCCGAAGCAGGGAACCGATCATCTCAAAGCGAAATTCCCCCATAGGAAACATCATAAAGCGATCGCAAAAAGTTCATCGTAATGCGGTTTCGTCATTAAATGGAGCAATTGTAAAGTGAGGCACCACTGTACAAGTTACTCAAATAAATCAAATAAACAAGCAAGGTTTTATTATAGTTAAGTTCTGCCAGACTTCTTGTCCTAATTTTCTTCACATTCAGTGGCCTTTTCTCGTATCTTCTTGCAGCAGCTGCTAGCTTGGGAGTAAAGAAAAACAAGCAATCATGATAATAATTGCTTCTTGTAAAAACAAAACGAAGGAAAGGAAGAAAATGTTTAAAAGTTCACAGCATAAATATTTGTCATATATAGGTATTATAATGGAGAGCAGATATCTGAGCATTCCTCCTCTCACAGGATAAAGAATTAAAATATTCTGCCAGCCCCTGCGCCCACTGAGGGCACATCTGCTCAAAGGGGGTGTGTGTTCCTTCCCTGAAAGCTACTTCCCGTGTGGACCCTCCCTATACAGGTGTCCCATGTCACAGTAGTGACAGGATACAACAATGACGGTGGGGCCACAAGTAAGAGACCCCCCAGCTCTAGCCATGAAGTGACTGTTAATGAAGCATCGAACTGCAAAACTGTTGTACCTTCCTTGAATTACACTGAACAGAACATTTCGTGTTTTTCTATGCTGTACTAGAAGTCATAAAATTTAAACCTTTGCATTTGTTCCCAGAGGTGTCTTATTCAGTGGCAATCAGTAAGCGGCAATTCACTAAATTGCAATCTATCTGTCTTAAATATGCCTGCCCTCTTTTATCATTATGATATAGAAACGTATCTGGTGCACTAAAATAACATAAATCTTTTTAGACATTTCTACAGCTATTCCCTCAAGAGGCTTTAACTGAACAATACTCATACTATGGAAATGTCAAGCACACAGGAGAGGTTTCTTCAACGCTTTGCTCTTTGAAACCCCTAATTTTGTAGCACAAATGTCATTTTGAAATGAAACAGGTGGGTCCGCTTCAGGAAAAAGTGCCTTGTAAAAAACACATGGCAGAAATACATCCCAATCAAAATTATTTCAAAAGCTCTTTTCCAAGAGAAAATGTACTGAACAATGCATTTTTCTTTTGGAATATGTTTGATAGATTGTACTGCTCAAATTCAAATAGCAATTTAAAGTTGTCATAGATGAAACATTTGACAGGTTTAGTAAGAGAATCAAGGAGCTAAAGACATTACTAAAATGTACCTCTGCCTCACACAGAGAAAAAGAAACTGAGAACCATGGGTTTTAATTAGACCTTAGTTCTTTCCACATAGTTAAAGTAAGTGAAGAAACACCCAGATAGCTTTCTGCACGATTTTCCAATGCACATAAGGTCCAGGTACATAAAGCGGAATATACCTAAAGTGAATGCACACACAGTCTAGTGGCCAGGGATGCGATTTTCAGGAATTCCAGGATCCCCAGTCCCATAATTCTGCAGAGGAATCTCCCAGGCCGAATGATAGGATCGGGAGCCGTCAAGCCAGCAGGAAGTAGAGCAGCCCCCCCTCAGTCAGCTCCATGCTGTCCCTGTGCTGCTTCTCTGAACTGCTAGAAAAGGGCCCATTGCACCATGAAGTTGCAAGGATTCCCTGTGACTTGCAAAGGGACATGGGGGAATGAGTTCCAATAGAGTCTTCCTTCGTATACTCTACATGGAGGCAGCCCCCCATCAGATCTCATTGGGGGGGAAAAAATCCTTGGCAACATATCTCTGAAAATGCCTGAAAGTGACCTCAAAAATAAAAATTTTGAAATAAACTAGGTATTAGCATAAGTATTCCTCACTAGGGGAATACTTGAGGGACGTGGTGGCGCTGCGGGCTAAACCGCAGAAGTCTGTGCTGAAGGGTCAGAAGACCAAGCAGTCGTAAGATCGAATCCACGCGACGGAGTGAGCGCCCATCGCTTGTCCCAGCTCCCGCCAACCTAGCGGTTCGAAAGCATGCAAATGCGAGTAGATAGATAGGGACCACCTCAGTGGGAAGGTAACAGTGTTCCGTGTCTAAGTCGCACTGGCCATGTGACCACGGAAGATTGTCTTCGGACAAACGCTGGCTCTATGGCTTGGAAACGGGGATGAGCACCGCCCCTTAGAGTCGAACACGACTGGACAAAAATTGTCAAGGGGAACCTTTACCTTTACCTATTCCTCACTATAGCAAAAGAAGCGATGGGTATCTTTTCACCCAAAAAAGTAACTGTTCACAGGACCCTATGTTATTTGTAACTAGATTGGTACTCCCCAAGCTGTGGTGGAGAATGAGGAAGTGAGTAAGTGAAGGCTTTTGCTCTCCTTTGGCTTTGTTGTATCATTGACATTGCCCATTCCTCAGCTGTATCAAGAGGACGCAAGGTATATATAACTGAAATGGTCATAACTGCCATGTATGCACTCTTATACGAATTACTGTATTGTTTTTAGTTTGGGGGGGGGAGGTCGCAAATGTGCTGGGATAAAATGTTACATTATTCTATTTGAGCTATAAACTCCAATAAAATAACATTTAGAAGGTGACAGAAAATACACAAAATCACCCCATTCACGGGAAACACATATGTACTGCAACACTCCTCAGATAAAGCAGGTATAATAAAATTTTTATCTTATAAAAAGCCCCACACCAGCCCAGGCTCTCCTACATCCTTACACAAGGGCATCTGTAGTTCAAATTCTCCTTTCCATACATTCCTTTTCAAACCAGCAGTGGGAAATCAAAGATAACAGGGTGTACAAGAGACTTTATCAATATTTATTAATAATAATACTATCAATACAAATACTGGTAATACTTGAGTCTGTTGATTTTCACCCTTCTCTTTCAACAAAAGAGAAATAAATACAGTAACAATAAAGGGAAAGGAACTGCGGAGTGAACAAAAGAGGATTCTTTTACTTACTTGCTTACTCTCCCTCAGGGAAGACGATGAAGAGGAGGCACTTTTATGAGATGGTGTAGAGGTTTTGTGAGCAGGAGATATACCTTTCTCCTCTGAACTCATCACTGCAGCTAAATTCTGGTGATCGGTTTTCACGGTTAAAGACTACATTAATCTCTCTTTTCAGTCTTCCCTATAAGAAGTGAGCCAAATGATTTTCAGCATTACTCCAGTTCACAGTGTGTCCTTTATAGGAAAGGCGAAGATGAATTCAAAAGGCATCCAAACCAGACCTTGAAAGAGAAGAAAAAGATGAAGAGGTTGTTTCTATACATTAGTGGTGTCGAACTGTGGCCCTCCAGATGTTCTTGGCCTTCAACTCCCAGAAATCCTGGCCAGCAGAGGTGGTGGTGAAGGCTTCTGGGAGTTGAAGTCCAAGAACATCTGGAGGGCCACAGTTCGACACCACTGCTATACATGCACTTTATGCACACACACACACACACATACACAATTTGCACAAACATGCACATGACAACCAATGAGGTATAGTGCTTAAAGGATAAACTAAGACTCAGGGGAGCTGTTTGGCCATGGGAGATCACTGCACGGTGACAATGGTGAAACCACTCCTATGTATCCTTCATGCCATTGTAAACACTATTAGAGTTGCAACTTGATGGCACACAACACGCACATGTGCATGCACACACACATATTTTCCCCATTATACATGCCCTAATAAACAAAAACGAGGCAGGGGAGATTTACCTATTTAGCTTTGAAGCAGTCTATAAGCCAACCTCAGCCAAGCCAATGAAAAGCCTGTGGCTTATGTTTTTGCAACGTACAAAATACTTGTGTCTTGCAATGCAAACTGGAGATGCAAAGCAACTGAAGACTATTTGGCATAGGAGCAGGGCAGGAGCCGCTGTGACGCATTTTCAAAGGAGTACCAACTGGAAAACGAGGAAGTCATTCTATCTGGGAGGCAATTTCTGTTCTGCACAACTTCTAACAAATGCTTTCCCCGATTATAGAATACATTTCTCTCTTACAAGATATTGATTGGTCTTTCCTGCTGCTATCCAAGTGACAAGCACTTGGCAACTAAGTTACATAAAATTAGCTTTCCCCAATCTCTACCCACTCCTCTACAGTTTATTTGTTTAAACACAGAAACAAATTCACACTCACATAGGACTGAGGATATAAAGTGAGTGGGTGGCACAATGTATGAAGGGTATAAACAAACCCTCTGCTTAATTTCACAAATCAAATGCCTGGCCAATAACACAAGAAGTTTCACCAGACATTTTCCGTGGAATCCGCTTTCATAGCTTGGCTGCAGACTTGGACAGGGTGTGTGATATGAACAGGCTGTCTTGTGTAGAGTGCATTGCTCCCACTGCTGCACAACACACATTGACTTTAACCCCGTTTGATATTGGAGGAAGGGCTTCCAAGTGGTCAGGACATGGAGCTTTGAAACAAGTCTATTTCACAGGACTTCTGATTTAGAGAGTATATGTGGATTGCAACTCCATTGGACAAAAGGAACTTTATTTTTCCTAATATTTGCACATGTGAGTGGGCATATCGTAGAAGAAAAAAAATTAAATTTACTCCCATCCTGTCTCATACATACACAGCTCAGTAACAGAGCTGATGCTTTGTATCCAGCAGGTCCTGGATTCAATTCTTCGTACCTCCCTTCAGGGCTAGGAAAGGCCCAGAGACTTACTGTCAGCATCAAACAAGTACAGTGGTGCCTCGCAAGACGAGCGCTTCGTAAAACGAAGAAATCGCATCACGATGAAGTTTTTGCAATCCCAAAAGCGATTGCAAAACGATGTTTCCCATGGGGTTTTTTCGCTTTGCAATGATCGGTTCCCTGCTTCACTAACCAATTATCACAAACGAAGATTTTCGCACAGCTGATCGGCGGTTTCAAAATGGCCGGCGGGTAGAAAAAAATGGCCACCCGCTGTTTTCTGGGACGGATTCCTCACTGCATGGGCAGCAAAAATGGCCACGCTATGGAGGATCTTCACTGGACGGTGAGTTTTAAGCCCATAGGAACACATTGAAGGGGTTTCAATGTGTTTCTATGGGCTTTTAAAAATCGCTTTACGATGTTTTCATTCTACAGGGACTTCGCTGGAGCGAATTAACATCGTAATGCGAGGCACCACTGTATAGGACTCGATGGGCCAGTTACATGGAAGTAGCTTTCTATGTAACAACTATTGAAAACCAAAGTCCCAATGCCATGCTTTGACTCTCACAAGCTAAGGAGCTATGTATATTTTAGCAGTGCAATGACATAACACAGAAAGGGTCCATGCTCCATTTACAAGTCTGTAACTACATGGCATGCTTGAATTAACAGTGCGTAAATACAGCACAAAGGTCTATAGTATGGGTGTTATTTAAAGACGTACATATGCTCTTGATTTAGCACATTTTTTTTAAAAAAAGAGATTCTCATATGTAAAATAGCTGAACTTTAAAATGCTTGGCATATTATGCCAAAAGAGGAAAATAATAATTTTAGTTCATTGAACTGTACTCAAGAGCTTATTAAAGAGCTAAAAAGGAAATGTTTTCAGCTATTTATGGTGAATAGGGTGATAAAAACACTTGTCAACTCGACTGTGGATAAGTGAAAATCTAAATCACAAACATCTGAGCTCCATTCAATTGATTCATGTGGAAAATTTTATATTTATATTTGGCATGAGTTGTATGAGAGAAACTGATAAAGAGAGGAGATGTGATTATTGGGCTGTGTCTTGCCCTTTTAAAAGACATTAATGCAGTAGAACATGGTACTAGTCAACAACTTGATGGAAAAAATAAGATGTTTTAAGAAATGCTCAAAAGCAATAGGTGAGTGGATAAACGGGAAACAATATTTTTTCCATAGCTTCTTGTAGAAAGAACAAGATGAAAAAGTTTAAAAGGTAACATGGTGATAATCATGAGATGAGTGGATGAGGATCAAGGAGATCCTGTGTTCAAGTCCTCATGGAATGGAGCTTGCTGGATGATCTGGGGACTAGACTACTCTCATTCTAACCAACCTCACATAGTTAATGAGATAACTAATGACATAACATGACAAGCAAACTTTGAGTTGACTACATGGTCATTTAGGTTTGGTCCGCTGCATGAACAGGATCGTTCATTCCTAAAGATGGTGATTAGATGACATCCTTGCTGGAAAGAACCAGGTCTCCCCCCAGATCAGTCCTATATGCATCTTTCTGAACCCTTGTCAAGGGCATCTACTTTTCTGGTGTGAGTAGGATCATTCTGATATTCTCTGTTTCCAGCCCATGTAATCACAGGATTAAAGATAAGGAGGGTATTTATTTTTGATTACTTTTGGTTTGGGGTATATAGCTTATTTCATCTTTGTAACCTGCCCTGAGTACAGTAATGTAAGTCAGGTGGTATATAAGCTAAATACTACATTATTTGGAACTCTGGAGTGGTTTAAAATGACATAAAAGCATAGCAAACCAACACAATAATCATCAGAATAAAAGTAGCAGCAGCAACTAATATACCGTATTTTTCCATGTATAAGACTATACTTTTGTCTAAAATATCTAGACTAAAAATTAAGTGTTGTCTTAAACACGGAAGTAAGCTGAGGAGAGAAAAAACCAAGTGGAGAGGAAAGCAGGGATCAAAGTGATCCTGCAGTGCTTTGATCCCTTTCCCCCTACACTTGCTGAGCCCCACTTAGATTTCTTAATTTTGGGTTGGAAATGGGGGCGTCTTATACATGGGAGTGTCTTATACACAGAAAAATATGGTAACCAATGTATTAATAACATATATAATTAATGAAACCTTAAGAACCTGGATTAGAAGAGGTATTTTGTCTGGTGCCTCAGTAACAATAGTGTGGGTTCTAGGCGGGCCTAGAAAGTTGCTTCCAGCCAGTGGCTAAAATCCTGTCACTTGGTGTAGACAATACAACTGGAGTGGGCCCATTTGAATCCATTAAACTTATGGTGGATTGATTCACCAATTCACCACTGATTCAGCAGGCCTACTGCAGCCTAAATTACAATATTAAGTAGCAGGATGTCGGACAGTGAAGGCTAACACTCCTTCTGATATGGGAAGATGTCTCTCCACTACACATCCTCCTTCTCTGCTCTAACAAGAGATGAGATTCCTAACAGTTTCATCATCAGTCACTGAATGCTACTAGTAACATAAAAACTCCAACCAGGACACATGTATCTCCTATCAAGCTGTGTGGAATCTGACTGTATACACCAGATCAAAACCAAAGCAAAAAACAACACGAAACCATAGACAAGAAACAGACATGTTGTGGCATCTCAAAGAGTAACCACTATATTTTAATGTGAGCTTTTGTGAATCAAGTCCACTTCCTCAGACATTTCCATGGAATCACACTAGCTTTAAATTTCTTAAACTTTAAAACTAAAATGATCAATAATGACCTCAGAAGGATGGAGGTCAGATGGCAGATAATTAGATGACAAGAGGTCAACATGACATCTGCCTCTCCAATTTGCTGCCTTCCTACATGATTAAGCACACTCCTCTGTGCTTCCAGAAGCTCTGAAAAATTTATGGTAATCAGAAGGAGTCCCCGTGCATTCCAATTGCCAGCCTGGATGATAGTTTCGAAAGAAGCTTCCAGTTTCTTTTTCATTCTTTAATGGCTGGTCCAGCAACACATGTGATTCTAGTACTGTATTAGTCTGCAGTAGTTTGACTCGGATTCTTTTAGCTACTGTTTGTCATTTTGTTTGACATGAAAAAGAATTGTTTGAGAAAGTTAAATATACTTCACCTGGTGAAACAAAGCAGCACATCAGTACACATAATGCATGTTGACAATCCCAGTTTAAAGCAATGTTGCACAGAAGAGTCATAGAGTACACGTGTGCACACACACAAAGATGAACACTAGTTTTCCCCCTACCTTCAACCATGCCAAAGGAGGCCAAGAAAACATCAACTAAAAGCCAGTGGTGCCTATCCTCTGTTTCCCAGTTGAGCTACATCTGGCCCCCTCCTTGCCTACATTTGAGAGGCTGCTGAAAATGATACTCTTTCGAAATGCATTTGACAGCATCTTCCTATGATTCTCCTTGCCACTGCCCTGCTACTGTGCCACCTGTTTCTGTATTTGACAAGTTCTTTCTGTTTTTGTTTTACACTGTTGTTTGGTTTAATGTTTGCTTGGGTGCTTGCTTTTAGCTTGTTCACTGCCCAAAATAGTGCATCTGCACTAATGGGGTGGTAGAAATGAAATGAAATGAATGAGTGAAGCAAGCTTTTTAAATCAAAGTACAAGTCACTCTAAAACTGCAGCCTCTTCTAAAGACTCATCTTCACTATGAATGGCTGCCGATATGAAAATCCCCAAACCCACCAATTAAGAATATTGACCCTATTAGCTGGAACTGACAGCAAAGTTAGGCATCCTTCAGTCTTGAGAGACTATGGTAACGTGCTCTGTATGAGTGTCCTCTCCAGAGCACGAAGCCTGGGTAAAATAATGTGGAGGATAGGCTGTTACCCAGGCAGCAAATCCCCCCTCTCCACATCGCTGAAATAGTCCAATGGAAAGGCAAGAGCCAATACTACTGGTTCCAGCAACATCGCAGGAGTTGCCTTAATGACACGAACTGCCTCCGGGAGTCCGGCTCCGGATTTTGCCTCGAGGTTATCTCCTGAAGCCTTTTCCATCAGTGGATATAGCCACAAGGCAGTGGAGGTTTGAAATCAAAGTTTTCCTTCTCCTAGATGGGCTGCCTTCCATGGCTGATGAGCCCCAATGACAGCAGTGTTTTATTATAAGAAAGTTAGAACAGATTTCAAAAAAAAAAAAAAAATCAAACTACCACAACTACAACCTCAACTACAGAATCCCTACTATTTTAAAAAATCTGTATAGCACTAGAAATACAGTAAGCCATCTCATTCCTTGAGCAGTCCTTCCTCACATGGTAAGGGAGTACACACTCTTTCAGTGAAGGCAGCAAGAAAAAGTTTTGTAAAAATAATAAAGGACAAACTGGGAATGCATCTCTCAGGTGAACCAAATCACGATGGTTAGTGGCTTTTGTTTTATAATGCAGGTTAGATATTTGTCTTTGGTTGTGTGTGTGTGTGTGTACACACACACACAAAATATAATATATTTTTAAGCACAGTTTCTTTTTGGGTATCGAGATTGTATTCAGGTGCATAAACAGGATACAGCAATGAAATATATGAGACCAAATATCCTTCCATTCCAATATCATGACTGCCCTGCCAACCCGGAAAGAAACTACATTTTGTCTATGTCCAAAACTTTAAATTCTTTCCTTGTTAGCTGAAAGAGTCTTTGATGTCAGGTCTGAAAAAGGCTGCTGCACCAGAAATGCTGGTGGTGAATGTAGTCACACTGGATCAGAAGCTCCGCTGATACAAGAAAGCTCCTTCAGGTTACATAATGAAAGAATTAGTGGGGAAAGAAGGTATTTCAAGGTTGGTATCGCATGATTAGCATTGCATCATGATTACTCATAAACTTGTCACTGCCTTTAGCATTGTTATGTGGAGCTGGCACAAGAATTAGCCTTCATTTCCCCCATCCTTGCAGATTTCTAGCTTTCAGTTTAAAATAAATGGCAGTGGTGTTCCTACGTGCGTATTTCAGTTAACCTTCCCTATCTCCTTTGCTTTCCTTCAGCTTTACCCCCCCCCATAAAGGCTATGCAGTCCCAATACATTCTGCCTCCTTTCAGTGTTCTGTTTAGAGCAGCCAAATATTCCTGCAAAGTGTCGCCTTGCATTTGTGCCAGCTTTAAATTTCAGAACAGTACAGAGTATTCTCAATTACGTCAATCAGTATTCTTTACGGAAGCAGTTGTACCTCCTTTTCCTTTTTATCTCCTGCACTGAGACTCTACTGTCTTTTCGTTGCATCCTAAAAACAGGGAGGCTTCTGTACAGGTGCATTACACTAGTTGTTCAGAATCTGCCTATCACCACTTTAGCATTATACATTTTTTAATGAGTCATGCTAGAATCAGACCTCAGCCTATAGTAAAGCTGACCATCACCCAGCTTTGTACATAAAACCATCAGGCCACAAATTCTGTCAAGCCCCTTCAAATGTTTCCTGATTTGATTTACCTTGAGGGCAAAACACATTAGTGAAGGAGCCGTGTACACATGGAGGCATGACTTCCGTCTGCCTTTTATTTAGCTAAATAAAACAGCAACTATTTGAACTCTCTTGTGTCAAGGTTACTGGCGTTAAAACTTTGACTTGCTATTCTAGAGACTAGCTCTTGGTTTCAATACTAGTGTCCCAACAGCTTTCTCTAAAGACAGCTTATCTATAACTAATCAAAATAGAGTACACAGAGAGCGAGAGCGAGAGTGAGCGAGCAAGAGAGAGAGCAGGGGAGGGAGGGAACAAACGCCTGTCAAGAGTCTGAGAGAGCTGTTTAAAATTAAATGATTTCCAGTCCAATCAGCTCTCCAGAACAAGCACACACAAATCTTAGCCAGTCCAGAATTTGCTTTGGCTGGTCTTCCTGCTGAATAGCCTGTACTGGTGTTCTTGAGCTGTGACCTCTGTAAAACCACTTTCTGCTATGCAGACTTCTGTATAATAACTAGCCATTATGCAGCCTGTCTCGCTTTAGTAGCCTAGCGGAGAGATGCAGGCAGGAACACTCTCCTGAATGACATCCATCTTGCTCATAGCTGGTCATTTCATTGCTCTATGTGCAGCAGGATGTTCTCAGAAAGAGCTGCTCTTCTCAGATAATTTTACAGCCAATTTAGATTAATAGAGGGCATCTCTCCATACCTCTGCAGGGAGAACCAAAAATAACTTTTAGAAAACTGGGTAAAGTCCAGGACTGGCACATTCCAATCTAGAACGAAATGCAAAATATCTGTTTTCATACAGATTTAAATATATACCTATATATTTACCTATATATATATATTTCAGCGGTCCTTTACCAAATAAGAACATTTCTGAAAGGACTGGCTGTGTTACAGCAAAACAAGACAGAATTGTGGTTATACAGTATTTAATGGTAGTTACATTTGGCAATTCAGACGTAGTATTTAATATGGCAATCTATTTGGTAGGCATTAAAAAGTACACTATATACAGGTCTTCAGATGTTTTGTTCATATTAAAATTTAAATTGTTCCCTTAAAATCCACCACATAAGTATTTTAGAATTAGGACTACAAAAAATATTTGAAATGAAAGAATGCTATTTCATTTATTTTTTTATTTTTGCTTTTTAACTCAAAGTGGCTTTCAGAACAACAAAATAATCTTGGTTGTTACTCTTTAGAACCATAACTCAAAAATGTACAAATTGCCTCTGGATATTGTCATTCTGCTTTCAATAGCGGTAGTGGGTGGATGAATAATTCAGAAGCAGCCCATATCCTGCTTTAGGGTACACTGAGGTTCACTTTAAAAGGATAGAAAATACAGTAAGTGGATATCACTACTTTGCTAAATAGGGATTTGAGAGCTACTTGGGGTGTGGGAGACTGACAGACTGGAGAAAAAGACTCTTAACAGGTTGCAAATGGCCACACCACAGCGACTCGGTGGGAGGGCAGGCAAGTTTGTACTGGAGAAACATATTTTCCCTACTCTGACACAAATCAGCTGCCACATTCTCAATTTCTGATGGTTTCACACAGGCACGCAATGGCTACGATACAAAAGAATCTTTATTTGCAAAGGGGAACCTGATCCTTGAACTCCGCTGAGAGGATTGTTAGGCACGGGTACACAAACACTAAAAGGCCTAGGTCAAATGACACACCAAAGAGGAAAGGTACCATTATTACATCTGTTTCACATTTATAGGGGAATGGTGTCCCATTCCATGGAGCCAGAACGTAACTGTTTTTAACAGATTACCATGTTATTTAAAACTGGTTTAATAGGTACCAAAGCTTTTTGAAAAAGAAAATAAAAAGCCAAGTGGTCTTGGTTCACCATCTTTTAGTTAACCTTCTCTATCTCTTTTGCCTTCCTTCAGCTTCTAGTGAGAAGCTACAGGTGTTGGTACTGATCTGTTTCTCTTTCACATTTGAATCTTATCTACAGCTAGTCTGCTCACCATAAAACAGTTATGCACAGATGCGTTAAGAGAACTATACAATCAATGGGGATTTTTCACCTCCCACCATTCTCTTTCGAATATTCTGAACCATAATGTGGCAAACCAGTAAATAAATACTGTATGCAGCTTGGAGAATTAGGCAGCATTAACAAGACACTTTTGTTTATGTATTATACTATAATACATTCTACGTACATCTTCACTATATACTGTACAGCTCAGAAGCACTGGCTACTATCACGCTACTGTTCAATTTAGGGAACACTCAACAGTAAGGGCACATATTTTATTGCAACCAGGAAAAATGTATTGTTGCCAAAAGTGTTTGCTTAATTGTTAGTCAAAAGGCTACACTCACGCTCAGTGTTTGCTGCTGCTGCTTCATCTTACTGTACGCTAACAGAAGCACAAAAAAAAAAAAAATGGCAAGCTTTATTTCTTACTCCCTGGCTCAAGACTGCTCATAACTGAGTTAGACTGAGAGAGGACAACATAGGTCACGTCCCCTTGGAGGGCACAGCGCAGCTTCCTGTCATGAAGCATCATGTTTAGGAACCACTGCCAATGGGACAGACAGAAAGGTGCAAGTTCAAGCTACTGTAATGGCCCTAGAGCTAAGAGGGGCTGTTTCGTAGCCAGCAATCACATGCTTCTACACACACACACACAGTCTGTCAGAAATCCACCCCAAGAGAATGTAACCAGCGTGACCAGGGCCAAAACATCTTGTCAGCCAGCATCAACAGTGTTCTTAATCCTTCCTGTGGCCAAATCATTCCCTGTCTTGCTTCAGTTCTAAAGCACATCTACAACTGTTCAACAGCCTGAGGAAGACTGCCCATAGACAGTATATTTGATCAGAACAGTTGGTTGGCTGATTGTTTAAAATGGACACACACACTCTTGATTCAGGTTTGCAAGCAACAACATGCCTTTTGCATCGGCTTGGGTAAGAAGGGCACAGTAATCTCCTGCTCTGCCAACTGAGTCAGAGACGATTTTGCATTATTTTCACCTTACAGCTAATCCCATGGGTTCAAAGCGATTCATGAGAGAGAAAATACTCTCTCTCTCTTTTTTTTAACAGACTAGAATTAGATCAAGTGAAATGAGATGCTTTTCAAATGGAGAATTTTAAGCCACCTGAAATCCCTCAAACACATAACTGGACAATTCTTTTCAATTATTTTAATCATATATAGCCAATGTAATTTAGTATTGTTTCTTTGTGCTTTAACACACAAAAACCTCTGGAATATTCAAGTTTCAAACTAACATAAATATTATATTGCAAAGTGGCTGTGAACAGTATTGTATTGTGGTGTATTACTTTGACGTGTTCCTAATAGGGTTCAGGGGGAATAAAAGGCAATTTTATGCCCTCACTTTCTCTGAATATCACTCACTGTCAGACCTGGCTTGGCCTCCCCAACAAAAAGTGAATCTCAAGTAGATGTGGATTTATGTCATTTCCCTGAAATGTGTACTAAATTAAGCATTGGAGTATCATGCAATACAGCCAAGGCATTTGCATCTTGCATTCATCTGCCATGCTTCCTTCAAGAAGGGCAGGGGAGGGCGTTGGAGGAAGATCAGCTGGTAAGTAACTATCAACTACATTTGAAAAAACAGCCTGTAATTAGAAATTGCAGCTGCCTTTGGGCCCATAAATTTGCCCCAGGCATTCAGAACAATGACTCTGTTGGAATAAATGGATTATTTTTTTTCTTTATGACCAGTCACAGTTAATGTAACACCATTACTAAAACAGCAGAATCCTTTGACTGCAATACTGAAGGAAAGAACATGGACCCAGAGAGAGAAATAAATCGTTAACAAGAATTGCCAACAGGTAATACTTTAAGAGGCAAAATGATGACCAAGCTGGGATTTTTATTAAGATTATGAGAATGCAAGAACATTCAATAGATTTCTCATTCATAGCAACACGGGAACTATAGCCAGATATACAGAATGTATGTATCTTGGAGCCAGATTTATTAAGCACAATATTCCCAAAGTGTTTCCAGCTACAAGATGTTTGTCTCACAAGAAAAAAGGGATGAACAGCATTTCTGTGAAATTGCCATTTATGTTCAAAATTTTTTTGAAGCTTCAAGAGCAACAAGGCCACCGTTTTATTATACTTGATAGTCTTTTTCCTTTGACATTATGTTCATAATGCTTAACATTTATTTTATTTATTTGAAGATATTTATATGGCAACTTATCATGGACCAAAAATAAACAGAGTCTCTCACTCTATCCACTATAGACTGTATTGGAAGATTTCTGATTGTGATTAGCAGCAAACCATACTTCATTATTTCATATAAAATAAGAAAATGATTGATTTGCCCAGTCTGGACCATAGCTACACATATCTGCTCACCTCATATGACAACTTCCAGTTGTCCAGGAAAACAGAAGAAAAGAGGAATGGTGTGTGCAAAACACTTTCCAATAATTCTTTGAATAACGTCATCTAAAAAGCTCCAAATTAAGAATAATTCAGAACCATTCAAATCAGTGGGATCGAGGCCACTAATGCCTCTCAAATTGCCTTGCTCTAATTTCTTACCGACATGATTGAAGTAACATTAACATTATTTATGAGCATCTGCTGTAGTAGATAAAAGAGATCCCAAACATCCATCTATACATTTTTATTATCCCCTAAAACCAATATCTTTCATTGGACATTATTTTTGTGAACTGATGGCTGAGTCAGAAGTGAGTCATCGAAGAAGAAGGTTTAAACTGTCAAAGGCGTGCATGAAATACCTCAAAGAGTTCTGAAAACCCTTGCGTCATGAATTTTTCAAGGTCATTTCAAGGTGTGTTTTTATTACTTAGGCCGTTGACATGGTGTGAACAGTTTCACACCATACCAGCATCAGTTCCAAGCTCGGCAACACCTATGTTTGTTATAAACGATATGCCTGTATACAGAAACAGATTCTAAAACACATCAATCAAATTACAAGACACATCAATTCTTATCTAACCTACTTGAACTACAGCCCTGTTTTATGAGTTCCAAGCTATGAAACAAAAATTGAGACATGACACTGCTTTTTAAAAAGTTGTGTATGTAACAGGTAGTATTTTATCACTTCAGAGATTAATTTCATACATTATATTTGTCTTATGTGAAAACCTATTCCATGAACTGCTGGATAGTTCAGTGGCTTAGGTCTCTGGCTGCAGAGCCAGAGGAGTAGCTGGGCTTGATGATCTATAGAGTCTCTTCCAGCTCTGCAATTCAAGGGTTGCTATTATTTATATATTATTTAGAAAATTATACACAGTAAATGTCTGAATGACAGAGCTAGTGGTGTTTTCTATTTGATCTGTTGTCTTCAGAGTGCATGGACATTGCCTTCCAAATATTCTTTAATCCACTTCATCTGATGCATGGAGTGCTATCTTAGTACAGTGGTGCCTCGCAAGATGATTTTAATTCGTTCCGCAAAAATCGTCATCTTGTGAAAAAAATAATCTTACGTGGTTCCCTATGCATTGGTCTAAAAAAAAAAAGCCTTGCAAAGCATCGGGGTTTTTTTTAAAAAAAGTCTTGCGAAGCATTGGTCTTTTAAAAAAAGGTCTTGCGAAGCACAGTCATAGAAAAAAAGTCTTGCGAGGCACCATAGTGATCTCAAAAACCAATCATCTTGCATCTTGTAGGTTTTTCGTCCCACAAGGCAATTGTCTAGCGAGGCACCACCGTATAATGATATTTATATAAAACAAGAAGAATGGAATGCTTTGTTTTTCTTTCTTTGTGTCGGAAGCACTACAGTACAATTAATAAGTATTTCAGGTAATTGTCTCCCAATATCAAGAGCATTTGGGGTACATAACATAAAATCTCCCGTAGTACATATTGAAGGGCCCAGGGTACACTGACAGAGGTATGAAGTTGACTGTTCTTCTCCATACTTGCAAAGGACTGTGTTGCTGTGAAAAATCCTTTTTTCTTGGGTTCGCTTTGGTTCTGCCACCGCCACTCTTGTACCTTATCAAGTGATTTCCAGCTACCCCAGTTCTCTATGTGTCTACAGGCTAACTTTTCTGTCCCATTTTAAGAAGTGGGTGGTTCTTCTTTCCACATTATAGTCCTGGGATTCTTTGCCGTTTCTTCAGGATTCACAAATGTTCTGAATTTTTTTCCCCCTTGATTTTAGTCTGGAAGGAGCCAGATAGCTGAAGAGTGGATGTGCATTTGATGTCCATATTTTCAGTCTCTCGTGGTTAACTGTTATCTCTCTCCGTATGTCACTCAGTGCAACAGCAGCAAGATAATTGATTTTATCAATAGCGGATGGCTTCAGGTATCCAGTAATGGTTCTACAATTTTCATTGAGTGCTGTGCCTACCTGTTTTGCATGGGGTGACCAGGCTGGTGAATTTGCAAGTCAGGTAGCACAGATCAAGACTGTAGTTCTCAGGGCTCATGGTTCTCTGCCCCCAATGAGATCCTGATAGCTTTAGAAGAATATTGTTCTTTGTGCAAACTTTTTGCTTTGTGTTTTGGCAGGTGTTTCTTGAACGACAATGTACAATCCAAGTTAACACTTAGGTATTTGGGAGCAAAACAATGATCTTGTTGGATGCTCTTCCAGGTAATCTGATGCTTCCAAGATGCCCTGCTTATTTTTCAGATGAAAAACAAATATCTGAATCCTAGCAAAGTTGGGATGTGACTACACAAGGTTCCACTGCTGGAAGACTTTTTATTCACGAAGCAAATGATTAATTATTCCCAGGGAGCTTTGGCTGAAACAGTTCACACCACACCTAAAATTTCTGTAATTATCATCTGGACCAGAGCTTCCCACTCAATTAACACTGTCCCCCTTGCTCCTTCACCCCTCTCCTTCCCTAAAAAAATAAAAAAAAAAAATAGGACAGGTTACACTGTGCTGAACTGGCATAACAACCTGTCAGCCTATCACAGTCTCTTCCCATGTGTTAAAAACAAACAAACAAACAAACAAACAGGTAGGTGGGTATGAAAAGTCTCTTGGCACAGGTTTTTACTTGTATGCATTCTGACGCAGAAAACAACTCTGACACCATTCCAGAGTACGTATGCAGGGCATTCTCTCACCTGAACTCACAGCATCAGTTCCAATTACGATGAGCTGAAATGAGCCAGGTCACCGATATTCTCAATCTTAGCTCACCTTGGCTTCTTATACCTATGGAAGGGAACTGAAACTGGGGGATTATTAAAGCCTTTTTGAAAAAAGGGAGCACTTCGGGATTATTTACTGGTGGCAGTTCTGAGCCTATTTCTTAAGAAAGCTTTGTTCTCCCGTGCCATCAAATCAGAACTGATTCATAGCTGACCCTAATAGGGTTTTCAGGGTAAGTGAAATATTTAAGGAGGGGTTTTACCAGTTCCACTACCCCAGTGAGTTTCCGTGACTGAATGGGGATTCGGAACTAGGCCTCCTGAGTTCTGTCCACTACACCACACTGGGTACCCAAGAAACTTTTACTGAACCGAAAATCCAGTAACAAACTTAGAGCCTCTCTCTAAGCCCTACTTGCTGAAACAGATGGTTGAGATGTATTTGCATCTGGGTTTAGCCTTGGCCGTCTTTGTCAGGAAAGACAGGGTAAATTCTACAAGCTTATCTGGCTCTTTACAAGGTGTGTGAAAATAAAAGTTGGATTATATAAAAGATGGATTATAAAAGAGTCTGTGGTTTAAATAAACGTTTGTACAACTATAAATTTTAAAACTAGAAGGTTTACCTGCAGAGACACTGCTTAAAAACATTACTACTGTCTGAAACATTTTGGCTGCCATTTTGCCTCCTGGAAGCCATCGGCACCCACTATAGCGAAGGTTTCAAAGGATGGCTTTGACTCCAGACCACCTTCCATTTCAACTGCCAGGCACAATTCTTCCATATTTTTTAGCTAATGTAAGCATTTTAGCACCATGCTGACAGTTTCCCACTCTCTCCTACATCTCAGCCAAAGAAACCCCTACAAGATGTACAGTACATGATGTGTTTCATAGAGAAAAAGAGAAAATGTTATATTGCTTTAACACCATATAGAGGTGTTAAGAAAATACCATATGAACCATAAAGTGAATATTGTACTGGCATGGAACAGAGTGAATGCATTGTTTTCATCATTACAACATTCTTAAATAGCTACAGCAGTGTCAATCAAATTGACTCAAGGCTCAACTACACATCGTAATATCTCTGTTTTTGTGTTTGGTTTGGCACACTTGAAAGCAAATAAAAAAATCTCCAACTACACAATGTACAGCTAAGTGTGCAAATTTTTTTGCCAGGAAGTGGGCTTCTTTTTTAAAAAAACACACACATCCACATGGGGATTGTTTATTTTAAATCGATTCTGTTCATGCTTTCTCTAAACTCATTTTGGCATGTGTGATCACCTCTGCTGGAGTAAAGACTGTGGGGGGGGGGTCTGCAGAGTTTGCTGAATTTTGGGTTACAGAACAATGGGTTTTGGTCAACAGGATACCCTGCAATGTGAACTCTTCCTTTTTAACCCCCTTTATCTGTTTCTGTTTTAGCACTGTGTCGATCTAGTGCTATGTCAGTTCAAAACTTATATTTTAAAAAACCAAATATTAAAAAGTGTGATTTAGACAAGAACATGAGGATAGAGGAAACAGTTGTTAGAGTAGTTGTGGGCTGTGTTGTAGGTTGCCGATGCTGATGTTGGCTTTGCTGAATAAAAATTGCCGTGCCTGACATCAGCTGCCTCAAGACAGAAAAGCTCTGCCTCAAGAAAGGCACAAGGTATAGTTGTGGTGAAGAATTAATTTTCCAGTACAGAGGAAAAACAGGAAAACTGGGACCCGGAGTGCCAAAGTGCCAATATACCACACAGCTTACAACCAGACTAAAAGTTGTTCCATAAGGATGTACACAACACATAAACCATTTGACATTATATTGATTTCTAAAACCCCCAAACAACTCCCAATTTAATTCAGCGGTGTAGTCGTGCAATACAACCTGATGTGCAAAAACTAGCTTCTATTGTATTTTAAGCAGCCAGGTTACTTTTCTATTCTTAACCAACTAGAATTGTCCTTGGAAAAAGATGAAAGGCTTTGTAATAACATTATTATTAAGTTAGATGAAGTTGCAGAAATTAGTGACATCTTGCACGCTGCAAAAACATATGTAGGCTAAGCAGATTCTCTAAGAAACACACACATATTGAATAATAACAGAAAAAGCAATTAGGGTCTTTTTTTCCTCAGTCACAGCTAAATAAACAGATCAATGTAAGCCACGCGATCATAGCAAGTGTTTCTGAATTTGTATCTTCCTCCCACTTAAATCACACCAAATCAATCATTTTACAAAGCTTGATTAATAAAACAAGTTTCTCCATGGAAAGCGTCATGGAGCATATGTACTATAAAATACAGTGGTGCCTCGCTTAACGAGCGCCCCGTTGAGCAATTAAATCGCTTAACGAGGGCTCTGGGCCATCGCTGGAGCATTCGCTCAGCAATGGCCCCTATGGCGTTTTTTCGCTTTGCAATATTTGCTAAGCGATTCGCTTAGCGAATATCGCATAACGAAGCGGGGGAGAACAGCTGATCGGCGGTTCCAAAATGGCCGCCAGAAGGTCCGCACCGCATTTTCGCGCCCTGCCCTCGCTTACCAAGGGCGCGAAAATGGTGGCGCTATGGAGGAAGATCGCTTAACGGTGAGTTTTAAAGCCATAGGAACGCACTGAACAAAGTTCAATGCGTTTCTATGGCTTTTTTATTTCCGTTTAGCGATGTTTCGCTATAGCGAAGGTTAATCCGGAACGGATTAACCTCACTATGCGAGGCACCACTGTATAGACTTCTATCCATATCTGATTTTGTACAATAGCTTTGGAAGTATTTAAAATCTGTTTCTGTCCGTTAATTCCCTTGATGAAGTGAAAACTATAAATATAGGTAGACAAGGATATCAGTCTGTGTAAGATCTGTCTGTTTCTACATGACCAACTAATACAACTCCAAACCGTGTGGCAAGAACCACACATTTCCCCATGCATCGTAATGTGTTTCAAGTCGGTTGCATGCATGATATAATTTTCTTATATCATTTGATGTCTGAGTTACTGAAATGTAACATTTATAACAAGTTTAACTGTACCTTGACATGATTTGATTCCACTTTCATACCGAATCATCAAGATCTGGAAACGAAAAAGAAAAAGTGATCCAGCTTGCATGTAGGCTTTTACAGACATTTCACTGAAACTATTTTCATCTCAAAGAGGACTCCTTATTAATTACTCCAAGTTGAAATGCCAGAAAATAAAGAGATGGAGTGAAGGCCTCGTGGGCAGGTCTCAAAACAGGGCAACCAAAGGCCTCTCTCCTGCAGACCTGAGTTTATCCGGTTCCTCCGGGGGGGGGGGGGGGGAGGCACCACCTAAGCTCAAGTCGCAGCCTGAATATCATCTTCTGGACCTCCAGCCTGAATACTGTCAGTTAACCCGAGAAGACACCTGGGATATGCCAGCCTTCCAAAAGCCTTTCTGTCCAACTCTGCTACAAATTAAGAAGTCACAAAAACTCCCTTGCTTTATCATCCTGGTCTCCTTGCTCGTGATCCTCAGTGATCACCCAAATTTGACACGTTAACTGCTTGTGCACATTTGCGTCTTTATCAGCCTAGTCCAGAACCTGACTGATCAAGGTGAGCTCCCTCACAGCTCAGCTTTGGCTTGATACCTGCCCAGTTTTGCTCCACCTCCGGTTTTATCATTAATATTCTTATTTATTACGTTTCCAACCTACTTTCCCACTAGTTTGTAGTACTATAAAGGGGGGGGGGGGGTTTGCAATCATCACAAAACACAATAAAGTACTGTAACAAGTATGATCGAGCCGCTGCTGAGCCAATGCTTCAGCAGCATGGCTCACCTTTGCCTCCCTTCCCTGATTCCGCACTACGGCAAGCTCCCCCCCCCTTTGCGAAAGGATGGCAACATTGATTAGCAGCTCAGAGTGGTATAAATATACCAGATGGGCGGGATATAAATCAAATCAAATCAATCAATCAATCAATCAATCAATAAAGTGTGGCCCGTGTTTAAATCCATAATTCTTGTCTTGTGTCTTTACTCCGGGGTTGGGAGGGCAAAAATGCAAATTCAATTACAGAAATCTTTTTCAACTAAAACAAAACCCAGCCATTTAAAAAAGCAGGGGAAATCACTATATAAATTTGCATTATGAACCATTTTGTGAACACAGTTCCGAAACACAGCCAAAGTGGAGACTAACTGCCATGTGTTGCACAACTGGGAAGCCATGCAGGAGGAAGCCCACCTCTGTGTGCCTGACATGCAAGCTTCTGGAGCCATTAGTACTGACTGTCCCATGGGATTCTCTTACAGTTCTTAGCATATGGGCATGTTCATAATGAGACAGGCAGAATCTTGCACAGTTAGGTCTCCAGCTGTTCAAGGCTGTGAAGGTTAAAATCAGGACCATCTATTGGTGGTCCTGATTGGTTGTTTACCAGGAAACAACTGGTTGTTTACCAGGAAACAACTGGTTGTTTACCAGGAAACAACTGGTTGTTTACCAGGAAACAACTGGTTGTTTACCAGGAAACAACTGGTTGTTTACCAGGAAACAACTGGTTGTTTACCAGGAAACAACTGGTTGTTTACCAGGAAACAACTGGTTGTTTACCAGGAAACAACTGGTTGTTTACCAGGAAACAACTGGTTGTTTACCAGGAAACAACTGGTTGTTTACCAGGAAACAACTGGTTGTTTACCAGGAAACAACTGGTTGTTTACCAGGAAACAACTGGTTGTTTACCAGGAAACAACTGGTTGTTTACCAGGAAACAACTGGTTGTTTACCAGGAAACAACTGGTTGTTTACCAGGAAACAACTGGTTACTACTACAGATCTTTCAGTAAAAGGGGAGTCATATACAGCAGAGGTCATCAACCCCTGGTCCGTGGCCCAGTGCCAGTCCGTGGCCTGAGACGGACCGGGCCGCGGAGATAGACCTCCCGCCCCCCCCCGCACTTGAAAGCTATAAATGGCATCTCTCAGAAGCTTTGTGTAGCTGTTTTTTTTTTAAAAGGAGGCAAAACTAGGGCACTGAGGGGCTCTATGTGTCGAAGGCCATAGCACTGAAGAGGATTCCTGCCAGCACCATCTTTTGATGGTGTCTTATCATGAAATATTGGAAATTGTTGCGATATAATGTATCCAGTACCCAACCCAACTAAGCAGTCTGACAGAATACCAAGAAAACTCTCTTTGCATTAATATAGTAGTTAAAATAATGGACAGAACCGGACTGCCCATTTTCCACAGAATAATTAGTGATTATTTTGTTTCCAGGAATGTCCTCTGGAAAGCAACACAAAACTCAACATGAGGAATGGCACACACAACATATTGTACAGTGCCTAGTGGTTAACACAACATTCCCAGCATCCCGTTCTGTATGAACACTCCAATGGTCCAAACCTGCACACAAGGGTGCAGCAAGATCCCAGGATATCATTTTAAATGTGCCAGTGCAGTTTTTTCTACCAGCAGGCTGTAATTCTGTGCCTCAAGCTGCAACTTGCACCATTACCGTTTAAAAACCTGAACTGTAATCTTATTAACAAACATCTTTGTGAGAGCATTAACTAGATTTTAGAGCTACATAATGTTATTTTTGTCAGTGAGGTAAGCAGAATGACTCAAAACATAATAGAATCTGTCTAAGATGCTGGTTAGCTTCACTTCTTTTTCACCAAATGTGCAAAAAGAGGCTGACTCACTAATGCATTTGCTTCGCATACAGAAAAACGATTGTACAAAACCATAGTTAAAAATCCTGGCTCATGAAATCCTTTTTCCATTACAGACACAGCAAGTAAAACATTCTGCAGAGATTTATTGAGGTGTAATAACAAGCCTTTAAAAGGGACGTGGTGGCACTGCGGGTTAAACTGCAGAAGCCTCTGTGCTGCAAGGTCGGAAGACCAGCAGTCATAAGATGGAATCCACGTGACAGTTACATTTAAAGTATACTGATATGATTGCTTTGAGTTATTACAGTTTGTGCTTTTAATAGGACACAAACTCCTTTTTTTGCCCAAACGCCAGTCATTTTTAGAATACAGGGAGCGTTACCAAAGTGATCAGATAAAGAGGTGCCAAAATCAGCTGCTGAAACCCGAACTCCCATCTCAGGCTCTGGGAGGTCTAATGTTTTGAATTCTCTGTTAACGGAGAGACATCTAGTCTATCTCTCTTGGTCAACAAAGACATCTTTATACAGTTGTTGGCTGTTGAGCCATCTTGTTGATACACCAGGTCCTGTTCATTAAAAAAAATATTTCTAACTGGCACATTCTTCTCTGGTAGTTTTAATAGTCATGGATAAATTTAAATTATGCTACATTCCATCTGTATTTTATCATTAACTTCCCTGAGTGCTATTTTTACCAGAAAGGTGAGGTATTAATTAATGGATCTCTTTGAGTCCACCATGCATGTCTCGGCCTGGTCCAAAAAATTCTGTCTCTTTTACTTGAATTGAGTGAGGAGAAGATGCAAACATATATGTTTTTTATTTGTACAATCAACAGATCAGATGTGAATAACACAGAACAACTGCATAAGAATAAACAGAATCAATATAACTATAATGTACATTATATGCAAACAGTTATACAGAGGGAAGGACTGGCCAGTCGCCAACACAAAGCCATAAAATGTTTGTGCGCACATAGGTAAGGATTTGATTTAAGCCCAAAATGTATTGAATTAATTCAGAAGGAACTTTAAACATTTTCTAGCATTTCAATCTATTTTAGTCCTTATTTCTCTCATATTATATCTAATAATATTTCTTTATTATATTTAGCATCTCCAATTATGCTGATTATTTTTATATATTTTAATAATACTTTGCTTTTAGTTAGATGCCAATACACACTTTTGCCCCCAAAGGAAAATTTCTATGAATTCATTGGAACTTACTAGCAATAAAACTGTACTCTGTCCTATGTGTTTCTTGTACAGTATTCAACTGGCTTTCAGCAAGCAAGTGAACAGAACAGCTGGAGAACAGAATCTGTTTGTAATAGATAAAATTTTCTTTAACCCTTTAAACCGTTTACCCTTTTATGCTCCAGCTGGCAATTTGGTCATCAATTTCAAATTTGCTGAGGATTTCTTGTTGCTCCAGCAACCATTACTAATTATACTGGGATGCTAGACAAACAAGATTTACTTCCTAGGCTCTGTGAAGGTCACCCTTGCATTGTGATGGCTGAGCACAGGTTGGCGTTGCAGCAAGCTGAGTGGTCCAGCATTCAGAGCCTGCCTAACACGGTTCTCATTGCACAGAATGATTCTGAGCGACAAGCAGAAGAAAATTCAGGGGAAATGCTTCCCAAGCATTTGTGTTATCTAAGCTGATGCCTGTAACTGTGGTTTCAGCTCTTGCCAAATCCTCCACCTTTCTGATGGAACACAACTGGTTTCTCCATTAACAATCTATTGTCACTCAACCAGTGAAAATACTGTACTGCCTTTTACCAAGAAGGGGGAAAAAACATACAGCACAATTCCAGGAAAACTATCTAACAGAAAATGTTATTCTTTCCTACTGAAGACCACTTTTGTCCTCTGACAATTCCTCAGAGATGGTAATTGTTGTTTTAAGAAGCAATTGATCTTTTTTTTTCTTTTAAGGCGGATAAAACCTTCAAAGATGCTGATCACAGATTTTCTTCCAGAATCCGATTGCATCATTTAAAATTACGAGCCAAGGGGACGTTCAGAGGTGGTCCTCATCCTAAGAATTCATTTGTGCTTCAGTGGTGCAAGCAAGAATTATTTGTACGGACAAAAGGGGAAGTCAAGATTAGCTGGTCAGCTAAAAGAGGCACAATGACGATGCTAAGCTTGACAAAGACGGCAGTGCCGTGTAGCTCTGACTCACTATCACTTTTAAAATTTTCTCTGAGCGGAGTTCTTCCAGGTGGTACACACATCCCCAAGATATTTTGGACCACAACACCCATAGCTGTCTGCTGTCCTGGCTAAGGCTGGTTGGCGGGCAGGGATGAAGCTCAAATAATTACTGTGTAGAATAGGACCACACTGGGGAGGTCGGTCTTGGAAAATATAAAAGCACATAGATCTGCCAGCGCATGAGCTCTGATACTGCACTCAGGACGTGGGACTTTCTTCTCACCAACTGCAACTATAATGGGTTGAAGAGGAAAGAGGATTTTTCTACACCTGAAGACTGTTTCTGCAAGTAAGGTACAAGACCTGTGGGTTCCTGTGCTGATAGAAGTGACATTAGATATAGCTACACTCCAACAGGAGCAGACTGATAAATTAATTTCCACAAGATTACCAGCATGCAAATGTCAGCACTACAAGGTCTGAGCTAAAATACTGATTTTGCCCTGGTTTGCCCTATTATTTTTGTCTAGCGTTTTTTTTTATTTTTTTTTTATTTATTTATTTATGCACAGAATGATATAATTAGTTACTAAGCCATCTGGCAATAAAACAAAAAACAAAAAAGCAAAAGCTTTTCATTGCCTACACTGCACTCCTTTAATTCCAAAGAGACGAATACACACAAAGGCAACACAGAGTCTACATTTCTGAGCATGTTCATTAGGACCTCTGAAGGGTTCGCCAGATGTGATGATCACATCCTGAATTGCCTGCCACTGGGGGACTGTCAAGACTAGTGAACAGAGGCTTTTCTCCTCAGACCTCCAGCATATTGCAGGTTTTTATATTCAAGTCAGATTTCTCTCTGCATAAATAAAACTCATAAACAGGAGTTGAAAAAGAAAACTAATCTGCCTGTAGTTCATCCTAGTCTTCTCCCAAGTTGATCAAATAATATACACTGCTGTCTAAAGAGGAGTCCACCCATAAAATCAAAATGCCCAGAATCTGTAATTATGGATGGTATTACTATATGTGAAGCTGCTTGTATAAAACTCCAAGGTTGGATGGGGTTTCCTTCTTGAAAGTCTTGCATCCTTTTCCCCAGTCCACAATGGTTCTGCCGTGTTTCCCCAAAAATAAGACAGGGTCTTATATTCATTTTTGCTCCCAAAAACGCATTAGGGCTTATTTTCAGGGGATGTTTTTTTTTTCCAAGTACAACAATCTATATTTATTCAAATACAGCCGTGTCATCTTCTTCTGGTTGCTGCACAACAGTGGAGGGTGGGGTTTTACTTAACTGGGACTTATTTTGGGGGTAGGACTTATATTATGATGGTTCTACCGGTAATAATGAATAGAAGCTGCTGCTGATTCTTCTTTTTCTTTGTTAAAGAATAAAGCACCGTCCTCTTAATAAAACAATCATTCCTTCATTCCAATTGCTGGGCATTTTTTAGAACAAAACCCAAAGCTGTCCTTCTCATTCATCTCTGAAGAAGCTCCTAAAACTTTATTGTATGAAGACTAAATACCATTCCAGCAAATCGTAGACAGAAAGGAAACACTCCTGCATTATATGTCAGTTCCAGTGAATTTTATAAACGCTTAATACAGAACTGGATGCCTGTAAGGTACCTTAGCTGAGCAACTCTATGAACTAAAACTATCTTTCCAGAGGGCTAATTATGAATGACAAATTCTATGGCACATTATATCTGTTTATTTCTGTTTATTAACAAACATAACAGCCAAATTAATGCTGTAGATAAGCACGTCAGTTTGGGAAAATGATTTTTGATGCTGTTTTACATTCTTCTCCTGATCTTGTAGATAATGCTCTTTCTAATTTTGCCTGGGATGTACTGTGTGTCTTCTGACATAGAATCATCATGACGCTGGAAGGAGTCTATAAGGCGGTAAAGCCCAACCCTCTGCTTAATGCAGGAATCCAAATCAAAGCAGACCTGACAGATGGTTGTCTAAGTTTCTCTTGAATGCCTCCAGTGTTGGAGCACTCACCACCTCTAAAGGTAATCGGTTCCATTGTCATACTACTCTAACAGTTGGGATGTTTTTCCTGTTATTCAACTGAAATATAGCCTCCTGTAATGTGAGCCCATTGTTGCATGTCCTGCACTCTGGGCTCAAGTTTCAGGAAAACATCCTAACTGCTACAGCAGCATGACATATTTGTATGAAACTTCTGCTTAAAGGTTGTAGTTGCATTCTGTTCCAGTGACCGGCATGCTTTTGTTTTATTCAATGTATAGGTAAAAGTAAAGGTTCCCCTTGACATTTAGTCCAGTCATGTCCGACTCTAGGGTGTGATGCTCATCCCTGTTTCCAAGCCAAAGAGCCAGTGTTTGTCCATAGACAGTTTTTGTCATCACGTGGCTAGCACGACTAGACACGGAATGCCGTGACCTTCCCACCAAGGTGGTACCTACTTATCTACTCACATTTTTACATGCTTTAAAACTGCTAGGTTGGCAGGAGCTGGGACAAGCGATGGGAGCTCACCCAGTCGCGTGGATTCAATCTTACGACTGCTGGTCTTCTGACCTTGCAGCCCAGAGGCTTCGGCAGTTTAACCCACAGTGCCACCACGTTCCCTTTATTCAATGTATATCAACCTTCTTTTCCATAATAACTACCTGTCTCAAAGCTTCGCCCTAAGGTGTTCGCCGAAAAGATTTATATGTAGTTCACAAATATATGAAAGAATATATGCCTTTGCTTAAAAAAGAAGGGAGAATGTGGGAAACTTCTGCTTAATGGTTGTAGCTGCATTCTGTTCAGTGATGTGCATACACTCCTGGCAGGAAGCAGCAGCTGCCAACAGGCGGGGTAGCCCCTTCTTCTGCCCTTTCGCTTAGAGGTAGAGCATAAGATCAAAGGGTTATTTGAGCCAATCCTGGTTACGATTAGGTAACTAGCATCCTATCTGAATTCTAACAACATACTATGTAACTTATGCTAAGTCAATAAAAAGAGCTCTCAGGGCATTGCCTATAGGCTCCGCTGGTTTGGACATCATGCTGTTGACTCCTTTGTTCTAAGGCAATTAGCCTTTATTTGTTCTGTGATCATCCACAACCATTCTAAAATGTTCTAGCATCTTTTCTGTGACTATGATTATTGGACTATTCTCTGTCACAATGAACAGTTGAAGTGTGTGTTTGTATTCCCAAGTTATAACTCCATTGTCCTACGAATAAAGACCATTTTTAAAAAATCTATGTCTGTCTTTTAAGACAGTTTATGTGGCACAGTCATGGACAATGGTGAATTGGAACAGAACAAGATCTGGTTCAAATGTTCATATGCCATGAAATTCCCTGGATGACTTTAGGCCTATTGCTCTTAGTCTAACAGATCTCCAAGGATTATTTATTGCAAGGATAAAATGAATGAGGGGGAAGGGAACTGTAAACACTTCTCTGATGAATTAAAATTAATTAATTTAGATCAATTAAATCAGTTAATATGTTAACAGGCACATTGTTAAAAAATTTAAAGGCACACATGCAAAATGGGTATTTGATTCAACACACATTAACATGATTTCACATTATTACATGGAGTTGCAGCTGCATGGGTTCAAATAGTACAGTTTGGTTCCCTATGTGCCTACTGGGAGAAGAGGCCACCAGTGTGACTTGGGGCAAAATATGTGGCCCAATGAGGGACATGGTGGTGCTGCGGGTTAAACTGCAGAAGCCTCTGTGCTGTAAGGTCTGTAGATCTTCAACTGTAAGATCGAATCCACGTGACAGAGTGAGCATCTGTCACTTGACCCAGCTCTCGCCAACCTAGCGGTTCAAAAGCATGCGAGTAGATAAATAGGGACCACCTCGGTGGGAAGGTAACAGCATTCTATGTCTAAGTCGAACTGGCCAAGTGACCATGGAAGATTGTCTTTGGACAAACGTTGGCTCTATGGCTTGGAAACGGGGATGAGCACCGCCCCCTAGAGTCGAACACGACTGGACAAAAATTGTCAAGGGGAACCTTTACCTTTACCTTTTAGAGCACCAATACGCATACACATACACCAAAGGTATTGGTAAATCACTTCTAAGTACTTTTTTACTTAGAAAACCCTGAGAAGGGCTGCCACAAGTAGGAATAAACTTAACAGCTCATCATTAGTAGTACAGTAGTAGTAAATTGTGACCAGTCAAGTAGTAAATTTTGACCTGTCTGCTGAGTGTTCTAGCCCTCCCTTTTGTTCGTTGGTGGCAGTTATTTGTTGCTGTCACTGTCGCACTGGTTGCTAGCATGTATACGGTAAAGAAATCAGTATACACAAGTCTGTAATTTCAAGCAACTGTAATAAAGAAACATTTTTACTCTTTCTTTTACAAATGTCTCAGGGTGAGTTACTGAGGCTTTAAGTGTCAGTTAATCAGTAAGGGGTGGACTCTGGGGAACATAGAGCTGCTCTCCTCTGTAGATCTCCATATTCCTATGGTGTAACAAAAAGAGAATTTTACCAGAAATTCAAAACTCTTCAACAGAGTAAAATGTCACTCTGGTTGGATTCTGTATGCAGAGTCACCAGCAAAACAATTTTAATACGTCACGTGGCAATTTCACCCTTTTAAAACCCTTCTTTAAGGTGTTAAAAGGTCCCGGGGAGGTTCCTGCAACTGCCTGAGCAGTGTGTGACCCACTCATGTGAAAATTACCAGAAAAGTCATCACCTCCTCACAAAGGAAGCCACAGAGAACCAACACATTTGACTATTAGCTGCTATTCCTAAACAAGGAGCTCTTTTTTCAGACTTTGGATTTGCCAAGGAGTAAAAGTAAAGGGATTTTATCTTTCACTACAGTTAGCAACACTCTTAATACACTAGCGATGACGTCAACTAAAGAGGTCAAACCTGCTGGCAATGTGCTAGCTGGGCAATAGAATGGCAAGCACTGGCGAGTACTTCTGCCAGAGTAACACCCATTGCATATTCTTTTCTACTTAAAGTCAGGATGCTTTCAGGCCAAATGATACTTCATATTAGCTTTCCCCAGCAACTGCAATGGTTGAGGATGAGGGGGGCTGCGGTAAAGGAAATGCTTCAGGAATGGAAAACCTTCAGCCTTTCGCATGTTTTGAACTGTGCCTCTCACAATTTTTTACCCCTGCACTTTCTGAACATGGTTGAATGAAAGTTGAAGCGATGTCATCTGGAAAGCCAAAGACTCCTCACTCTCTTTTGCATGTTAAAAAGTTCAATCAACTGTCACAGCACAGGCAAAATAAGAAAATCTACTAAATGAGCCTATAATAGAGAAAAGTGTATCGCAACTTACAAATGAGTTACTAAAAATTAAAAACTTTTTTAAAAAGTGTCCTTGATAGGTAAAGTGACACTATAATGCTTTTTTCCCCCTCAAGTTTTCTTAAAATTGATACAGAATTGGCTTTTTCTGTTTTTCTGAAATGTGCTTTCAAAAGCCATTGGTTTCTTTCAGAAACCCACTGATTACTGAGGGGGTTGGTATCCTGAGCAAAGTAATATAAGTTTGCTATTCTACGCCCACCTACCTGGCAGTAAGCAGGTATACCAATGGAATTTCTTAATAGATATGTAAATATGTTGTAAGCCGCCCCGAGCAGACATGGTCTAGAGGGGCGGGGTATAAATTTAATAAATAAATAAATAAATAAAATAATGGTGGTGTAAATATTTTTCTAACTCACTGAATTATGGTTTCAGCACTATCATTTGGTGGAACAGTTTTCATCTAACAAAAAGCAGACAACCGCAGGGAGGCTTGGAACCCACCAACAGACACGCACACACACATGCACGTGTGCGCACACACACACAAACACACACACACCACACACACCACACACGGATACCGTGGTCCTACTGTAATGTGGCCATCATTTGTAAGATTTGCACAAGAAGGACTTTCCCTGAACTTTGTTTATTTTATATTTTTACTGTGAAAAAGTGCATGCTATCTATGCTTGGATAACTTGGATTAACTGAATTAGTTTACCAAAAATGTAAATATTGCATGAATATACAGCCTCATACTACATAACTAAGCTCTATTTCATGCTGAAGAGCCTTTGAACTATAATGTATTTTAAAGAGAAAATTATCTTTAGATAGATTTTTCCTCCATAAGCATTTCATTAAAATTAATCTGTTTAAATTTTTAAAATCTGATTTAAATTTTTAAAAATTATTTTAAAGAAAATCATCAGTTTTAATCCACCCTGCAAAAGGCATATTAATTTTGATACTTCTGATCTTGTTGGTTGTTGTTTCTGAGTAAAAGAGCTGAACTTTATCAATGCTATTCTTGATTTCTTGCTGTAATATATTGGTAAAGTTCTTTTGCCTTCATTTTCATTTTTACGACACATCATGTTCCAAGACATAGAACAGACAAAAGAAAATATTTCTTGACCTAGCATGTTGTTAGTCTGTGGAACCCCTTGCCTAGATGCCTTTAAAAGGGGATTAGACAGATTTCCGGAGGAAAAGTCCATCGCTGGTTACAAGCCACGATGGGGATGTACAATCTCCAGGCTTAGAAGGAAGGTACCTCCAAATGCCAGATGCAGGGGAGGGGTATCGGGAGACCGGTATCTAGTTGTCTCGTGTGCTCCCAGAGGCATCTGGTGGGGCCACTGTGAGATACAGGAAGCTGGACTGGATGGGCCCTTGGCCTGATCCAGCAGGGCTCTACTTCTGTTCTTATGTTATGTTCAAGATAGGAGGGTTTTTTTTACTGGACAACTAACACATTGTACACAAAGTTTGTTGGTAGCATTAGCCTGTCAAATCAATAATCAATAATCAAAATGCACTACACAATACAGTTCTGTTCTATATCTTAAAGACTTTTTGCCTATGTTCCTGCATTTTAGGAGTGGGACCTGCATGTTACTGTATTACTGTACTGTATTATCATATCTGCCCACTGGCCATAATATGGTGATAAAAATTGATTTGAGCATTTCTTGGAAATCTTGCTGTACTGGATTCCTTCCCTTCTTTTCTCCTAATGCATGCTCTAGAGTGCACAGTCTGATCATGCTGAGTACTTGCCTTGCTTAGCTTTCTCGGCCTCGCTATCATCTCACTTGAATGGCCACCATATACAACTACAGTACAGAGAAGGCGCCCCTTTAGCTGTACCCTACGCAGAAAGATCAACAGCAGTGGAGAAAATATCTTTCCAGGGGAGGCTTTCTTTCCCCCTCCCTATTATTGATCTTCTCCTTTAAAAGGGTTTGGAAAGCTTCTCTGATGCTCCCGAGACTACATTTTTTGAAAGCCACAGACACACTGAGTGTTTGCACAGCTGCTCAACAAAGATAAATGAGTGTTGCTACATAGCTATGACAGAACCAAGAATGAACTGTGTTGATCTGGGTCGGGATTATTCTAATATTTAAATATCCAAACAATATGTTAGGTGCCTAGAAACACATGAACAGGCAAACAACAAATCTCTTTGGAATAAATCTGAGTTCCTCTCCGCTATTCTATACAGAACATATTTTCCCCACTATGCCAGTTCCTTTTGTCTGGAACAGGAAGGAAGTAGTACTAGGACCCTTTCCCAAGGCAATACCCTCTGGATGTTAAACTACATGTCCCATTACCACAGATGCTACTGCTAATGGGCCATGCTGGATGGAGGCTCTGGCCGTCGTAGTCCAGCACAGATCAAGGATGCTGGAATGGGAAGAGTTACAATAGTGGAACATTTGCCATCCGTCAGAATCGCTCTGTGATGCAACATGGGAAAATGCCATCTGACATCAACGGCTTGAAGATTTTAATAACTCACTTTGTGGACAACTGTAAAGCTTTTTTTTTTTTAAGCACATTTTAATGTGGTAGCACTATGGAAATCTGCAGAAGATATTGCTGGGACTGCATTACTCACATTGAATGATCAAACAGTTTATCTATAGCTCAGGGGCTGAGGTCTCTGGCTGCAGAGCCAGAGGTGGGGAGTTCGATTCCCCTACAGGGCCTCCTTGACAAGGGCTGGACTCGATGATCCACAGGGTCCACTTCCAGCTCTGCCGTTCTAAGGTGATTATTATTCATCCTATTTCCTCCACCACCCTTCATTTCTGGGCCAATTGTGTAAATATAGCATTACTTCAGACATAACAGCAAACCATTGTTTAAGACTAAGCAGATGTAACCAAGACAGGAGACTTCAAGGCTTGCATATTTCTTCCTCCCCATTTGGAGCAGCTTGCGGAGTTTGCCATTATATCCAGACCAGTAAATTACCTGTCCTGCAAACTAGAACAATGCCAGTTCCCTGATCTAGCTTTCATGGAGAATAGAAGCCATCCATTGAGTGTGTGTGTGTGTTGGGGAGCATGTAACTGCAAGTCTTCTTCCAGTCTTAATCTGCAGCAATCGAAGTCTGGATGAATCAGGCTGACTAACTATATGGCAACCCAAGCCCATGCCTACCCACATCAAGGTTTCTCATTTCAGGTGGGAATTATGTATCTTCAAAGCTTCCTTGTTCAAAGTCCTTATCACTTAAGGAAGTGCAAACTACACAAATCCCACCCTTGAGAGAGTATGCCTCAAGGAATATGAAAAACTATTTCAGGAAGAGCGCCTAGCCCATTCACATGAACTGCAAGACACACACACCCCAGTTGCTTGCAGTACAACCATAGTTTCCCTTAATTGCAACTGTAATATTCATGTTTTAAGACCCTGGTGAAGAAGCAAGTACAGAAACTGTCAAGGAAGGAGCAAAGGGATGGGGAAAATATGCTTTGTCTGGAATGGATAAAGAAAGTTCACAACGTGATCAATCTACAGTTTTTGTCTCCAAAACACAGACACGCACTCACTGAGCGTCACACTGTGTGATCCAGAAGAATTCACTGTGATTACTTATTACATGAGGATTTCTACTGTAGCATGATATGCATAACTCAAATCATCATCACGGATGATTACACTAGACATTTTATTCATACTGCAGATTAGCAATATCAGCATGTTGACGTTACGGCCCTCGTTAGGAAAAGAGAGTTTGGCATAGTGTTTCAAAATTAATCTACAGTGAAAGCGTCAAGATTCTGGACACATATTCAAATCAAGCAGTATATCCTCAGTTTTCAGTAGTGAAACGTCTGTTCAAAAACAGAAAATACTAAGTTCAATGTAACTTAATGCTGGGTAAGTAGGTATACTTTGCAGCCTCAATAACAATGCATTGCTTGCATGTTAGCGAACTTATTTAACAAATCCAGGCCAGCTCTGACACCGGTTGGGGGAGAGAGAGTCACACAGAGCTGAAAATACACAGCTCCATCTATTGCTCTAGCTGCCGTGGATGTGAGGAGATGGGAGCCACATTTCTCTGCCACTCCATGCCAAAGGTAGAGAAGGACAGGACGATACCAATGTCCATGGACGCCACCACAGCTGCTCAACTTTTCTAGAAAGTAACCCTCTGGCATCTCTAACCCCCCCCCCGCTATCTTTGTTGGGGGAGGTGGTGCAGCCGCACTGCTCTGCTATCCTCCCGCGCAGGTCTGTTCCCCTTCCCGACACACAGAGAGAAGGGAAACAGCAGAAAGTGGCTTACCTTGAAAAAAAGACAAGTGGTGACAGCAATGACCATGACAGGCAGCCGTGTCCCCTGTGGCCAGAAGAGAAGGAGGCCACACGCCTTCCATCAAAAAACCAGATAACAGCAGGTGGTTTCTTCAGAGGAGGGACAATGTCAACAGTTCTCTGTTGAGTCTATCGTCCTAATCACCAAAGTGTATGGGTCTAAGGAGGAATGTTTGCAGTCTGTCACTGAAGAAAAGGCCTCCTCTATAAGGAGCTGGCTTTTGGGAGGATGTGCAGAGCTGCTTAGGCTGCCTTCTCCTTCTCCGGCTACAGTACGAGGCAACACACATCTAATCCTCCCCAGTTGCCTCTACTTCCACTAAGGAATAACTGCAGAGTCACGTTTAGAGCACAAGACTTGGCCACTACCTATCATTGCCAGCTCTGTTATGTTTTCCTCAAAGTGACACTTGTTCCTTAAAATGAGACTCCTCCTCCCCATCTTTGTCTTGAGGGGGAATGTGGCTGCTCCTCTCTTCCCTATGCTGGTGCCCTACGCTGATGGTACCACATTGGTGCCATTCCTCTTCCTTCTGCTAGAAGGCAGAGAAAGGCTCCCCTACTCTGTGGGATGCATAGTCATTTGTGAAGGGGGACATGTTTTCCTGCCCCAAAGAAGCACTAGATCTCAGGCCATTGCTGATTTGAAAGGCCAATGCATTGCAAGATCTTGTGAGGTGACAAGGTTGTCAATTCCACTAAATATTCAAGGTGGTAAAGACCAGATTGAGCTGTAAAGGACTCCAAAACTGTCTCAAAACTAAGAAAATTAGCAACTGAGCACAACAAATTCATGTTGACAGAAATAAAGCAATGCAAATTGGATTAAAGCACTCCCTCTTCAGATATATGTATACAAGCAAGGTCTGAACCAGCACTGCCTAACTAGGACAATTCTTGGCATGTACTGACAACGGAAACCGATGAGTAATCTAGCATGCAGAAACCACAGAAAAGGAGACTATATATGCCTATTACAAAAGAGATGAAGAATAAAGTTGCCAGTGTTATATACAAATCTACAGTGCAACTACCGAGTTTTGGCTGCCCAACGTTGAAAGGAATATTACAAAGCCGGAAAAACTATTGCAGGACTAGAGTAAGAAACATCCCTAGGAAACCAGATTATTCCATCAGGGCAAAGTGATACTTTTGTTCTAAGTATATTTTAAAAATGCGACTAGCTGTGATGTCTTGATATGGCTATTTTGTTCTGAATGTTTTGTTGCAGACTGAGAAATAAGAAATGGGACTTTGTGTACTGGGAGCAATAATTACACAAACGAGAGAAAACAGACCACAAGAGAGGAAATAGGGGTTCTCTTTTCTGACTACTCAAATAAATTTAAGTAGTGGATGTTATATACAACCTTGTGCCAATTTATGGCTGTCTTCATGGCCATAAATTCCTGTTATGAAGTCTACTGCTGATTTTTGCAAAACTATCAACTGAAAAAATTGTAGCCAAACTCACCTCAGCGACAGATATGAATAACCGCCAGGCGCCATATAGCTGAATTTAGCCTGGAGGTAAAAGTCATCTGTCTTTTGAAGCCACCAAGTCCCTTTGCTATCCTGCAATTTAATTTGAAGTTACAACATTTCCTTAAAGATTGCTGAGGGATTGCCAGCCATTATCGAATAGCATTATCTACATAGCAATTGGATGTCAGGAATTTATAACATGAAAACCACAACTGAAAATGTTCATAACAGAAATGTTAGTTTATTACAAGTAACAACCGACAGAACAAACACAAAAATACAGCTGTATATCAGCCACCTTCTCCTTCTGATTCATATATCTTTAACACAGCAACATTCCATCTTATACCAGTGAATCTTAGCCGGAAAAAAAACGGCATGACAGCATCACTTTGAACCATCTGTTACCTAATCTATAGATGGAGAATGATAAAATCAATACAGTATTCAAACGGTATCCACTCAGACCCCCATGAAAGAGAAAGGCACTGCATTATATAAGTAATTTATGTATTTCACTTCCACACCATTACTTGTTAGAAATATCTACCTAATAATGACACCCTTCTGGAAAATTATTTCTGAATTCCACGATACAAAGAATGGAAAATTATTTAGGAAATTTCTATTTAGTATCTCAAAATTAGTCATATTTTCATATTTCACTGCAAGGGTAACCATTGTATTGTCACTATTTTGTTAAAGGGAAAAAATAAAGGATGATTTGTCAGTCTCCTCTCTTTAGAAATAAAATGTTGCTTCTCCACCAGTTGTAAATAGCATTTTAACGCTTTATCAGAAAACATGGCCTTTTTTTTTTTTGAAAGAGGAAAAGCTGGATTTCCTCTCTCAAGCATCTGACTTCACAACTATAAAATCTGCTCATGAAGTACAAACAGGGCACTTTCTGCCCTCTTTGGCATTTACTGTTATAATAACATTTTCCTCAATTTCTGTATCCGTTCTGAATTGTGTGTTCTTCAGAAATATGAGGAAAAACCTCCATTTACAGTTTCAGTACATATCAAAAAGCCATTGAGGAACTCAACGTGTGTTACATAGGATAGAAATGTGCTACTGGAGCAAAAATACAACTATGGTTTTGCACATATCATTCTTTTGCAACGGCTGTTTCCCATCTATAAAATGAGAATAAAGTTTCACAGAAACGTCATTAAGATAAAGTTTGCACCTTTTGCAAATTAGTTGTATCATATTGCATGCCTACATTGGAGGCCCACACCTTTCACAGGTAGCAGCCTCCCTCCCAACTTTCACCCATGTCTCTACTCCCAATCCTTTCCATTGCTCTCACTTGGAGGGGAAAGTGCTACCAGTCCTTCATCGAGCACCACGTGCATCCCCAGGTAACCACATCAAGGACCTTTATTCAAACTGCAGGCTTTATGGGGTTCTGAGGTGGGCTGGGGGATCTAGATGGAAACAACTCAGCTCCTTGCTGTTTAGAGAGCCACTAGACAGACATCTGTCTTGCTGTTCGGATTGCAGTTCACACTGTTAATACTGATCTCCTCCCCTCCCCCCCCCCCCGCTATCGACAAGACAATATAAATTTAATTGTGAATAGCTCCAGTCTTTTTCCATGGGTATTTGATCCATTTTGTTGCAGTGGCAGATCTTGGGGGCTTTTTGGTACTGTTTCTACTTTCACTGTTTTTGTCTCACTTTCTGGCTTGTCTGATTGTCTTCTGAGGATGATGTCTTCAGTGGGGAGGACTGTGATGGTTCAGTGTTACTTCCTTCAAGGCTCAGAACTCAGTGGTTTAGGTCTCTGGCAGCAGAGACAGAGGTTGGGTGTTAAGTTCTCTCCATCTGTGCCTCCTTCACAGGGGCTGGACTCGACGATCCAGAGGGTTCCTTCCTGCTCTGCAGTTCTTAAGATTATAAGCCAGCTGGATATTTTTATTTATTTATTTATTTTTATTTTATTTAATTTATATCCCGCCTATCTAGTCACGATGGACTACTCTAGGCGGCCAACAGCAAAGATAAAATACAATAAAATAAAACAACAAATTACAAAACAATTAGAGTAAAGAAACAATAAAGGAGAAAAGAAAATCAAAAGTAATCCAGTGAGAAGGCCTGCCGAAACATCCAGGTCTTTAATAGATTCTTAAAGGTGCCCAGCGAGGGAGCTCCGCGAATACCAGGAGGTAAATTATTCCACAAGCGAGGAGCCACCGCCGAGAAGGCCCTATTTCTTGTTTTCTCTTTTCGGGCCTCCCTCGGCGTTAAGCTCCTCAGCCTCACCTCCTGGCTCGCCCGTGTGATCCGGGTAGAACTTGGTGGGAATAGGCGTTCCGCCAGGTATCGAGGCCCTAAACCGTTTAGGGCTTTATACGTAAGCGTTAACACTTTGAAGTCGATGCGGAACCTGATGGGCAGCCAATGCAATGCAGCCAGAGTGGGCGAAATATGTTGGAATTTTTTCACTCCACTGAGTAATCTGGCCGCCGCATTCTGCACCACCTGTAATTTCCGCAGCAACCTCAAAGGAAGCCCCACGTAGAGCGCATTACAGTGGTCTAATCTTGAGATTACGAGCGCGTGTACTAAGATGGTGAGCGCCCCCACTTCCAGGTAGGGCCGCAGCTGGGCTATCCACCTGAGATGAAAAAAGGCGGTGCGGACCACCGACGCCACCTGTGATTCCATGGAAAGCACCGGGTCCAGATGAATCCCCAAGCTGCGTACCCCATCCTTTGCAGGGAGAGTCACCCCCCCAAAAGAGAGGGAGTTTCCCAAATCCCCGACTGTGGGAGGGCCCACCCTCAGTACTTCCGTCTTGTCCGGGTTCAGCCTAAGCCCGTTCTCCTGCATCCATTCCAGTATAGTCCCCAGGCAGCGCTGAAGGCACAGGACGGCTTCTCCTGCAGTTGGCAAAACGATGTAGAGCTGCGTGTCGTCCGCATATGCATATAATGGTGGTGTAAATATTTTTCTAACTCACCAAATTATGGTTTCAGCACTATAATTCGGTGGAACCGTTTTCATCTGACAAAAGGCAGGCAACTGCAGAGAGGCTTGGAACCCATGCACACACGCACACACCTGGATACCGTGGTCCTACTGTAATGTGGCCATCATTTGTAAGATTTGCAGAACAAGGAGTTTTCCTGAACTTTGTTTATTTTATACCATTTTTACTGTGAAAAAGTGCATGTTATCTCAGCTTGGATAACTTGGATTAAGTGAATTAGTTTAATTCCACTCTGCAGTTCTAATATGATACCTTTGGGCATGACACCTCTTTTAAAAGTTCTTGTTGTTATTAGCTTAGAGCTACCTCAGGCAGATGATTCAGCAGTAATTCCAAAGAGCAGGTTTCTTCTCATTCCAGAGCAGAGGAGACTGCTTGAGACATACTTTGTCTGCAGAACATCATTGAGGGGCTGTAAGGAAGTTCTTCTCTAGCCGGGGGGGGGGCACTGGTGGTGAAGGCGGGAAAGAGACACGGAGGCTCATCAGAAAATCTAACGTTAGTAGTTTTATTGTTTACAGAACTCAATTATTGTGGATCAAACGGATCCTGCAAATAACAGTCATCTAACAAATGGTATCTCTTTGAACGTACAACCGGAGGCATTTCTTGGTCCCCTAATAAGGGGCCGGTCCGAATTTCTCGCGATCGGTCATGGGACGGAGGGGGGCACTCCAGACGGCACAGACCGTTCCACAACAAGGGTGCCTCGCCCAATCTCCCTCCGGGAGTTTCTTCTGAAACTCGGGTCCAGGGCGTATCACCCTCCTCCCACCAGGGCAGTTTCACGGATGCACCGTTACCGTCCATTCTAAGGGCTCATAAAACTTTCCTTGCCCTCTAGGGAAGATCGGATCTGGTAGTAATCCTCCTCCTGTAGCAAGATTAGGGAAGCCCGCCACCGTCCCAACTGGAGTCTCGAACCCAAGCATGGGTTCCGTTTGAACCCCTCGGCTCTTACTCCTTTCAGGATTCACGTCGGTACAGATTCTAAAAGCCCGCGCATTTCCCCCCTTTTTATATCCTCCCAAACTATCAGATCTAACTCCTCCCCTCCTTCTTCCACAAGACACACCTCCGTCGGCTTCTCAGTTATTACTTTTGTTTGATCAATATCAATTAGCACCCCTACAGCGCATTCAGCCTCTTCTACTGTACGTCTTTCCACGGAGGACGGCGCACTCATCGTTACTCCTTCACAGGGGCAGAGACGTTTTTGCCAGTAAGTGCCAGCACAAGATCTCACCCCACCTTGTCTTTATCTTTCTTCTGAAATTTCTCCAGTTGCCTCATCTTTGCTTGGCCTTATCCAAGACATCAGAGGGAAAGCTCTCTGCAGCCTGAAGAATCAGGATGCAGGTTGGAGATGGGACTGAACGAGAGTGAGGTCACATTCTGCTACTCAACGTTCCTGTGGCCTTCTTAAGTGCCTTTAGTGCATTTCTTGCCCCACAGTACTCAATCCAGTATCCAAGGAGGAGCTGCTGTCTTGCAGTTCAAGATTGTTCCTTTTGAGCCACAGTTTTCATTGGTGCGCATGTGCATGCACGTAGTCTTTTTTTAAAAAAAAAATCTGCTTGGCTGAAACTTTCTGGAATGGAATGGAGAAAAGGAAACAGAAAAAGAAGGAATTCCTTTCCTTTCTTTCGTCTGTCTTTTGCTAAGCACGTAACTGGAAAATGCTGTTTTGTTGCTTTTAGCATTTCTTGCTAACCACAGCTCATTTTCAGCTTTTGCCTTTCTAATGCCCTCCTTGCTATTATTTGCTACTTCTCTGTACTCTTTCTTTGTAGGCTGGCCTTCCTTCCACTTCCCATATGTGTCCTTTTTGTTTCCGGTCCTCTCCAAGCTTTTTTGAAGCCATATTGGTCTTGTTTTCTGTCTTCCACCTTTTTTTTCTTGTTGAAATTGTTTGTAATTGTGCTGATATAATTTCCTTTTTTTAAAAACTCCCATCCATCTTGGACTCTTTTTCCTCTTACAATCTCCTTCCATGGGATCTTACCTATCATTGCTCTGAGTTTATAAAAATTGACTTTTCCACAATCCAGCATATATATGTGGTTACACTCTGCTTTTGTTTCCTTTGAAATCAAGAACTCAAGTAGAACATGGTCACTTTCTGCCAGAATTTCCCTTACTGCCACTTCTCCCACCAGGTCATCTCTGCTGGTTAGTAGTTAGCTGCCTTGAGTTCTTTTTCAAAGAGAAAGGTGGGACTAAAATATTTTAATAAATAAAATAAATCATAAATAGAAGCAAGTCAAGGATACTATATCATCTTCATGCTGAAGATGTAAAAATGAAAAGGGAACCTATTTACATATTATGTGGTAGACTTGTGAAATAAGAAAGAAGGAATGATCAAAGACTTTTAAAAAGATTACTGAACTAATGGGTATCGATGTACAAATGTCTGCAATGATAACTTCGTTTAATATGATTAATAATAATCAATCAAAGGGAGAAGACAATGAACTAATTATTATTATGGCAACTGTAGCAAGGCTAATATTTGCAAAGAACTGGAAAAATGACAACCAATTTAATATGGAGGAACGGTATAAAGAAATGTGGAATATGGTCATTAATGGCAAATCAACCTGTGAAACCAACATTAGAAAAGGAATATTGAATATTAATGCTTTTAAATAAATATGAAATTTATATGTGTTTGAGAAAGGAAAAGGGTATACATGTGAAGATGAATCACTGTGTTTCTGGAGAGAAAAGGGGCATTATAAAACTTAATGAAAAATAAAAATGAAAACTAGTCCCGAGGGTGGTGGAGATCACAGAGTCGATAATTCCATTACTGCCATCAGCCATACAACATATTTCTTTTTCTTACAACTGAATGTCACCAGGAAGAAAAAGTTATAGAATAGAGACAGGCCTCATATGTCCAGAGGACTACATGCAGCCACCAGGAGCCCAATTAAACCTTTGGCTGCTGGAAAGCATGACAGTGTTTCTTAGTGAAAAAAGGAGACCTTTTTGAAAGAAAAATATTTGTGGGTTGGCAGGGCATTAGAGCAGGTGAAGCCCTCTGACGTCTTTAGACCTCTAGCAGCTACCCATGCCTATTCCAGATAATGTATTTTATATTTTTTTAAATGGAAGAGTAATCTTCATTTTTTTGTCTTTGTAGTTCCAGAGAGGACTTGAATAAAGCTGTAGAGCTTGTAGTAGTCTAATCAAATTAAAACTGTAATCCTATACCAACCTGAGAATAAATGCCACTGAACTGAGTATAGCTTATTTTTAAGGTAGACATGCACAGAAATGCAGTGCATGCAGTATCTGCAGTCTCCTCCTACTTCCAGATTAACTAAAAGGAGATACAGTGGGGTCTCTACTTAAGAACGTCCCTACTTAAGAACAATCCCACTTAAGAACAGCTCCATTTGCTAAATTTTGCTTCTACTTGAGAACAGAAATCCAAGATAAGAACAGGAAAAAAAAAACCTTTCCTGCTCTTTTTTTAACCTTAGGTCATCTTAGGTTAAAAAAAAGTTCTCCCCCTAGTGGTAGAGTACGTATTAACCAGCTTTGCATTAGTTCGTATGGGAACTAATGCTTCAATGTACGAACGCACCTCTACATAACAAAAAAACAGCCAGAACAGATTAATTGGTTTTCAGTCCATTGCTTCAAAATTAGCTTCGTCAGAAGTGCTTTTAACACTGTTCCCTGATCTAAGGGGGGGAAAAAAAGAAAAAATCCCCCTCTAGTGGTAGAAGGCGGAAGAGCAGCTTCCCATTAGTTTCTATGGACGGAAAAGAGCAGATACGGATTAAATGGTTTTCAATGCATTCCTATGGGAAATGCAGATTCTACATAAGAACTTTTCCACTTGAGAACCACCTTCCAATACGGATTAAGTTCTTAAGTAGAGACCCCACTGTATTGTGGTTTCAACATCATGCCAATTTCTTAAACCCCTTTCCCTCCCTTTTTGTTTGAGGTCCAGCCTCATGAAGAAGTCAGAAGACTACCTCAATATTTTGTGAAACATCAGCTGGTTCTAATAATATATTCCTCAATACAAAGGATTGTTGCTCTGCAGAACTTCAGAACTTAATTTCCGGGGTGGGAGCAATCAAATAATAGTTATAGGGGCCTAAACTGGCTTTAGGATTATTCAACGTTAAACAAAAAGTTCTGAAGCAAAGAGGCCCTTTTCAAAATATTACATGTTGTGAGAAAGTAGGCAAATGAATATAACAGAACAGGAGAATAAAAGACCATGTGCTGGTGGCAAGTACCAAAGTGATTTGTAAATGCTTATTTCCTTGTTAGCAAAAAAAAAATAAAAAAAAATCAAAAGTGATTCATGAATGCCTGTTCTAGAGTCATTGGCGTTTCCAAAGCAAAGTAACTTCTAGAGTAAATGAAACAGTTATTGATGTTATACAAATTTCAGACCACGCCAGAGTGAAAATGGAGTTGATGATTAAATGTGATTATAAAGTGGCAAATAGGTGGAAAATGGATACGAGTATATTTAGAAATCCAAACCTAATTGAAAAATTTCAAAAGGATCTATATGAAACATGGGAAATAAATGAGAAAGGGGGAAGTCAAACTAAGGTAATATGGGATGCAATGAAATCTGTGGCAAGAGGGTATGCATGTAAAATGTCATACATGATAAAGAAAAAACAGGGGGAAAGAATACAGGAATTAGAAGATAATATAAAGGAATTAGAAAAGATAGTTATAAAAACTAGGGATAAAAAAGCAATAATAGAATTACAAGCAAAGAGAAAGGAACTGGAAGGAATTCATTTAGAAAAGGTACAAAGAAATTTAATATATTTAAAAAGAAATTATTTTGAATTTAGTAATAAGAATTCTAAATTATTAGCTAATGCGTCTTCTAAAAAAAAGAATAAAAGTAATATAGGAGTAATACAAGATATGAAGGGGGAAAGATGTAATAAAACAAAGGAGAAGCTTGAAGCTTTTCAAATGTTTTATAAAACTTTATATAGCAGTAAAAATCCTTCCACTATAAAAATTGAAGAGTATATTAAAAATAATTTTAATAAAAAAATCTCAGATGATGATAAAAATGTCATGGATCAGATGATTACGGAAAAGGAAATAGAGGAAATTATAAACAGTTTAAAAGTAGGAAAGACCCCTGGAACAGATGGACTAGGCCCAGAGTATTATAAAGTATTTAAAAAGATCCTTATACCAAAATTAAAAGAGTTATTTAATAAGATATTAAAGGGAGAAGAAATCCCACTTTCATGGAGAGAATCACTTATAGTTTTAATACTGAAACCAGATAAAAACCCTGCAAACATGGATGCATATAGGCCAATATCATTGATAAATCAGGATGCGAAGATATTTACGGCAATAATGGCAAAAAGATTGAATAGTTTTATGTGGAAATATATTGAAAAAGACCAAAATGGATTTATACTTGGTAGGCAAATGTCTGATTTAATGAGGAGGGTACTTAATGTAATGAACTTGGCGAAAGAAAGTAATTCTAAGGCGGGAGTAATATCACTAGATATATTTAAAGCTTTTGATTCAGTGGAATGGGAATCATTGAAGACATTAATTAAGTATTTAGGGTTTGGATCTAATTTCAATCATATAATTCACCAACTTTATTCTCAGAATACAGCTAAGGTTATAGTGAACGATGGTATCACCGAAATAATATACTTAGGTCGGGGCACTAGACAAGGTTGCCCCCTATCTCCAGTACTTTTTACAATGATAATTGAAATTTTGGCACAGATAATTAGAGAAGATAAACAGATTAGAGGGGTAGATAATAAAGAGAATGGTAAGATAAATTTATTTGCCGATGACACATTATTAATAGTTAATAATCCAGCTGAAACAATTGAAAGGTTGAAAATACATTTGAAGGAATTTGAGAGTATAATGGGATTAAGGATAAACTGGGGGAAGTCCGAATGTTTATTGTTAAACCATTCAGAAGAAGAGGAAAATAAAGTGAAAATAATATTTGAAGGTAAAATAGGAAAGGTTATGAAATATTTGGGGATTAATATAACTTGGAACCTACAAGAAATAATCAAAATAAATTTGGATAGATTAAAAACAGAGATAACTGGAAGGATAAAGGAATATCAGAAATTAAAAATTTCATGGTTTGGTAGAGTTGCATTATGTAAAATGAAAATAATCCCTAAATTAAATTTTATATTTTGGATGCTTCCTATAAAGATTACAGAAAAACAATTAAAAGAATGGCAGATAATGATAAATTGTTATTGCAATGGAAATAAACGAGGGAGGATTAATAAAAAATTATGGTATGTCGCACAAAAAAAGGGAGGTCTTGGATTACCTAATATAAAATTATACTATGTAGCGAATCAGCTTAGACATATCCCAGATATAATTAAGGATAATAAAAATTTAATTTGGATGGATATTGAGATGGAAGGAATACAAGAAACTGTGGAAAGTATCTTGTTTAAAAAAAAATTGCAGAAGGGATAAAAAAGATTAAAAATCCGTTTTTAAGAAACATGTTGGAAAATTGGAAGGAATTTAGAGAGGTATTGAGTCCACAGATATCTCCTTTATCTCAGGTAGTTGATTTAAGGAATTTTCCAGAAAATTTAAAAAAATTAAAGAATGTATTAAAAAGCAAACAGATAAGTAGATTAAAAGACTGGACAGAGAAGATAAAAGAAAAAGGGGATATAAAAAAGATATTAGGGGGAGAAGGGTATTCATGGTTAAATCTAATTCAATTAGAAAAGTGGACAAGAGAATGGTATACTAAAGAAGGGAAAGGTAGAAAAATGACAAAATTTGAAGAAATTATAGAAAAAAGATTGAAATCAGAGGAAAAAACAGAAAGAAAAGGAACTGTAAGTCAAATATATAAATTATTAAATCAAGTAGAACAGGGTACTGTAGGGTTAAAAATGCAATGGCAAAATGATTTGGATGAAGAAGTAATAGGAGAAGAATGGGATAAAATATGGGATCAGAGAATTATGAAGTACATGTCAGTAAGGATAAAAGAAAACTGCTATAAAGTAATATGGAGGTGGTATTTAACGCCAGTCAAAATGAATATGATGGATAAAACTGTGTCATCATTATGTTGGAGTTGTAAAAAAGAGAAGGGGACGTATTTACATATGTGGTGGCTATGTGAAAAAAGAAAGAATGGAAAGTAATATTTAGGGAAATAACTGAAATTATGGGATTGAATATTTCAATGTCCCCAATAACAGCCTTATTGAATTTGAGTAAAGAGCAATTGGTGAATGAAAATAAGGATTTAATAATAATAATGATTACGGCTGCAAGGATAATTATGGCAAGGAATTGGAGAAATGAAAATCAATTTAACCTTGAGGAATGGTATAGAGAATTGTGGGATATGGCTATTAATGATAAACTGACATGCGATATGAAAATAAGCAGGGGCCAAATGAAAAATAATGACTTTAAAAAAATATGGAACGTATTTTTAGAACATGTATTTTGGAGAGGGAGGGGGTATACACCAAGTGAAGAAACATTGAAATTTTGGAATGAAAATGGATGGAAAGAAGTGTAATGCTAGTCCTGAGGGTGATGGGTTCACTGTTATGTTTTGTAATTTATAGTCTCGTAATTTACAGTTTGTTTTTTTGTAGTAGTAGGTATTTTGTATTTTTCGGTTTTTTTATTATTATTTTTTGTACTTTTTAATTATAAATAAAAAAAAATTAAATAATAAAAAAAAGTAACTTCTATAATCGCTTGTATTGTAATATTAGTTGTCAGTTGTGCTTTGTTTGCATTCTGTCCTCTTCTGAACATACAGGAACTGTTTAACTACCCTCAGAAAAATTGTTTGAAAATGATAAGAAAGCATCGACAGAGAGGTCATGTCTTCAGGATATATGACAAAACAGAGCAAGAAGACGCCTTTCAACATATTGTTTCATCACACATCACTGACAAAAGCCATCAATCTCTGCCCTTACAGAACAGCTGCATATACCCTTTTCCCCTGAAAATAAGACCTAACCTGAAAATAAGCCCTAGTATGATTTTTCAGGATGCTCATAATATAAGCCCTACCCCAAAAATAAGCCGTAGTTAAGTGAAACCCCGCCCTCCACCCTTGGGCAGCAACCAGAAGATGACATGATTGTATTTGAATAAATGTAGATCAGTGCACATGAAAAAAATAAAACATCCCCTGAAAATAAGCCCTAATGTGTTTTTGGAGCAAAAATTAATATAAGACCCTGTCTTATTCTCAGGGAAACATGGTATATTTATGTATACTGGTAAATATTTGTGTATATAGATTTCTAACTCTATTATTCTATGATGCAATTATTATTAAATTAAACTTTCACAAAAAGAGGAACCACATCATGGATCTGGCCAGTGTGTTTTATGCATTTTATGATCAGATTATTTTAACACGCTACTTTAAAGGAAAGAAATCAATGATTGTATTAATCAAGGTTACTCCTAGAAAATTAGGTTTTCAGACTAAAGCCATATATGTATGGGCTTAGATGATAATTATCTGGACAAAATACACAAATACTGTATCTGACTGTAACAGTGACTTTATCTAGCAAAGTGGGATGTCAATGTCATAACCCAACAAATTCAATCATCCATCCATCCTTTATTAAGAAAATTTTAATTATTTTGTTTTAAAAATCCCAAAGCAGCTTACAATATTTTACTTTTTTTAAAAAATTATTTATTGAATTTATACCCCACACCATCTGGCAACCAGGCCATTCTGGGCGGCTAACAACAATATGAGCAACAATATTAAAACACAATAAAAATATATTAATACATAATCAAATAGGGTAAATTAAAACAGATGGCAATGAAGATGGTAAAAAGGGTGATGGAGAGGATGGTAAAAGGGAGTCCAAGATCTTAATGTTCCGGGAAAGCCTGGCGGAAGAGCCAGGTCTTCAGTGGTCTTTTGAACCATCCAGCTTCATTGAATAAACATGCTTCATTCATCTTCCTCAACTCCACCACAGACATCTGAAAAAAAATTGCTTCTAAAAACAGACCCCATAACACAGAGTTGCAAGTTGCAACCAGTATTTTTTATTATATTATTTCTTTGAAGACTTGGTTGGCTATAAACCAAGGATATGATATGTTAATTTTCAAACAAGCACCAGTGTGAGAGATACATACTGTACAATTCTCATCTCTTCCCCCCCCCATGTAGAGCATAAATGGTCTCTCCTACTTGTGTCTTATTTCTGAGAGAGTTGAATGGCTCAATAGTTCTAAAACTACTACTTTGTTCAGAAAACAATGGGCTATGAGCTAAATACAAGATGCAGCCACACAGGGTGATCTGGTGACATTCAAAAATAATTGCAGGGATGCCAGAATTTTCATGGAAATTCATCTGTGCATCCTTGTTTATCAGATGCAGGTAGACCAGATGTCCCAAAAGATGTTCCATCTTTGCTCCCAACATATCCTCTGCAGAGTGTGGACAACCAAAAGGCAGTACAGTACATTTTATGTAAGTTTAATGACTGCATTTAAACCATCAAAATGTCCATAAGCTGAGCTTCACACAACCCTTTTCTTCTGCTTGGCATGGCTGGAGAAACACTGAAGTCCACACTGACTTGTTTCCTGTTACACCCAAACCAGGTGCTATGGGTAATCCAAACAAGCTAAGCAATGGAAGAGAACATTAAATTACAATGCCCTATCTGGGCTTGTTTGGGAACAACTAATCCTATTTTTAGGTATGGATGGGGAACAGAAGATTCTCCAGAGTAGATGGACTGCAGCTCCCACCATTTGTTGGCTATGCTGCTTAGAACTAATAAGAGTCATGGTTTAGGAATATCTGGAAAACCACAAACTCTTCATCCCTGCTTACATTCTCAGATGACATGGGAATATATAGTTAGCTACACTTTCCTAGCATATTCCCCTGAAGGGAAGAACATAGTAGCTTCGTGAGGGTGGAGAAAGCTCCTTATCATCTCATGTTATTGGCATAGTGACTGTTCTCATTAGGTGATCATCACAGCCCAATAGACTTTGGCATTCTGTTGCAAGAACTCATGCAACGTACCCACAGTCTAGTACACAGTTTATGTATGGGTTCTGTGACACCAGGTAATCAATGTGCAAAGGGTTATGTGACAAGTTAAAAGTTAGAATTTCAAGGACTTGAACTCACAGTGCATGTGTGAAAGACACTACTGCTAGAGTGTTGTTTTAATTTTCTTGAAGATTCCTCCCCATGCCTCAGAAGAAGAACTGAGGTCCAAGTCAATGTGTTAGGCCCCACCCCATTCAAGGAGCAGCACATACATGACGTAACTTATTCTACAGGAGGACGTGTTAAAAATGTACATGTGTAATTCTGGAAGTAAAACGTTCAGTGGGTACAAACTTTTTTTTTTCAACTGGTATTTTAGTTTTGATTGACCTCTGAATCATTTCTGTGATTCATTTAATACATGGTGTCAGTCTCATCAGACTTTATACCTATATTCTGCACAAAGTTAAAATTTGGAACTAAATCTAACTAAATCTAATCCAAACTAGATTCTACACATTGAAATTGTTTTATGAACTTGTTGTAAGCCGCCCAGAGTAGACTTCAGTCTGGATGGGCAGGATATAAATTAAGTTAAGTTAAGTTAAATAATTAAATAAATAAAATCTAGCAGCACTGATATCAGGACCTATCATAGCTGGGATCAAAATTGGATTTAGCACTTAAATTTGCCAAGTTATTCAGTACTTTTTGTTGCTTATTTAAAACTTTTAGCATTATTCAGTTTGCTACCTGCTTACACTATGGTAAGATTTGCTATAATACAACTTCCCATCACTGAAGAAAAGGGGGGGGAGACAAATAAAATGAACAAGTTATCATCGGTTAAGAACCTCAGGTTGAAAGTAACTTGAAGCACAACTGTGTTCATTTAAAACAAATATGGATAACTTGACCTGCTGGACAGCTCACTGATTTAGGTATACAGCTACAGGGACTAAGGTTGGGAGTCTGATTCCCCCACTGTATCTTCTTGACAGGGGATGAACTGTCCATGGTCCATAGGGTTATTTCCAGCTCTGCAGTTCTAAGATTCTAAGGTCCTCATATCTCACAGGAGCTGAAATGCTATTGAGCAGCTACAATTATGTAACTTGACATTAAGCAAATGACAGCTCTAATTGCACCAAAGTGGAAAGGCTATTTACAAAGTACTTCCAAAAGGTACGTTGCCCAATTGGTCGCAACAGAAACCAAATGATGGATTGCGCAAACAAATTCTGCAATCCTTACTGCCTGGCGTAATGCCCAGCAAATTTATGCAGGACCAACTTTGTATTACGTGAAGACAAACAGGAATCAAGCAAAGATTTACTTACCTTTGGCATTTATATACCACAATATAATAATATCTTTAAATGGTTCCCGTAAAAACACTTACAGTACAAAGTGAAATAATGTAAGACTGTTTAACATAATCAATAACAAAATTTAAAACATATTAACGGCAATATACAACACAGTTAGGAGCCTAAGACAATACAAAATCGTTTTTAACAGTCCAAAATAACTAATAAAAAAATTAAACACAAGTCACTTATGGAGTGAGAGAAGGTGAAGTACTCTGCTCATGGTGGGAGTGAGGCAAAATGACAGAACAATGCTGATCAAAATGATACACCCAATGTATTTTATGTGATTGTTCATATTAATCATATTGACAGTAGACAATTACTCAGGCTGGTGCTGGTAAAAAACTTAGCTACTCCTTGTGCTGAATATTTCTACTTGTGGGAAGAAATGGAAGTTGAGGTACCAGCTGGAAACTGAAAAGTAGTTATTTCCAAAGTAGCTATCATGTTACTCTGTGTCAGCATGTTGGCAATATTGAGGGAGGGAGGACAACATATTTGTTTCAGTGTGAACTTTCATGGATCCAAATCTGAATTGTCTCAAGGAGTCAATTTCAGCTCATGATGTCACAATGAAACAAAATTGAAAGCCTTTAAAGGCTTTAATTTTGCCAAAAATATTGAGAAGCAGTTATTTTAAAACACACAGTAGACATTTAAGAGCTTTAATTTAAGGCAGAAAATTTATACACAACAGTTGCAAAGATTCAATAATACCTGATCCCTAGCCAGGCTTTCTGCCAATATACTTTTCACTACTTTCTTGCCAGTCACTTTGCTTTTCCTTTCACTTTGAAAGCGTTGCTGGTCCCTTCCTATTTCTATTTTGCCTCCCTCTTGAAATCCTGGAATTAGCCTAATCCCCTTTCACCATTTCCAAAGAAGCAGCTGTGTTAGGAGAGTTCACAATGGGATAAATCTGTTAATGCCAAAATATTTTGTCTTTTTTTTTTCTCTGTCCTTTTTAATTTTGTCCGGTTCACAATGAAGCCTTGTTGGATAGTTCAACTGTCCTTTTTCCGCCTCCAAAAAACACCCATTCTTTCCTAATTGGTTGCTGCCTTGCTAAGTGGTGATTGGCTGGGGATTCTCACTCACATTGACTCACATTGAGAGGGAAATAACAGCTATTCTAACACTCCAGAGAATGCCTGTGAAGGAATGTTTGTTTTTTAAGAGGCATTTAAAATGCAACCATATCTGCTCCTAAATTTTTTTCCATGGGAGTGTGTGCCACCAGTCAAGAGGCCTGCCTTCCCTATCCCTTGCTGGTGGACCAAGGGTAGACAACCAGAATCTGGGTATGCCCCCTGGGTGCATGACCACTAGGGGAACCTATCCCGCCCAAGCCAGGCATGCATGCACCTGTCAGCCTCCCACTCTTTGATCTCCCAGTGAGGGTGGGATTCCTTGCCTGCGACAAGGCCAAATGTCCATCTTCTTCACCCAGGGTCTGAGCCTTTGTGCAAAGCCACCTCCAACTGCAAGCACGCAAGCAACAACAGAAGACATCCCCACATGCAATCCAGCAACAGGAAGATTCCTCTCATCACTCCCTTACAGTATTGGAAAACTACAACTGACTTAGAACTGGACAGCCTAACAGGAAAGGAGAGTAAGGGAATGAAGTCTCAAAGAAGGCTCACCAGAGAGGATCTGGGGGAGCCTCTTTCATTCTTTCCTGGTGGACCAGAAGGGAAATTACTTCCTCCCCTACTCCAGCCATACATCCTCCTATCAGCTTCTCAGAAAAAACATCGCCCAGTGCACAAAGTCCCCTGGATCGTTATCTAAAATGGTGGCTAGCACTTCCCACTGCCCAGTAACTGCCAAACCGCAAACAGGGCCTCCAGTAAGAAAGAACTGGGGGAGATTTTCTGATAGCATCTCTCCTGCAGGATATAGAACCTCGATGTAAAAGCTTCCTCCTGAACATTCATTTCCATGTAAAGGTTTACGGACAGGATCTAACAGAGAACCTTTACTGGCAGGGTAACAAAATCCAACAGAGTTAGATGGGGGGCAACCCCCCTTCCACAGGGATGTCGCCCCCATGCACTCCAAAGCCAGCTCTAGCGGGGGTCAGAAATGCTCAAGTTTCGTAATGAAATGGTGGGCTTCAGGAAGGAAGAGAATGGGGGGGGGGGGCTGGTGTGACTGCCAACATAATGTTTGATTTAGTTCTCTATAGCCAAGCAAACTGGTTTCAGTTCTACTGCAGAGTAAGAAGCACTGGCATTTTGGGCCTGCCTCAATTTATCCTGAAACAAAATAAACCCTGCCACACAACAACTTGGGAAAAAATCTTACTCTGTTGCCTTAAAGCTCCTCTTCAGGCTCTTAAAAATCAAGGTCATATTATGCGGACAAACTACAATCAAATTAGCAGAGTACAGTTAATTATATGAACTACTTAAGAGAACTCTTTCAATGGCCTCTCAACAAGGCTGTGTTGTGAGGAAATGGCTTACTCTTTGTGCTGATATCATCCCGCTAGATAATAAATCCAGGAAACAAGTCTATCAATTGTGTGACAAGATGGTAGTTATCACTAGAATGCTGCCACTGTAGATTTTATTATTGAAGAAATTAACCACTTCGCTGCATCCTTGGCTCTGTCGCCACTTCAGAAACGCTGGGAATTCTTTTCAGTGCCTCATCAGAGCCCCACCACAGTGAGGACAGCCTTCTAAAGAGTCTTAAGACATTGCTCCTTAGGGATGATGGATTGTTAAAATTAAAGTTCCACTGCAGTTTGCTGTACGACCTTGGGAATCTGACCGTGAGAAAAGTACAAATATTGAGGCTGTCTTGATTTACTTACTAGTTACTAAGGTGGGAAGAAAGAGAGAGAGAGAGAGAGAGAGAGAGAGAGAGAGAGAGAGAGAGAGAGAGAGAGAACCATTGTACATCCACAGAAATGCTTATGGTGGCATCATGACCATTTTATTATCCAATGAAATTAAGTAGAAGGAAGTCTCTCCAATGCGTTTTAAGATTAGTACTACATTGCGCATTAGCACTTTTGGCAAAGCACTCTTTCTTTAAAAACATAAAATAGTTTAAGATAATAAACATCCGATACCCTGCCTAGCACATTAAAAGCAAGCACAGCTCATTCATTCATCTAATAGAGGAAAGGGAAACTGGATTTCAGCATGACATCTTTTTATATAAAAAAAAAATCCAGGGATAAATGCCATGGTATTATCTGACACAGATGAATAAAGAAATCCATCCAATGTATGGAACAATAGAACCTAACGATTCCTCTGACAAGAGAACAAACCGGTTGTGCTTCCCCAACTATTTCAGGTCCTTTTTTCATTTTACTGTCATGGAATTAGTTACATAACAGGATGCCCTGGCGCCAGTTCGGTGTGTTTGAGCCTCATCTGCAGACGAGGATGCCAGGAGGGCATCGGCATCAAAGCGCAACTTTTCCCCCCAGGCACCCGCGCCACCTCTCCTTCTTCATCGTCTTCTTCCTCTTGCAGGAGGCCAGCGCGGGCTCTCTAGGCCCGGCTTTATCCGATGACATCGGTACTGCGGAGAAGCCGCTCAGGCGATGCGGGGAGCCCACATCCTGCCTGCAACACCGGGGGGGGGCGGGGGATGGAGGGAAGAGAGGGGAAGCTCCCTTTCGCCGCCGCCCCCGCCGCCCGCTCCCCCCCCCAGCAGCCCCCTTCACCGGCGTTCCGGCTCGGCGAGGCCGCCTCCCGAGAAGGGGCGCGCTCGCCGGCACCCAGAAGTGAAGGAAAGGGCGCCCTCGACGGCCTGCCGCCGCCTCCTGAGCAGACCAGGCCGGCCTCGCCCCACGGGCCTGAGGGCAGCGCGGCAGGGCGAGGGGACTGGCCAGCGCGCCGCTGACCCGGGCCCTCTCCCGGCGGTGCCCCGACCCAAGGCAGGCGGGCGGACGGACGGAGAGGCGGAAGGAAGGGCAGGCAGACGCCGACCCCTGCCTGCCGCACCAACGGGGACCGGCGCCCCCCCTGCCCTCTCCCCCGCTCCCCGGGCAGGCTCGGTTCACCACACACACACACACATACACAGGCGGCTCGCCGGCAGCCTTGCCTGCGCCACCACCGCCCCCAAGTCCGCGCAGCCACGGTCGCCCGGCCGGGGCCGAGGCGGTGGAGAAAGAGAAGGAGAAACGGGTGGGGGCTTACCGCTCTGCGGTGCCGGGACAGCCGACAGCCCTGCCTCCCGCTCCAGCTGTGCGCCCGCCCGCCGCGGGGACCGAGGCAGGACCGAGGCGGGCCAGGAGGAGGGCTCGAGCAGCCGGCAGCCTCGCCTCCTCCTCCTCCTCTCCGCCGCCACCCGCCTTCCCCCCGGAGGGTCGGGCCGGGCCAGCCAAGCTTCGGAGGGGGCCCAAGTGATGGCGCAACGCCCGCCGGCCTCGGCCGCTTCCCGCGCAAAGCGAGGCGCAGGACCTACCGGGAGTGGGCGAGCTCCGAGCGCTGCTGCAGCAGCAGGAGGAGGAGGCGGAGGCGGAGGCGGGCGGGCGGGCGGGTCGGCGGCTGGAGGGATGGAGGGAGAGCCGGGCATGGAAAGCGGCTCCTCCTCCTCCGAGAGGCAGGCAAGCGGGGGGGGGGGAGTGCGGCGGCGCGGCGGCCCCTCTTCCCGCGCAGGAGGGCGGCCAGGCGGGCTCCCCGGCGAAGGGCGCTGCCAGAGGGCTCTGGTCCCGTCGCCGCGGTGCAGGCTTCGCCCTCCCCGGCGGGTGCTTCGTGCTTGCGTGCCTCCCGGCCAGCCGGCGAAGAGGCGCCCGGGGTGTGCCCAGGTGCGGCGAGAGCGCCAGGGAATCCCGGCGCGGGAATCAGTGCCAAGTCATCCTCCCAGAGTAGCCCCGCGGTGGGCAGAGGCCCCCCGGTTCGGTCCGGCGGCCGCTCCCGCCCAGGCCCCTTCCTTGGCTCGTCCCCGGGAAGGAGGGAAGCCGCCGAGGAGAGCGAGGGCCTCGCCAGAGGAGGCGTCCTCCTCGCCTGCTCGTGTACCTGTGGCGTGCGCACGACGGGAGCGCCCCCGGCCCGCCTGTCTGTGGGAAGGGCAAGCCCGGGTGTCTTGCCCATGACGGGCGAGGGGCCTCGTGAAAGACGAGCCAGGCGCCGGCAGAGTAGCGCCCGGGAAAAAGTAAGGCAAGAGGCAAGGCTTCGGGACAGGCAGGACGTCAAGAAGGGCTCCGCCGACCATCGGGGAGCCTCCCAAAGCCCCGGCGCCACCGCTCAGAAGGCCCTGCGGCGGGTAGCTTTCCACCGACCTACTGAAGGTGGCTGGCGCCAAGAGCAGAACATAACTACGCTTCTAGTTTTTCTCTTCGTAAAAACAGCCACACTCCTAAAACAAACACAAGGAGGGCTCACAAAGGTCTTTTGTCTGAAATTCTTCCTTCCTCGGATTTCTGCTCACTGAGCATGTAGCAGGAGGCTAGCTTTAAAAGCCTCTATGCTGATCTCCAACGCAATATTACATATAGATTCCAGGGATGGAAATGTCAAGTGGCCCAAATTCCCTGCACATACCAAACCTATGACTGACCATTCCACAACAGCTGGATTTAGAGAAGAACAGTGGCATTTTTCAACTGTAACTATTTTAGCTGTATTTAAGTACCATGCAACCTCTGTAGGCTACAAGAGACAATATATTTGTAGAAATGCTAACTAACTCAAAGAAGTGAACCACACTTTTATGCATACATAATAGGAAATCAGAGTCATCTGTTATTTCTGCCACCGGATTCTATGTAATGTTTTTTATTACATATTATAATTAGGGTACGAAGAAGCATATTGTCTGACTCAAAATGACAGTTATTTTTAGTTGATCTCATACCATTTATTGCTGGGAAGAACAGTGCTGCATCTAACAATATTTGTTATTCCAAATTGCCACCTGTTCCTGGCAATTTGGAAACATATTAGGGGAAAACAATTAGTAGTACTGGAAAAGACAGTAATGCTGGGAAAAGTTGAAAGAAGCAGGAAAAGAGGAAGACCAAATATGAGTCATGATTGACTCAGTGATGGAGTCTGTGGCCTTGAGCTTCTAAGACTTGAGCACAGCTGTCTCTCTGTTGTGCCCACAGAGATACAACGAACAGGATCATTAATAACAGGACTTTTTGGAGTCTCTTATGCGGTTGCTGTGAATCAGCAACAAACAACAACAAGCCCAAACTCAGCCCTTGGGAATTATCTGCCTCACTGCATGCTTGCAGTTTTGCCCCAAAGGGGACCTTTGGTCCTACAGATGTTTTGAACTACAATTCCCATAATACATGCTGATGAGGGGGATAGGATTGAAATCCGAAACATCTGGAAGTCCAAACGTTCCCCATCCTTGGTTTAGCCAAAGTTATATGCAATTATATGTATAAAATACAGTTATGCAGTGAAGAATGGGTGGCATTAGTTTTCTCATCAAAATTAATGCATGGATTATCAAGCCATGCAAATTGGCTGAGATCTCCTTGTTTGGTATTTCATTCTAGGAACAAGCTGAGAGACCCAGCTATACACTGATGCTATTGACACATGCTTATGTCATGCCCATAGCTGACAGTCATCTGCAGATCTTGTAGTCTGTCATACTTAGAATATACATATTGAAATCAATGTGTACATTCTAAGTATGACAGAAATCAGTGTGTACGTTCTAATTATCCTCTTGCATAATTTTACAAGAAGCAAATAGGGTGACATCCTGGGAAAATCTTTGGGAGCCTAAGGTTAGAGAGGGTGGCTGAGTTATGAGATCTTATACAAAACTTTGTCAGAGGAAACTGATTGCTTGATTTACTTATAGAAAATTTGAAATGTAATACAGTACTTGTCTTCAGAGCAGGGATAGGGAATCTGTAGTCATTAAAATGTAGCTAAATGACAATGTCTAGAGACTACAGCTAGGCTGGTTCAGGCTGTTGGTAGCTGGGACTCAAAAGCATCTGGAGGGCACTAGGCTTCCCCCGCCCCCACCACAGTAAGGGACTAAACACAGAATGATTGAGATCCAGTTGTGTAAGTTGCAACTAAAGTAGGCCCATAAGCAATGGGACTTACAGAGAAGTTGACTTACCCTATCCCAACTGATTCAATGGACTGCTCCCAGTCTTTGGAACTTCCTCCCATGGGAGGCCAGGCTGACTCCATCTTTGCTGTCCTTCTGCAAGCAGGCAAAGACCTTTCTCTTCAGGCAGGCTTTCCCTGAGTGACTGGGTGCCTGAGAGGGGTTTTGCTCTATGTTTAACATTGATCTTATTTATCCTTTTAAATGACATGACTGTATTTGAATAAATGCAGATTGTCGTACATGAAAAAAATAAAACATCCCCTGAAAATAAGCCCTAATGAGTTTTTGGAGCAAAAATTAATATAAGATGCTGTCTTATTTTCAGGGAAACATTATACATACATACATACATACATACATACATACATACATACATACATACATACATACATACATACATACATACATACATACATACATACATACATACATACATACATACATACATACATCCGATTTGAAAAGTGCAATTTTGCAACTTAATTTATAATTATTTGGAAATTATTGTTACAAAAAGGTAACAAAAACAGTTGACGAAAGAGAGATTGCAAGAAATTAGGAATGACACTGCTCAGAATTTTAGCTGGTGAAAAAAACATATGAAACATGTTAATTATTTGCAGCACAGGAAACAAGTGGACACCGTCAAATGGAGAAGCCCATCTCCCTGAAGCTCCCTTTGTAGAAACACTTATGGCTCTTTAGAATGTGAAATTACAGCTAAAATGCAATACATTATACTTTGCAGCCCTTGGAGAATGCTCCCCATTGCTGGCAAAAGGCGCCATCAATCTTCTTTAACCCCGGCATCTGACAAGAAAGAATTGCTGTTCCTGAAAACAGATTTTTCAAATCTTGAGGCTCAGGAGCAGAAATTAAAAGGGCATGGTAATATTGCTCTTCCATATAACTTTGATAACAATTAAGCTAATACCATTACATTCGACATCCCTAATCTACTCGAAGATGTACACAACAGTTTCCACCCTTGCTTATCATCTGTTTCTATCGAACGTGGGTGAAAATGGCTGGTGCACCTTTTTTCAGGGTTCCCAGAGATAAAGATCACCTGTTTACTGATTCAGTTAAGTCCTCAGTTATTTGGATACTCTGGCCTGCTTAAAATGTACAGCGGCAGCTGCTGGCAACGCTGCCTCTTGCACCCACAGCTACATTCTAGAACACTTTCAGGACTCCAGGATTTGGGGAGGAATCGCATGTCACATAGGTAGTTAAGTAGATTCGACCGAAGCACGCCTGTCTTTTAAGTTCTGAAGTGTGACTTCACTTCAGCCACACACTCATGTTTCCCCCACTACAAAGTCAATTATACCTTCACACCGTTTGCATCCAGGCCTGTCCATGCCTTTGGCTGAATGCATTTGCAATGTTCTTGTGATCAGAGGACAACATTATCAGGTTCCCCAATCATGGAAGCCCTGTTTCAGCACTCACAGGTTCATCTGACAATCTTTGCACCCATTGTAGGGATGTTTGCGGGTCTTGGGGTCTTTATCCCAAGTCTTTGGTACCAAGGCCCAGGGCCCAATGTGAGGAAATGGTGAGAGCCGGGGCAGTTACTCTGCTTCAGTTGTCCAGACAGACCATTCATGAAGAAAAGGAGTGTAACCAAAAAAAAAAAAGAACAGGTGGTCTCCTGTACAGGTGTATTAGAAAGGAAGTATTTTCTAATAGAACATATTTACCCATGTTTACACATCTTATTTAATGTTTGCATTTGCAACACTATGCACATGCACTTCAGGAGACTGTAATTATAATTTCCTTTTTAAAAAGCTAGGGAAATTACACGATAATGAAACTGACTGAGAGGGAAGGAGCAGCATGAAGGGTCAATATTACTGTAAGGGAAAGCAATAATGAGAATTGTTACACACTTTATGCTTTGGTGTGATTGATCTAACACAGCTCCTTCCATTTTACTCTTCAAAAAGATTGCAATCTTTTGGTCTGTCTAAATTCCCAGTGCATATTGGTCAACATGGCCCTTTTTTAATGGTGCTATTTTTTTTCAAATGTCTTATCAGATTCAACAAGAAGAATTAGCAGTGACTCATCTTGAGGCACAGTTATTTCACTGCTAACTGAAGACTTTTAATGTCAGTGGATGCATCACTCTTTCCATACATAGTAAACGTCAGCACACAATGTTACTCTTCAAAGTCAGGTCCAAATGGCATCATAGAGATAGGACAGACCATATATTGCTTCCTGTGTTTGCATCACCAGTCCATATGGTGAAAATATGCACAAAACTCAACCATCTTACCAGCTACACCATATAAACAACCATATATGTTTCCCATGGAGAGGATAATGAATTATGTCATGGACTATTGACAAAATAAAAGTTCATCACCGGAAATGGTCTATATAGGCAAGGGAGGGAGAGATAAAATATCACTTGATGGCTGGATTTGGACTACACCGTCAATTTCCACATGCGTATTTGCTGATACATTTAGAGGAAAATTTGATGTGGGACAGCTGGAGGAGGGTGTAACGGCAGGAATAAGAGGGTGGGAGCTGCTCAGGACTGTCATCAACCACATCAGATGAAGGAGAGCCATGGCAAGAGGCAGTGGGATCCCGTCTTCTGTGCCTCTGCAGTGGTGCAGACAAGGGATACAGGGCAGGTTGATCCACCTCCTCCCGCCCAGGCTGTTCGGCCGGGGAAGTGGTCTGGCAACGCAGCCCCCAGCTGATCCAGCGCCACCCCAGCCGTGGCAGTCTTGCTGCTTGACAGGACCAGCGGCATCTTAATGGAAGTCTGGGGTACAAGGGAACAAACACGGTGCTACTTTAAAACCATCACAGATTCTTGTGAACCATATTGCTTGAAATGAAAGGTTGTAAGCCTGTTGTAAACCCCCCCCCCAAAAGGGGGGGGGAAATCTAGCACTTCCCAGAAAGCAAAAGGTAATATAAAAAAGTTTTCCCTTCAATAAAAACTATATCCAGCAGCCATATGTTAGAAGAGTAATAGAGATGCTAACACTAATAATATGCAGTAGATTCGAATTCACAATGGTCTTCCCAAGAGGATTTGGTTTTCCCTTCCTCTGGTGGAGTTTGGGAATCGTACAGCTTGCCCAAATCCACCCAGGTGGCAGGACATTTAACTTGGTAGAACCGTGAGATCTAGGTGATCTCAGTTAAAACCTCTCCTGGGGAAACACAGGAGGGATTTGATCCCTTGATCTCTTGGCCCTGCAGCCAGATGCTCAAAGCCAATAATCTGTACCAGCTTTTTGTTAGGATTCTTTCTTTATTCGTATCAGAGCATTGCAGAATTTAAAATTATGCTTGTATTTGAACATTGGAAACAAATTAAAATGTTAAACTCCTTAGATTATTTTTGACCAGAAGCAGGCTACTTCAATCTTTTGCTAAATCTTTTTTGTACACATGGTGGGACATACTGTATAATGCACAGAAGTGCTTCATTGACCGAAGTTTTCCACCATCACAGAAAATTTATCCTGTAGTCAAGTAACCTCATTTTACTTATTATTTGATCTTATTTTGCTTTGAAGACTATTAAGTGACTTCCAGATGGTCCAGCTAGAGTCTTGTCCTGGTGGAAGACATTCTTCAGCATTCATATGTTCACCAACATGTGTTGTTTTTCTCCATTGATTTGCCTCTTCTGTTTTAATATTTAGAGTTTGTGATAAATGCAGAAAACTTTTATTTGATTTGAACGATTGCCTAGTGGTTCAGGTGTCTATGAACGCAAGCCTTGATTTCTCTCAGTTTGAGAGCCATAGCTGCGTTCTTTCGTTTTCATTGGGGCCTAAGGCACTGAATTTGCTGCCACTTACTAGACACACAGAGAAGCTTCCTGTATTCTTGCTTTGAAGGGCAAAACCTGATCTGTGCTAAGATCTGCATGTGGTGTTATCATTCACAAGACCTTATAGGGTACCATTCATAACTGAGAATACATCTTTCCATGACTGTTGTTTGCAGTGTTACTGAAGGCCTGATCCAGAAGCACACTCTGGGGGCAGCGGGGGCAGGCAGTCCTGTGCCTGCTTACCCAGCAGTATGTTCCCTTCAGCTCAGATGGACTCTGAGGAGACATGTTTAGGTTTGCAAATGTCTAGCTACAAAGAAAGTTCTTCCAGCAAATGGGTCAATGTGAATATGGGGCCCCAGGAACAAGACAGTTAGGCCACCTGCCTGCAACATCAGTTATAATGAAAATACAGGCATGCAAAGCACAGCCACTGGTATTACTTTATTGTCCAGACTCTTATTAATAATTGGTAGGCTTTTCCTCACTTTCCAAACTTAATCATGATCTACTATGAGTCATAAAGAGCAGTGTTCTGTAGGGATTTAGCTTGTCCACTGGAAGGCTAAAACTGAGGGGAGAACAGGAGCACCCCTGCAACGGTTCTAATGGCTCCATGCCTCCTCCCCCACACGTTCGTCATCTTTAAAATATTTAGAATTAACTGTGCTTTCCTCCTTTATCAGTTATTTTCTATTCTGCTGTCTTTTTGTTGTTGTTGTTGTTGCCTGCGTATTTCATTTTAATTCAAAACTAGCACCGGTGCTCCTCCTTGCATGATTTAGGAGCCCTCAAATCTCTCGTGCTTCCCACTGCTTCTTCCTTCTCATCTACTGGAGCATACCTGTTCTTGGCGCGTCCTCCCATGGTCCCATCCGGTGACCCAGTCTTCCTCTCCACTCAGCTGTCGTGATTTTTTCCCCTCCTCCCAAATTCCCAATAATTACTCTTTCTCTCTTCTCTTTCTTTTCTCTCCCACCTCACAGGTCTATCCTGGAGCTAATTCAGATTTTCCCTCTGCTTACTCATCTCCCAGCAAGCCACGGGGTGTTTTCTCTTTTTCAACATTTGGAAGAGTTCTGTTCTAGTCATGTTCAGGATGATGGTTTCTACTCACCTGAGGATGATCAGGGGACTGGAAACCAAGCCCTATGAGGAAATGCCGAAAGAGCTGTAAATGTTTAGCCTTGACAAAAGGGGACTGAGGGCAGATATGATAGCACTTTTCAAATACTTAAAAGGCAGTTGTACTGAGGAGAGGCAGGATCTGTTCTCACTCATCCCAGACTGCAAGACACATGATAAAAGGGACACATTACAGGAAGCCAGATTTAGGATGAATAGAAAGTAAAACTTCTTAACTGTTAGAGCTGTATGACACTGGAATCAGTTACCTTGGCAGGTGGTGAGTGCACCCATGTTGGAGGCATTGAAGAGAAAATTGGTCAACCTTGTGTCAGATTGGCTTTGATTTGGATTACAGCATTGAGCAGGGGGTTGGACCCCATGGCCTTGTACGCTCTTTCAACTCAATTATTTTAGGATACTTTGATTCTATGAATTCCACAATCACATGTATCACATTTTGCAATGACAGGAAGTACAACATTATTAATGTTTTATTCCAGAGGTGTTAACACTGAATACAATTATATTATTATTATAATTGAGAAGCTTTGGGAATTTTGGCTCCTTAAGAACATAAGAAGAGCCCTGCTGGATCAGGCCGGGGTCCCATCTAGTCCAGCTCCCTGTATCTCACAGTGGCCCCACCAGATGCCTCTGGCAGCACATGAGACTTGATACCTGTCTCCTGATACCCCTCCCCTGCAGTTGGTATTTGGAGGTACCTTCCTTTTAAGCCTGGAGATTATACATCCCCATCATGGCTTATAACCTGCGATGGACTTTTCCTCCAATAATCTGTCCAATCCCCAATTAATGGCGTCTAGGCCAGATGTCATCACTACATCCCGTGGCAAGGAGTTCTACAGACTAACAGCATGCTGGGTCAAGAAATACTTTATTTTGTCTGTTTTCCTCTCTCAACACTCAATTGGAATGGATGTCCCTTGGTTCTGGCATTGTGTGAGAGGGAAAAGAGGTTCCCTTTATCCACTTTATTCATCTTCTGCATAATTTTATAGTATATTCCCCTTCGTGTGTCAGCAGGTGTGTGAGTTCAGCTGGCTGTGACTTGATTTCAGCATTTTGGTAAGAAAGCAATTTGTATGGGGATGCATAACACTGTATGTACAAATGTTGACATGGGGACTGATTTTGGAACTAGAAAGCACAGTTTTTAAATCAAAAGCACAGTCGGAACCCCATATCTGTGGGGGATTGGTTACAAGCCCCGCATGGATGCTGAAAACTGTGGATAATAGTGAACACTATAACAATAACTAGCATGGTAAAAGAGCAAAATCCAAGAACGTGTATTTTCACCAATATCACTGGAACTGGCCAACCAAGGGAGCCAGAGACCCTGCTAAGAATTCTTCAACAATAACAATACCTAGTATGGTCTCAGGCTCCCTGTAGTGGCCAGTTTAGGTAAACACATTATGAAAATACCTATTTCTAGTTCTTTCTTTTACTTTTAATCGTTTTCAAAATTTCACACTACGGAAAAGTGAAACTGTGGATACTGATCCAGCGGATACAGGGGTCCTACTGTAGCAAACAGCCCTGCCCTCACCTGTCTGTCACAGCTGAACAGTGAAGAAGGAGCCAATGAAAGGACGGAAAGCAGAGCCAAGGGGGGAGGGGGCTGGATATAAAGGCTGGTGTGTGGAGTATGAAGAGAGATTCTGATAATGAGAGACAGTGTGAAACTTAAAAAGTGAACTGGTAGTGAGTTAGAGATCGGTAAGAATGCTGAATGGAATAGAGAATTAAAAGAAGTTTAAAGTTAAAATAGAATTGTTTCAAATACAAGTGATTAGTAGCCTGTGATTTGCCTATTGAATATTAATCATACATTAACTTCCCTGATCTAATAAATGACTTAAGTTTTAAAAGCACACGTCTCCATGATTAAATGGTATTAAATTAATAATACCTGGTGGCAGCGAAGAAAGAAGAGCGAGAACCTCGTGAAGACCTGGGGGGGATAGGGGCTTCAGAGGAGATTTGCACACCTACTGTATGTCTAGCCTGAGAGAAATGGATGTCTACCCAACTGTCTGCAGTACTTTTGCAGTAATGTGCTCAATTCTGAAAGGGAGACAGAAAGGAAGCACTTTCTATTTACAGACATTTTAACTGGAATCCTATTGGCACTTGCATAAGATATGAGTAAATTGCCATGGCTACCTGCAGCTGATTGATGAAGTGCTGGGGTGACTGTGCCCATCCTTATTCATTTATTACCTTCATTTTTCCACCATAGCTCAGGGCTTAGGAAAGTTCCTTTTGGTGCAAATGCGGGAAGATAACTTTTTGGAGCACCAGCCTAGAATCCTGTCAGAAGACCAACATGGGAAGATTTAACAATCAGAGGGATTGGTGACAGGGAATACATTTATAGGCCACTAATTTAAAAAAATTAAAATAATCATGCAAAATGCAAGTTTTTGTGGGTGAATCACATGACCAGAGTGACTGTTGACATCATCTTCAGGACTCAGCCAATCCCGAGGTTGCTGCCTTGGGAACCCAACCCCTTTTCTCCTGGGTGTTTGTGACCTCACAGAGCCCCACCTCTCTGCTGGCAGATAAAAGAGGCTTGCTGGGCAAGGCAGGAGACCAGAAGGGTGGCCAGTGGCCAGAGGGCAGTCCAGCAGAGAGCGTGGCAGTGGCTGCAGGGGACCCAGCCCTTCTGCCCAAGGCAAGTTCTGAATTTGCTAAGTGGGCTTGCGAGTGAACAGCTCGAGGCTGGCGGAGATCCATGGCTTGAAGCTGGCTGATGTCGGTGATGGACCGGGGGGGAGTTGGTGGATGTTTGCAGACAGAAGCCGATGGAATCTCCCTGTGGAAGCTGGCTGAGGCCGCAAGATGGAAGCTGGCAGAGGTTGGCGGTTGAACCCGGGGGCTGTTAGCCTCCTGAAACTAGCTGGCGGAAGCTTGGTAAATATCAGTGGATGGAAGCCCGGGCGTGTGTATGAATGGCTGGTGGAGTGAAGGTGTGTGTGTTCCAGGGGTGTGTGGCTGCTGTGTGTGTGAATGGGCTGGCTGGCGCTTCCATGGGGATGTCACTGGGGCGTGCGTGTGACCCAAGCATTTGGGAGCTGGAAGAGGCTGGCTTCAGAAGCAGAGTGGAAGAGATGAACAGGTGGATATTCCTGGTGGAAGCCAGTAGATGTTGGCAGGCGAAACTTCAGGATGAAGCTGCCAGAACATTGGTGGGTGGATACGCCTGGGTTTAAGCCGATTGACAGCAGTGGACGAGCTTGGCCCTTAGCTGTTTTTCTCTCTCTCTTTCTCTTGCAGGGCCCGAAGCTTCCTCTTCCCCAGGGGGATGTGAGGGACCAGAAGACAGGCTTGCTGCTGGAGCTGAACCAGGCCATTGTCTCTGCTGAGGATACCCGTTAAGCCTCTTTTCCGAAGGCAATAAAAGAATTTTTCTGGAATGGTTTTGAAGTGTTGTCTTGTTTGTCAGGGGTTGTCACAGGATTATCTTCCCCATACCGTCATTATATCTGGGGCCCAATGCCTGGGATGGGTCTTTGTGAAGTCATGGTGTGGGGACTTGTGATGTGACAGGAATTGGGAACATAATATTTCTCCATGCATGTGTGAGGGAGTGAACTAGACATTGTGGGTTCCCTGTCTGAGCTCCTAAGCAAGTATATTACATGTCGTGTTGGACAGACACAGGAAGCCAGTGAGCCCTGGTGCCATTCGGAGAGGGTTGGAGTTGGGTACCCAAACACTATGGCCACCCCGTAACAATAAACGAGACTCGTTCCTTCCCTTCCACCACTGCTCCTCACATTTGTTTGCCTGACCTGGAGATTCAGAGGAGCCCAGCCATTTCCTGGCACAGCAGCTCATTTTCTGAGACCTGGCAAGCCTCATCTTCACCATCAACACCATGAGCACTCGATGGACAGCTCCTTGCAGAGTACAAGTAGGGAGAAAATATGCCACTTCAAAGAAGGTTCTAGTTCAACCTCTCACGCCAGTGCCACAATCGATGGAAATGGAGATGGGCAATGATTTGTAGATGAACGTACATTAAAATTCATGTTGATCCATGCTATGGATAGATGGCAAAAATACACTGGTACTGCAAAATCTGCTGGTTGAGAGCAGTGGCTGCCTCTGGGCGCCTAGGGAGTTGGTGTCCATGAAGTGGGTGGGTTTGGTGCTGTATTTCCTTATTTTGTTAATTATTTGCTAGTACCTCTCAACGTACATCTAGAGGGGCAATGTCAGCCAAATAAGAGACTTTTTCAATGGTGCATGTTTCTGGCAACCAATAATAATCACGCATAATTCATTAAAAGCTGCATCCACTTATTTGGCATGTGCTGTATTTATACCGTATGACACAAGCATATTCTGCTGTGGACTAGCACAGGGACAAAGTTGTTGCTTTTATTTTGTTTGTAGGTGAACTCTAGTTTGACCACCAGTTTCCTAAATATGTCACTTCTGGTGGTGACTGTTGGCATCATTCCCACTCTCGGGTTTTCCTGGGCCACTGCTCCACCAACAACGAGGAAACCCAAGAAGTCAGAGGCCCCTTGAAATTAATTTTTATTTGATCACAAGAAAGTTACAAACAAGGTGCGCTTTTAAGTTCTCAAGAGCTTCTTCTTTATGTATAAATTCTACAAAAACTGACTGAGTTTGGGGTGGGGTGAAAGAATCTGGCCAGAAATCCCACCCACCCAGCCACCCATCCATCGAGTGGTTAAAAACCACCCATTCTGGGTTGTTTTTAACAAAAGAGAAAATCAAAGTAATAAAATGTAAATAAACAATACCATTAAAATACATAAATATACATTTACATAAAATCTTCAGAACATCTGGCCCAATTTTTGGCCACTGTTTCTAAAGGCAAATGGCTTGCAAAATAAAATGGAGATAGCCAGTTTAGTGAGAGGCCAAGGTGTCCATTAGCTTGTCATCACTGTGTGTCTTTGCAAAAAAAAGTATAGAGAGGGAATCCTTGCAGATCTGCCCATCGCCTTGTGTTGGCTGAGCATAGAAAAATGACAAGCAATATACCATTCTTTATACAGTATTAGTAAAGCAGCAAATGAAATGGAGATGTTATTCTAGGTTCACAAATCAATTGAAGGCAAATTGGTAATCGTATCTAGTTCTTGGTGTGAGAACTACGGTAAATGTTCATAAAAGATTGAGTCCCTGATTTTGGAAGAAAAAAGGGTGGCTCAGTCCTTGTTTCCTTTGAAGAATGATACAAAGCTCCTTGAACGGGTTGTGATAAGCCCTCGTAGGAAGGAGGTTTGCCTTTGGGATGGCCTGGAGCAAACGGCAACTCTCAGGAATGCCTTGCCTTTAATACAACGCCTTTGAGTTGAAGGATTTCATATCATTAATCAGCAGTGCCAAGGGAAGCCCTGAGTATCTATGGAATTATCAGGCCCACATCTTCCATGTATGCCATCCCGCAACTGCAAGAGAATCTGGATACCCCTGATGTTACGTGGCTTCACATCTATCCAATGCAGCCTTTCACCGCCTTTTCCAGAGTTCAAAAACTGGCCACGAGGCCCACTAGTGCTTGTGAGTGCCCCATTATTGGACTCAAATACTTTTAAGAGTTCACGTCTGCCATACATATACAATGGTTATTACAAGGGTGGTGTCTCAACTAAGGCGATTTCGGAACAAGATCTTAATACTGTACCAACATTGAACAAGAGCGCTGAAAGTCAATACAGAGAGGTAAGTCATTTTGATCAGTATATGCACAGACAGAAGAACGTTCTCCTCAGCTGATAAACCTTTGGCAGTTAAGCTCCTCTAAGACTCTGTAGGGTGAATCGATTACGGTCAACCTGATGCCATGGAGGAGGTTAACCACTGTCGTATTGGCACATGTGCTGGGAGTGCCCCTTTCTGGAAAGAGATATTATTCCCAGAAATTGAGGGTAATTCTAGTTTGTTTTAGGCCCAGAACTGTTTTCTGATAAATTCCAACACTGGTAATCTCTTTCTTAGAGTCTTGTCACATCACTGATTGTGGTGACCAGACCTGAAACAACGCAGTGCTGGAAAATACAAATGGGATTGTCCCTTAATAAATGGTATGATCAAGTATAGAGGCTAGCAACTGCTGAAAAAAGTAACCAACACCATAATCACTAAAGAAGCATCATCATGTGCTGTCAAGTCAATTCTGACTTATGGCAACCCTCTCCAGGGTTTTCTAGGTAGAAAGTACACATAAGTGATTTACTATTCCTTTCTGTTGGGACACCCTTGCAGGGTGTAACTTGCCCAAGGCTACATAGGCTGGATCTTCTGGGATGCACATTGGGGAATCAAACTCCCAATCTCTGGCTCCACAACCAGATACATAAACCACTGAGGTATCCAACCAGCCCCGTAATCACTATAGGGTCAGAATGAAGCAAATTCATACAAGCATGTTTGGCTCAAATTTATTGAGTCTAGTCTTCCACTCGTTACAAGAGGCTTATCTAGTTAGGTAAAGGTAAAGGTTCCCCTTGACAATTTTTGTCCAGTCGTGTTCGACTCTAGGGGCCAGTGCTCATCCCCGTTTCCAAGCCATAGAGCCAGCGTTTTGTCCGAAGACAATCTTCCGTGGTCACATGGCCAGTGCGACTTAGACACGGAATGCTGTTACCTTCTCACCGAGGTGGTCCCTATCTATCTACTTGCATTTGCATGCTTTTGAACCGCTAGGTTGGCAGGAGTTGGGACAAGCGACGGGCACTCACTCCGTCATGTGGATTCACTCTTACGACTGCTTGGTCTTCTGACCCTGCAGCACAGGCTTCTGCGGTTTAGCCCACAGCGCCACCATGTCCCTATGTAGTTAGAGATGTAAAACTTCCAAACATTTCCATTCTGTCTGGAAAAAAATAGGGGAAAAACTCCCCACCCCAATTTTTTCCATTTTTTTCTGGACAAACAAACAAAAAACCAGAAAAAAATCATTTTTGAGGGGGGAATGGAAACTTTTAGAAAAAAAACAGGGGAATTTTTTTCCAAAAAAAAAAAAAATGAAATGTTCAGAAATGTTAAATCTCTATATGTGGTACAACTGTACACAGTTGTCCCTAAACCATGAGGGTTTCATCAGGTTTTTAAAGACTTCTGGTATTTCCTTCTAGAATCTAGGATACCCTGAAGCCTTTAAACGAGGCACAGTTATCCTTTGAGGTGACTTCCAACACTAGAGCTTACTTCATAGATAGAAGTTCTAGGAACTGAATATCCACTCCTACTGTTCATTCAGCATTTACAGAGTTTGGCTTTCTGGGTTCTTGGAAAGAGCTCCACCATGGAGAAAGGCGTTAGACATCATTTTGCATAGACATAACACTTGAGGCTTGACTATATTTTTGCCTTTAGTTCTGCCAGAAACCAACTGACTGAATCGTATATAGGCCTCATCACTGCCTCCAATCATACTAAGGCATCATCTTCTAAATCATCTAAATTACCCGGTGACTAACCTAGACCTTTCTTCTGCTCTCTCCATTCATTCTTCCTCACTTGACAAGACTCAATGAATGAAATGACTCAACTATTTGCCTCCATATTGTTAAAATAACAACTCCCTAAGTTAAAGTACCCATACTCTCTTGGATGTTCTCAAAGTTGTATTTCAGGGGAACCCATAAAAGGATATAGATTTATTAAGATACCCATGTTACTAACTAGAAACCAAATACTTATGAAAGGAGAGGATGCCCGTAAAAGAAACAAAGGAAATTATTACAACAGTTTCTTAACAGTCTTTAAGGTGCCACATTTTTTTTGGCTTCTTTATTTTTGATTTTTCCTTTTTATTTTTGCTCGTGATATGAAGAGACTAACACGACCCCCTCTTCTAAAAGGATCAAATAAAGAGAATCTCTGCAGGCTCACTGTCAAATCGATATAACACTACTGACTTCTTGATACTGGAGAAAGGAACACAGCAGGCATGCCTCCTGCCTTCAATATTCTTCTTGTCTTAAAATTAAATACAGGTACATCTTTAAATATCCTTAATGCATAACAAGCAAAACAAACAATACACATAAACCACTGAAATGCACTTTTAAATATTAACAAATATTAGTAACAATATACTGGCCAGAATCTGAATGAATATTTATATAGTTCTAAATTCACTGGCATAATCATAAATTTAGCCCATAACTTTTGAGAAAACTGTACTCTTAACACCCATAAATCAAACTAATCTTACAATCAGAGTTAAGGACCAATAATATAACCTGGAATTAATATTGTATCTGCTCTCATCTCTGTAGCTGGTGTTTCTTGCCTGTATCTTTTCAATGTGTGGAAGGACTCCTGGTCTCCTTTTGTCACAAATATCCAGACATATACCACATTTCCCCGAAAATGATCCCAATGTAGTCAGTATTTTGGTTTTGGAGCAACATAGATCACAGACTATGTTGCTCCAAAACCAAAATACTGACTACATTGGGATCAAATTAGTCAATCACACAGAAAATATTTTAAAGAAATATTATAGATGGCATTTCAAAACTGGAAAATACTTTGTTTGTGAGGCATATATATTGAGACATTAAATATGTGTGATCATAATAGTGGCAATGTTGACAAGATTAGAAAGGCCAGTCCCGGTTTGACGACACTGGAGCTGATAAATAGAAATTAGAAAAGAGGAAGTTACTTGCTGAATAAATAATAGAAGCCAATTGGTTTAAGGTAGATAACAAAGCAACATGACTAATATACTATAAGCAAATTTGGCCAGACATGAAATTTAAAGTTAGACAAGCGTATGTGATTTATGAATTTTAGAAATGATGATGAATAATATTGGATGTTTTGCTCTAAGTCATGTATATGGAAATAACAAATATGTGTGAACTATAAGAGTGATTATGCTGAAAAGATTAGATACATAGTTTTCTGTATATAAGAATGGAGATGATTGAGGAATGAATAGACCTGTAAGGATATTATGGTGGATAAGAAATTTTAAAGAGGAAATGAGGAATGTTTATGATGAGAGACAGATGGATGGAAATGCAGATGAGGGAATTTTAAAAAAATTATTATAAATTTAGGATGTTAGACATTTAATTAGATACGTAAAATAGCGATGCGGAATATAACATGTGCAGATGCACAGGGATATATTACTTCTGTAGTCAGAATTTATATAATAGATAAGCTGGTATGGGAAATACCTCCCCGCCTATATGTTTGTTTTGTCAGTCTTGTATGTTTTGTTAGTTTCATGTGCTATTGTTTTGTAGGCATTTCTGTTGTTGTAGGTATGCATGTCATAAAAATAATAAAATGCTAAAAAAATAAATAAAAGTTTTCATCATCCACACAGCCGAATACTTTAAATAATCTACAGAGTACACACATATTTTCTGCAATTCTTTGGTGTGTTCCAGTAGCCAGTCTATATTTGTTTGCATTTAGTTTGAACACCTGGTATTTCTTGTCCTGTATCGAGTGAAAGACTTTCTTGTAAAATACTAAATCACCTAAACCTAAAGATGTAACATAGAAAAAGCTGCAGACATTATAGTAGAGCCCCCCCTCCTTTTAATAACATCTAACATCTTTGAAAGCTCACACAGAGAAATGTTGCCTCTTTTAGTTGGCCTAATAAAGATATCCATGCCCTTTTATTTGCAAGACATGAGGACGGAAGGGTGTTAACGATAGGACTGTTGGAGGTTATTAATTTGCTGTCAAGTCACACAAAGGTATCATCACAGCAAAAATTTGGGAGTTTGCCTTATGGTCAACACAGCTTCCTCAGCATGGTATGCAAATAGTTACTAATAGTCATGCCTCTTACCCTTCACTGGGCAAATTCTCATTATGCCCTTTATCCCACTTGCTGGTCTGTTTTTCTTTTTGAGCTTCCTCCTCACTTTCTACCCCCCTGAAACATTTTCAAACTTTTATGTATTCACTCATTCACACTTAAGTGTGCTTTCAGCTCCTAGAGCTATGGAAAACCTGTGCGATTTCCCAGTTCTTCAAGACCCAAGGCCACTTTTGAAACATTACAGTATTATTATGGTGAAACAAAGGCAGGGCGTACACAAAATTGTGCTGAAGAAGTTTTATCTTTCTAAGACTTGCCCCATAGAATTCTTATAGTGAACATAAATGTACAAAAACAGACACATATGTCATTTTGTTTATAGGGAGAGAAGCTTTCCTCTATGTCCAAGCAACAGTTTATTTTCTCCTTTATGTTACAAGACTGAAAGTCCTAAAGAAATAATCAGAATTTATTCTTAACATGGTAAATCTATGAAACGTCTAATTTGATATTTTTGCCTGGGACTTCACTCAAAGTGCAACGAACTCAAACTCAGCTTTGAGTACTTTTTTCTTGTAGTCAGTAGAATACTGGAATACAAAATAACCCCTTACTTTTTTTTCTTTTCTTCTTTTTGTGCAAACCATGATGCCAAAAAGCAGAAGTCACATATTCTGATTGTCAATATATTTATCTCATTTGTGGGAGACACTGCAATTCTTAACATGTTTTTAAAATGCAAGACCCCCTAACCTCATCATCTGTAACCCTAACCTTTTCCTAACTCTTAATATATTGCAATTCCCTTGGGATCAAGAAATACCACAGACGTCACTCAATATCATTTTTTTCATTGGAACAGGGACAAAGACACAAACACACCTCCCACACCATTTAAAAAATCAAAGTCCATTGTTGCAGTTGCTGAAAATCTCTACAGTTTTCACACATTATATTGCTATGGCTGAAACCCTGTTTTGCACGTTGTGCCACATCAGCCATGGAGATTTTTCCAGAAATACAGGTAAAACATTTCTGATCACCCTGAAACTCTTCTAGAATCCTCTTCATTATGGGAAAGTCATTTGTCAGCTGCAGGACAGGAGAGAAGTCTTTAATTTCTGAAAAGTGTCGCTGCCACAATGCCTTAACTGGGGGTTCCAGCGGATCACTAGGACTTTCAAGTTGAATCTTTAAAAAAAAAAAGTACTCCCCCAAAATTGCCACAGCTGGGGACTTCACCACCTTTACATGGTATGTCTGCTCAAACAGGATTTCAGCTTTTGTAGAGATCCAAACCCAAGGTTCTCTGCTAGTTTCTGAAATGTATGCTTTGCTATTTCTATGATGTTTGTTCAGCCTTACAAAATTTAATAATCATTAAAAAACCTGGGGCTTCTTTTAAAAATGGGTATTGGCAAAGACGCAAAGGAATAAGCCAGATCATGCTATCAAGAGAATGCCGCCCCCCCCAAAAAAACTTACCTTTCTTTTACAGAAGGTCTTGCAGCCTTCAAATATTGACCTGTATCCCGTACAAACGGCAGAGATTGCCTTAAGAAAGGAAGAGCATAATAAAGTAAGCAACTGAAATTCTTATTTCACAACAGAATTGCCATCTTTTCTGGACAACTCTTTCCAAGAGGAGATTTAAATTGGTCATTCACTCTGAAGTTTGAATGGGATTTGCAGCAAGCAACAATGAATTAAAAACCAGCGACTACACAACACAAAGATAAGCCCAGGGAAGCTTGGTGGGAAATCATCACTTTTTAGTGGAGAGTTGTCTTTATATATATATATTGTCTTTATATATATATATATAGCCAGCAGGGGTGGCTTAATTTGCTCCATTCCATGTCACGTGGGACATGAACTAGGAAATTAAAGGAGAAGGATAACTTTGTTAAATATCTCCTACCCCATTCACTGATACAAAGTCAAAGTTTCAATAGAGATTTTAAATTAGGAGGTATTAATAATACTGACATTTCTTCCAGAATTAAGAGCTGTGGCAGTTTTAGCTAGAGAGAAGTCTATTTAATCCATTTTGCAACTGGAACCCAAAGTCTGATTTCCTTGTGGTTACAGGAAACATGGCATTAAACTGAATGGAGAGATTAGAGAGAAATTCATACATTCCTTTCTGATTTCATTTTCCATATTTTATGCTCAGAAATATTTCTAAACTCAGAGCAAACCAGGCATAAATAGTTTTCTTTCCATACCTAACAGTAGTTTTCTCTCCCTGCGTAACAAATAACTGAATGAGAACTTTTAACTTTTCAATTAATATAAGAAAGCTTTGACAAAACATGCTGTTTGTTTTAGACCCATACCTGCCAGTGCTTCATATATCTGTTCTGAAGATGGTTCGGCATGGTTTTGCAATAAAGTGTAGACAGACATCACCATTCCAGGAGTACAAAAACCACACTGGGAGCCATGGCATTTAGCAAGTCTTTCCTAGAAACAACAGTAATGACAAAACAGCAGAATATAAACCAGCCATTACCAGCCATATAAACAGCAGAATATAAACACAGGATGTTACCATACACAACCTCAGACTGCTGTTCCAACAAGCTCAGTGCTATTGGATTGCAGAAGACACCCATCTTTCCCAGCACTAACTAGAGACACCCGGGACTGATCCATAAGTGGCTCATGGCTGAATAAAGATCCCTCCCCTTGTTGTGGAATGAAGCAGCCCCTCCCTAGACCTGGCAAGCAGGGCATTCTGCCTATAAAGCACTTCTCTATCATTCTGCTAGATCCCTTGCCCATTCAGCTCAGGTGCTTCAATGATAAAATCTATAACGTGCAAATCTGTCCATATCTGAAAGAAAGAACAAACCAGGCCACCATTCGCTCACCTGAACAGGATGAATCCTGGATTTGGTGCTTCCAATACCTTCAACAGTTGTGATGGCAGTGCCATGCAATGAACAGATGGGAATTAGGCAAGCATTGGCTGAATAATGCCTTGAGATTAGAATGGATAGAATCAAGGGCTATACAGTCGATTTTGGACACTGTTACGTGCCAATTAAAATCTGGGGATGATTTAGGTGTAGTAATATATATCCTGGCAGACCCAGCAATGAGACTGACTACACGGGTGTTTAGCTTGGTGTTTGATTCACTACACTAGGAAAGGGCTGGCGTGCTCTTAAAGATGCCAATCAGAGGATGTCTTTGTTTGAATGAACCAGCCCCCACCCCGAGCGGTCCTACTGGCACCTTTCTGGTCCCCCTGTCACAAGGCGTCTACTATTTTGGTGTGGATAGGCTCGATCTGGTTTAGATCTAACACAAGCCTTACGAGGAATTCAAGGATATGGGATTAAATTGGGGAAAGTCAGAATGTTTACTGTTAAACCACTCAGATAAGGAGAAATGAAGAATGACACAATATTTGGAGGAAAAATGGGAAATGTTATTAAATATTTCAGGATTAATATTACCTGGAATTTACAGGATATAATTAAAATAAATTTGGATAGATTGAAAAAAGATAACTGGACGGATAAAAGATTACCAAACCAGGAAATCTTTAATTTCTGATACAGTAGCATTATGTAAAATGAAAATTATTTATAAATTAAACTTTATATTTTGGATGCTTCCTATAAAGATTGCAGAAAAACAATTGAGAGAATGGAAGATAATGATAAATTGTTACTGTAATGGATATAAATGAGTGAGGATTAATAAGAAATTATGGCATGTAACACAAAAAAGGAGGTCTTGGATTACCCAATTTAGAATTATATTATGTAGCAAATTGACTCAGACATATGCCAGATATTATTAAAAGTATTAAAAATTTAATTTGGACAGAAATAGAAATGCAGAGTAAGGAAGAACAAATTGAAAGTACTATATATTGTTTAAAGAAAAGATTGGAGAAGATATTTAAAAAGCAGCTACCTGTTTATATATTTTGGATGTCTTATTCACTTCAGAATTACAAAAAGAGTGGAGAGGAGAGAAAGAAGGCTCGGGCAATGAGGGAGCCATCTTGGCTGTGAAAAATGCTATCTATAGGCCTTGAAACTGGGGAGGATTTTTTGGCTTCCCTTGGTGTGCTAATTAGGCACACCTGGTGACCTCCAGGAGCTACTCTTCCAGAAGTTACCAATTAGTTGGCTTCAGAAAGGACGGCACCTGCTTGGTTGGAAAGGTTGCAGGCTCTGATGGAGGGTGACGGGATATAAGGGCAGCTGGAGGAAATGGCTGAGCTTAGCAGCTCTGGACAGTAGCTTTATTCTGGCTGGAACATGTCAGCCAGTCTGCTGTTATGAGGAACTCTGCTTGAGCACTGAAGCCATGTTACTCTGTGAGGAGAGGTAGGAAGCTTGTATTGTTTTTGGTGGGAACAACTCTTAGCTGCCTAAATCTCAGAAAAGGCTTTGTCCTTAAGGTTGCTTTTGAGCCTGGATGTACTTTTGCATCACCCTGGCTCAAAGCATGACTAAGTGGTCAGTGCATCTTCTCTGTAAGAGGCTTCACACTTAATAGTGAACCTGGAAGAGTCTAGAAAAAACCAGTTAAACTGGGTCAGCAGTTCCTTTCAACTGGTTTAGCTTTGCTTGGTTTGCTTGCACAGTACATCATTAAAAGCTAGTTGGAATTGGACTGTCTTCACAGTCTGTCCAGGAGCTATTAAGGGATGTTTGGCGCAAGGCATTTTCCCCACATAGCAAACCAGATGTGCCGGCGAAATGCAAGTGACCTTTCAGGTTCAGAGAAAGGAGGCATCTGAGCCATCTTTACAGGGGAAGCGATGGCCTCTGCTGCCAGTTTAAGTAAAGGGACGGAGTAGAAGTACAGAGTTGAAGTGCTGTAGTAAGTCAAATATTGTGAAGTGCTGCATGTGTGCAGGAGGATTTATTTTTGTAGTTTACCTTTGCAGCATTTCTGTGAATGCTGAGTATTGTTTTCTTCCCCTTAATTTAACCATGTAAAATACTTTAATATAAAGTATAAATTATTCTTACAATTAGTGCCATGGAGATAATGAAACATTAAAAAATAGAAAGTCTGTTTAGGATTGGACAATGTTATGACATTGTAAATCCTTTTTTGAAAGTTCTCCACCTGATGTTGCTTAAAACCACTTAACACAGTGGTTGAGAACATGGTTATGAAAAGGTAAAAACTTATTTATATCCATGGAAAGATTAAAGACTAAGAAGGCGTACACGGCATGACTTGGGTTACTTCAGATTAAAAAAACAAATAAAAGCAGCAGTCGAAAAGAGTGAATGAGAGACTGTCATGAGTTAAGGTCAAAGCATACAGTTGATTCAGGATTGTCAAATGGCCAAAATAAAGGTGTGATTTCCCACATTTAAACTATTCTCATCTGATAGTTTTTTCCTTGTGTAAAGAAGAAAGACCTTGTGTGCCAGATTTTAAATTTCTATTCTATCCATTTCTTTCTAATATTCTTGACTGATTTTTTTGTGGATGGAAATGTCAGGGTTCTAGTTCCTTCAACGTGTTTTTCTGCTTAGAGTTGTGTGGCCAAATGCGAACTTGAATAACGCAGGTTTGTTGCCTTTAATGCTTCTGTGAACATGGGGCAGAAGTATTTCAGTGCAAAAGTACTTATCCTTGGAAAGAAATGAATGTTCTGACCATTGCAATTTTGTCTTCTTTTCTCCCTGCAGGAAGTCGGAGATGTGCACTTTGTGTTAGAAAGCTCAGTGAGCCATCAAGTGCAAGCACGTGAACTCTTGGTTGAAAGAACTGGACTTTATATGCCAAACGGCTTCTGCATCTTCTGAAATGTCTGGCGCCTGAGAGACATCCTAGACTGTAGTGATCATGAAACGAAAAGGCTAATGGTTTAGGTGATCACAGAACAAAGAGAAAGCAATTGACTTTAGAGAGAGAAGCAAGAAGTCAGTCCACACCTAGATGTCCGCCGGCGGAATTTGTAGGGCGACGCCCCAAGAACTCCCTTTTGTTAACCTCAAAAAACTTACCAATTGTTGACAGAATTCAGAAGGACACTAGTTACCTAACGGCCACTTAGAATTGGCCGGACAAAGCCTTTGAAGTTTTGCTCTAACTCCAAGGGAAAATAGGCAGAATGAATGAGTCACGGCTCCCCGTCAGGAGCAGCTGTCCCTGTGCCAGGAGAGTGTGATCTGCACTGAAGAACAGACATCAGCTTGTGTCCTTGAGGAGGGCGTTCCCACGCTAGACCATATTGAAATGCTACTGTATATTTCCTAAACTGGACCTTGAAACATAGTCCAGCAATTCTTTTTTCTTTCAACCTGTGACCGACGGCCATTGGCAAAAAGAGAGAAAAATGCCTCCTAATGACTACAGAATATGGGGTGCAGAACCGCACTCGTGCTGGCCGGAAAAATACGGGGGGATAGACAGGGCTCGCGTCGAGGAGGGAATGACTGCTGGGGGTGGGGGAGAGAACTGCAGTTGTGGCGGGCAGGAGGAGACCTTGGGCATTAGATGGGATGCGTCGAGGAGGCATTGACAGGAGAGGTGGGTGGGTGGGTGGGTGGTCGGGACCATGCTCGTGTTGGGCCAGAAAAGGCAGGGTGTGTGTGTGGGGGGGGGTAGATGGGGCTTGAGGGGAGGGAGACAAGAGGGTTGGGGATGAAAGGGGATTTGGGGTAGGCATGGCACACAGCTGGGAGCAGAGAGGGCATTGCGGGAGGGTTTGTGAAAGGGAAGGGGTGGGGCTGGGAGTGGAGAGGGATGGACGGGAGGTTTTTATTTGCATAATGGAGAATGAGATGAAAGGAAAGTTAATTTCTTGGGTACGTAAGGGGAAAGTGAAACAGTCATTCTATGAATGTGTTTCTACCCATTTAATGCACACTTCTGCCTAAAATAGTGTGCTGTGCCGCAAACTCCAAGTCAGCTATTCCCAGAAGCTAAAAACTACCATTACCTCATCTATTATGGGTGTTTTCTTCTCTCTACCCCAAGAGAGACTCTGAATAACTGACTGAATCCTCTTGAGGGAAGCCCATGAAAAGCATTTCCTTGACATCCACACAGGTAGGGCCTGAGAAATATGTCCCCCGGCCCAATATTAAAATTGCCCCATCAGTGATACTCCCTGAAATGAGGCAATGCAAAGGCTGCTTATTTCCTTGGCTGATGGGAAGTGATAGCTTCTCCCATGTTACTGTGAATTCAACAGGCTTTTGTCGTCACCTTTTAGAGAGGGGTGCTGTTTTTAAAACTCAGAAATATTTCATGTACCCGTCTCATGTGGGTGGGTTTCAAAATAATCCTTGTATTGAATTTATTCAGGAAGGGAAGCATTGGCTTCTCTTCCTTTAGAGGGAAATAGGCAGGCTTGGCATCGACTCATGTTGGCCATGGGTGAAGTTCTAATCAGGCAGGAGAACTACTACTACCCGTCATTGGAGGGAGGGTGTCAAGGAGACCACTTTTTAAGGCTTTTGTGAAGAGAATTGTTTGTTTCTCTTCTATTCCATGGTCATACCAGGTTTGGCATCGTCGCATTTTGAAGCAGGGTTAATCTTATTTGGGGGAGTGGTATGTCACAGTGTGCTTTTTATTATGGAGAAGTATTTCCTTTACCCGTCCTGTGTGGATAGTTTTCTAGGAAATGACTTTCTTGTGCTTTCTTGAAGAGAAGTAGTCATTTCTCTTCTGTTGAAGGAAAATATCAGTCTTCGCATCGTCGCATTTTGGGGGATCGGTGGTCCTTAGGCGCCTTTCATCTTGGACTACGCGACGTATTTCCTCTACCCGTCTTGTGTGATTGGTTGTCAAGGAAATCCCTTCTGTGGGCTTTCCTGAACAGAAGTGGTGGTTTTCCTTCTGTTCAAAGACAACATCAGGCTTGGCATCGTCGTAATTTGGGGGAGTGGTATGTCACAGTGCGCTTTTTATTATGGAGAAGTATTTCCTTTACCCGTCCTGTGTAGATGGTTTTCTAGGAAATGACTTTCTTGTGCTTTCTTGAAGAGAAGCAGTCATTTCTCTTCTGTTGAAGGAAAATATCAGTCTTCGCATCGTCGCATTTTGGGGGATCGGTGGTCCTTAGGGGCCTTTCATCTTGGACTACGCGACGTATTTCCTCTACCCGTCTTGTGTGATTGGTTGTCAAGGAAATCCCTTCTGTGGGCTTTCCTGAACAGAAGTGGTGATTTTCCTTCTGTTCAAAGACAACATCAGGCTTGGCATCGTCGTAATTTGGGGGAGTGGTATGTCACAGTGTGCTTTTTATTATGGAGAAGTATTTCCTTTACCCGTCCTGTGTGGATAGTTTTCTAGGAAATGACTTTCTTGTGCTTTCTTGAAGAGAAGCAGTCATTTCTCTTCTGTTGAAGGAAAATATCAGTCTTCGCATCGTCGCATTTTGGGGGATCGGTGGTCCTTAGGCGCCTTTCATCTTGGATTACGCGACGTATTTCCTCTACCCGTCTTGTGTGATTGGTTGTCAAGGAAATCCCTTCTGTGGGCTTTCCTGAACAGAAGTGGTGGTTTTCCTTCTGTTCAAAGACAACATCAGGCTTGGCATCGTCGTAATTTGGGGGAGTGGTATGTCACAGTGTGCTTTTTATTATGGAGAAGTATTTCCTTTACCCGTCCTGTGTGGATGGTTTTCTAGGAAATGACTTTCTTGTGCTTTCTTGAAGAGAAGCAGTCATTTCTCTTCTGTTGAAAGAAAATATCAGTCTTCGCATCGTCGCATTTTGGGGGATAGGTGGTCCTTAGGCGCCTTTCATCTTGGACTACGCGACGTATTTCCTCTACCCGTCTTGTGTGATTGGTTGTCAAGGAAATCCCTTCTGTGGGCTTTCCTGAACAGAAGTGGTGGTTTTCCTTCTGTTCAAAGACAACATCAGGCTTGGCATCGTCGTAATTTGGGGGAGTGGTATGTCACAGTGTGCTTTTTATTATGGAGAAGTATTTCCTTTACCCGTCCTGTGTGGATGGTTTTCTAGGAAATGACTTTCTTGTGCTTTCTTGAAGAGAAGCAGTCATTTCTCTTCTGTTGAAGGAAAATATCAGTCTTCGCATCGTCGCATTTTGGGGGAGTGGTGGTCCTTAGGCGCCTTTCATCTTGGACTACGCGACGTATTTCCTCTACCCGTCTTGTGTGATTGGTTGTCAAGGAAATCCCTTCTGTGGGCTTTCCTGAACAGAAGTGGTGGTTTTCCTTCTGTTCAAAGACAACATCAGGCTTGGCATCGTCGTAATTTGGGGGAGTGGTATGTCACAGTGTGCTTTTTATTATGGAGAAGTATTTCCTTTACCCGTCCTGTGTGGATGGTTTTGTAGGAAATGACTTTCTTGTGCTTTCTTGAAGAGAAGTAGTCATTTCTCTTCTGTTGAAGGAAAATATCAGTCTTCGCATCGTCGCATTTTGGGGGAGTGGTGGTCCTTAGGGGCCTTTCATCTTGGACTACGCGACGTATTTCCTCTACCCGTCTTGTGTGATTGGTTGTCAAGGAAATCCCTTCTGTGGGCTTTCCTGAACAGAAGTGGTGGTTTTCCTTCTGTTCAAAGACAACATCAGGCTTGGCATCGTCGTAATTTGGGGGAGTGGTATGTCACAGTGTCCTTTTTATTATGGAGAAGTATTTCCTTTACCCGTCCTGTGTAGATGGTTTTCTAGGAAATGACTTTCTTGTGCTTTCTTGAAGAGAAGCAGTCATTTCTCTTCTGTTGAAGGAAAATATCAGTCTTCGCATCGTCGCATTTTGGGGGATCGGTGGTCCTTAGGGGCCTTTCATCTTGGACTACGCGACGTATTTCCTCTACCCGTCTTGTGTGATTGGTTGTCAAGGAAATCCCTTCTGTGGGCTTTCCTGAACAGAAGTGGTGATTTTCCTTCTGTTCAAAGACAACATCAGGCTTGGCATCGTCGTAATTTGGGGGAGTGGTATGTCACAGTGTGCTTTTTATTATGGAGAAGTATTTCCTTTACCCGTCCTGTGTGGATAGTTTTCTAGGAAATGACTTTCTTGTGCTTTCTTGAAGAGAAGTAGTCATTTCTCTTCTGTTGAAGGAAAATATCAGTCTTCGCATCGTCGCATTTTGGGGGAGTGGTGGTCCTTAGGGGCCTTTCATCTTGGACTACGCGACGTATTTCCTCTACCCGTCTTGTGTGATTGGTTGTCAAGGAAATCCCTTCTGTGGGCTTTCCTGAACAGAAGTGGTGGTTTTCCTTCTGTTCAAAGACAACATCAGGCTTGGCATCGTCGTAATTTGGGGGAGTGGTATGTCACAGTGTCCTTTTTATTATGGAGAAGTATTTCCTTTACCCGTCCTGTGTAGATGGTTTTCTAGGAAATGACTTTCTTGTGCTTTCTTGAAGAGAAGCAGTCATTTCTCTTCTGTTGAAGGAAAATATCAGTCTTCGCATCGTCGCATTTTGGGGGATCGGTGGTCCTTAGGGGCCTTTCATCTTGGACTACGCGACGTATTTCCTCTACCCGTCTTGTGTGATTGGTTGTCAAGGAAATCCCTTCTGTGGGCTTTCCTGAACAGAAGTGGTGATTTTCCTTCTGTTCAAAGACAACATCAGGCTTGGCATCGTCGTAATTTGGGGGAGTGGTATGTCACAGTGTGCTTTTTATTATGGAGAAGTATTTCCTTTACCCGTCCTGTGTGGATAGTTTTCTAGGAAATGACTTTCTTGTGCTTTCTTGAAGAGAAGCAGTCATTTCTCTTCTGTTGAAGGAAAATATCAGTCTTCGCATCGTCGCATTTTGGGGGATCGGTGGTCCTTAGGCGCCTTTCATCTTGGACTACGCGACGTATTTCCTCTACCCGTCTTGTGTGATTGGTTGTCAAGGAAATCCCTTCTGTGGGCTTTCCTGAACAGAAGTGGTGGTTTTCCTTCTGTTCAAAGACAACATCAGGCTTGGCATCGTCGTAATTTGGGGGAGTGGTATGTCACAGTGTGCTTTTTATTATGGAGAAGTATTTCCTTTACCCGTCCTGTGTGGATGGTTTTCTAGGAAATGACTTTCTTGTGCTTTCTTGAAGAGAAGCAGTCATTTCTCTTCTGTTGAAGGAAAATATCAGTCTTCGCATCGTCGCATTTTGGGGGAGCGGTGGTCCTTAGGCGCCTTTCATCTTGGACTACGCGACGTATTTCCTCTACCCGTCTTGTGTGATTGGTTGTCAAGGAAATCCCTTCTGTGGGCTTTCCTGAACAGAAGTGGTGGTTTTCCTTCTGTTCAAAGACAACATCAGACTTGGCATCGTCGTAATTTGGGGGAGTGGTATGTCACAGTGTGCTTTTTATTATGGAGAAGTATTTCCTTTACCCGTCCTGTGTGGATGGTTTTCTAGGAAATGACTTTCTTGTGCTTTCTTGAAGAGAAGCAGTCATTTCTCTTCTGTTGAAGGAAAATATCAGTCTTCGCATCATCGCATTTTGGGGGAGTGGTGGTCCTTAGGCGCCTTTCATCTTGGACTACGCGACGTATTTCCTCTACCCATCTTGTGTGATTGGTTGTCAAGGAAATCCCTTCTGTGGGCTTTCCTGAACAGAAGTGGTGGTTTTCCTTCTGTTCAAAGACAACATCAGGCTTGGCATCGTCGTAATTTGGGGGAGTGGTATGTCACAGTGTGCTTTTTATTATGGAGAAGTATTTCCTTTACCCGTCCTGTGTGGATGGTTTTGTAGGAAATGACTTTCTTGTGCTTTCTTGAAGAGAAGTAGTCATTTCTCTTCTGTTGAAGGAAAATATCAGTCTTCGCATCGTCGCATTTTGGGGGAGTGGTGGTCCTTAGGGGCCTTTCATCTTGGACTACGCGACGTATTTCCTCTACCCGTCTTGTGTGATTGGTTGTCAAGGAAATCCCTTCTGTGGGCTTTCCTGAACAGAAGTGGTGGTTTTCCTTCTGTTCAAAGACAACATCAGGCTTGGCATCGTCGTAATTTGGGGGAGTGGTATGTCACAGTGTGCTTTTTATTATGGAGAAGTATTTCCTTTACCCGTCCTGTGTAGATGGTTTTCTAGGAAATGACTTTCTTGTGCTTTCTTGAAGAGAAGCAGTCATTTCTCTTCTGTTGAAGGAAAATATCAGTCTTCGCATCGTCGCATTTTGGGGGATCGGTGGTCCTTAGGGGCCTTTCATCTTGGACTACGCGACGTATTTCCTCTACCCGTCTTGTGTGATTGGTTGTCAAGGAAATCCCTTCTGTGGGCTTTCCTGAACAGAAGTGGTGATTTTCCTTCTGTTCGAAGACAACATCAGGCTTGGCATCGTCGTAATTTGGGGGAGTGGTATGTCACAGTGTGCTTTTTATTATGGAGAAGTATTTCCTTTACCCGTCCTGTGTGGATAGTTTTCTAGGAAATGACTTTCTTGTGCTTTCTTGAAGAGAAGCAGTCATTTCTCTTCTGTTGAAGGAAAATATCAGTCTTTGCATCATCGCATTTTGGGGGATCGGTGGTCCTTAGGGGCCTTTCATCTTGGACTACGCGACGTATTTCCTCTACCCGTCTTGTGTGATTGGTTGTCAAGGAAATCCCTTCTGTGGGCTTTCCTGAACAGAAGTGGTGATTTTCCTTCTGTTCAAAGACAACATCAGGCTTGGCATCGTCGTAATTTGGGGGAGTGGTATGTCACAGTGTGCTTTTTATTATGGAGAAGTATTTCCTTTACCCGTCCTGTGTAGATGGTTTTCTAGGAAATGACTTTCTTGTGCTTTCTTGAAGAGAAGCAGTCATTTCTCTTCTGTTGAAGGAAAATATCAGTCTTTGCATCGTCGCATTTTGGGGGATCGGTGGTCCTTAGGGGCCTTTCATCTTGGACTACGCGACGTATTTCCTCTACCCGTCTTGTGTGATTGGTTGTCAAGGAAATCCCTTCTGTGGGCTTTCCTGAACAGAAGTGGTGATTTTCCTTCTGTTCAAAGACAACATCAGGCTTGGCATCGTCGTAATTTGGGGGAGTGGTATGTCACAGTGTGCTTTTTATTATGGAGAAGTATTTCCTTTACCCGTCCTGTGTGGATAGTTTTCTAGGAAATGACTTTCTTGTGCTTTCTTGAAGAGAAGCAGTCATTTCTCTTCTGTTGAAGGAAAATATCAGTCTTCGCATTGTCGCATTTTGGGGGATCGGTGGTCTTTAGGCTCCTTTCATCTTGGACTACGCGACGTATTTCCTCTACCCTTCTTGTGTGATTGGTTGTCAAGGAAATCCCTTCTGTGGGCTTTCCTGAACAGAAGTGGTGGTTTTCCTTCTGTCCAAAGACAACATCAGGCTTGGCATCGTCGTAATTTGGGGGAGTGGTATGTCACAGTGTGCTTTTTATTATGGAGAAGTATTTCCTTTACCCGTCCTGTGTGGATGGTTTTGTAGGAAATGACTTTCTTGTGCTTTCTTGAAGAGAAGTAGTCATTTCTCTTTTGTTGAAGGAAAATATCAGTCTTTGCATTGTCGCATTTTGGGGCAGTGGTGGTCCTTAGGGGCCTTTCATCTTGGACTACGCGACGTATTTCCTCTACCCGTCTTGCGACGTATTTCCTCTACCCGTCTTGTGTGATTGGTTGTCAAGGAAATCCCTTCTGTGGGCTTTCCTGAACAGAAGTGGTGGTTTTCCTTCTGTTCAAAGACAACATCAGGCTTGGCATCGTCGTAATTTGGGGGAGTGGTATGTCACAGTGTGCTTTTTATTATGGAGAAGTATTTCCTTTACCCGTCCTGTGTGGATGGTTTTGTAGGAAATGACTTTCTTGTGCTTTCTTGAAGAGAAGTAGTCATTTCTCTTCTGTTGAAGGAAAATATCAGTCTTTGCATCGTCGCATTTTGGGGGAGTGGTGGTCCTTAGGCGCCTTTCATCTTGGACTGCGCGACGTATTTCCTCTACCCGTCTTGTGTGATTGGTTGTCAAGGAAATCCCTTCTGTGGGCTTTCCTGAACAGAAGTGGTGGTTTTCCTTCTGTTCAAAGACAACATCAGGCTTGGCATCGTCGTAATTTGGGGGAGTGGCATGTCACAGTGTGCTTTTTATTATGGAGAAGTATTTCCTTTACCCGTCCTGTGTAGATGGTTTTCTAGGAAATGACTTTCTTGTGCTTTCTTGAAGAGAAGCAGTCATTTCTCTTCTGTTGAAGGAAAATATCAGTCTTCGCATTGTCGCATTTTGGGGGATTGGTGGTCTTTAGGGGCCTTTCATCTTGGACTACGCGACGTATTTCCTCTACCCGTCTTGTGTGATAGGTTGTCAAGGAAATCCCTTCTGTGGGCTTTCCTGAACAGAAGTGGTGGTTTTTCCTTCTGTTCAAAGACAACATCAGGCTTGGCATCGTCGTAATTTGGGGGAGTGGTATGTCACAGTGTGCTTTTTATTATGGAGAAGTATTTCCTTTACCCGTCCTGTGTGGATGGTTTTCTAGGAAATGACTTTCTTGTGCTTTCTTGAAGAGAAGCAGTCATTTCTCTTCTGTTGAAGGAAAATATCAGTCTTTGCATCGTCGCATTTTGGGGGATCGGTGGTCCTTAGGCGCCTTTCATCTTGGACTACGCGACGTATTTCCTCTACCCGTCTTGTGTGATTGGTTGTCAAGGAAATCCCTTCTGTGGGCTTTCCTGAACAGAAGTGGTGGTTTTCCTTCTGTTCAAAGACAACATCAGGCTTGGCATCGTCGTAATTTGGGGGAGTGGCATGTCACAGTGTGCTTTTTATTATGGAGAAGTATTTCCTTTACCCGTCCTGTGTAGATGGTTTTCTAGGAAATGACTTTCTTGTGCTTTCTTGAAGAGAAGCAGTCATTTCTCTTCTGTTGAAGGAAAATATCAGTCTTCGCATTGTCGCATTTTGGGGGATTGGTGGTCTTTAGGGGCCTTTCATCTTGGACTACGCGACGTATTTCCTCTACCCGTCTTGTGTGATAGGTTGTCAAGGAAATCCCTTCTGTGGGCTTTCCTGAACAGAAGTGGTGGTTTTCCTTCTGTTCAAAGACAACATCAGGCTTGGCATCGTCGTAATTTGGGGGAGTGGTATGTCACAGTGTGCTTTTTATTATGGAGAAGTATTTCCTTTACCCGTCCTGTGTGGATGGTTTTCTAGGAAATGACTTTCTTGTGCTTTCTTGAAGAGAAGCAGTCATTTCTCTTCTGTTGAAGGAAAATATCAGTCTTTGCATCGTCGCATTTTGGGGGATCGGTGGTCCTTAGGCGCCTTTCATCTTGGACTACGCGACGTATTTCCTCTACCCGTCTTGTGTGATTGGTTGTCAAGGAAATCCCTTCTATGGGCTTTCCTGAACAGAAGTGGTGATTTTCCTTCTGTTCAAAGACAACATCAGGCTTGGCATCGTCGTAATTTGGGGGAGTGGTATGTCACAGTGTGCTTTTTATTATGGAGAAGTATTTCCTTTACCCGTCCTGTGTGGATAGTTTTCTAGGAAATGACTTTCTTGTGCTTTCTTGAAGAGAAGCAGTTATTTCTCTTCTGTTGAAGGAAAATATCAGTCTTCGCATCGTCGCATTTTGGGGGATCGGTGGTCCTTAGGGGCCTTTCATCTTGGACTACGCGACGTATTTCCTCTACCCGTCTTGTGTGATTGGTTGTCAAGGAAATCCCTTCTGTGGGCTTTCCTGAACAGAAGTGGTGGCTTTCCTTCTGTTCAAAGACAACATTAGGCTTGGCATCGTCGTAATTTGGGGGAGTGGTATGTCACAGTGTGCTTTTTATTATGGAGAAGTATTTCCTTTACCCGTCCTGTGTGGATGGTTTTCTAGGAAATGACTTTCTTGTGCTTTCTTGAAGAGAAGCAGTCATTTCTCTTCTGTTGAAGGAAAATATCAGTCTTCGCATCGTCGCATTTTGGGGGATCGGTGGTCCTTAGGGGCCTTTCATCTTGGACTACGCGACGTATTTCCTCTACCCGTCTTGTGTGATTGGTTGTCAAGGAAATCCCTTCTATGGGCTTTCCTGAACAGAAGTGGTGATTTTCCTTCTGTTCAAAGACAACATCAGGCTTGGCATCGTCGTAATTTGGGGGAGTGGTATGTCACAGTGTGCTTTTTATTATGGAGAAGTATTTCCTTTACCCGTCCTGTGTGGATAGTTTTCTAGGAAATGACTTTCTTGTGCTTTCTTGAAGAGAAGCAGTCATTTCTCTTCTGTTGAAGGAAAATATCAGTCTTTGCATCGTCGCATTTTGGGGGATCGGTGGTCCTTAGGGGCCTTTCATCTTGGACTACGCGACGTATTTCCTCTACCCGTCTTGTGTGATTGGTTGTCAAGGAAATCCCTTCTGTGGGCTTTCCTGAACAGAAGTGGTGATTTTCCTTCTGTTCAAAGACAACATCAGGCTTGGCATCGTCGTAATTTGGGGGAGTGGTATGTCACAGTGTGCTTTTTATTATGGAGAAGTATTTCCTTTACCCGTCCTGTGTGGATAGTTTTCTAGGAAATGACTTTCTTGTGCTTTCTTGAAGAGAAGCAGTCATTTCTCTTCTGTTGAAGGAAAATATCAGTCTTCGCATTGTCGCATTTTGGGGGATCGGTGGTCTTTAGGCTCCTTTCATCTTGGACTACGCGACGTATTTCCTCTACCCGTCTTGTGTGATTGGTTGTCAAGGAAATCCCTTCTGTGGGCTTTCCTGAACAGAAGTGGTGGTTTTCCTTCTGTTCAAAGACAACATCAGGCTTGGCATCGTCGTAATTTGGGGGAGTGGTATGTCACAGTGTGCTTTTTATTATGGAGAAGTATTTCCTTTACCCGTCCTGTGTGGATAGTTTTCTAGGAAATGACTTTCTTGTGCTTTCTTGAAGAGAAGCAGTCATTTCTCTTCTGTTGAAGGAAAATATCAGTCTTCGCATCGTCGCATTTTGGGGGATTGGTGGTCCTTAGGGGCCTTTCATCTTGGACTACGCGACGTATTTCCTCTACCCGTCTTGTGTGATTGGTTGTCAAGGAAATCCCTTCTGTGGGCTTTCCTGAACAGAAGTGGTGGCTTTCCTTCTGTTCAAAGACAACATCAGGCTTGGCATCGTCGTAATTTGGGGGAGTGGTATGTCACAGTGTGCTTTTTATTATGGAGAAGTATTTCCTTTACCCGTCCTTTGTGGATGGTTTTCTAGGAAATGACTTTCTTGTAGAGAAGCAGTCATTTCTCTTCTGTTGAAGGAAAATATCAGTCTTTGCATCGTTGCATTTTGGGGGACTGGTGCGTCCTTAGGCGCCTTTCATCTTGGATTAGGCGACGTATTTCCTCTACCCGTCTTGTGTGAATGGTTGTCAAGGAAATCCCTTCTGTGGGCTTTCCTGAACAGAAGTGGTGGTTTTCCTTCTTTTCAAAGACAACATCAGGCTTGGCATGGTCGTAATTTGGGGGAGTGGTATGTCACAGTGCGCTTTTTATTTTGTAGAAGTATTTCCTTTTCTCGCCCTCTGTTGAAGGAAAATATCAGTCTTTGCATCTTTGCATTTTGGGGGAGTAGTGCACCATCAAGCACTTTTTCTCTTGAGTTAGGCACGGTTTTCTCTTTTCCTGAGTCATGTGATTGTGTGTCAAGGATATCACTTTTATGGGCTTTCCTGAACAGAAATGATGCTTTCTGTCCCCTTTAAGGTTATTATACTTTAATTTGTTTTTGTTTTCCTGTCATTTGATAATCCAAACCCTGGCTGTGATCTGACTGTCAATCTATAGGAAAGACAAAGGAAAGATGTTTTATCTGAATTTTGAAAGTAATGTTGGAGTGGTGAAAATAAAATAAGTTTTGTTTTCAATTTTCCTAAATCCTGAAGAAGGTAGTTTATCAAGGCTACCTAAATCCATGTCTGTGGCAGGTGGTTCAAACTGTAAACATAAAAGGAACCATTCCTGCACGGCAACAGATTGTATGTGCCCAGAAACCAGAGCCTTACCCCTGCTTGCCCACAAGGGAGTTCTGTGCCTATTAGAAGGATGACCCTGGAGGAACCATCTAGGCTTCGACAGCGCTGCAAGGATTGCTCCCATCATCCTTGCTGAGGACTCTTCACCCACCACAGAAGGGTCTTTTGGATGAGCGAGTGTCTCTTGTGAATGGGAAGTATGAGAGACTGCTCTTGGTATCTTTTGTCTCTTATGTCTTATCAATAAATGTTACATGAATAGTGCTTAACCCCAAATTACTGGTGTGTGGTCTTCTTGTCTGTAGCCTGGCTAGAGCCTGCCTCACTCAATATTTGCGGTCTCTGACCCAATAAAGTACATGCATGTACTATTTAAAACAAATGGAAGCAATTGAAACATTTCAAGATTGCTAAAACAGTATAAGTTAATAAAATAGATTACCCAGACATTGTTTTTATGACGGGGCTAGGCAGAGGTCAAGAATTGTCTTTCGTAATTTTTTTGGCAGAGAACAGGAATTTGGCCACTGATTCAGTGGTTATCTTGTTTGTGTTGCTTAATAAATAATTTTTATACCAAATCAGAGTCCTTCCTGGGAAGACACTGATTATAGGCTTGAGGAAATTGATAGGCTCATTTCTGTAAAGATTACACTCAATGGACGTGTTTCAAAGGTTCAATTTTGCTATCATGGAAAAGCTTTAAGCCATGAGCTGTTATGTATATCCTTCTGTAAAAGGTTAAGATATCCCATGGAGGAATCGGTATGTATTTCCTTATTCCAATATCTGAAAGCAAAGAGCCAAGCACTACATTCTAGTGATATGAGACCAGTCTCTTATTGTAAGGCAGCTGAAGGGACGCATCTTGGCATTCCAAGGATGGATGTTAGAAAACTTGAAAGAACACTCTCTATTGGTTGTTCTGGGTTTTTCGGGCTCTTTGGCCATGTTCTTAAGGTGGTTCTTCCTAACGTTTTGCCAGCCTCTGTGGCCGGCATCTTCAGAGGACAGCAACCTGTGCTCTGGTGTAGTTGGCTTGGGAGTGCTCTGGTGTAGTTGGCACTCCCAAGCCAACTACACCAGAGCACAGGTCGCTGTCCTCTGAAGATGCCGGCCACAGAGACTGGCAAAACGTTGGTCTCTGCCAAACTAAGAGGATGGAAGTCTGTTCCTAGACACCACCCAAGGAGATCATTTAAATGCAGGTTAAATAATGTAGGAGATAATATACAGCCCTATTGAACCCCCCCCCCTTATTAGCTTTAATAGGTTTTCAGATTTCCTTCCATACCACATTTAACACGAAGTGTGGTACCCTGGTAAAGACATTTAATGAGATATAGGAGTCTTATCTGTTGGGGTTTTTATGTAATTTTAATCATGGTATGTTCTTTGGGACAGAATCAAAGGCTGATTTTAAGTCTATAAATGCAGTATAAAGCCCGTTACCATAAGAGGACATTCATTTCTCTGCAAGATGGCTTAAAATCATACCATGGTTGATTGCCGATTTACCCTTTCTAAAGCCTAAATGTTCCTTCCCCCAAATATTTTCCTCCTCTATCCAAGTGGGTAGTCTTTGATTTAAATGACTGGAGTACAATTTGCCCAGCAGAGAGAGTAGACTAATTGGCCTAGAATTGGTTGGGTGTCCTCTTTCTCCTTTCTTAAAGATAGGTATTGTTATGGCTTCGGACCGCATTAGGGGTTATTTTCAGGGGATGCTTCATTGTTTTCATGCACAACAATCTACATTTATTCAAATACAGTCATGTCATCTTCTGGTTGCTGCACAATGGTGGAGAGCAGGGTTTCACTTAACTCGGGCTTATTTTGGGGGATACAGCTTACATTATGAGCATCCTGAAAAATCATACTAGGGCTCATTTTCAGAGTAGGTCTTACTTTCTGGGAAATGGTATATATAAAGTGAAAACAACTTGGATCACTACTTTTTATGGAATTTGGTCAAAACTTGCAGAATTGAATAATTAATAAGCTGCTTTCCTCCCATAACTGGCATCCAAGATGGTTTACAAGACAGTTTCAAAAAAAATTAAAACATAATGGCTGAAACTCCGTTGAGCATTTATGCAAAAGGAGTATATTTTTAATTTTTTTAAAGTATAACATAACAAAAACATAAATGACAAACAGAATCACATCTCAAATATACAGTGTAATCCACCATCATTGGGAATATAATCTCTTCAATATGTTTCATCTCAATTTATGTCATATGTCCTGTCTCTTTTCAAAAATATGTTTGAGTTGGGGTTTATGTTTTGTAAATATATATACTATACACTATAAGGATTCCAAATCCCATTGAAACTATTTTCCTTCAACAATCCTTTTCTAATTCTCAATTCACAAGTTTATCACTAATAGCTAGATTCCACATCTCATTCTTCCAACATAAATTGATTATTTTTCCAAATCCTTGCAAGTATAAATCTTGCTGCTGTTAACATGATAGCAATTACAGTATTCTATTTTCCCCCCATCCAGTTTATAATTTCTAAATATATTTAACGATGCCAACATTGGACATCTTTGTACCCTGTTTCCCCAAAAATAAGACAGGGTCTTATATTAATTTTTGCTCCAAAAAAAGCAGTAGGGCTTATTTTCAGGGGATGTTTTATTTTTTTCATGTACAACAATCTTCTGTTTATTCAAATAGAGTCATGTCATCATAGAGTCATGTCATCTTCTTCTGGTTCCTGCACAATGGTGAAGGGCGGGGTTTCACTTAACTGGGGCTTATTTTGGGGGTAGGACTTATATTACAAGCATCCTGAAAAATGATACTAGGGCTTATTTTCATCCCCTGAAAATAAGCCTTAATGTGTTTTTTGAAGCAAAAATTAATATAAGACCCTGTCTTATTTTCGGGAAAACATGGTATCAGAACTGATCAGTGACTGAGCATTCCTTTCTTCTGGCGTTGTGTGCAGCTTGCCCAAGGCTACATGGGCTGGCTCTGCTCCTGGGAGGCACAGTGGGGGAACTGCCCTCTTAATGCCTTGCTCTCATCTTACTGGCTGATCTCTTCAGCCAGTCACTCCTTAAATATCTGGCTTACTTTGAAAATCTTGTTAGAGTCACTGTAAGTCCACGTCTGGTGAGACTTGACAGCATTATTCTAACAGTAACAAGGGATAGGGGTCTGGATAACTAGCCCACTGGTTAACAGATTAACATACAGGTAGATCCTGGGGACACCTAGTGTGGTATAGAAGCTAAAGGAACTGACTAGGATCCCAGAGTCCTGGGTTCAAATTCCTGTTCAGCCATGGATGCTCACTGGAGTGGTGGAACTGGTAAAACCACTCTTTAAATATCTCAGATACCTTGAAAGCCCTTATGCGTCGAACGAGGCTTACGTCTAAGCAAAGTACACAGCCTGGAAAAGTTCCTTTTTTTTCCTGACCATAGCTCCTACAACTCCCCAGTAGCTAGGTCATGCTGAAAGCTGTAGCCCGAAAAAGTAACTTTTGCAGCAGGCCCTTGAGGAAATATACAAAAGGCACGTTTCCCCGGTCCCTCCGCCAGGCTTCCTCTCATTTGTTCAGAGGAGCTCTCGGGCGACAAGGCGGGCGCCACGCGAACCCCGGGCACTGCGCCTCTGCCGCGTCCTGACGTGCTCCTGGTTTGCGCTCAGCCAGTCGTGGGTCTCCTTGGCAGGCCCGTTTCCTGCGGGCAGGCCCTGCCAGACTGCTTCGGCGGCAAGATCCGGGTGTGGGAAGCGCCCGCAAAAGCAGCACGGAAAGAGGGCGCGCACGTTGCGCGACCGGAGCGGCGCTTCCTCAACGCAGAGCTGAGCCCACCACCGCAATGTGGCTGAAACCACTGCGGTGCAAGAGAAGCGTCTCTCCCACAGTCCCGTTTCTTCTGTCCTATTTTTAACTCGCAGGTCAGGGAGAAAACCCGCAAGTCTGTCACTGGGGTTCCAGACGATCCTGCGACGGCTGAGAAAGGCCACAAAACAAGGACCTCCCGCGCCCTCTAGTGGTGGAGCGCAAAGGCGCGCTCTCGCGCTCTCTCGTCCCCTTCAAACCTCAGCTTCTCAAGGGGCAGCGCCTGAAGGGCGACTCACGATGGACCCAAGATCGAAACATCTCGAGCTCTTTCAAATCCAGGCAAAAGCCTAAGCGGAATCAAAAATAAAAGAAGACCAAGGCGTCGTGCCACCTTAAAAGACTAACTGCTCTTTTTTTGATGTGAGCTTTCATGGACAAGGCCACTTCCTCAGGCGTAAGAGTGGGATTATGTGGCGAAGCTTAATATATTTATTTGTGGCTCCAAATCAGAGGTTGTATTTCGGCACAAGTTGTTGACATGGCAAAGACGTTGTGGCCTGATGTTAACTTAGGCCAAGGGATTCTCCACCTTAATCTTCACTGAGGCCATCTTAAAATTCAGCCATTGGGTAACCTGAAGAAGAGCCGACTGGAGGCTGCCGATAGAAAAGGACGTGTCTGTCCTTTGTGGAATCTACAGTGGGGTCTTGACTTGAGAACTTAATCCGTATTGGAAGGCGGTTCTCAAGTCAAAAAGTCTGTAAGTCAAGTCTCCATTGACCTACAGTGCATTGAAAACCTATTAATCCCGTAACAGGCCGTTTGTGTTCCATTTTGGGTTTTTTTCTGGTCTGTAAGACAAATCTCAGTCTGCAGGTCAAACCTAAATTTTGCGGCCAGAGAAGTCTGTAACTCAAAAAGTCTGTAAGTCAAGGGTCCACTGTATATATATATATATATATATATAACTAGGTAGTTCTTTCTCTTGCCTATATTATCTGGTATAATGCTCAGTAAAAACAATTCTGGGGTTAGTGGAATATTACAAAGCAGTATTTTTTGTAACAGAGTATGTACTGCTATCCAATACTGTTTCGCTACTCTAAAAAGCCCACCACATATGGTAAAAGCTTCCCTCTTGTGCTTCACACTTCCAACAAACATTTGACACCTTTGTATAAATCTTTGACACTTTTTACCGAGTCATACTCCACCTATAAAACATCTTATATATGTTTTCCTTGAAATTTACCGATGTTGGGAGCTTTATGTTATTTTTCCATATTTGCAACCATTGATCAATATCAATATTATGTCCTATATTTTGTTCCCACCTAATCATACATTCTTTTACCATCTCATCTTGCATTTTAGTTTCAAGCAAATAATCATACATTTTTAAAATTACTTTATTATTTGAGCCCAGCAGAAATTTATCAAATATTGTTTGTTCTGTTTAAAAGCCCTTTATTTTATCTTTTCTATAGTCTAGATATATAACAACTTTAATAGGCTCAAAATAGCTTAAGATTTGGGAAATGTATTTAGAAAAGAATTGTCCCTTTTTACTGTGAGGACGGACCAAAACGCTCCTTGTCCATGGGTTTCCTTAAAGGCACGCTCTTCACCTGTGCTGTGGCACAAATCATGCCACAGCACAGGTGGCATGCCCAGTTCCCCTCGTGTGGGGGTTTGCTGAACAACATGTTTGGACGGATCACCCTCCTCCAGTGACCTTAGCCCCTTGGGAACACCCAACACTGTCCATTTTGTGGTCTCAGTTACGGTCACTCCTTCCTTCCTTTGTGTTGGATCTGGTAACAGTCCTCCCACTTTCAAATTAGGAAAATTTTGTAGCAGATTGCCCACTTTCTTGCACTCTCTCTCTCTCCTTCTTCTTTCATCTCTTTCCATGGTACAGTATTCTGAAAACTCTCACCTCTTCCTCCTCTTTTTTATCCACCTTCCATACTGGCAATGTTGACTCCTCCCCTTCCTTTCCCTTTCTTTCCTCAACCAAACAAACCTCTATCTTCATTCCTTTTTTCTTATTCACTTCATCAATCACCCCTTCTGTTCCCTCTTCTGATCTTTCAGTTACAGATTCCTTGATTTGAGGAGATGGCGCACTCTCATGTTCTACTTCTCTTTCACAGGTATGCATACATGGGTATTATGAATGATGGCAATCCTTCCATCAACAACGTACCCAGTGGGTCCATGGATCTTCCTGGTATATTTCAGTTCCAATCCCAAGCAGTAGGAAGTCTCCTACTATGTATATTCCTCACTTCTTTTTGTAGGTTATGGGTTCAGTGACTCTACTTGGCTGAGCTTTAACCTCTCTCATGTCATTCTGTGGGGTATCCTGTATGTCTTCCTCCGCATGCTATCAGACTCCTCCAAGAATCTGAAAATGGTTTTGCAGTTCCATGGCTGAAGAGTGACTACTTTTTTTGCCCCTAAATGTGACTCTCTTCCAGAGATGACGAACCTATGGCACGCGTGCCACAGCTGGCACACAGAGCCCTTTCTGTGGGTACACAAGCCGTAAGTCACTATAGAGAAATACTTACCTGTCCTCTGATCCCAGATTTCGGCACTCCCCTCTGCTGGTGCAGTGGTCCAGCGGAGGGGTGCAATGGCGAACATTACCGGTCTAGCCCAATAGGCTATTGGAGGACCAGTAAGTATTTATTTGTCAATACCGCCCATGGGGGGGCGGGACAAAAGCATTTAATCCTTACAGTGTGGTAGCAGTTGTTTTTTCTAATCTAAAACCTCAGCATTTGGGTTTTAATTGCAGTATTGGCACTTTATTATTTATTTATTTAACTTATATGCCGCCCATAGGTCTCTCGGCAGCTTACAACAATTAAAGCACAATAAAAGATAAACAATTACAATACAATTAAAGTAGATACTCTAAAAATAATTTGAAATAAGTTGATTTTGTGTTGCAGTTTGGGTACTCAGGCTCAAAAAGGTTCACCATCACTGCACTAGGCGCTCAGAGGCAGCCACTGCCCTCAAGTAGCAGATTTTGCAGTACTAGTGTATTTTTGCAATCTATCCATAGCATGGATCCACATGTTTTTTAATGTACGCCCATCTCCAAATAATTGCCCATCTCCATCGATTGCGGCACTGACATGAGAGGTTGGACTGTAAGCTTCTTTGAAGTGGAATATTTTCTCCCCACTTGTACTCTTCAAGGAGCTGTCTGTGGAGTGCTCATGGTGCTGCTGCTGCTGCTGAGGCTTGCCAGGTCTCAGAGAATGAGCTGCTGTGCCAGGAAATGGCTGGGCTTCCTTGAATCTCCAGGCCAGGCAAACAAATGTGAGGAGCAGTGGTGGAAGGGAAGGAGCGAGTCTCGTTTATTGTTATGGGGTGGCCATAGTGTTTGGGTACCGAACTCCAACCCTCTCCAAATGGCACCAGGGCTCACTGGCTTCCTGTGTCTGTCCAACACAACACATAATATACTTGCTTAGGATCTCAGACAAGGAACCCACAATGCCTAGCTCACTCCCTCACAAATGCGTGGAGAAATATTATGTTCCCAATTCCTGTAACTTCACAAAGACCCACCCCAGATATTGGGCCCCAAATATAATGAGGGGATAGGGAAGATAATCTCATGACAGCCCCTGACAAACAAGACAACACTTCAAAACCATTCCGGAAAAATTCTTTTATTGGTTTTGGAAAAGAGGCTAAAAGGGTATCCTCAGAGGAGACAAAGGCCTGGTTCAGCTCCAGCAGGAAGCCTGCCTTCTGATCCCTCGCATCCCCCTAGGGAATAGGAAGCTTCGGGCCCTGCAAGAGAAAGAGAGAGAAAAAAACAACTAAGGGGCGAGGTCGTCCACTGCTGTCAACTGGCTTCAACCCAGGCGTATCCACCCACCAATGTTCTGGTAACTTCATCCCAAAGTTCCACCTGCCAACATCCACTGGTTTCTACCAGGAATATCCACCTGTTCATCTCTTCCACTCCGCTTCTGAAGCCCGCCTCCACCAGCTCCCGAATGCTTGGGTCACACATACGCCCTGGCTAAATCCCCATGGAACACCAGCCAGCCCATTCACACACACACCAGCCACCCCCCAACAAACACACACCTTCACTCCACCAGCCATTCGCACACAGACCTCGGCTTCCATCCACCGATATCCACCAAGCTTCCGCCAGCTGGTTTCAGGGGGCCAACGTCCCATGGTTTCATCTGCCAGCCTCTGCTTTGCAGCCTCGGCCAGCTTCTGCAAGCAAATTCCACCAGCTTCTGTCTGCCAACGTCCACTGACTTCCCCCCGGTCCATCACCGACATCAGCCAGCTTCAAACCATGGATCTCCGCCAGCCTCGAGCTGTTAACTCACAAGCCCACTTCACAAGTTCAGAACTTGCCTTGGGCAGAAGGGCTGGGTCCCCTGCAGCCGCAGCTGCCACTCTCTCTGCTGGGATACCCTCTGGCCACTGGCCTCCCTTCTGGTCTCCTGCTTTGCCCAGCAAACCCCTTTTATCTGCCAGCAGAGAGGCGGGGCTCTGTGAGGTCACAAAGACCCAGGAGAAAAGGGGTTGGGTTCCCAAGGCAGCAACCTCGGGATTGGCTGAGTCCTGAAGATGATGTAAACAGTCACTCTGGTCATGTGATTCACCCACAAAAGCTTGTATTTTGCATGATTATTTTATTTTTTTTCAAACTAGTGGCCTATAAATGTATCCCCTGTCACCAATCTCTCTGATTGTTAAATCTCCCCATGTTGGCCTTCTGACAGGTTTTTAGGCTGGTGCCTCAAAAAGTTATCTTGTAGCTTTTGCACCAAAAGGAACTTTCCTAAGCCCTGACCGGGGGGGGGGGATGAAAGTAATAAATGAATAAGGATGGGCACAGTTACACAATGCAGCCTTTGAACCTTTTGGTGTTTTTTTTTAAATTAACGTACCCTGGCTAATTGAAAGGTGCCAAGGAGTGTCTGGGTCACATACCTGGTCATGTGCCTGATTTGTGCAACCAGGATGTATCCCAGCACTTCATCAATCAGCTGCAGGTAGCCATGGCAAGTTTCTCAAATCTTATGCAAGTGCCAATAGGATTACAATTAAAATGTCTATAAATAGAAAGTGCTTCCTTTCTCTCTCCCTTTCAACACTGAACACATTACTTCAAAAGTACTGCAGACATTTGGGTAGACTTCCTTTTCTCTCAGGCTGGACATACAGTAGGACCCCTATATCTGCCGGATTACAGTATTACCGGTCTAGCCCAATGGGGTATTGGAGGACCAGCAAGTATTTATTTGTTAATACCGCCCATTGGGGGTGGGGGAAACAATCATTTAACCCTTGCAGTGCAGAAGCAGCTTTTTTTTTCTAAACTAAAACCTCAGCATTCGAGTTTTAATTGCAGTATTGGCACTTTGAAATAAATAAGTTGATTTTGTGTTGCAGTTTGGGCACTCGGACTCAAAAAGGTTCACCATCGCTGCTCTATTCCATGGTGCTTCCTCTGCTACATTTCTTCTCTCCTCAGCAGTGTTCTCCTCGTCTTGCTGTTCTTCCACCTCCAGTGCTTTCCTTGGCTGTTGTTGCTTGAGGGTTTTGTCTATATATTCTTAATCTTCTTTTATACAGTAATCTCAAGTGTGGTCACACATTGCGCTGGTGTTTTTTTTTTTTAACTTTTTGTTCCAACAGTGCTTCCAGTTTGCACTTGCTGCATATACACACTATGTTGTTCTCTCGGAAACATTGCACATAATTTACGGGTCATTGCTTCTGAAGTTTCTTTCCTCTGTAACTCCCGTTACCTTTTTCTTACATATGTTTCTCTATGTGTACCCTGTCTTTTGTTTTGTCTGCTTTGAAGGATGCTGGAAAAGCCCACTAATATATAATTATATTCAGAAAGCAAATATTTCATTAGGTGCCTCCCCTGTGAAACATCTGTTAGCTCTCCTGGTTGCTTGCTTCTTGGAGTCTGTCTTAGCTTTATTCCTCTGCTGTGCTCTGTTAGGAGTCACCAAAGAGAAAGACCCTCCCAGTACTCACGGCTGCTACATTTTTGCTCTTAGAACATACCCCTGTATCAGCAAGTGGAGGATCATCACATTTACAACACCTCTCATTAAATATTTATAAAATTCAGCACATGCAAATGACAGCATTTCAATTTCAGAGTCAGTAAGGACCGCTGTTTTCTGACCAGTGTTGATAAAAGGCCAATGATAGCCCAAATTCTTCTTTCCATTTCTTCATCTCCTGCTGCTGTTCTTCCTAGAGTACTGAAATGGTAACAGTGCCACTAGTTAGCTTTATGGAAGTATGTTTGTAATTACTGCGAGAAATTTGTTTTCTGTGAATGCCCAGAGACACTCTGATATGATGATTTATTTCCTGAAGCCAACTCTTGGCCTTCAGCATCATTTCCATAGCTATTCCACTTATGGCAAAAGGGACCCCTCCTCATACCACATATAGACACTTCCCCTGAAAGTCCTCTTACAGAAAATGGAGCCTTCAGCTTATTTTGAGGGTGGCGCAGTTTCAAGGAAGCTGAGACTTTATGAGGTGGACATAATTCAAAGTCAAGAGTGGGGAATCTGTGGCACTTCAGCTGCCAGTGTCCTTACTACTGACAATCAAGCTGAGGCTGATGGGAACTAGCTTCCAGCCATATCCGAAGGTCCACAGGTTGCCCAGTCCTGCTCTAGCAGAATATTTGTGTTCCGTTTTGATGGGAAAGCGCTTGTTAAAATGCAGTGCACATTGCACAGGGTACTAAATTGATCATAAGAATTTGCTGCCATTGTTCCTTCCGCCTCATCTGTACCAGAAACTACCCCAGTTGCCGCAAAGGTTTTATTAATTCAATTTGGCAACATCCAAAGACTAAAACACATGGCGCCTTAAAGACTACCCGTGTATTATATTTTCATGCAAGCTTTCGTTCGTCAGATATATGGAAACAGAATGAAATGTAGATGAAATGTCAGTTTCACATGCTAAATGTTCATCGGTTGCTTGCAGTAATTAGGCTTATGTTTATTTTAGGGGCCCTCTTGTAAAAACTTCTAAAGAAAACAAGAGCCTGGGTCTGAGCAGAGATGAGGTGGAAGGGAAGGGGGGGGTACGGACTGAAGATGCAAAACCAACGAAAACCACCCCGGGAAGCTACTCGGGATATGGCGAGGAAACGCCGAGGAGGGCTTTCTCAGCGGGAGTGCCTGTGACTGCGTGCCCTAAGACTTTTCTGGCAAGTAGTGCCCCATTGGAGCTTCCTTATGACTACAGAGGGAAAAGCGAGACGCTACCCCACAGGAAGAGGATGAGCATCAGGCGAAGGGCGCGGACACAATAAGGCAAAAACGCCTTCTTCCTGGCAGCCCCTTCCGCTGTCGGCGTTGCTAGGAGACGGTGACGCCGCTCCACCACCGGCCCGGCTCCTACACCCACTTCCGGATTCTGTTGGGAAGCCGCGCCATCCCGGGCGAGGCGGGAAATGATCTCGGAAGGGGCTCAGTTCGATACCGGAAGTCTCGTCAAACGGCGAGGGCGCGATCCCCTTGGGCTTGAAGAAAAGCAGAGCTGAGGAGGGTGTGTCAACAGCGACCCCTTATTGTGAGGCGGAACTGAGGCAGACGTTTAAAGAGAGACCGCCCTCCTGCGGCTTTCTCCGTTTAAAATCCCTGTCTTTCAAAACTCGTCGCCCTATCAGACGCGATATGGTCGGGACGACAGCCGAGAGCGGAGCTGCTATTGGCTGAGCTGCGAATCAAGAGATTGTAGGGCTTTTCTTATTGGCTTCCAAAAGGCGCGAAGGCTCGTTTCGGGGACCTTTCGCAGGCTCGAGGGTGGGAGGCGGACTTCGAGGGCGCCGGAGAGTCTTCAGCCCACGCGGCTCGGTGACAACGGCCCGCCCTTCACGGCTAGCGTGCGCCAATCAGCAGCCGAACTTCAATGGCGCGTGGGCCCGCGATTGGGCGACTCTTTTGTGACGCGTTCCCTGCCCTGGCTTGGAGGCCGTTGCCCCTGAATAAAGTCTCTTGAGGGTCTCTGACTTCGCGCCCTTCCCTGTGCTGAAAGCGTTACTTTTAAGGGTTAGGCCCGACCTGGTCTTTGGGAAAAGGTTGAACCCGTGAAAGCGGGTGCGCTTGTCCTTTCAGGTAGGCTAAGGGAGGCACTCCTGTCTTCATTCGAGGCCTGTGGCAAAGGGCCTGCGCGTAGCGGGCAGGCAGTCATGTTTCGTTTACAAGTTCGCACCAGTACGAATAGCCCATATCACCATGGTAGCCAAAAAACGGAAATCAGGTGGCTAAGCACCAACTAGGCCGTATCTTCCTTTGCACAGTGGATATGGAAAACCAAGGTGAACTGAAAGGTCTCCCAATAGAGCCTCTTAAGTTCTTGGCACCCTGCCTTACAAAGGAAAAAACAAATCCTCAAACATTTGGTTTTATTTTTAAAAGCTGGGACAAGGACAAAGCTGCGGAGCTCAGTCCTATTTGAGATGTAGACTCTCATCTTTATTTATGTCACACCTTGCCCTAGAGTTTTATGAATGGCCCTGTACTCTGGAGCATAAGAATGGAAAGGGGGTGGGGGTCTAAACTGCATATAACCATTTTGTCTCAATCATTCCAGAGTGCAGGACACATCATAATGGGCTCAAGCTACAGGAAGTCTTATTTTGGCTGAATATAAGGAAAAAATATCTTAACTGTTAGAACAGTATGGCAGTGGAGGTGGTGAGTGCTCCAATGCTGGAGGCATTTTGAGAAAACTGGAGAATCATCTGTCTGATGTATGGTTGTCTAATTTTCTCTTGAATGCAGTGCTGGAGAACTTGCCACCTCCCAAGGTCATTGGTTCCATTGCTGTACTGCTCTAACAGGAAGTTTTACTTGTTATCTATTGACCTGGATTCCTGCAGTGAGCAGTGGATTGGACTTGATAGCCTTAGAGGCCCCTTGCAACTCCATTATTCTATTAGGCTAACTCCAAAGTCAAAAAAATGTTGCCTGGCATTCAGGATTTTCCTGAGCTATTCTTTAGGCTATTTATTTATTTAAAATATGTTTACCCTGTCTTTCTCCTTAAAAAAAGAACCCAAGGCAGATTACAGCAATTAAAAGACAATGTTTAAAAGCTAAAACCAAGGGTATATTTTAAAAATTAAACAAATATATTAAAAATGGCCCAATAAAATCAATACTAAAAACACATTTAAAAACAACAGAGCATCACAATCCATTTTTTTTAAAAAAAAAACTTGTTTGCCAAAAAACTTGTCCCTAATGCTTCTAAACACTAAGCTATTCAACAAACTCATTTCTGAAACTGACCAGGAGCCTTGAGAGACCCTGACTGAGGTAAAAAAGGCGGAAATAGACACTGAGGTACAGAGGGAAACAACTGGCTACTTGTAGTGATTGACATTCACTCAAGAGTCCCTCTTATCAACACCTCTTAAAAAGACAATGTGCAGGTTGCAATTTTAACATTTTGTTCCCTAGTGGCCAAACCTTACAGAAAGCCAACATGAGTGCAATGGCAGTTTTTTCCTCTTTTTTTGCCAAATACTTAAATAGAAAAATATGATGTCTCTGACACTTAAAGTAATGTATGGCCGTAATGAATAATGATAATGAATAGTAATGGCAGCACATTTTAATATTTTAAAATCGTGATTCAGTGCAACAGCAAAGTAAAAATAATTTCACAATCCTTGTGTCTAGATGTATCGACCTCAAGTAGCCTTCCGGCTCCTGCTGTTAGAACACTTCCCCTGATCCTCTGTACTTAGTTTGTAAAAAAAATATTCTTTGCCATTTTATTGTCAATCAAGAAACTGCCAGGAAACTGCAGTTTCAGTTAGCACTTCACGCTATGATCCTGTCCAAATGGTTATATAGATTGCTGCTTGGATCGCTGAGGGTATGAGTAGTCCACCACGACTAGATAGGCGGGATATAAATTAAATAAATAATAATAATAATAATAATAATAATAATAATAATAATAATAATAATAATAATAATAATAATAATAATAATAATAATAATATGGTTTCTTTCAAACAAAGTTACAGTGTCCCCATGTATTTCTTCTTAGATTGCTGCATCTTGCCCCTTTAAGAGCTGCCCCACTCCTTTCTGACACATCAATAGGGCTTTTGTGTTTTGTTTTTTTATACTGTATTGCTATTTATCCAATTGTGTAGCCTGTGTGGGTGATTAATCCACACCAAAATAGAGCCATGGGCAGCAGTATCTGAGCTGACAACCCTGTGCCATATTAGGTGGGTTCTGACATTAAAAGGGAGGATGAAAAAACCCTACTCTATTTTAGTATTTTTCCCCCTCTTACTATTTTCCTAATTAACACAGTAGAGTTCTAATACCATGCTAGATTGATAGATTGCCATTTTGACATTCTGCTTACTTTGCTTAACAAAAAAAGGAAATACATTGCAACTCCTCTGAATGATAGTCATGAGAAAAGGCAGGGAGGGGGTTTTTGTTGAATCTGTGGACTTCACCCTCACAAGTCAGGGAAGCCCCAGCAGAGGCGCAGCTGAGCAGAAAGGGGGGGGCAAATTGGCTTTCTGTATCCCAGATGTTTTTCCCCTCATGCTGTGGCTGTCTTTGGCTGCTGGTGCTGCCTCCTAAATTTTAATTAACCTGATAAACCCTGCTTGTGAGTAAACTGATGATCCAAAGATCTGCATGGACTCTTCTCACTGGCAAATAAACATTTTCAGTGTGAATGGAAGGCTTGCTCAAGTGAGAGATATAATAGATTGCACCGAAGATAAAAACCCTTTGAGCCTGATCCAGACTGCTCTAAATTCCCCTGGCTGGACAGATGCAAAGGCAAAGGGAAAAAATATTTTAAAATCGTGATTCAGTGCAACAGCAGAGTACAAATAATAATAATTTCACTTCTTTTGCCTTTCCACCGAGGAGCAGGCAAAGTATTCAATTTGCCAATAGTGTATCCTGAAATAATTTACTGTATTTATTAAGCCTCTTCACTATGCTGGAAATTAACAGCAGGAGACTTGGCAGGTTCAACAGCTGCATATATTAATTTTAGTCCCTTCTCAGAAACAGATGCTGGAAATGGACTAGGGTGCACACACCCCTGCAAAACAAGAACCCCTGATGGGCTCAAAAAGGTGCTGGTTAGTGTCCCCTGGGATAGATAGGCCTGCTCTAGCAATTATGTTGTATGGTCAACAACAAAAAATGTTAAGTAATCTGACCACACCCCATGACAAACCAAACAGTGGGGGAAAATGCCTGTCTGAACAATCTTCAGTGAGGAGGAAGCACCACACATCTTCTTTAGAGATGGGGGCTTCGTATTCATATACAAACACAAAGCTGACCCAGCACAAGTGGCTGTCCTGATTACCTTCTACCACACACCCTACCAGAGCACTTACCATGCGGCCCATGTGGCTGGCATAATCTCCTTTGCCCCAATTGCTGCCATAGCTCATCTGCTGCAGCCCCATCTCCCTGCTTGCCCAGCCACTCTGGCAAGGGGACTGGAGGATGAGTCTCCCTGCTCAGCTGCGGAGTGGCTGGGCAAGCAGGGAGGTGGGGCTGCGGCAGCCAGGCTACTGCTGCAATTGGTGCAAAGGAGATAACACTGTGTGGTAAGTTGTCCGGCAGGGCCTGGGGGTGGGAGGTAATCAGGCCGGCCTCCTATGCTGGGGGCAGCGGCTTTCTATTCATATATGAATATGAAGTCCCCATCTCTAATCCCCTTACATCACTGTACTGTGCCCAGGTAGCAGAGGATGGGTCTGCACACAAATAGAACACCAGCAGGGGCTGGTGGTAGTGGCTGAAAGGCCCTGGGGTGGGGCGGTGAGGGAGTATAGCTGCTGTTCTCTATAACAGTAACTTATACAGTATTCCCGTTGTTCACCCTTCCTGCTCATCCACTATGCAAATAAAGAGGGGCTTACCTGCATGTCGGTTCCAGTGCTCCATGGTGAAGGGCATTTCCTCTAGTATTTGGGGAGAAATGTGAAAAGGGTTGCTGTTATTTTTTTCCACTTCCACTATTTTGTTGGGATGAGCTTCTGGAGAGTGACCATTAAGTCAGAAACATATTAAAAATTAAACAAATTCAATATTTATTGGAAATAAGAAGTAATGGAAAGTCCCAGGTGTTCATTAAAATAGGGAAAACACAGAACATACTGTACTGCAAATATTGTTAATAATGATTAAAGCACAGCAACAGAAGCAGATGCAATATAATTGTCATGAAAATGATAAAATAATTAACTAAATATAAGAATCAACAGCACTAACTAATAAAAGCATAACAGATGGCAAATGCTATACAGTACAGAAAAATTAGCATTTAACACCAAACCCCAATTTGTTGTTGCACCTTCTCCAATCATAAGTCATAAGGGAAAGGCATGTCTCCTGCTCCATTTGAGAGTTCAGGATACGTAGATGGTTTAAGTTTTTTAAGATCCAAAAAGTATATTAAAAGTTTTTCTATGAGGTGTTTAAAAATCATCTGGAAAAGCTGAACAGCAATACTAAAGAAGGAATTCCAAAAGAGGAAATATTTTCTTCTTCAAGGTGGCATGCATACCTAAACGTTTCAGGGAACAATGTTGTAGTAAAGAGCAGTGGGTGTTATTTAGGAATATTTACAGGTAAAATGTCTCTCTTTTCATCCTGAGAGAACAGAGAACCCATATGCAGCAACCCAAGCACTATGTTCTTGGTTTCAAGCAAAGAAATATCAAACTCAATTGTGTCTGGTAACAACCCAGAACTTCTCTGTGTCCTGTTTAGATGTTGCATCACCCTAGTTAAAACTGAATTCTTTTAATCTCTCTTTTTTAAAATTGCAAGATACTGTACATTGACACTGTGGTTTTCTGCTCCCCCCACCATAAGGATTCAATTTTGGTGAAACATGTCTGATCTTGAGTGTGTTTCCTGGGGAAAAACTTTGAGGAGCATATACCCTGTAGGGAGTAGAGTTCTTCGTAGTGTGCAGGGCCTGCCTCTTTAAAAAAAATAGGTTTAAACAGTAACTCCTCTCCTTGCTGAGTGAGTGTAGTCTCTTTAAAGATCCTGCTAGAACTGATTAGAACAAATTAGTCTGCTTTGCACTGTGAGTCGAAAGTGTGATGTGGCTGTTAAGAGTTCACTTTGTTATACAGTGGCTTTGAAAATGTCCACACTGGTATATAGCTATCCTATATAGCAGTGGTCCCCAACCTTGGGCCTCCAGATGTTCTTGGACTTCAACTCCCAGAAATGCTGGCCAGCAGAGGTGGTGGTGAAGGCTTCTGGGAGTTGTAGTTCAAGAACATCTGGAGGCCCAGGGTTGGGGACCACTGCTATATAGAATCCTGATGGCCCTCTTTGGCTTGAAAGGAAAGACCTTGTCTGCTGTGTTTCTACTTAGAACGATCCATCCTTTCCCCTGAAAGAGCTGCCGTGCACCAACCTAGCACAGGGCTAGAGCATGCAATCTTTTTGGTACAATTCATTGAAGTGTAAAACAGCTCTTGGTTTAGCCTTTGGGGATTGGTACTTCACCAAAATGACACTGGGAGCAGCATTAACTGAGGAGACATTCCTGTGATGTATTAAGTGGGTTCTGGCATTAAAAGGGAGGATGGAGAAACCTCCCTCTTTTATTTTATTTTATTTTATTTTATTTTATTTTATTTTATTTTATTTTATTTATTTATTTATTTATTTATTTATTTATTTATTTATTTATTTATTTATTTATTTATTTATATCTGGCCTATCTGGTCGGTTAAGACCACTCTAGGCGGCTAACAGAATAAAATAGAACAGTGCACATATATAAAACAATTTTACATAAAGATAAACATAATGAAATAGACAAATAGAAGGAAGAAAGAGGGCATCAGGGGTTGACTGGGGGGAAGGCCTACCGAAACATCGATGTTTTAAGTTGATTTTTGAAGGTACCCAGCGATGGAGCCACACAAATCTCAGGGGGTAAGTTGTTCCAGAGGCGAGAAGCCACCGTCGAGAAGGCCCGATTTCTTGTTTTCTCCTTCTGGGCCTCCCTCGGCGTTAGGCTCCTCAGCCTCACCTCCTGGCTCGCACGAGTGACACGGGTAGATCTTGGTGGGAGTAGGCGTTCCGCCAGGTATCGAGGCCCTAAACCGTTTAGGGCTTTGTACGTAAGCATCAACACTTTGAAGTCGATGCGGAAGCAGATGGGCAGCCAATGCAATGCGGCCACAGTGGGGGGGGGGAATATGCTGGTATTTTTTCACTCCACTGAGTAATCTGGCTGCCGCATTCTGCACCACCTGAAGTTTCCGCAGCAGCCTCAAAGGCAGCCCCACGTAGAGTGCGTTATAGTGGTCTAATCTTGAGATTACGAGCGCATGCACCAAGGTAGTGAGTGCCCCAACGTCGAGATAGGACCGCAGCTGGGCTATCCGCCTAAGGTGAAAAAAGGTGGTACGGACCACCGACGCCACCTGAGTTTCCATAGTGAGCGCCAGGTCCAGATGGATCCCTAAGCTGCGGACCCCATCCTTGGCAGGAAGAGTCTCCCCCCCCCCCAAGAGAGAGGGAGTTTCCCAGTCCCGCAGCTGTGGAGGCGCCCACCCTCAGTACCTCCGTCTTGTCCGGGGTCAGCCTCAGCCCGTTCTCCTGCATCCATTGCAGTACAGTCCCCAGGCAGCGCTGAAGGGACAGAACGGCATCTCCTGCAGTTGGTGAAAAGGAGATGTAGAGCTGGGTGTCGTCAGCATACTGATGACACAAGGCTCCACACCCCCACCCAGTGGCCTCATGTAGATGTTAAACAGCATTGGGGAAATAGTCAACCCCTGTGGAACCCCACAATTGAGACTCCACGGGGCCGAAAGACTCTCCCTAAGCTGCACTCTCTGGGGGCGGTCCTCCAAGAAGGAACAGAGCCAGGCCAGTGCCAGGCCACCAATTCCCAACTCAGAGAGCCTCCCCAGGAGGATACCGTGGTCAATGGTATCAAAGGCCACTGAGATGTCGAGGAGGACCAGCAGAGACATTTTGCCCCTCTCAGCCTCCCTCAATAGGTCATCACACAGGGTGACCAATGCCGTTTCTGTACCATGGCGCGGTCTGAAGCCCAACTGAAATGGATCCAGGGCATCCGTTTCCTCCAAGTGCGCTTGAAGCTGATCGGCCACCATGTAGTGACAAGGATTTTAGTTTAGAGCTCCATCTTATGGCTATTAAGGGGTACATCAGTGGTGCTTAGCCTAACCAAACATTGTTCTGTGACTCTCTCTGCGCATGTGTGGAATTTCTGGAATGTGTAGAATACGACGTTTCATTGGCTATCTCTTATCTTTTATGTAAATGATGATTCTTAATAAAAAGACATGCCTCTGGGGAGGAGGAGGAACACATGGTTAACAGGATTCATTGTTAACAGGCAGACATCCTCCTCACCGGTGATATGCTTCATAATTAAAGACTGCCTGTTTTATTCTATCAGAGATCTCTCCCTGGTATTTAATTCAACTGTTGGCTAAGGCTGGTCCTCAGTTAATGGTTCCCTGGGAATTATTAATTATTCCCTACACCACCACCCTCTCGACCACCTTGCTTAGGAAAGAAACATTGGCGATGGGCCTATAGTTGCCAATTTCGTCCGCCGCCAAACTAGATTTCTTCCTAATGGGCCTAATGAGTGTCTCCTTGAGGGCAGATGGAAACCTGCCCTCGAGGAAAGACCCATTGATTATTGCAGTGGCCCATTCTGTTGTTGTAGGCCTGGCTGTTTTGATTATCCAGGCCGGGCAAGGGTCAAGGGAGGAGGTGGTGGCACGACAACGATCAAGCGCCCTGGCCACAGAATCAGGCGTAGCAGGCTGAAAGGAGTCAAAAGTTACCAGCCATTTTTCATCTTTTATTATTCCCTAATCCATGCAGTGAAATTCTAAAACCATGCCAGGTTGATACATTGCTATTTTGGTATGTCACTTACTCTTTTAACAGACAGAAAAGGAAATTCACCCCAGTCCCCTCACTGAGGTCTGAGAGAAAAGGCAGGGAAGGAGCTCTGTTTATTTCATTTGACACAAATAGCTGAATTCCACCACCCATTTTTATTTGTTTTATTCATACTAGATACTATGAATATGGATATAGAAAGATTAATTCTAAAAAGAGGGAAATGTTTAAAATACATGTTTGTTTCATATCTGTACTTTTCTTTTCAGAGATTACCATGGGTGATTATGAAAAGGGTAAGAAGATCTTTGTTCTAAAATGTTTACAGTGCCACACAGTTGAAAAAGGTGGAAAGCACAAGGTTGGTCCAAATCTTTGGGGCCTCTTTGGACGTAAAACGGGACAGTCTCCTGGATTTTTTTATTCAGATGCAAACAAGAATAAAGGTAAAAAGAGGGGTGAGACAGAATGATGGGAGTAGTCTAATGGAAAACAAAAAATTAAAAATTTGTTTTTTCCTAAAAATCAGTTTAATACAATATCCCTAAATAAATTTGATATAAAGTTATGGATGTAGACATGTCTATAGGAGATGAATATACAATTCAAAGAGATCCTGGGAATTTATTCTTTAAAAGGTTCATTGAAATTGTATCTCCAACCAGGGATTAGTGTGCACCACTTTCCTGGCAAATTTATACATGTTATTTGGGTTTAGTGGCATGGGTATTATAAGACTTATGGTCCATTCATGCATTGCACTGTCACTTACAGAGCCAGTCTCAAAGGACCCTGACGTACCCCTGAGTGTGCCACAGCCAAGTCCTGACTTTAGTGTAGTAGCGTAACAGCATTTATTGCTCACTGTGTAGCATCTACAGGAAAAGTGGCAGGATGACTGCTGGAATCTAGCTGTGTGCACCTTCCTCAGGGCAGTTTGAGCTGGCCAGGAGCCATATTGGCAGTGAAAGTTTTATCTAATAAAATGCTACCTGAATGCAAGTTTTCATTGCATTAGGCTGTAGCCCTAGGCACACTTACCTGGGATAAAAATATTGTTGAATGTAGTAGGTCTTTTTACTGAGTAAACAAACAAGCATAAGATTATACTATTCATAGCATTATCCTAAGAGCATTTTGCTTGCTTTTCATTTGAATGCTTTTGCACTGCTAACATATAATGGATGGTATCCAGCATTGTCCTTCTAGCAGTGAAACAGCCACTGCTTTTTGACTGAATTCCTCCGCACTTCCCATGCACCATTGAATCTGCACCAAAAGGTTGTTATCAGGGCATGTATATGAACTTTGTGTTTTGGCTATACATACCTGGAAGGGATCCCTGAAATTTAGCAATTGCTTATCTAAGCAGATCAATTCAAATAACACACATTTCTTAGGGCTATTTATAAGAGGTTTATTGAACACACAACAACCAAAACACATGCGGTGATTACTGTATATTAGAAAACAGTGAATATTATACAATGGTTATATTAGGAAACAGACGAAGTTTTTGTAGAGTTTAATAAATGGCAGATAATGAGTGAATGACCAGTAGTAAAACACAGTTCCCTCATCTGCCACCACTTCCAGTTCTGCTGTGGCCCACCCCCCGCTGGATTTTACCCCCAGTTTCAGGCCCAAAAAGGTTTACTGCCACTGACCTAGGGTAAGTGTCTTGGTCCTTTAAGCAAGGCAAGACAAAACTGATCCATTGTCATCAAAGTTTAATGCAGAGACTGGAGCACCAGTAGAATCCCTTGCTAAAATGGTGAGATTAGGAGGAGAGGTGCAAACTGAAGCCCTTGATTCACAGGATTTTTTGCATGAATGTTGGGTGGCAAATCATCTTCTCTTCCTCCTCTTCCACTGTGACTTCCTCCTCTTCAGTTGGAAAAGTGTTTCTCCTCCACTCTGATATAAAAGAAGGCAGAAGTACACCCAGAGACCCAGCTAGCTTTTCCAAGGGAAGTTATAAGCTCATAGCCTGCTTTCAGGATACTGGAAATTAACTGACGAAGTGGACTTGCCCACAAAAGCACACATTAAAAAAATATAAAAGTTAGTCTTTAAGGGGCCACCATGTTTTTGTCCTTTTTTTACTTTTTATTTTGTTTTCACCTATAATGCTTGCACAGACTAGCATGGCTACCCATTCTATATCTGCTGTTAGAAATGGTGTGGGCGTATTTGTCCAATGCCCAAATCACGACAGCATAAGTACCAGTCGAGATCCCCTTTAGAGAACATTCCAAAGGTGAAAAAGGCAATTCAGCCTACATCTCTTGTGATACATAGAGTATAACCTATCAGCAAACAATATTGCAGTAACAGAAGTAAAAATACTAGAAGAGAAATTGGGTAAATAATAAATTACAAGTGACTCAAATCTTACTGGAGAAATAAACAGTTAGTTGTAAGGAGTGCTTCAACCTATAGGCAGTTTGCCTCCAACTATGGGCGTGTTCCTGGACCCAGCTCTCATTTGCAGCCCTGTCCAGGTCACCGTTCAGCCAACTGAGGCAGATCCCACAGCTCTGTCTCTGTCTAAATGAGGGGGGTCCTGAGGACATTGGTGCATATGCTGGTGATCTCCAAGGCCAACTACTGTATTGCTCTCTGGGGGTGGGGGTGGGGGCTTCTCTTGCGGCTGGCCCAGAAGCTTCAGCAGGTCTAGAAGGCAGCTGACAGGGTGGAATTGTGTGTGAGCAAATTTGACCACATTTCCCCATTTCTGGCTCATCTGCAGTGGTTATCTGTGAAATTCCAGGTCAGGTTCAAGGTTTTGGTACTTATCTATAAAGCCCTTCATGGTTTGGGGACTTGTTGCTTATTGGAGTGCCTTTACCCAAGAACATCCATTCGTGCCACCAGATTTTCTCAAGCAGCTCTCCAAAAGGTTGCCATTCTGTGGGACACCAGAGAAACATCCACCAGAAACCATGCCTTCTCACTGGTGGCACCAGCCCTTTGGAATGATTTGAGCTACACCTTGCTCCCTCCATCTATACCTTCAAGATGTTGCTTAAAACAGTGCTTTTAAAATAAACTTTTATTGACATTCTCCGGTGAATTTGCCAAATCTTCCTTATACCTGACTGTTCCTGCTGCCCTTGGGGTGTTTTGTTTATGCTGTTTTTATCAATTCTGTTCTTATTTTTTGAATGTTACCTACCTCAGTGGTTCTTAACCTTTGTTACTCAGGTGTTTTTGAACTGCAACTCCCAGAAACCTCAGTCAGCAGAGCTGATGGTGAAGGCTTCTGGGAGTTGCAGTCCAAAAACATCTGAGTAACAAAGGTTAAGAACCAGTGACCTACCTTAAATGTTTTATGATTGTATTTGCTTTATGGTTTTCAACCACCGAGAGTAGTGCCTCACACTAATCAGGTGGGATGAAGGAGGAAGGAAGGAAGGAATAATGGCTGAAATGAGGAAATGACTCACTAAATCCCTACTGATCAGTGGGTCTAACTAGTTTCAAACAACCATGTATTAGCACAATAAGAGAAGATTTCAGCAATATGTAATATAAAAGAAGATCATTATGAGGATGATATTTATTTGTGCACGTAAGCTAAATACATTTTGTGGCTGTAGATGACACGTAATTAAATACTGAGAAACAGAAATGCTATTATCCTCTGCATTTTCCAGGTATTGTGTGGAATGAAAATACACTGATGGAATATTTGGAGGACCCTAAGAAGTACATTCCTGGAACAAAAATGCTTTTTACTGGCATTAAAAAGAAGAACGAGAGAGCAGATCTCATTGCGTACTTGAAAAAAGCTACATCTTCATGAAATATTGCAGCTCCTGTGATGTCAAAGGCATTCCTAGTTGGCTTAACTCTTATGCTACAACTGATATTTCATTGCTGTCCTAGAATTTGCTCTTCAGCTATTATCTTTAAAAAAGTAAAAATTGGTCTCTTCAGATGCTCTGTCTGCTAACAAAACACGAGTACTGTATTGTCTTTTTTATATGCACGAACAATTCCACATATTGAAATATTTAGTCATTTATTTACCGTATTAATAGGTTGACCAGTAATAATAAAGTTCTCAGGGCAGTTCACAAGGAGAAATGAAGTGACTGGAAATTCAAAGGCCAACTATACTGGCCCTTTTGGAGCAGGTTGGTGCAGTATAAATAGGATTTTGGGGGAACGAGTGATATGCCATTTGGTGTGATCCTCACATCCAAATGGCATAATGACTTCAAGTGGCGCTATTTAGTCTGGCTTTCTCCACTGTCAATTTCTGGTATCATCAAATGGCCTAAAAATCCATTTCAGGATGTTGGCAAATCGACACTTCCCCTGCACCTCTGTGCAGGGGTAGGGAAATTGAATTTTTTGCCTGTCCATTGCTGATGAGATGAATCATTCAGATTAAATTTTAAAAGATATTTTCTTTTCCATGTGTGTTATTGCCAATTGACAAACTGCCTGCAGCTGAGGTTACAGTTGGCACTTCACACAAAGGCAAAGAAAAATATTTCCTAAAAAAATTAAGTTATTCTGCATCTAAAAAGTAGGAGATCCTATTTAAAAAAGGTGCAGATAGGGACAGTTCTGGGGACAGATTGGTTTGCTCTAGTTAGCAAATCATCCGATCACCAGAAAAAAAGAATGAAGTGGCTCCTGGGGCACACCAAGCCGTGGGACAAATTGTTTTCTAGAGATAAGCAGAGTGACAGGCACAAATTGTGGGTTCAGTTGTTTATGCTGGTTTGTCCTTTGAACGAACAGATATGCAGCATTTCCCAGCCCCACCACCTTTGGTGGGTGCCCGCTCAGATCCAGCGTCTGGAGGAGCAAGGCAAGGAAGCTGTAGTGTTGCCTCTGAGTGGGCACACACCAGAGGAAGCGGGGCTGGGAAGTACAGAATACCTGCTCATCCAAAGGACAAATTAGCATTAATTAATGAACCAACAGTTCACGCCCCTCTCTATTCTTGTCTGATTGAGCCCTCAATAACACTTGAATAGACAAAAAAGTGGTTAATTCTGTATTTAGAGATGCACAACTTGTGGCTAACAGGCTATATATGGCAGCTCACCAGAAGGAGCTCAGTAAACTTGGTGCGTTTATTTTCTGCCTGGAACTGCAGAAAAGGGGTGGGTGGGTTGGTGTTGGTTATGAAGCACCTGGCAAATCATACAATAAGGCTGCGTTGGAGTTCTGTTGCCCTTGCAAAAAGTGACCTGGCACACTTCAGTTGCCATGTTCTCTTTAGGCCAAATTTTGAGTGAAATCAATGAGAGAAGGGACTGTTTATCACTGTGCAGGACTCTGCAGATGCAGAAGCAAAAGAGCTGATAAAGGCAATAAACTGAATGAAGTCAAGGACAAAGACTGTTAGGTATGGGGAACTCTGGTCACCATTGCATAGCATTGCTGCTGCTGTACTTAACGGTATTTGAAAATTTGGCTTTTGATCTATTTATTCATAATTGAAAATCTTAGCTCCTTATACTCAAAATTTCAAATAGTTGGTCATAGAATTCTGTAAACGCAGATTGGGCTTTAGCTGAATAAAGATGTGCCAAACATTCATTGAAAATTGACAGTGGGGGTTGGTGTTGTGGAAAGGATAGGATATGTAAGATTCACAAATCGGTGTATACTGAGATTTCATGTGAAGTCACAACCATGGCTCACAAACTGCTAAATACATGTATGTTAACACATACAATAGCATTGGTCTGCTGAAGAATGGATGTGGTATTACAGTGGTACCTCTAGGGCAGGATACACAACTATCCAATTCAAGTTGTTACTCCCAACTAGAGTAGACCCATTGAATCAACTGTTGAGTGGTGAGTCAACACTTATGAACAATGCCATTGATTCTGTAAGACTAGTGGGAATTAACAAGATTCAGCCTTAGATCTATTAACTCATTTTCCCAGTAAAACTCTCTGCTGTTTGCAATCTAGGATGGGATGTGTCTAAAGGCATGCATCTTTGCAGAAGCAGAGTTAAGTGTTGATTCAGGGAGGGCAAGCATACAGCTTGCTATTGGGTTTGCTTTTGGTGCAGTTTGGCCCACCCTGTTTTCCGGTATCACAGGTGTTTTCAGCAATAGCAAACCATCCCTCCCCTTTTGCGAGCTGTCCCGCTCCTTTCTGGAACAGAGCTAGGGCTGTAGTTTATTTGGTGCCATCGGGAGGGCTCCTGATGATCCCATTCTGCAGTCTGTGTGGCTGCTTAATCTGCTCCCAAGTAGAGCTGTGGGCGGGTATTTTCTGTGGTAACAACCCTGTGACATATGCAGTGAGTCGTGACATTAAAAGTGACAGTGGAGAAACCCTCTTTAATTTTGCATTTCACTTTTAAAAAAATATTTCTCAAACTGACACAGCACAATGCGTTGGAGCCGCCCTTCAGTACTTGTATCTGATACAGTGCTCACTTCAACTTCTCTCTAGTAGTGCTAAATGTGCCTGCAGAAGACCACCTAAGAACTCAGCATACACTTCTCTTAATCTCTTAGGAAAGGTGGAAGGTCAGCAAAACATATATTGACTACTGCAGCACTCTCTGTGTGGGACTTCCCTTAAGGCTGACCAGAGATTACAGCAGGTCCAGAATGCAGCAGCCAGAATAATGGTTGCTACAAGTAAATTTGATCATATATGCCCAGACCTGGCTTGCCTGCACTGCTTACTGGTTGCCTCCTGAGTCAGATTCAAGGGAAGACCTACAAGGCTTTTCATGGTTTGGGGCTACGGTACCTGTCACAGCATCTTTTCTCAATGTCATCTATCAGCACTAGGTCCTCCCGGACACTCCTCCTCCAGGCGGCCACTCCAAAGGAGACCATAAAACAATCTATTAACACCAGGGCCGCCTTTGTGGTGGTACTAACACTCTGGAAGCAATTCCCAGTGGAGCTGTGCCCAGCTCGCCCCCTCGCTCCCAATGTTTAAAAGGTGCCTGAAAATTCATTTTCAGAGAAGCCTTCCTTGGTTACCTGGCTTGATTTTTCATTACGCTTCACGTTCTGTTTGTAAACTATAAATTACAGCTCTTTGAGTTTCCTGTGATCTGTGTGTTTAATTTGTTTGTGTATGTTTACTTGCTGTAAACTGCCCAGAGTTGTGCATTGCACTAGCGAGGCAGCAAATAAATACATAAACACTCCCCCTCAACGTTCAGTTGGACAATTGCGGGGGGGGGGGGGAGCTGCTGCAGTGCTTCTGTGTTGCAACCTGGGCTAGACATCCTCTGCAGTCTGGCTTTGAAGGAGCTTTCACCACTTTCTCAATTCAACTTAAATCTAAGGTGAGAAAGAATCCCCAGACCTTGGGCTTATTTACCTGAGCTTTTAGGGGAGAGCTTTTAGGCAAATGTGTCCCTGACCCGAGACCAACAGGCGCTGGTCCCCGATTCCCTTTGCCTCTCCTTTCTGGACACAGAGCACAGACATGAAGGGCAGCAATCTGTGGACTATGCAAAACACGCGATCAGGTCCAGGAACCTCAGCATAGGGTTCACTGAAATTCAAGATAAGGCAGTAAAAGAAGTCAGGGGCAATGTAAAAGACGGGCAGAACAGTTCAAAATGCAGTGCCTTAGACACAAAAAGCGGCAACATTCTTGCCGCAGAGGAAGGGTCGCTCAGATATTTGATACCAGTTTTCATAGGAAAATCTAACCTGCTTCTGGAGGAAGTGAGGGCGATTGACAAGGAAGAGTCAGAGCTAAAAATGCATGTAGGCAGAGCATCTGGGGAGGTGTCCTAATTAAAATTACCTGCAGCCCAGGATTCCTCCCGGCAGACAGGATTCACTAGGGAGGAAACTCCACCCCACGTATTTTGGGTAATTGAAGTGCGTAAAAGCACAGACTGGGACACACGACTTGATAGGCGGGCGCTGAGCGGGGAGATTCTTGAATAGGCAAGCAATTTGTTTAAAAAGAGTTCATGTTCATAGCTGCAGAAGAGAACTCCCGGGATCCTGAGCCCCTTTCTCTTTTCCAACCGATACATTTCAGGTGCTCGAACTAGTACCTGAGACAGAAAAACCACAGGAGCGTTTCATCTTTTCGGGCCCGGGCCCCTCTCCCGCTTCGCTCACCGCCGGGGTCCCTCTCGCCGACAGCTACCCGCGCAACGGGGCCGGGGGTGCCTGCCTGCCCGTCTGCGCCGGCCGGCCGGCCGGGAGGTTGCGCCAAAGGCAGCGGACGGAACGAGCAGATCGGCCCCGCCGGACACTCAGCTCCCGGCGTTGCCCGTCTCTGCCTTGTAAGCACCCCGGCTTCGCTGAGGCCGGCACTCCCGATGGAGCTTGTTCAGGGCAGGACGCCTGGCAGGGGAGAAGACACCGACCCTCCCGCCCCCGCGCCCCCCCCCAATCCGTGGGGCTTCACTTCCCGCCAGCTCTTTCTGCGGAGCGTCTGCGCTGGTGGAAAGGCGGGCGGGAAGGGAGGCCGCAGGACGGGCTCCACATCCCATACGGTGGCGATACCGACCCAGTTCGGGGTGGGCGCCAAAGGAACAAACATCTGTACTCGTGTAGACTTGCTCATGAACTTGAGATGGCGTGAAACCGCGGCTCCTTCCCTTGCTTTACACCCTCTGGAGGCGCCCCCCTCCCCGGGAAGGCAAATACACTTGTGAAAGGACGCGCTCTTCCGCGGAGCTGCGCCTGTCCGGGGCATCTGAGGACAGACCCCACCTCATCATTATTATCATTATTATTAGCAACAGCGACCCTTCCCGGCCCCTCCATCCATGCAGAAGTTGCGAGTTGTTCTTTTCCAGCCTCACTCTGGAACACAGCAACCACCGTGTGTATGCACGCGGATTGAAACCCCGCCGCCCCGCACGCATGCTCACACCCGTTCTCTCTCCCTCCCTTCTCTCCCCCCCCCCGCCGCCCTCCTGTCCGTCTCTCCCTGCCTCGTTCACCACCGGGGGGGGCAGTGCTCGCTGCGTCTCCTGCGCGCTTTCTCAATGAAGAGCCACCCACGGGGGGGGGGGGGAAGGAAGCGAGCGAGCGGTGTCCCTCCAAGTGAAATCCGGAGTGAGGCACCGGCTCCAAACTGCGCCGCGCAACCGATTCAGACACCTCTATACGCGAGAAAGGGACGGATATTGAGGCCAGGGGTTTCGGAGAGGATGCTCCTTCGCTTGCCTCGATGAGGGGCGGCCCCGGACCGTTCGAGGCGGGGGGCCTCCTCCCTTCCGCAGTCAGGAAGGAGGGCACGGCAGTGGGGAGCCCTTCTCACCCCTCCTCCAGGCCTCGAATTCCAGGGGGCTCCCTCGGAGCAGCCCCGTCTCCTCCTGGAGACGCTGCGCCCGCAGGCCTGAGAAGCGGTGTCATCGGGGCTCGGTCCTTCCCCCCCCTCCGCCTCCTCACCTGCCAAGCTGAACACCGACTCCCAAATCGCACATGCAGCGTTTTGGAAGGAACTCTGCACATGCATAAACGCACGTCTCCCGTGGTACAATAACGTTTTCCAGGAGCCAACAGTGGCTTTGAAAATCATGCACGGGGCTGAACCTTTTTTTTTTTAATTTAAAGGAAGCCTTCGCCCTGCCCTCGGGCCCTTTGGAATCCCGGCCGCTTGGAGGGGCTTCGGGCTCCGAGGCCGGCTGCGTCTTCGCGGAGCTATAAAGCCTTCCATTGAGAAAAGCGCTCGACGCCTCTCGCTCATTCATGAATTTTTGAAAGCGCTTTCATTCACCGTCGCTGCACCGAAGACGTTTTCCACGTGCGGCCATCCACGGCTCGAGGTTTCCCAGCCTTTCTGCGTAGGCATCGATCTCGCCGTGAAATGTGCTCCTCCACGTGTGGGTAAAAATAGCTTCCAGTCAGTCTGTCTCAGCGGATCCGCTCGGGCTCTCGTCTGGCAGCGGGAGGGAGGGAGGGAAGCGCGCCCGCCCGCCGCTCCTTCCTCTTGATCGAACCCGGAGTCCCTCCCGCACATTCCCAAGGAAAAGCAACCACGTGCGCAGCCGCTCCTGGGGAAGCCTCCCGGGGTGAGAGGCAGCTGGCACCTCAGGTTCCCCCTCCCCCCCAACCTCGCCGTCTCTGTGGTGTCATGTCAGTCCCAGCCTCGTGAATCTGCCTTTAGCAAAAAAACCCAAATACAGTAATGCCATACTCTTCAAGCATCCTCTTCTGCGAGCAGAAGAGACGAGTAGGCTTCCGAGCTCCAGCGGCATTATTAAAGCGATATTCCAAGCGCTGTAATTGAACATACAGTATGTGTGCAAAAGAGATGCGGGAGTGATCCAGCCGTGAATCAGGACCGCAGCATCTTCGCTCACACTACAAGGGAAATTTCCTATTCATAGAATATATCGGTCACAACTGGAGTCTGTGTTGCCAGATGCACGTGTGCCGTTTATTTAATGTCCACTTATAGCCCGCCTTTCTCCCAATTGGACTGCAACAGAGCAGCATCGTACGGTGCGGCTCACCCTCCACCGGCAAACCGTATCGACCCCCAAATTTCTGGGACTCCTAAACAAACTGTACACCTCCTTACCCTTCCACAGTACAGACCGAGTTTATGTGTATGGCCAGGGTGACATTGCAGCCTGACTAGGAAGCTACCCTGTTTCCCCGAAAATAAGACAGGGTCTTATATTAATTTTTGATCCAAAAATGCATTAGGGCTTATTTTCAGGGTTTAATTTTTTTTCCATGTACAACCATCTACATTTATTCAAATACAGTCATGTCATCTTCTGATTGCTGCACAATGGTGGAGGGCAGGGTTTCACTTAACTAGGGCTTATTTTTGGGGTACGGCTTATATTACGAGCATCCTGAAAAATCCTGCTAGGGCTTATTTTCAGGTTAGGCCTTATTTTCGGGGAAACAGGGTATACGGTTAAAATAATCATGACCCATTTTCACCCACGTGCTTGCGGAATCGGGGCCTATATAGGTCTATATAACTCACACTTCCTTTTAAGTTCCTCGGCGCTTTATGTTACCTAAATACTTCGTGTGTGGGGAGGTGGTGGTGGAAGGGGAGTAGTGGTCCTTTTTCAAAAGGTAACGTGTACGCAAAAGTTACATCCCCAAAGGGAAGGGCACCTTACACACCCTGTTGGCTTTCTCGCCCTCCCCACTCCCCTTTATGCTCACTTAAAAAAACAATCCTCCTTCCTGCGCACACCCAAGCCCGGCAATCCAACTCTGCCTCCCAGGACAATTCAGACGGTTGCCCGGCCCTTTCCCTCCCAGAGTTTGCATCTCTTAATGCAAGACCTGGAATGCCTCGAGATTTCCTTCCCCGAACCATTAATGGAGAACAAACACGGCGCTCCCTCGCCTTCATTACTCGCGATTACTCCTGAAAGTGGGAGGGTGGGGGTTGAGAGAAAGAGGGGAGATTCTCTCCGGACCCCCCCACTCGTCCTCTCGATCCTTCCCCCGCCCCTTGCTGCTTCACTCATCCGGCTGGCCCGCCGACGTGATCGCCTCCGGGAAGATCTTGCGGCCGCCCCTGCCGCCTCCTCCTCCCCTCCTTCCTCCCCCCCCCCGCCTCAGCTCACGCGTCTTCTCTCTCTTCCCCCCCCCCCACCCACCGCCTTGCCTCCTCAGCGCTCCGCCGGGCTGGGTTACGCACAAGGAGCCGCCGCCGCTGCCGCCAGCAGGAGCCGCCGTGCGCCCAGAGCCCGCCGCGGCGCCAGCCCTCTTCGGGTCACCGCGGGAGGAAGGGACCGCGGAAGCCCGCGCAAGAGCCCTCCAGGCGGGACCAGACTCGGGGGCGGCGGCGAGGCGTGGTTTTTTTTTTTTTTTTTGGAGTGGGGGGAACGAACAAGCAGCCGAACGAGGGGAACTGGAAGGACGAACCCCCAGCCTGGGAGGAGGGAAGCGGCCGCGAGGCGGATGGCTCGGCGCTAGGGGTGCCGCGCGGTTCTCCCGCTTCACCCCGAAAAGGCGGGAAGTGCGGGGCGGCGCCGCGCGGAGGGAGGCGCCTCCATTTAGCCGCCGCGCCCCCTCCCTCCCCCCCCCGGGCCCTTGCGAGGGGGAGCCTCGGTCGCGGGAAGAGCCCCGCCAAGCGGCGCCTCGTGGCCGTCGCGGCTGAGGCGCGCGGGACAAGTCGCGGCCCGAGGTTTGCCCTCCGGGCGCCGCGCTCTCGGTGGAGGGCTGAGGAGGCGGCGAGCTATGTCGGCGCCCCCGGACCTGGACTGCGCGGCGGTGGAGCGCTTCCTCGACCGGCACCCGGAGGTGGTGGAGCGCTGGCTGAAGCGGCGGAACGGCCTCCTCAGCAGAGGCGAGGCGCGGCCCGACGGCGAGCGCAGCACCAGCACCGCCGCCGCCGCTGCCGGCAGCAGCAGCAGCAGCCGTGACGCCTCGCCGTCGCCCGGGGACCCGACGGCGGCGGCGGCGGCTGGTCGGGGCGTCGGGGCGCCGGGCGCGGAAGGCGGCCCGGGGCGTCGGGCGTCGCAGCAGGAGCTGAGGAGGAGCTTCGCGCGCTCCAAGGCCATCCACGTGCACCTGACCTACGACGAGCACGTCCACGGGCGGGCGCAGGAGCCGCTGAGGAGCGCGCGGCGGCGGGCGCTGCTGCGCAAGGCGAGCTCGCTGCCGCCCACCACGGCGCACATCCTCAGCGCCCTGCTGGAGTCGCGGGTCAGCCTGCCCCGGTACCCGCCCACCGCCCTGGACTACAAGCGCCAGCTCAAGGCGCACAACGAGCGCCAGTTCTTCCTGGAGCTCGTCAAGGAGATCTCCAACGAGCTGGACCTGCGCGCCCTCAGCTACAAGATCCTCATCTTCGTCTGCCTCATGGTGGACGCCGACCGGGGCTCCCTCTTCCTGGTGGAAGGCGGCGGCGGCGGCGGCAAGAAGAGCCTCGTCTCCAAGGTCTTCGACGTGCACGCCGGCACCCCTTGGCTGCCTTGCTCCAGCACGGCGAACGCCAACGAGGTGCAGGTGCCCTGGGGCAAGGGGATCATCGGCTACGTGGCCCAGCACGGCGAGATCGTCAACATCCCGGACGCCTACCAGGTAGGGAGGGAGGGAGGGCGCCTACCGGCCTCGCCGCGCTTCGCCTTTCCGCGGATCGACACGCACCCATCCGCCCCCCGTTTTCCAAGGCAGGTCTGACCCTGTGCCGAAGGCGGCCAGGGTAATAACAACAACGAGCAGTGACAACAGCTTGCCTAATATGGGATCGGTTCAGTCAAAAGTGAGCAGCGCTTTCATCAGATCCCCAAAAAGCTGTGCAAGAGACAAGCCATTTACAAGTGTCTGTTTCTTTATTTACTTTATTGCTATTTCCCAGGCAGTGTACAGCTGTTAAAATGGTATGTTTAAAATTACAGGAAGATTCAGATATTAAAATAAAAATGCAACTAAACCTAAGTAGTGCTTAAAAGGCAGTGGAAGACAGGAGGGCCTGGCGTGCTCTGGTCCGTGGGGTCACGAAGTCGGAAATGACTAAACGACGACAACAAAGTTTTCCGCACACTTCCTCAGGTTTAATGATAGTAGTCGTGTGCCATCAAGTAAATTCTGACTTATGGTGACTCTTTTCAGGGTTTTCCAGGTAGAGAGTACTCAGAAGTGGCTTCCCATCTCCTTCTTCTGGGGATGCCCTGGGAGGGTGCAACTCGCCCAAGGCTACCCAGGCTGGCTCTACTTGCAGGAGGCACCGTCAGGAGTTGAACTCCCAACTGGATGCCTAAACCCTTGAGCTATCCAGGCAGCTTCAGGCTTAGATGTTACAAAGTTGCCGTCTCTTTGTGTGTAGGAAAATATTCAAATTTCATACTATGTGAGCTAGAACAAGAGTTCCAGAGTTCTCATAAGCTTTATTGTACTTTTCCCAGTATCCTGGAAAGACTCCAGTGGACCCAAAATTTTTAGGATCACAGACTGAAGAGCTTAAGCTCTACATCTTAAAGCACCTTCCTAAGTTCATAAAATGTCCAGTTCAGTACCATGGAAAGAGGATTTTCAAGATCTTCTGTTTGCTTTCTGAAAGTAGGAAATCCATTGCAGGGATGTCATGCAGCAACTTGGTTCAATCTGAAGCACGTTGCAGACAGTGTGGCTCCTGGATGTGAGATAATCTGGGAGCCTTTGTGCTTTACTGCAATGGGCACCATGGTTGGGGGTGTGTGTGTTACAGTCTAAACAACAACACAGTCTAAATATTACAAACAAATATCCTGTTCTGAAACATTTCCAGAAGAAAAAACGAAAGACAGGGAGGAGAGGACAAAGCCTGTCAAGGAAGGATCCTACCAAAGGGGCTTGTTGCACTTATGATCAAAGAAGGGTGATAGAATGGATTAGTTCTACTGTATTTCTGGAGTCAGAAAAAACTTGCTCCAAACATTCACCACACAGAAAGTAATTTGTACCTTTAGGTTACTTGCTGAAGCTGATGATATTCCTCCCGTCTGTGGTCTCAGTGGTTTGGAGCAGGTGGTGGTGTACCCTGAACCTGTGAGTGAGGGTTAAAGGCTGTTTTCTCTGTTTATAGGGGCCACGTGACAATTGGTTAAAGAGGCAAGGGCTTGACTCTTTATTTTCTGCCTTTCTCCCACCGCTCCTCAGTCAGCACTAACTATTTTCCAGGTATACTCCAGTTAAGTGTATGTAGAATCTAGTACATATACCAGGCTTTGTGGTTTTAGTGTTAGAAAACTAGGCTAAATCCAGACCCAGGGCTCACTAGGATGGCTTTGAGAAAGCTCCAGCCACTTGCCCTGCCTAATTATTGTTTCTGAGACCAAGTGTGTTCTGATCTTCTCAGAGGAGAGGTAGGATACAGATGTAGTAGATTAAATACACTATCTATTATCTGAAGCGGGGAAATGTTTTCTGTGCTGTAATTCAAACTCAAGTCTTATTTATCAGCGGTGTGCATTCTTAAGAACCAGCGTGAAAATTTTCATTTTCCAGATGGGCAAGTGCCGAGGGATTTCACACCACCAGACCAATTATAAAGATAGATCTTCAAGTTTGGGTGCTGTGATTAATGCATCCATAGAGCATGTGTGTCGTGGTGCATCATATTGTAGTTTGGGCTTGTTATGGATTGTTCTTCATATCCAGTTTCAAAAGTAAAGCAAATCACTACATGCAAAAGTGATCCTGTAAATTTGCCTATACAGGGCTTCTGGTGTATACTAGGATCTCTTCTTAAGTTTTGTACTTGAATTCAGCTACTTGTTTAAATAAGATGAATACAGTGCGTAAATACTGAAAGAAGTGTGAGTTATTATATTGGTACAACATCCTTTCGAAATGTGAGTGTCTCACTTACTGCTTCCTTGTGTATTCATTTCTGCACTGATGCAAAACTCACTCATTAGGCATGTATATTTTCCACTTAGTTTTTTTCTGCTGTGTATGAAACACCAATAAATGGCCCCCAAATGACTGTAAGAAGGAAATAATGTGATTCCTTATTAAAGCAGTTACTCTACTCTAATTAAGCTGAATAAAAGGGTATTATCTTGTACATGTGGCTGAATAATTCTTGACACCAATATTGTCATAGTTGTTTATTTTATATGCTTTGGCACCGTGCTACAGGGCTGGATGCTCTTTAGGATGCCTTGTTCAGGTCCAGTTTATTATTAGGGTCCATGACCAGCAAAAGACATTTGACATAATACAGATTGCATTTACAAGACTGAACGACCCTTCAGTTTTCTCCCCTTTTTGTAGAGAGGGAAAATCATTACTATAAATGGAAGTCAGATATGTCCAAATCTTGCCAAGCACCAGGAAGGAGCCTTAAGAGGAGATACTGTTTGCTTTATTATTATTATTATTATTATTATTATTATTATTATTATTATTATTATTATTATTATTATTATTATTATTATTATTATTATTATTATTATTATTATTATTATTATTATTGTGTTGTTGTTGTTGTTGTTTTTATTTTTATTTTTATTTTTATTTTTATTAATTAATTAATTAATTAATTAATTAATTAATTAATTAATTAATTATATTATTTATTATTTATTATTTATTATTTATTATTATCAGTAGTAGCAGTAGTAGTATTTGGAGGAAAGCCTTTGTAGTACTTGGGTCAGTTGAACTGGAAAATTGAATTTGATGCTCTGTGGTCATTGCAAAGAGACAGGAGAGAAAGGAGAAGTCATTTAACTGGCCTATTTACAAGTCAAGACCCACTGTCCTTCATGAGAGCTTTCTCTTTTCTTGTCAAGCATTTGAAAGCCATGTTTGGTTCTGTTGTGAGTCCACTGGAGAGAATATGTAAAAAGGCCTGCTAGTCCAGGTGCTTCTCAGAACACAAGTGAGGGAAGAGGGGAGTTACCTATCCGCTGGTATCCAACAATATTCGGCTTCTGAACTGGAAGCTTCATTTAGTTATCTGGATGGTAAATAATCCATGAACTTGCCTAACATGTCTTCTGTGGTTGTGATCATCTAGGTGACGGTGGCAGTGTCACATTTCTTGCAGCATTGAGTTCCATAAATTGTCTGTCCTAAATCTGTGGTGGATAACTCCCTGGGGCATTCCAAGTTCTGTCCTTAAGACAGTGGAGGGAGAGGAAAAAGCTCTTTTGTTTCTCTGTATCATGCATGGACATTCCCCTCTAATAATCCTTACCTCCCTCACCTCAGATTAAAAGCCTTCAGCTTTGCTTTCGCCTTATAGGAAAGGAACTCAAAGTCCTCCTTAGTTTTGGTTGGCATCTCCTACACCGGGTCTAACTGTAAAATGCCTTCTTTTTTTCTCTTTTTTTGGGTATGAATTGACTGTAGGACTACAGTATATAGTAGCTCAAAGCAACATCATAAATTTAGGTGAAAGCGTTGCACCGTTGGCTGCTTTGTATTCAGTTGTTTTCTACAATAGTCTCTAGCCACCCCCATGCTCTACTTTTCAGTGTTTCTGCACAGGGAGGTAATCTTTTCATTGAACTTTCCATCGTAACATGGAGATCTTTGTCTTGATCAGGCCAGTTCTGACCCAGTAATGGGTACACAAAAGTAAAGGCTATTTTGCTACAGTGTGTGTTGTTATACGTTTATTTACACTCAAATCCATTTGCTGTTCCACCCCATTCAGCCCATTTAGAGATACAATTTTGAAGTTTTTTGAACCCAACTCTGTTGTATTTTCCACCATTCTGAAAAAATTGTTGAACGTGTTTGATTGTACTCCTAGCTCCAGGTATGGCTTTTCTGTTAGTCCCAAATTTCTTCCAATTAGAGAACACCGTGTTTAATCTTAATTTGTTTCCTCTTGTTAAACTTGTTACTGATCTGTAAAGTCCCTCTTGCGCTGTGACTCCTGGAATTACAAGCAACTCAATTTAATGAGCAAGATTTTCAGCCCCCACACAATAGTCCTCATTTTAGATTTATGTAAATAATTGCGGATAGTTGTGTGCTCATGAAAGGAAATACCTTAACTCCATTAAGATATTATTAGAATGTCTGCTGGTTTGGGAAGCTGCTGGTACATGTGCGGTAAATCATCACTCTTCCGTTCACGGTATCACTAAATAAAATAAATGTGGCTTGGTTTGGGGGAAGCAATATAAAACCTAAATGCATTTGTTTATTGATTTCTGCATAGTCTCAGAGTGAAAATCCAGTAACCTTTGCTCAAAGGCATTTTGTATGGAGACAGGGCAAACGGAAGGGATGTGAAATAGTCACGACCAAGATCTGGGAGCCAGATGCAATATCTGTTAAACCTCTTCAGCGGAATATTCATCCTTTGCAATTACAGCTCCTTCGTGCTGGCTCCTCGACTAATTCAATAACGTCGCTGCTGGAATCTGAACCTTTTGATTCCAACCATACACGCTCCCCCCCTTTACACAAATGGAGCTTTCAAGGCAGGATCAGGTGGCACACTGGGGCCGCATGCAGCTCTTCATTTTTTCCGTGTGTGTTGAGAGTTCTGGAAACTTGCTTAAATTTTCAGTGAAATGCACAGTGGAAGGCCAGCTCTCTAAAAGTCAGAATTACCTACAGAAGTCCCTCTTTCTCTCTCCTAGTAGATTTCTACCCTCTCCAAAGACTAGACCTTTTTATGAAATAAGACCCAGGAGGCTGTCTTTAGGTACAAAGCATTAAAAAAAATCTCTTTGCTCTCTTAAATTGTAAGAGTACAGCAGGTTATCATGGCTGAAAGTGTAAGAAAATAATAGAAGAAAAAATAGAAAGAAAGTAGAAGAAAAAATAGTAAAAAGAAGTTTGTTTCCTCAGCCCACGTGGCTTGAGAAGATCTCCAGGATGTAGAGATTAAGCCCCTGGGGGGGTGTTCATTTTGCAAAAGGTAAAAGGTAATGTTGTCTTCCAAACACATGTGGAGGAGAAAGGGAGGAAGAAGGGTGGGATTTTTTTTAGCCCCAAGAAAAATAAGCCCCTCTGATTAGTCAGCATGCAAAGAAACAAACAAGCAAGTCAGTTTGTGAGAAAGAGGCCTCCTCCTCCCATGTGCTGAATTTTGCATGGCGATTGTTAATTAGCCAACAGCGCAGCCCACCAAAACTGGAGGGAGCACACTCACATTTTCTTGCTCGGGACATCTGGTGGGGAGGTGGGATACTATCTTGTACTTTGAGATGTGTATGCCGTGTGATGTGTATGCATGTCCATCCGCTCATCGTCCAACTCAGTATGTAGCACTTGCAGCTAAAAACATTCTGTCCTGCTGCGCTAAAGAATCAAATTTGTTACATTTTTTTTTTGAATTAGACATGAAGTAGTATGCTTCAAAACTGTTAAAGGATCCACTTAGCATAGGCAGGATCATAAAATTATCAGTATTTTCTCCTCTTTTGCAAACCAAGCCCTTGATCAATTTCAGAAGCTTTTCTCTCTCCCCTGAGGTTAAGCTCTGCTCCCTTGGAACATGAGAGAAGCATGTACAAGGCACTGTGGCACAGAGGAGTCCCAAAGGTGTATTGTTTCTGAAGCTGAGCAGGGTTCAATCAACTCTAAGCTTCTGAGACTTGGGTGGGTCCCAGCAATAGGCAAAATTGGAGATGACCGTACTTCAGAGGCCCTCTTTTATGATGGCTTTGTGTGTTTTAGGACTGGTTTGAGATCAGTCAGGTTTCAGAATTAGATGTTGGTAACAATGGTATAATAAAGATTGGATTTGAGTCTTCATTATCGCAGGGTGAGCATGTAACTATTCATTTTCAGGCACCTATGTATCCAGTTCTTCATTTTATTCACCGTGCACCTTGTGCGTTGGGATCAGTATATGTGCCAGATCCTCACACATAACAGCTGGGGAGATTTAAGAGTATGGATGCCACCCAAGAGTTGTGACCCAGAGTTGTGATAGTCATAGGGTGCATCCTTATAGCTTGTGGGCTCTTTTCAGTAAGCTGGCTTCACTGCATCTGCTTTTTAAAACACCTTTTGTCATGCTTATTCAATTCGGTTGCTTTTTCCAGGAAAGCAATTCCAGTTTTTCCAGTATGTGACTTCATTGTCTTTCTCGGAATTTTTTTTTCTTTGAAAGCAAATGCATGCATTTTTCCATCTGAGGTCATATTATGCCCCTACCAAAACAAATGAATATTACACACAGTATTCCATTTGATGGTCACTCTCTGACCTTCTTTCACGCTATTGTAACTGCTGTTACTTCATTCTTCATCCCTCTTTGACAGTATCTGCCCATCACAGTGATAGATAATGTGAGACTCAAGGTTCTGTGGAGTACATGATGTGCCAGCATAATGTTGCATCAGGTATAAGTAAAGACAGGAGAAGGAGGGCTACAATGAACACATGAAAGATTCAGGGTTGAGAGAGCAGGAATTGCTACGCCAGGACAAGATTTATATTTGCTGTATAAATAATTCTGTTTTACTTTTCCTTACAATTATGATTAAATGTTAAATTTTTAATAAGAAGGAAAAGGATGGACAATGGAGGAAAGAATAAAGCATTTGTTCTTGATAGCACAAGCCAAGATTTTTTACAGTTTTGCACAGTTAAGTTGTGCTTCCAAATATATTTTAAAATGTACATTAGGTTCCAATTGATAGAGGCTAATGATGTACTGTACTTAAAACTGAAATCCTGGGAATAGTTTCTTTTAAGTTTTGGTGAGCTTATATCAATATATTGATTTGTTTCTTGGGTTGTGAAAGCAATGGTTTGTTTTTATATCAGTACAATGGCTGCATGAAAATATATTGCAGTGGGTCTTCTCCTTATGAGCCTGTTATGACAGTGCCCTGTTGACTGTGGTGTGATGTAATCAGGATTCTGTGCATGTCCAGCAACACAGTTTAAATCATCCATTCTCAACCATTTTTTGGCCGCAGCCATAAACACAATATGAAAGAAATACAGGCCGAATCGGGATTGTATAACGTACACAACGAACCTCATAAAGTGATGCGTGGAGAATTGTTTCCAGTCTCTGGCTTGCTTCAGATGTGCCACACACACACACACCGGGCCACATGGCCCATGTTTAGAATAAATGTTTTAAATGAAAAATGGAACTTTACAAAAAATGTAGTAACATAGGCAGATGCTGCCCCAGTGACCATAGCAACATTGCTAATATACACTAACAGAGCGTAAACCAAGTAGCCTTGTGTGAAAAACTAATGCATGGCAATGAGGAAATGGCTTCCACTTTGTTACCTGGTAGAACACACACAACACAGTCTACCAGCCATAAGGTGGCTTTGGTGCTCTCAACCCTGAGAATGCCCTTGCGTCTCTCCCCCTGCCAAAAGTTTGCAGGTGGGACAAAAAGGGAAGGATGGATGAATTGAGGCCATATAACATCCAGCAGTGAGTGGCACAGCTCACATGAGTGAGCATGAATAGAGACTCCCTCTGGAAAATAATTTATTTTCTGTGTAAGAGGAATAACGGTGATGAGTTTTGGGTTGCAGTGTCAGAGCCTCTGAACTTTTCAACTGTGACTCCCTTCGGTTTCCCTCCAAGTTAAAATCTGTACAGAAGCTGAAAACGGGAACTGACGTTTTCCGTGAACAGTATATTGTTGTCAAATCTCAACCTTGTCAGGAGATGCAGATTCTGAGCCTTGTGAGACCCCTTCTCCTTGGCCGTTCCATTAGAAATATCCAAAAATTCCAGTTGTCAGCAGTCCTGCTTAGCTCTTTCAAACTCAAAAGCTGTGGTTTCTTTGTTGAGTCGATCCATTTTGCTTTTGGGCTACCTCTTCTCCTGTTCCCTTCAGTGTTTCTGAACATTGTTGTTTTCTGTGAATCTTGTCTTATTCTGTGAACCTCAAATTAAGGTGAAACTACATCTCAGGATGTTGAAAAACATGGGATTGTTTTACTTTTAAAACTGTCCAATGTATTTCAGTTGAATTAATCTGTGTCCTTTTCTAGTGTTTGGCCATGGTAGCAAGAGCAGCACGTCTACATGGTGGACTTAGTATTTACTGCCAGCATGCATGTACCATGACTGAGTTGGTCGATCACAGCAACAACAAAGATAATTGACCACCTGCAGCACCACCTAGCAACGTTAGTACGTATATGCCATCAGATGCCCTTGCAATAAACTTTATGTAAGAAGAACATCTAGGGCCCTTGAAGTGCACATAAGTGAGCAGCTTGGAAACACTGGAAATAAATGGTCAGGAACACCTTTGAATAGTCATTTTATAGAACATAACCCATCTTTAAACAATCTACATTTTGGGGCTATAGATGCTTTCCACACAGATAACGACAGAGTTCTGTTGAAAAGAGAAATCGGACTGGACTGAGTCTAGGAGCCCTGGCCTCCTGAGGACTGAATGAAGATTTAGCGTATACTTCTCTTCTCTAGCAGAATCCTTATTTGCACTCTCTCCCTAGATCCTTCAGGCAGTCGGCTTCTGATGCCTCACTATGACCTTGGAAATGCCTGCTGTGTCATCAGTAGCTTCATGGCGCTGAGAACCAGACGGAAGAGTTCTTAATTACACATTGCTAAATTATTGCTAAGTATTAAATATGATATGATTCCCAGAGTGGTATAGTGGATCGAGTGATGGACTAGGACTCTGGAGAATAGGGTTGAAATCCCCACATGGCCGTGGAAACCCACTGGGGGAGTGGAACTTACAAAACCACTCTTTAAAACCTCACTCTTACCTTGAAAGCCCTATTAGGGTCACTGTAAGTCACTTCCGATTTGATGGCACACAACACACACCCATTAAATATGGTGCATGCATACAGTCAACCCTCGATTTACGAACTTAATCCATTCCAGAAGTCAGTTCGTAAATTGGAAAGTTCGTAAATCGAGCCAGCATTCCCTATAGGAATGCATTGGATACCAATTAATCCGTTCTGGCCGAAGTCCTCCCATGGAAAAGCAAGCCGGACGGCCGGGGAGAAATTGGCTCCCTCCTTTCACCCGATGCTGAGTCCCCTTCGCACCGGCTGAGCTCAGCCCAGCACGAAGAGGACTCAGCATCGGGTGAAAGGAAGGAGCCAATTTCTCCCCGGGCTTGCTTCTCGTTTGGAAAAGTACAACCACCTCTGTTTAGTCATTTTTGCCTTTAAGGAGGGGCTTGCTTCATTCTAGAACCTACCTACTTGTTTCTCTTTCTCACGCTGCGTGGCATCTGTAAAGCTCTCCTCCAACACAACCTTTTGAATAAATCAATATTTTTTCTTGCCAGCTTTCTTCACTATCCAGCATTTTACACTTTCCAAATCCCTTAGACATTCTGAGAGGGGTTTGGGAATTGTAGTGCAAAAAACAACTTTGCAGGTTCCAGGAGGTGTAGTCCAAAACAAGTAATTTCTCTTAATTGCTTACTTGAAGAGGTGTGATCTAATCTGATCTTCTCCTTACTCACGTCTGTTCATTTTTGGCCTCTGAATCACTGATGGCATTGCAGCAAAACATTACACCTCTGTAATTTTGTTTTTGTTTTGGGGTATAGGCCCTGGTGCCTGTGCTATCCAGGAACTGCCAGTGTACTATCCAGACTCAGTTCAACCAAGAGCTTAGAAAATTGCCTTTTCTGAACTATAACTTCCAGTTGGTACATTGGTACCTCGCAAGACGATTTTAATTCGTTCCATGGAAATCGCTGTCTTGCGAAAACATCGTCTTGTGAAACCCAGTTCCCCATTGGAATGCATTGAAATCTATTTAATGTGTTCCAATTGGGGAAAAAATCACTGTCTTGCGAAAATTATCCATAGAAGAAAGACACCGTCTTGCAAAACACAGTTCACCATACTATCTTGGGGAAGAGCAATCCCCTCACCTGCACTGCCTTTGGAAATTCAGTGGGTCTCAGATGGCCTTCCCCCTCTTTCTCCAGCAACAAAGAGGATAAAAAGAGCCAAAGCAGCCACCTGGCTCCTGACAATGTTAACTCCATTTACCCTGATCCTTTACCACAAAGAAAAAAGAAAGAATGGAATATAAAACATCAAGACTTGCTGCCTTTGAAGTAGAACCTGATGAGAATAAAAACAGATAAAAAGGAATTTAGAAAAACTAGGGTTAATCACAAGTGCAATTTCTCATTAACACCAATTATGCAGTTGAGGTCCTGGGGAAATCACAGGGATCAGCAGTACACCCAACATGGATGAGCCTCCCCCTGGGAAAACCACTTTTATGACATGGTATTTCCTCTGCAAGGTATGAGTTGGAATGGCCCTCGCACCTCATACCTCCTTCTGTCCCCTGACCTCCCAAGTCATGGTGACCCCCTGGCTGCCCCTCCCACTCAGTACAGGGCTGCACAGCCCCAGTCCTGCCAGAGGCCAAGAGAGCTCCTCAGTATTTTGGGGTGTCCCGCGGGACCCCCATCAGGGGCTAGGTGTTCCTCCCACAATCCTCTAGTGCATAGGTATTAGCATAAGGTATTAGCATATGCTAATACATGTGCACTAGAGGATTGTGGGAAGAACCTAATGCTAAGTGTTCTGCCAACAATTAGCATAAGAGGGTTGTGGAAGGAACACTTAGCCCCTGATGGGGGTCCCGCAAGGCACCCCAAAACACTGAGGAGCTCTCTTGTCCTCTGGCAGGACTGGGGCTGTGCAGCCCTGTATTGACTGGGAGGTGCAGCCAGGGGGTCACCATGCCTTGGAAGGGCTAGGTACAGAAGGAGGCAGGAGGTACAAGGGCCATTCTAGTTCATACCTTGCAGGGGAAATGCTATGTCATAAAAGTAGTTTTCTTTGAGTGAGGCTCATCCATTATACATTGGGTATGCTGCTGATCCCTGTGATTTCCCCAAATGTGGGGAGCTCAGTTGTATAATTTATATTAATGAGGGGATTACATTTATGATTTCCTTAATTTTTTTCCAATATCGTTACCCTTTGGTTCCTGGCTATTTTCATCTCTCTTTATTATTTAAATTTGTAACCATAGCTCCATTAGCAATGCTTTGCAAGATGGTTTTGTCAAGGTATTGTAATTTTATAGGCCTGAACATGTATTAAAGGGAACATTAATGAGCTGTCATAATGAACAGCTGTGTGACTGCTGAGTCACTGTGACAGAGGAAGAGAAGATGCAATGTCTGGAGAAGAGGTGACACCCACATGGAGAAGATGATGTAATGTGTCCTGTGACTGGATAGAAGAAGCTATGTAACTGTATATAAGTGTATTATTGCAGCGCGAAGCTGTGACAGGTTTTACCCCCCCCCCCAAATTGGAACACATTAATTACATAAGATCTACTTTTTTTATCCCAAAAAAGTGGGGGAGAAAGTGTATGCTGGTGTTTTTCCAGGAGGCAGAGCCTGGAAAGCCACCAGCATACACTTTCGTCCCAGCAGCATACACTTTTTTGGGATAAAAAAGTAGGCCTTATGTAATTAATGTGTTCCAATTGGAGCGGAAACTGTCTTGCAAAACAGGGCTGGGGGGAAAAACTGTCTTGCGAGGCAAGGACCTAAACATTGTCCAGTGAAAATTGCCCATAGGGATAATCATTTTGGGAAGCACAACATTGCTCAAAAAAAGTCACTATCTAGCAAATTCATCCTTTTGTGAGGCACCACTGTATTCTGTGGCCTTCAAAGTGGGGAGGTGGACTGTAATAGCAAACCCTTAGGAGACCTGTTGTATTCAGAGCAGAATTGGGTGCTGCTTCTGTGTTTGAGGAAAGAATACTGTATGTTCTTTCCTGCCTGGAAATACTGTAGATCATTATATGAGCTTCTGCTTAGACTAGTTTAGTCTGCTGGGAAGATTACAATTTTCATTGCGCTCCATATCTAAAATATATATGTTGCTAGTACATAGTAAGAAAAAAACTTCAGCTTGATTTTCATTAGCCAGCAAGTGTTATTTATAGCATGTTATTTAACAAGAAGAATTCTTACTCATTTTAATTGCACATAAAGGGACTAGAAAAGCACTGTTGGGTTGAACATACACAAGTGAACAACAGATGCTCCATTTCATATCATTGTTAGTGTTCACAATGTGCTACTTAAAAATTAATAACAGCTGTGGTGATTCTTGTCTGTTGCTTTAATGGTTATTGTAGGTCATCATGAAATGAAAATGTGTTGCCATTTTTCTGTCAGAATGGCAGATGGGTTTGGAGAAAAAGAGATCACATTTCGGCCCACTTTCTTTGTGGGAAAGGAGAATAGTTATCTTGAAAGGGAAAGTTTGGATGTGCTGGAAAAATTCAGTTTCTTAAGACTTCTCTTTGACTAAGCAAATATCGGTAGCTTTAAAAAATCTTTGTATCTCAGAAAATTCCTTCCTTCCTTCCTTCCTTTCCCTAGCCTCTAAATTGTATTCTTCTCTCATAGGAGCTTTCCCATCCCACTAAGGGGATTTCAAATATTTGTCCTATATCTGACTATATCTGCTGCCACAGTTCTGCTGTCACACACATACACGACGTGCCTTCAGGTTGGCAAATGGCACTCTAGCTCTAGAGGTGCTGAGGCCTGCATGTTTGTGGTGATTACTCAAAGAGATAGCATTTCTGTTTGTTCCCAAATGTAATTAATTTGGCCAGGAAACGGAGATGGTTTACTGCTTTCTATGTGCAACACCATTCTGGCAACTATGCTCTGTGATAAGGTTGGCCATTAAATGCATATGGTTAGTCAGTTGAACAAGCTCCTCCTTGAAAGCTAGGTGAAAGCCACTCAGATGGCCTTGATAGCTGGGTTTCTTCTGGTTTGGCCCATTGGCTATCTATAGCTGTGCTTCCCAACCTTGGGTAACCCAGGTGTTCTTGGACTGCTGCTCCCAGAAACCCTGGCCAGCACCAGCTGGTGGTGAGGGCTTCTGGGAATTGCAGTCCAAGAACCCTCTGAGTGACCCAGATTTGGGAATCACTGGTCTGCAGTGATGTCAGTGAGGCCTTTTCTGTGCATACCAAGCAGAAGTGATGGTAGAATTCTGAAGGCTGGAACAGCCCCACTTCAAGAAGCAGCTGGAAAAATTACATTCTTAAATGTTCCATATGTAATAACATTGACTAAGGTTGTTTTTGCTTTGTTTTGTTTCATTGTGTTGTGGTTTTTTTAAGGCTGGGGGAATCATCTGCTGGAATAGCAGTAGAATCTTTCTTCCTTTTCGGAAAACTTAATGTTCTTAACTGCATTGAATTTGGAAAACTCAGACTGTCCCATCTGATTTTCAGTTGTCTTCTTATCAAGCTCTTGACAGGGGACAGTGTGTGAGCTGCAGTGGTTGTGAAATGGATGTCCTGTGAGGGGAAGAAGCAACCAATATATCCCTGCATGAAGAGTGGCAGCACTCCCTCTCTTGTGGTGCTAAGACCTGTAGTGGTAACAATTTACCATTTCTTGAGTCTGCCACATCGTTCAGCTGGGTGTATGGACAAAGGCAACATTTCTACTTCCTGCTGATAATGGGGTGAATTTGACTGTGCAATGCCTGAATAATTAATGTCTCTTCTGATACTGATGTTGCTTTACAAGGATGATAGCCCTGATGGCTTCCAACTTTCATTTCTGGGCTTTAGTTTGCCCTTTAAAAGGAGCTATTTGAAGTACTGCACTCTGTTCCCAAAACAGTTTTAGCATTGTGAAGTGCAGAGTACACTGGGAGTCAGTTCAGGGCCCTTATGAAACTGGAGTCTCCAGCTACCATGGAATTATTATGGCTGTATTACAGCTTTTAGCTGTCAAGTCTTGCTATAACTATGCAAGTTGGATAGATTCCTATTCTTTTATATACCCTATAACTCCGGTGCCCTGGGACAATGAGACTAACTACGTAAAAGTCATAAAATACAGGTGGGGAACATATCTTATTGTAAGGGGTAATGATTACCATAGTTATTAGCAAGCTAAGTGTTGTGTTTTTTTCTGATATGAAAGAGCTGTTAAAAAGCAAGGTCTTGGGAGGTGAGTGCAGTGCACGAGAAAAATTTGAAGATGTGTATTATCCAGCAGCTCCTAATAAGTAGATAAGAGCTTGACAGAATTGGATCCGTTCCACTAATGTATTCAGTTGCTCTCTAAGGATTGAGTGGTGGGTGTTTTGGAGACACTGCACAGTCACAGAAAGTAACTTGGAAAAAAATGAAAATGAAATGGTCCACTTAAAAAGAATTGTTTAGGGATGGCACAGTCTTTATTGCATTATGGATATTTTTTTAAGAAAGAAATGGAAGAAGGTGAAGAAAAAAGAAGAAATTGTGTTATTGCAATGTGATCTTGCATCTGTCTTTTGGCAGTAAATCTGCACATAATTTCAAGAGTGCCACACAATATTTAAAGCGATTCGTGTACCCACCATAGAGAGAAAGGAATACATTTCTGATATATGAAAGCTAAAGCCCCCTAGTTCTTCACCCAGCAGAAGACACTCTGGTTTCTTCAACTTTTAATTCTAGTGTCATTCAGAATATGTCTTAATTAGCAGAAGAGAAATTGGGAACATTGGCCCATAGCTTGAGTTAAAGCTAGCACACATTTTGAGTCTGTAGGCTTAACAACGTTTGGCATCTGAGATTTGTTTGTTTGTTCGGAAATTAATATCCAATCCTATTACTTACTTAAAGTCGGTCCAGCTGCATATACAGTGCTGTTAAAGACCAGAGCATTGGAGGGTTGTATAGCTTCTCAGGAATTTTTTTCTGAATGGCACTTTACAGTTCTTAAAACAAAAGGCAAGAAGTATTGATAAAAGCTGATGTAAGTTTGCTTCTAAAAGATGCAACCAATCCCCTTGCTATACATATATTATGTATTTGCTACTGTTGTGTTCTGGCTTTTCTCCAGTTTGCTCAGGAAGGGTCTCCTCGCTTCCCCTGTATTCTTACCACTCCACTTTAAGGTAGGTCAGGCTGAGAGTCATCAACCTGTTTAGTGAACTCATGGCCAAAGAGGGGTTGGAAACCATGTCTTTTGAGTCCTTGTTCAACACTTTAACCCCTATGCTGTGCTGGCTCATTTTAAAAAAAAATAAATTTATTAAACAAACATCCGACTTAAACAACATAAACCGAACACCACAATAAAATACAATTACATAATACACCAGTGTCACCATCACCTTCAGGGCTAGCATTAATAATATTTTAAATGTCATTCAGTCCATTTTCTCTCCAAAACTTCATTGTTTCTTCCCTCGGTGTATACCCCTTCCCTTTCCGAAATATATATTCCAAGAATACACTCCATGTTTTCTTAAAATCATTATTTTTTGATAGGCCTCTTCTTATTTTCGTATCACATGTCAGTTTATCATTAATTGCCATATCCCATAGATCTCTATACCATTCCTCTAAATTGCTGGCTCTTGACAACAGATTACACAGAGGTATGCATTGCTCTGGCATCTGCAGGAACAGGTGCAGCTGGTGTCCTTACCCAAGCCAGATGGGCATCTGAGCTCCTAGCTACAGCTGCTGCATGGTCAGTTATGTTAACACGAGCTGCTAAAGCTGTTGTTTTTTAAGATTTCGTTCTCTTCCTGTGGCCTTTTAGATGTTAAATCTTCAAGTGGAGGGCATATGCGTTCTTGTTCCTAGTGCATTTGCGGTTCCATGCCTGTATATAAACACCAGCCATTCAGTACACAGCCTGAATTCTCAGTTTCATTTTGAACTGTTGATAAGTAGGTCAATCATCTCTTTAGTTCAACTAACAAGTATTCTTTTGGCTATTATTTGTTTTTTTTTTTAAAATCAGGACTCATTAGCCAGAGCAAACAAATAATGTGAGGAGGAGTAGAGCTATTAGTAACTTAGTTGTCATGTCTCTGTGTGGGGTGGATTGCATGGCAAAGTTGTGGATCATCCTTGCTGTTGGAAATGGGGTGTAATTCTACTCTTGTTTGTGACATGTTGGGGGTCTATGATATTAACCTTCAGTAACCTCTCAAAAGCATGAGAACATATTTTACTAATGCTTCTTTAATGCTATAGTTCTGCTTGTCTGAGTTACTTCCAGAGGGGCAGTTCCTGCTACCACTCAGTAATTCCTCTCCTGCTTAAGCTGCAAACAGAATTGCAGTAGGTTGTCCACACGCCTATCGTCCATACTACTTGGTTTGTATGGACATACACCCCTCTTGTGTTCTGCCCATACTGGTGGGTGTGACATAAGGGGCACTTCGTCTGAGGAGGTTCAGAGCAACTACTACTCTTGTAGAAGAGGTAGCCATGTTAGTCTGTGCAAGCATTATACTGTAGGTGAAAATAAACTAAAATAGAAAGTGAAAAAAGACAAAGACATGGTGGTGCCTTAAAGACTAACTTTTCTACAGTATTTGTTAATGTGAGCTTACATGGAGAAATCCACTTCATCAGACATAGCTACTGCTATGACTCCTTCGCTTTGGCAGATTATAAATGAGTCAATTATTTGGACATTGTTAAATATATTATTTGTATAAACAAAGTTTCCCAGTTATACTGAGGTTTTTTTTGAAATGTTAAGAAGTATGCTAAGGTAGGGGAGGAGAGAGTAAGCATGTTGTTATAAGGACATCTGCAAAGGCAGCAGTAGTAGCACAACAAAATCAGTTGTGTAACACTGATTTTATCACTTAACTTCCAGTATGTGACTTTTTTTTTTAAGTAGCCAAAATGGAGTTTAGTACCAACTGATAGATCAGTTTTCAACCGCAAGAACAAAACAAAATACCGATAAAAGAATGCTTGCCCCCAAAAATAATTATGGAAGACTGGCAAGACCTTGCAGCTGGTCTGATGACCTTGTGCCTAGCCTGCACAACTATTCTTCTTCCCTTTTGGGGACTTGTGGACAGCCTCCGATCTTCATCTCAGTTGGGACCTGGGCCTTCCTCCCTGAAAAGGCTAATTCTTGTGCCCCACAGAATCTGGAGCTTTGGAATTCATGAAGTCTTCATCTGGGATTCCACTGCATCATCATTAAAGGATGATGAGTGCATGATATATATATAAACAAGCAAGGTCCCATGCATGCTTCTTTTGGCTGACATATCAGGGGGGTGGGAAAGGCACTTATGGAAACATGTTATTCTAGTGGACGTCTGTGTGGCAGGAGATTTCTAAAACTGTGCTGAATTTGTTGAGCCATAATATCTCAGTGTTCCTGGTAGTTAGTTCATCCCTTGTGGAGCCCTGGGGATTTGCCAATGTAGATATGTCTGGGAGTAGAGCTGCACAGAAACACAGCAATCCTTGTATCTGAAGAGCTGGAGTTTGCCATGGCATGTGGGCCCAGGCAAACAGGAGTTCCGTATATGATGTGACACCAGATAAGGGGGATCACACTGGGAGTTCAGCAACCTTGTGTTTGTAGAAAGGGGGAAATAATTCAATTTGCATTGTCTGAACTGAAACTGGAAGCTGATGCCATAAGTGTGTGGGGTCTCCAGCATGGGAGATTACTTTAATACGGATCCTCACACTGCAATATCTGATCAGGATAATTTTTGGACTTTTCTTTTACTCCACCCCTTCAAGTTCTACAGTCCTTAAGGCTGGAGGCAGGTACTGCTGGACACAGAAGCTGCCCTGTTTTTAATATTTTGCAGATCCCCTAGACTCGTTTCTGGAGTATGAACTCGCACAACCCATTCCTCTCCCTTCTCTCAGTATCTTACTTGTACCGGTGGCAGATTTGGAATGGAGGAAGGTTTGTTGAGGCGTTAGTGTGGTGTGGAAGCGTGAGGGGTGGGGTTCCAGCCAAACGCTACTAAGTTCTAGAATGTTCCAGGCATATCTCTTCACATGCAAGAGACCCATAGGCATGACTTCACCAATAACCACTTAAAAAGAACCACAGTTGTAGGTAAGCTGCTTTTTCTTACTCTGAGTGATAGAAGGACCTCTTCTGTTTCTGATGATGAGAGGAACTAAGGGTGTGTGTTTTCTGTCAACTCACCCAAATCCTTGCCTACAATAACCATATCTCAGCTAGACAAAAACAAAGCAGAAATACTAAATAAAAGAATGCAAAAACGTTTGTGGCACCTTTTAAGACTTGTTGTTTAGTCATTAAGTCGTGTCCGACTCTTCATGACCAGGCCCTCCTGTCTTCCACTGCTTCCCGGAGTTTGGTCAAATTCAGGTTGGTTGCTTTGCAGACACTGTCCAGCCATCTCATCCTCTGTCGTCCCCTTCTCCTCTTGCCTTCACATTTCCCCAACATCAGGGTCTTTTCCAGGGAGTCTTCTCTTCTCATGAGATGGCCAAAGTATTGGAGCCTCAGCTTCAGGATCTGTCCTTCCAGTTGAGCACTCAGGGTTGATTTCCTTCAAAATGGATAGGTTTGTTTTTTTTGCAGTCCGGTGGACTCTCAAGACACAATTCAAAAGCATCAATTCTTCGGCGGTCTGCCTTCTTTATGGTCCAGCTCTCACTTCCATACATCGCTACTGGAAAAACCATAGCTTTGACTATGTGGACCTTTGTCGGCAAGGTGATTCTCTGATTTTTAAGATGCTGTCGAGGTTTGTCTTCGCTTTCCTCCCAAGAAGCAGGCACCTTTTAATCTCGTGGCTGCTGTCACCGTCTTCAGTGATCATGGAGCCCAAGAAAGTATAATCTGTCACTGCCTCCATATCTTCCCCTTCTATTTTCCAGGAGGTGATGGGACCAGTGGCCATGATCTTAGTTTTTTTTTTTTATGTTGAGCTTCAGAGCATTTTTTGTGCTCTCCTCTTTCACCCTCATTAAGAGTCTTTAATTCCTCCTCACTTTCTGCCATCAGAGTGGTATCATCTGCATATCTGAGGTTGTTGATATTTCTTCTGGCAATCTTAATTCTGGTTTGGATTCCTCCAGTCCAGCCTTTTGCATGATGTATTCTGCATATAAGTTAAATAAGCAGGGGGACAATATACAGCCTTGTCATACTCCTTTCCCAATTTTGAACCAATCAGTTGTTCCATATCCAGTTCTAACTGTTCCTTCCTGTCCCACATATAAATTTATCAGGAGATGGATAAAGGTGGTCAGGCACTCCCATTTCTTTAAGGACTTGCCATAGTTTGCTGTGGTCCACACAGTCAAAGGCTTTTGCGTAGTCGATTTTAAGACTTACTGCTGTGTTTTAATGTCACCTTTTGTGGACAAGTCCACTTCTTTGGACAGTTATCCTTATTTTAGCCGGTTATCCTGCATGCCTCTCCAGTAGTTCAATAAAGAGGCAACAGTAGTTTATTCTTTGTCTTCTGTAACAGCATTGCAATTTCTCAGTCCACATGGTAAGCCAGAAATTTTCACATTTTCCTTAATGCGTGTCTTGGTTTGTTTCCCAGCATATGTCAGGAGACAGAGATAAATAGGAAAGGTGTATCATAGTAAATACAGTGTATTCAGCAGAGAATTGCATTGAAAAGGCAAATAATTTAGGACGGAGATGGAGGATATGTGGCCTTCCAAATGTTGTTTGATTACAACTCCCATAAGCCTAGACTAGGATAGCCAGTGGTGGGGGATGATGGAAGATATAATCCAGAAATGTCAGGAGGCCCATTTATTTTCTGTCTCTGCTTTAGAAATATATTTCATGTATGCCTTGGTTGAGAATGTTGTAAGTAGTAGGTAATCCTAACCAATGGGGTAGGGTATAAATATGTCATTAATGTAATAAATAAATAGCCAAAATACAGTAGGAGAAAAACCACACATATAAGAGCAATTGTTTTTCCTGTCCTGCTGGTTTTCTTCATGGTTATGGAACTGACCGTGGGCCTGATTTTGCAGTCAATACAAGATGGGTTGCATGGAGGTGAGCCTAGGCACTCAGAGGCAGCCACTGCCCTCAAGCAGCAGATTTTGCAGTACCAGTGTATTTTTGCCATCTATCTATAGCATGGATCCATATGAATTTTAATGTATGCTCATCACCAAACCATTGGTTGTGGCACTGGTGTGAGAAGGCTGGACTGGAAGCTTCTTTGAAGTGGCATAATTTCTCCCCACTTGTACTCTGCAAGGAGCTGTCCATGGAGTGCTGATGGTGTTGATGATGAAGATGAGGCTTGCCAGGTCTCAGAGAATGAGCTGCTGTGCCAGGAAATGGCTGGGCTTCCCCGAATCTCCAGGCCAGGCAAGCAAATGTGAGGAGCAGTGGTGGAAGGGAAGGAGTGAGTCTCGTTTATTGTGGCCATAGTGTTTGGGTACCCAACTCCAAGCCTCTCTGAATGTCACCAGGGCTCACTGGGTTCCTGTGTCTGTCCAACAAGACACATAATATACTTGCTTAGGAGCTCAGACAGGGAACCCACAATGCCTAGCTCACTCCCTCACACATGCATGGAGAATATTATGTTCCCAATTCCTGTAACTTCACAAAGACCCACCCCAGGCATTGGGCCCCAGATATAATGAGGGGATGGGGAAGATAATCCCGTGACAGTCCCTGACAAACAAGACAACACTTCAAACCCATTCCGGAAAAATTCTTTAATTGCCTTTGGAAAAGAGGCTAAACGGGTATCCTCAGCAGAGACAAAGGCCTGGTTCAGCTCCAGCAGGACGCCTGCCTTCTGGTCCCTCGCATCCCCCGGGGGAAGAGGAAGCTTTGGGCCCTGCAAGAGAAACTAAGGGGCAAGCTCATCCACTGCCGTCAACTGGCTTCAACCCAGGTGTATCAACCGACCAATGTTCTGGCAACTTCATCCCGAAGTTCCGCCTGCCAACATCCACTGGCTTCCACCAGGAATATCCACCTGTTCATCTCTTCCACTCTGCTTCTGAAGCCAGCCTCCGCCAGCTCCCGAATTCCTGGGTGACATCCCCATGGAACGCCAGCCAGCCCATTCACACACACACACCTCCGACACACACACACACCTTCACTCCACCAGCCATTCACACACATGCCCGGGCTTCCATCCACCAATATTCACCAAGTTTCCGCCAGCTGGTTTCAGGAGGCTAACATCCCCCGGCTTCATCCGCCAACCTCTGCCGACCCCCGCCTTGCAGCCTCAGCCAGCTTCTTCCGGGAGATTCCACCAGCTTCTTCATCGTGGTCTTCTGTGAATGCACACGAAAGGGTTAAATCAGCGCCAGCGATGATCCTTTCGGAATGTTCTAGAGCTAAAAAGAAACAACATTGTAGATTAGGCATACTGCGCATGCTCCTCCCACCCAGCCTTAGTTCCATTTCTCCGCCATGCGAAGTGGTTCCTTTCGACTAGAGCTCCTGTTTGTTTATCGCGTTTTCGGCTAAAATTCGGTTTTTTCTGACTCGGACTGCCTAGACCACCCTTAAATCTCCTATCCTGACACGGACTGGCTTCTCGGACTTTGCAATTCGGATTTCCCTTGTTTTGACGAGACGCGTGGTTTTTTTCTCGCCTAAACCAACGGTCTCCGTGCGGCCGGATTTTTCCCTGTTTGCGGCTTATGTCCCCGTCCGGTCCGTTTAGCCGCTGTGTAACCTGCGATCGGAAGCTCCCCTTTCAGGACAGGCACGATAAGTGCCTTTTTTGCCTGGGGGAGGCACATTCCCCGCAAGATTGTAGGCACTGTAGGGCTTTTACGAAACCTGCCCTGCGTGCGCGCCAGCAGCGTTTGAAATACCGTCTTTGGAACGCAACGCTGGCTGCTTCAAAACCTTCAACTATGGAGCTTCCTGCCTCGGCGGCTGTCCCCTCTACCTCCTCTAGCCTTGCCCAACCACCTTGTCCCAAGGCTCAGAGCAAAATTACGGACAAACCTAAGAAGGCTGCAAAGAAGTCGTCTGCGCCAAAGGTTCCATCGGCGAAGCCTGCAAAACAGCAAAAGAAAAAGCAGGTCAAAGACATCGGGACAACGGAGCAGTTACTTTCTGCTTCTGCTTCCCTCCCGTCCCCGATTCTGGAGGAGTTTCCAAGAGACGGAGAGTCCCTGTCGGAGGTACCGCTTTCGCTACCTCCCAGACAGGCTGAGCCAGTGAGTCTTCCTCGGGTTCTATCCCCGACACCGAACCAGCTTGCCAGTGCCACTGCAAGCTTGGTATCTCCGCCTCACAGCCCTGTGTCTACCGGGCAGGCGTCCTTGGCTCATTCCTCCTCATCGGCGTCGAGACATTCTTCGCCCCCGAGGAAACGGCTGCGCAAGACGAAGCATGTTTCTAAACATCGACGTCGATCGGCCGATCGACGTTCTCGGCGCCGTCATAGATCTTCCTCGGAGGACTCCTCGTCATCCTATTCGCCCCCGCGGAAGCATCGACGTCGACATCGGAGGCGTTATACATCTACATCGTCCTCGACGTCACAAGACAGGCATCGACGTCGAAGGAAGGAAAGATACATTTATGCCTCCTCCTCCTCTTCGTCGCCGCGTCATCGTCGACGTCGACGTCGGGTCGACGTCGATCCCGTACTTCCGCCGCGTGAACAACCAAAGGATGCATCTGCCCCTATTTCTTCTGCTCCTTCATCCATAATTCCGCAATTACCGGATAAAGAACCAACGAAGCCTCACAAGGTGCCGCGCAAGAGAGGACATTCACCTTCCTCTCAGGACTTTTCTTCCTTTTCGGACAGTTGTTCTGAGTCAGCAGGCGAACCCCAACAGGATGATCAAGGGGACTTGCCACTTCCCGAAATTGTTGGCTCAGATACGGGGGACCCACATGCCTCCTCGCCATCGGAGGATTTTTCTTCGTATTCCCAGATGCTCACCAGGCTTGCCAAGGTTCTTAAGCTTCAGGTTGATGCACCTACTATAGCTGAGGAGGACTTAATATTTGGAGACATCAACAGTGAGAGGTCTCCTCCGCCTACGTTGTCTTACCTGGCTCCGTTGGCTGCTATGATTAAGGAGTTCTGGGAACAACCGTCGAACACTCCTTCTTTATCTCGCCGCACTGAGAATCTTTACCGTGTATCTGGAGAGGATGCCAGATTTCTTCTTAAGCACCCGATTCCTAATTCGTTAATAGTAGAGACTAGTTGTACCCGACCAACAGGGAGGTCTCATGTCACTCCCACGAACAAGGAGGGAAAGAAACTTGAGGTCTTGGGTAGGAAAATTTATTCCTTAATCTCCTTCATTTTGAGAGTGGCCAACTATCAGACTGCTCTGGGGGCGTACCAGAAGCAGCTCTGGCTTAAAATCTTACCGGGCTTGCGGATGCTTCCTGAGGACACTAGACAGGACTTCCTTAATACCTATGAAGAAGCTCAAACTGTTTCCAAGCATCTTCGCATAGCCACAAAACATTCTGTTGAAGCTTCAGCTAGGACCCTTATGTCTGCTGTCACTTTACGGCGACATGCTTGGCTCAGAGAGGCCAACATTCTGGACGACGTCAAGGCGAAGGTAGAAAATCTCCCTTTCGACGCTTCTGGCCTTTTTAACGAAAAGACCGATTTATATCTCGAAGAGTTACACAAGGCCAAGAAGACTGCTAGATCGTACTATCTACAACCACAACCTAGGTATACGAGATACAACTGGAAGAAGCCTTACAATCAGTTTTCCCAAGGTTCTCAGTACAAACAGTTCAGACCGCATTCTCAAGCAAGGTCAGCCAACCCTGCTTCATCCTCACATACTTACCGTCCGCAGCATTCTCAGCGCCGTCAGGGTGTCAAGCCGCCTGCCAAAAAAGCGAAACAGTATCTTTGACCCGGACGCCTTCGTTTCAACACAACACAATACAAGGCTTTCTCCCTATTTCCAAAACTGGTCAATTATTACAAGAGACTCTTGGGTGCTAAATATCATCCAGTTCGGTTATCTTCTGGAGTTTACAAGTTCACCTCCCCTGGGGCAGGTACGGTCTACGTCATCAGATCCAGTTCTACAAAAAGAAGTTCTTTCCTTGCTAAAGAAAAACGCTATTCAAGTAGTTCCCAACATTCTCATAAAGGACGGCTTTTATTCAAGGTATTTTGCTGTCCCCAAAAGAGACGAAGGCGTCAGACCCATTTTAGACTTAAGACTTCTAAATACCTACCTCCGGCCTCGAAGATTCCGTATGGTCACGTTGGAAACCATAATCCACCTGTTAAAAAAAGGAAATTGGTTTCTGGTCATAGACTTAAAAGATGCATATTTTCATATAACGATCCACCCTCACCATCGCAAATACCTCAGGTTTCTTCTTCACAACACCATTTACCAGTTCCTGGCCCTTCCCTTCGGCTTGGCCACGGCTCCCAGAACTTTCACAAAATGTATGGCGCCAGTGGCCGCCTTTCTGCGTCTCAACGGGGTCCAGGTATTCCCATATATCGACGACTGGCTAGTAGTCTCCTCCTCCAAACGTCGTGCCCTGAAAGACAAAAAATATGTCCTTCATGTTCTCAGAAGCCTAGGTCTAACAGTCAACAGCAAAAAGTCTCGCCTAGTGCCTTCACAAGTTGTCGATTACATAGGGGCGCAGCTAAATGCCAGAGTGGGCCGCATCTTTCTCCCACCAGACCGTATACGGAAGATCTGTCGGGCGGTACGAGAGTTTCGTCCAGGGGCATCGGTACCAGCGAGGCTTGCCCAACACCTTCTCGGTCTGATGGCCTCAACCACCCCTGGTTTGGCTCACGCCAGGTTGAAACTTCGCTCTCTTCAAGCATGGCTGCTAGCCCAATTCAACCCGGAGACAGACCGTCAAACCAAGCGTATCCCGGTTACCCGGGAGCTGGCTCGACAGCTCCAATGGTGGTCCTTCACACCTCACCTGACCATAGGTCGCCCATTTCGCTCCCTCCGGCTATCAGTGCAGGTGACCACCGATGCCAGCACCACTGGTTGAGGTGCACACTGCGGCCCTCACAGACTACATTCCCTGTGGACGGAGCGGGAGAAGGTTCTACACATCAACCACTTAGAGGTTATGGCCATCTTCAAGGCGTTCAAGGCATTCCTGCCGTTAGTGCAGGGTCGTGGGGTCCAGGTAGTCACGGACAACACCACGGCCCTGTACTATGTGAACAAGCAAGGAGGGACACGTTCGCAGTCTCTGCTTCTCATCACAGTAATGTTTTGGGAATGGTGTTACCGTCATCATGTTTTTCCTGTCGCTGTCCACATTGCCACAGAGGACAACACGATAGCAGATCGTCTCAGTCGGCGTACCACGCAGACACACGAGTGGCAGCTGGACAGCACGACCTTCCAACGCATTTGCCAACTCTGGGGCACGCCGACCATGGATGTATTTGCCACTGTACACAACCGCAAGTGCCCTGTTTATGCATCCTGGGCGGGCAGAGGTGCAGGTTCAGCCGGGGATGCGTTCATGATCAATTGGGGCAAGGGCCTCCTATACCTGTTTCCGCCCTTCCCACTCATTCAGAGGACAGTGATCAAGGTCATAGACGACGCAGCACAAGCCATTCTGATAGCACCTTTTTGGCCCCGACAACCGTGGTTTCACACGTTGCGGTCCATCTCCAGGGAGGTTCTACGTCTTCCTCTCTTCCCGGAGCTACTGACGCAACAGGCGGGCAAAGTGCTCCATCCCGACTTAGAAACACTTCACCTCCACGCGTGGAGGATATCCCGCAAATCAGGGAAGTCCTAGCGATGTCTAAGAAACCATCTACTACAAGACTCTACTCTTATAAGTGGAGAAGCTTCTTGAAGTTTACGGCCTCCAGGGGATTGGTCCCGTCTCCGACGACCTTATCTACCCTACTCCAGTTTCTTCGTTATCTCTTCGATTTTAACCTCTCCATCTCTACGTTGAAGGTATATGTAGCAGCTGTGGTCTCCTTTCAGCCTTATGGTTCTTCAGCTTCACGTCTTTTTGCGCATCCAACACTGAAGGCGTTTTTGAAGGGTTTGGCTAATCTCAGGCCTTCAGTTCCTCCACCGCTTCCTCAGTGGTCTTTGCAATTGGTCCTTCATGCCCTTATGCGACCTCCATTTGAACCTATGGCTCAATGTGATCTGAAGTTCTTAACACTTAAAACCCTTTTCCTTGTAGCTATCACCTCCGCCAGACGTGCCGGCGAATTGGCTGCGCTTAGGGTGGACTATCCATTTTTGCAGTTTTTTCGTGAGAAAGTTGTTCTCCATACCGACATCTCCTTTCTGCCCAAGGTGGTGTCTGATTTTCATTTGGGCCAACCCCTTGTTCTACCCACGTTGTTTCCTGATCCGTCTAACGACACAGAGCGCATGCTTCATACATTGGACGTTCGAAGAGCACTGGCGTTTTATGTATTTCGATCCAAGGAATATCGGTTATCTAATAAACTGTTTCTTTGTTACTTTGGTGTCAAGAAAGGGTTACCAGCGTCACCGTCTACCTTATCCAGATGGATTGTTGCTACCATCTCGCTAGCCTATGAACTCTTACATAAAGACCCTCCGGAAGGGCTTCGAGCGCATTCCACCAGGGCGGTGGCCTCTTCTACGGCTCTTTTGCGTGGCATCGAGGTTCCAGATATTTGTAGAGCTGCCACATGGTCCAATTCTTCTACTTTTATCCAACATTACAGGCTGGATGTCAGAGCTAAGAAGGAGGCTTCTTTTGGTAGAGCGGTTTTAACATCAGTCCTTCAGTGACGTCCCTCCATCCGGTGAGTCAGCTCGCTAGTCACCCTTTCGTGTGCATTCACAGAAGACCACGATGAAGAAAGTTGGGTTACTTACCTGTAACCATGGTTCTTCGAGTGGTCATTCTGTGAATCCACACGATCCCACCCGGCCTCCCCTCTATCCGTCACTGTATGTTTGTACTCTACTCTCAGCTTCATCGCTGTTGTTAGGTGGCGGATAAATGGAACTAAGGCTGGGTGGGAGGAGCATGCGCAGTATGCCTAATCTACAATGTTGTTTCTTTTTAGCTCTAGAACATTCCGAAAGGATCATCGCTGGCGCTGATTTAACCCTTTCGTGTGGATTCACAGAATGACCACTCGAAGAACCATGGTTACAGGTAAGTAACCCAACTTTCTGCCTGCCAACATCCACCAACTTCCCCCCGGTCCATCGCCGACATCAGCCAGCTTCAAGCCACGGATCTCCGCCAGCCTCAAGGTGTTAACTCACAAACCCACTTAGCAAGTTCATCTGCTTTCGCATGAGAACTTGCCTTGGGCAGAAGGGCTGGGTTCCCTGCAGACACTGCCCCCTCTCTGCCGGACTGCTCTCTAGCCACTGGCCTCCCTTCTGGTCTCCTGCCCTGCCCAGCAAGCCCCTTTTATCTGTCAGCAGAGAGGTGGGGCTCTGTGAGGTCACAAAAACCAAGGAGAAAAGGGGTTGGTTTCCCAAGGCAGCACCCTTGGGATTGGCTGAGTCCTGAAGATGATGTCAACAGTCCCTCTGATCATGTGATTCACCCACAAAAGCTTGCATTTTGCATGATTATTTTAATTCTTTTATTAGTGGCCTATAAATGTATCCCCATCAATTCCTCTGATTATTCAATCTCCCTATGTTGGCCTTCTGATGGGATTCTAGGCTGGTGCTCCAAAAAGTTATCTTCCAGCATTTGCTGCAAAAGGAACTTTCCTAAGCTGTGGAGAAAGGAAAGTACAGTGGTGCCCCGCATAGCGACGATAATCCGTTCCGGATAAATAGTCGCTATCCGGAAACGTCGCCATACGGAAATAAAAACCCCATAGGAATGCATTAAACTCCATTTAATGCGTTCCCGTGGGGGATAGACTCACCGCTAAGCAGGAATCCTCCATAGGGCCGCCATTTTTGCCGCCTCGGTAAGCGAGGAATCGGCGCAAAAATGCTGCGGGCGGCAATTTTGGAACCGCCGATCAGCTGTTTTAAAACATCGCAATGCGAAACGCTTACCGATCATCGCAATGTGATGTTTTGCCTATTTAAAACATCGCAATGCGATCGCAAAAGCGATTGCAAAATCCGCATCGCTATGTGGATTCGTCGTTAAACGGTGCACTCGTTATGCGAGGCACCACTGTAATAAATGAATAAGGATGGGCACAGTCACACAGTGCAGCTTTTGACTCTTTTGGGTTGGGTTTTTGGGTTTTTTTGCCTCTTTTTGGAAATTTTTTTGTTGCCCTTGCTATGAAAAAGATATTATAAGAAGCCCGTTAAGAAAAAAACCAAAGTGTTTGAAACAGATATGCGTATTTTAACACCATCCCTGCACTACCAAAGATGCAGCTGTGTTTCAAAGACTCTTCCAGCCTTTGGAACTCCCTCCCACTGGATTTGCCCCATCTTTGCTGTCCTTCCACAAGCGGGCAAAGACGTTTCTCTTCAGGCAAACTTTCCCTTATGGACTGGCTGCCTGGGTTGGGATCTCGAATGGACTATTGTGCCTTATTTTTTTGAATGTGTTTTTGGTATTGAACCGCCCCCTGCACCCCTCCCCCGCAGGCAAAGCGCAGCTTTCAAAAGCCTCCTGGGTGCTTTTCCACTGCTGAACAAGTCCCGGGAGTGTTCTGAAAGTGGCGCTTTGCCGGGGTGGGGTTGGGGGGTTGGGGAGGGTTGGCAGGGCCGCACTTAATTCTAAACATATTAAAGATGATGTTCCTGTGAGGGAGGAGGCATGGAGCCATTGGAAGCATTGCAGGGGTGCTCCTGTTCTCCCCTCAATTTTAGCCTTCCAGTGGACAAGCTAAATCCCTAGAGAACACTGCTCTTTATGACTCTTAGTAGATCATGATTAAGTTTGGAAAGTAAGAAAAAAACTTATCAATTATTAATAAGAGTGAAACAATAAAGTAATAACAGTGGCTGTGCTTTGCATGCCTGTACAGTGGTGCCTTGCATAACGAGCGCACTGTTTAACAACGAATTCGCATAGCGATCCGTTTTTTGGGATTGCTAATGCGATCGCATACCGATGGTTCCAATGGGCAAAAATTGCTTTGCGACGATCGGTAAGCGTTTCGCTTACCGATCTTCGCATTGCGATGTTGGGGGAACAGCTGTTCGGCGGTTCCAAAATGGCCACCGGATGACCCAAAATGGCCGTGCGCAGCGTTTTTGCGCCCTGCCTTTGCTTACCGAGGGTGCGAAAATGCCTGTGCTATGGAGGAACATCGCTGAACGGTGAGTTTGGGCCCCATTGGAACGCATTAAACAAAGTTTAATGCGTTCCAATGGGTTTTTCAATTCCGTTTAGCGATGTTTCCCCATATCGAGGGTTAATCCGGAACGGATTAACCTCGCTATGCAGGGCACCACTGTATTTTCATTATAGCTGATGTTGCAGGCTGATGGCCCGACTGTCTTGTTCCTGGGGCCCCATATTTTAGGTAAATTCACATTGACCCATTTGCTGGAAGAACTTGCTTTGTAGCTAGACATTTGCAAACCTAAACATGTCTCCTCAGAGTCTAACTGAGCTGAAGGGAACATACTGCTGGGTAAGCAGGCACAGGACTGCCTCCCCCCGCTGCCCCCAGAGTGTGCTTCTGGATCAGGCCTTCAGTACCACTGCAAACAACAGTCATGGAAAGATGTATTCTCAGTATAACATTTATGAATGGTACACTAGAAAGAGGTCTTGTGAATGATAACACCACATGCAAGTCTTGGCACAGGTCAGCCTTTTGCCCATCAAAGCAAGAATACAGTACAGGAAGCTTCTCTGTGTGTCTAGTAAGTCAGCAACAAATTCAGTGCCTTAGGCCCCAATGAAAAAAGAACACAACTATGGCTCTCTCTCAAACTGAGAGAAATCAAGGCTTGCATTCATAGACACCTGATGCACTAAGCCAGTGAACTATGCGTGCCACAGCTGGCACACAGAGCCCTCTCTGTGGGCACACAAGCCATAAGTCGCCATAGAGAAATTCTTACCTGTCCTACGATCCCGGATTTTGTCATTCCCCTCTGCTGGTACAGTGGTCCAGCAGAGTGGTGCAATGGCGAACATTACCAGTCTAGCCCAATGGGGGATTGTAGGACCAGTAAGTATTTATTTATTAATACCACCCATAGGAAAAAAAATACCCAAGCGTTTATCCCTTGCAGTGAAGGAGCAGCTGTTTTTTCTAAACTAAAACCTCAGCATTCGGGTTTTAATTGCAGTATTGGCACTTTGAAATAAATAAGTTGATTTTGTGTTGCAGTTTGGGCACTCGGACTCAAAAAGGTTCACCGTCACTGGCCTACAGGAGGTGGGAAATGCTTATATGACCTCCCTTAATGTGACCATGGAAGTATGTCTGGTTCTGGCTGATGTTTCAAGAAGATAAATAGTCTTGAAATAATTCTGAACTAAATTTACTATTTACCTTAAATTTACTATTTGCCTTAAAAGAATACCTGGAGGTAAAAACAAGCTGAAAGCTGACCATATACTAGGGATCTGAAGAAATAATATAACATGTAAATGAAAAATGGTGCAAAAAGTTCATAGTATCTTTCTGTGAAGTCATTTTTGTCCAAAGTGTAGTGACATGAAGGTCAGAAATGAGCTGCGGGGTTGCTATTTCTCCCCTAGCTTCCAAGTCATGTGTACAATTTTGCTGCAAAATATCTTCCATTGTTTGCAGTTAGCTGTAGTTTTCCGCGATGGTCAAATGAGTTAAAATGTCATGACAAACTATGATGATGGCAAACTATGGAAAGGGAAGTACCATTTACACAGGTGAAGGAAGGAAGGAGTCAATGATAGTGTGGCATGTTTCCAGTTCCATGTTGCGTGAAATCACCATGTGGAACATTGCAGAAATTCTCTTTTTGACCCAGTTAGCGGTTGTCTGTCTAACATATCTCACAACGTATGAGGAAGGATGACATAAATATATACTTTAGAAAAGTGAAGACAGAAACAATTAAAAAGTAGTTGTGAATTTGTTTTCTCAGGGTGTGATTGGAGGGTAATATAGGATTGCATGGGATCACACCAGAAGAGGGCCCTTCACTGGGTGATGTCCTGAAAACATTTATAAAGTGACCCTTCTCTATCCACATGCAGTCTGATCCTGATAGTTCCGTCCCGGGTCCAAAAAAAGAAAAAAGAAAAAAAGAAAAAAAGAGTAGCCACCAGACCAGAAATATACGGCTTGGATGAAGAGCACAGATGGGCTAGTTTGTAAGTCACCTGTAGGTTGTCTGTTTGCTGGAAAATAGAACAAACCAGACTGTGCCCATGGGTGCTTCAAAAAGAGCTAAATCACTGTCTGATCCTACATTCAGTCTCCCATGTTCTGCTTCTGTTTAAATCTTTCACAAGTATTATTTGATAAGAAAATTCCCTCTTTTGTCTCGTTTTGATAGATTAAATCTGTATTTATTGCTTAGTCCAAATTATTCTGTGATAGGCCCTTCTGTGTTGTTTCCTGTACGTGATGGCAGTAGTGACTAGATAGGCTCCTGTGAATCAAAACAGGAAGATGAGTTATTGTGTCTCTTTTTGCATCAGATATAATTAGTACAATCTAGATAAATTAGCTGAATTGCCTTAGTAATGTGGAGAAATTAAGGACATAAATGTTTCAGGTGTAAGTAGCAATCTCATTACACTGGTGGGGAATGAACAGAGGCAGTATAATTGTTCTTGAAATAGTATTTAACAATATTTTAAATAATGACAACATTATTTAACTTAAATGCACTATAAATGGGCACTTACCTTTTCGGTTATACAGTTTTGTCGCAGTAGGAACATTTTCTATAAAATCCCTGACTTCATATGAATGTATGCTGACAATTTACAGCTGTTCACTGTTAGCATTACTTAAGTGTTTGTAATAATTGTCTCAGTGGAAATTCTAATGGAATTTTTTTCTCTAATGGAAAAATCTTAAATGATAAGGGACCAGCTGAACTTGAAAGCTTACATATATTTTCACAAAGAAAGGTAAACTAATAAGCATTATATCTATTGTTTATCGCTACCTTATTAAGATAATATTCATTTTCACCATTTTCTAACCAACACAGAGCACATGATGAACACAGGATATCAGAACACAGACCTGATGCCCGTTGTGTGGCATGTTTTCTGGCATGTTGCAAGTCTGTAACTTGAACAAATACTTTTTGTTACTACCAGTATGTTATGTTACTGAAGGACGGCATAGATGAATCTCTTGCTTTGACACATGTAGTAAACTATTGGCAAAGATCTAAAAACATAATACAAAACCGACTCAATATAGTACAAATGGTAGCAGAAAAGTCAGCAGGATAAAAAAATACAATATAAAGGCAGTCTGATAAAATGCAACATGGCAAGAAGCTGAAAAATTGCCAAGAAATAAAGGTGTTAAGAGAGAAACCAGAGAATCTTAAAATTGAAGGTGAGGACATTATGAAAGAAAAACTAGAAGATTTTTTTTAAAAAAAATATAAAGACTTATTTAGAAGTACGAAACCTTCCATAGAGAAGATTGAAGAATATATGAAAAAGAACTTTAACAAAATATTAGCAGATGAGAATAAAGAAACAATGGCGAGAACAATTACTGAGGAAGTAATGGAAGTTATTATAAGTAAGTTAAAGCTAGGGAAGATACCTGGCACAGATGGATTGGGCCCAGAAAATTATAAAACCTTTTAAAAATCCTTATTCCAAATTTAAAGGATTTATACAATGGTATATTGAATGGAGAAGAAATTCCCCAGTCCTGGAAGGAATCTGTAATAGTTTTACTTTTAAAACCAGGTAAAAAAACCTATAAACATAGAATCCTATAGGGCGATTTCACTGATAAATCAAGAGGCTAAAAATATTCATGGCAATACTGGGAGAAAAATTAAATAATTTTATTGAGAAATATTGAGAAAGACCAAAATTGATTTTTACAAGGTAGACAGGTGTCAGATACAATGAAAAAGGTCCTTAACTTGATGCACCTGGCGAAAGAATCAAAACCAAAGTGGGAGTGATATCCCTAGATTTTTTTAAAACATTTCATTCAGTTGAATGGGATGCATTAAAATCTTGATCAAGCAGATGGGATTTGACACTCAGTTTAAACAAATAATTCAACAACTATGCTCACAGAATTTTGTAAAAATTATAATAAATGATGGTATGACTAAATCAATATTCCTAGGCCAAGGAACGAGACAAGGCTACCCGTTATCAATCCTATTTACATTGGTAATAGAAGTGCTGGCACAAGTAATCAGAAATGATCGGTTAATTAATGGTATAGATACTAGAAGGATGACAAAATAAACTTGTTCGCAGACAATACATTATTAATTAAAAATCCAAAAGAAACACTGCTGAGAATTAAAACACTTTTAAATTTATATGAAGAAACAACTGGATTAAAAGTGAAATAGGAAGCTTTGAAAGACAATTCAATCCAAGAAGCATCTGAAAAAATGGAACCCTATATATAACCGGATCCGTTCTATAACCTGAAAGCCAAATGTAATAATGTTAATACAAAATAGTCAAATAACTCTAACTGGAATTATATAGGCAACTAACACAAAAGTCTTTTATTTAATGATATGTTTAAGCACTCTGATATTGGGAAAGAGTGAAGGGAAGAGGAGAAGGGGACGACAGAGGACGAGATGGTTGGACAGTGTCATCGAAGCTACCAACATGAATTTGACCAAACTCCGGGAGGCAGTGGAAGACAGGAGGGCCTGGCGTGCTCTGGTCCATGGGGTCACAAAGAGTCGGACATGACTAAACGACTAAACAACAACAATGTTTAAGTACAGATAATATATGATAATGTATAGAATGATATATTCCCTGTTATCCTGAGCTATTTCCCTTTACCCTTAAAATAATTTAAAAAAAAAAAAAGTGAATTAGGAGAAATCTGAATGTATTTTATTAAACCATTCAGAAGTAGATATGGAGGAACTGAAAAAAGAATTTAAAAGAAGAATAGAGAGTGCAATTAAACATTTAGGAATTTATATTAAATGGAATTTACAAGATGTAATCAAACTAAATATGGATAATTTGAAGAAAGAAATTAATGAACAGATAAATCATTATAAAAAATTAAAAATGTCTTGCTTTGGTAGAATAGCATTATATAAAATGAAGATTATCCCTAAACTTAATTTTGTATTTTGGATGCTCCTAATAAAGATAGAAGAAAAAGGCTTGAAAGAATGGCAGAGATTAATAAATAATTACTGCAATGGAAATTAACAAGAGGCAATGGTATATTCCACAAAAAGAAGGGCTTGGATTACCTAATATTAGATCATATTACAGCCAACTTAAACTTATACCAGGTATTATAGTATAAAATAGAAACTATAGAATGGAAGGCTTCTTCTCTAAATAAAAAAATTGTAGAAGAAATAAAGATATTAACTAACCCCTTTCTGATGAGTATGATAGAGTGCTGGAATAATTATAGATATATATTGAGTCCACCTATTTTACCATTATTACAAGTAGTGGAGATTCAGAATTTCCCCAAAATTCTTGAAAAGAAACTTAAAGAAGTATTACTAGAGAAAGGGCTAAATACAATAAGGAGTTGGATGAAAAACATAAATTATAAGAATGTTATAAAGGAATTGTGGGGGATGAAGAGGGAATATCTTGATTAATTATACTCCCAATAGAAAGTTAGACTAGAGAGTGGGCAAGAAAAAATGGAGAGATTAGAAAATTGTCAAAATTTGAGGAGATTATCAAACAAAGACAAGTTCAAGAAGAAGGAAGTAAAAGAAAGGGAACAGTTAGTATAATTTATAGATATTAGTGCATTCAGGATTTAATGGAACAACTATGAAAAATCAGTGACACGAGGCTTTTAAAGAAATTAAAGGATAGGACTGGAATAAGATATGGTCACAAAAAATAATAAAGACTATGTCTGTAAGGGTAAAAGAAAATTGTTGTAAGGTAGCCTGGAGATGGTATTTAACTCTAGCAAGATTGAATATAATAAATAAAAATATACCATCTCAATGCTGGAGATGCAAAAAGGAAAAGGGGACCTATATGCACATGTGGTGCATGTGTGAAATAAAAAAGAAAGAATAGGCACTGGTTTTTAAGGAAATAGAAATTATTACCATAGATGCAACATTCAGATGTCGCCAAATACTGCCCTCCTGAATATAATTAAGAATGACCATTCGAAAAAAGATTAGAAAGTGTTAGATGTTACATAGCAAAATTATTATTTGCAGAGAATTGGAAAAATGACAAAAAATTCATCTGGAAGATTGGTATAAAGTGGGGGTCTCCAAACTCTACAGTCCATGGGCCACATCTGGGCCCCCTTGCCTTTTTATATGGACCAGTCCAGTATGCTGGGGGTCTGCGGCTTCCTAGAGTGAATGGTAGTGGAAACAGAAGCTAACCATGTTTCAGTTCCAGCAGCCTAGCTTTTGCAAGGAGGAGCGGGGAGGGCTTCCCTTTCAGTACATACATTAGCTGTTTTCTTTCAGGCTGTTCCATCTGGATACAGTAGCAGTGAGGCAGGGTAAATCCCATTCATAAGGGAAACATTAGTGGCAACAAATTCAGTTCATTTCAGTGGGTCTCCTTAGGTGTGGGGCTAACTGTGTTTAGTCCATACTGTTCAACCTCATTAGGTTTAGTAGGAATACTAATCTAAACACTCACAAGAAGATGCTGAGTTCCTCTGTGCTTGAGCAGCTGGAATGATGAGAAAATAGGACAGAATAGTGACAGGAATCTGTTGACAAAGAGGAAGTTTAAGTTACATTATCTCGATACTGGGTTGAATCCAAACTTAGCTGAGTTACACAAAAGGCCTTTTGATCTCAGTGGAACCTAAATTAGCCAAGAGTAGTTTTTCAAATTGATTTCAGGGCATCGTAAATGCAGTTAATTTAGCCTGGATCCATTCCATCAATTAATCCATATTGTTTGAATCTTCTGTATTCTCTCCTGGGGATGTAGGGTAAGGCATAACATTCATAGTTTTCCACTTTCGTATGTACACTTTGCTTAAGAAATGAGACTTTTTTTGTGGGGGCTCCTTCTAAATAGTTTTCTTTTAGAAATGGTGGCGCACACAATCAATGTAAAAGATATATCAATGGATTACAAGAGCAAGTGACTTCTTATTAGGGGGAATGTATACATTTTGGAACAGTTTAGAGAATTTTGCCAGAAATGCATCTTCTGTGGGAAACAGAAGTACATACTATCCTGCCAGTGTTACATCTGCAAGATTTTCCCCAGGTTGTGTTGGCGACATTGCTTTAATATCTGTATTTTAATATTAACAGTCCCACAATATTCTGTACATTTCCAGTTCTCTGAAAAACACACTATTTATAACTGCAGGAAAGGAGGAGGTCTGACAGAAAAATCTATATAATCACAGTATTGTAGTTTTCCTCCTGAAGGAAAATCACTAATATAGTGAGATAAGATCAATGCTTAGCTTGTGTATGATAACTTTGAGAAGGGTGTACGGTACATGCTAAGACTTGGAAAGGTTTCTAAAGGTTCTTGTAAAAAAGAATCCTCAAATTTGGTTCCTTCCAAGTATTTGCTTTTCTAAAAAGTAATTTATAAGATCCATAGGTAAAGATGAATGCTGGTAAAGGTGACACAGTTATAAGTCTGAGAGAGAGAAAGATTTTGGAAAAACATGCTTTTTAGGCAGCAAAATCTTAACCAAAGTTGTTTGGGCTTCATTGTAAGAAAAGAAATTTTGACTAGTTAACATGGTTCTTTTATCATGGAACAGAAGACTCTACCAATGTGTGTTTTTTCTTCCTAAAGGTATGGAATCTAATTAGAGACAACTGTAGAGATAGACATTGATCCTGGCAAGAGAAGAAATACAGGATTTCTTACTTTTTTCTTCCACCCCCCTCCACTCCTCTTCCTCCATCATGTATTCATGTACATGCAGATGAGGAAAGGGTTAGTCAGGCACCTACAGCTTCTCCCCAAGTGACAAAGATGATAAAGGCACTGAGTGCTGTGATGGCTTCTTCCCCCCCACCCTCCGCCCCGTTTTCACTCTCTTTTTCCTCCCCACACCTAACCCTCTGCTTTCTTTCATTGCTTCCTTTTCTCACACTTTCTCTCTTTTTTCCAGGCTGGCCCTTCTCCTTCCACTCTTCTCCCCCATCCTCCCTCTACAGATATGCCCCCCCTCCCAGAAAAAGCCCTTTTGAATCCTTCCGGCAACAAAAAAAGTGTGTGAGAAAAGCCACTATGCGAGCAAAAAGCTGTGAATGGATTTGGTTCAATTTTTGCATCATGGGGGCAGCAAAACTTACCTCAAATTCACCCATTGTAAAAGCAGAACAAATCCCTAGATACAGTGGTGCCCCACATAGCAACGATAATCCGTGCAGCAAAAATCGCTGCAAAGCGATTTTGTCGCTATGCGGGTTTAAAAAGCCCAGAGGAATGCATTGAAACCCCATCAATGCGTTCCTATGGGCTTAAAACTCACCTTAATGCGAAAATCCTCCATACGGCTGCCATTTTCGCTGCCCGGTAAGCGAGGAATCGGCGCGAAAACACAGCGGGCGCCCATTTTGTTTACCCGGCGGCCATTTTGGAACCGCTGATCAGCTGTTAAAAAATCATCGCTTTGTGATGATCGGTAAGCAAAACAGGGTACTGATCATCGCAAAGCGATTTTCCCCCCGTAGGGAACATCGCAATGCGATTGCAAAAACGATTGCAAAAAATTGTCGCGATGTGGTTTCGTCGTTAAACGGGGCACCACTGTATTTGATGGTGTAGCTGGACTCTCAGTCCATGCACCCTCTTTGTGTAGTGGCTGAAATTCCAGTATTAAGTTGCAACTAGAGTAGGCCAATTGAATCAGTGAAGATTTGGTGAGGCAACACTAATATAGGTTCCATTGAGTCTTTGGGCCTGCTTTACTTGCAGTTTCAGCTGCTAAATGCTGCAGTTGTTGGCATCTCTGATCACCTCTTAGACATGGCAGTGAGACTGGTACCATGGATTTGAGGGGGGGAGTGTGCAGTGATCACAGATGTATTTTTGTACTGATCATGCTGCTACTGACGTGAGAGACTAGGTTACGGAGGGCATATGAAGTCCTATTTTACTAGAATAGAAAGTGCTATTTTAAACCAAGTAAGAGACATTATGGGCATTGTATCTAACAAGTCCAAAAATTGAAGAACATACACTGTCAGAAGGCAAGCAAAGAAGAGGTTGAACTCTGGAAGATAATATAATCTTTATATAACACAATACCCAAAAGTGACACTAAAATGCAAAGTATGTCTATGTTTATTGACAGTAAAGCACGTGTGGCAGAAAATAAAGCACTCACAGTTAATGCTTTGTGATATGTAAGTAAATGAAAATAATCTGTGCTAAATTGGGAAATAGGGAAATATCTGGAAAACATCTGATGGAAACCTTGCAGTACAGTATGTTGGTTACAGAGAAGCATGAACATTTTTTTCTGATTGTACTAACTATTCTCCTTCTCTGTTTGGCTAGGACCGTCGCTTTAATGACGAGATTGACAAACTGACAGGATACAAGACCAAGTCATTGCTTTGTATGCCCATAAGAAACAGCGACGGTGAGATTATTGGTGTTGCACAAGCGATAAATAAAACGACTGGAGGTGCACCATTCACTGATGATGATGAAAAAGTAAGATTATTTTCCGCTTTTTCTCCTTCCCTGGGTTGCATGAGTAAAGTCATTGATGTATATTCTTTTGGACATGTGTGCAGAAATTATAGAGTGTCTTATAAAGAAAGCCATTTCCTGTTATTCTTGATAAAATATTTTCTTTTAGTAATGTTAAAGTAATGGCATTGTTTGACAACTTGCCTTTGTCAGATCAGAATCCTGATGCTTGGGTCTCCGTAAGAGTCCTTACAGAACTTCATAGACCTCCTGGGAAAAGATGGTCAAATTTGATCACACTCAACACTACCCGGGCAGCCATGTTCCGAACCTATAGAAGTGTCCAGGTCAGTCTCAAGGGAACCCCATGCAGAGAGCATTACAGTAGTTGATCTTGGAGATCACCAGCACATACACATCCCCACATCCCCACACATCCCCACACAGCACATCCCCAGCCCCACCCCACCCCAATCCTGGCAGAGCTGAGCATTCAGCTTCAGTTGGCTAAGGCCAACTGGATACAGCTGCAGTGTGACTATCCTGTAAGAGAGCTAGGTCCAGGAGCACGAACTTGTTCTCTATGTGAAAAGGTTATCCTACCCAACTTAGGGAGAGAATCCAACAACCGGTCAGAAGGGTCCCCTCAGAAGAAAGATCTCCATCTTGCCCAGATTCAGTTTCAGTCTGTTCACTTTGGGCCATCCTAGAATAGAGGCCAGGCAGCACTCAAGCACCTGGACAGCATCCACTGCCAAGGATGTAAAAGACAACTGGGAATTGTGTGTCATCAGCATACTGTGATGACAGCGCATTCCAAATCTTTGGATGATCTCTCCCTTTCTCTTAAAGAAGATGACTTTCTTAGCTTCTAAACATAATATTAACACACAGTTTTTTAAAAAAATACCCAGATGAACCAGTTACAGTCAATGGAGGAAAATCCATGTTGATTGTTACTTTCAGCATCTGGAAATGAAACATGCTCCTGTGCTTTGATTATTGTTGTTCTTTGATATTTGATATTTGATATTTTCTTCATATTTCTCGAACCTGTGTTTAGTTCTGAATGTGTGTTTTTGCTATGTGGACAAATATTTCTTTGTGGACTCCAATAAAAAGTTATTTCTGCTTATCTTCAATTAAGTTGCTTCATTGTCAGCAGACTGAATTGATAAAAATTACTAACAACATACATTATGTATTCTGTTAACCTTTCAAAAAATAAATATTTTCTATGCAGAATACCTGACTATTTCAGTCAGGTGCTACAGAAAGCTGTTAGATGTCTGAATTCTGTTGCTCTATTTGAAATATAATACTGTCATCTCATTATGATGTGTAAAGCATCCAGTGTTTGCTTTTAATTTTAATTTTGCAATACTCTTTGCAAATTTCACTTATATTTTTGCAGTTGCTCTAATGTTTTTTGACAATATAATTTAAATTGTAGAATTGACTGTTCTAATAATCTATAGTTCTACTCAGCTTAACGCTTTTAACATGGCTGGGCAAAATATAGATCAGTATGTGTTGATTGATTTTTCTGGACCTATGTATAATAAAGATTGAATTGGTAGATCTCTGTGGTTTTCAAGTAGATCCTAAAAGACTTCTGACTTCCAGTTGGTCAACAGTGGGAATAAAACATGACCACCACTACCGCACATACTGCTGTTGTGACAAAGAAGTATGAGGGTGATGGTGGTTGAGAATAGGAATCAATTTTGCATTGAAAGAATAATAGATAGTTCAGTCGTAGTCTGCAGAAAGTATCCTAAAGCTCAGAATCTTTGTAGTGGATGACTTTTCCTACTGGGCCTGATGTGAAAATCTTGGCATTCTAGTTCAAAAGAAAGCGAAACTTCAAAACCTTAAATCTGCCTACTCCTAACACATTTTCTAATATTGGTAAATTATGTATTTGCGAAGGCTTTCACGGCTGGGATCTAATGGTTGTTGTGGGTTTTCCACGCTCTGTGGCCGTGTTCAGAAGGCTGTTCTTCCTGATGTTTCGCCAGTCTCTGTGGCCGGCATCTTCAGAGGACTGGTGTAGGAACTCTGTCTATGCTCTGTCCAGACTGGTGAAACGTCAGGAAGAACAACCTTCAGAACATGGCCAAAGAGCCTGAAAAGCCCACAATAATCATTGGTAAATGTTTCCAGTGGAATAAGACACACACGTTTCCAATAATTGTAGTATCACTGGCTAGAATTCTGTTTGTGATTCATGTGTGCATAAATAAAATTGAATCGCTCACAGTGGCAAACTAGGACTTACTAACGTAGTGCCAGTCATGTTAAAAGAGACATGCACCTGATTGGATACAAGGCACATGCCTATTAATTCAACTGGTGCCTTATTGGTTACTGCCAATTCACTCTGGTGAATTAATGTATTTTAATTTACAGAATTCTGGCCTCTGTATCTTTATGCACAGATCATTATCTGTTGATATGTATACTTGAATTCATTTAGAAATGTCAGTCAACACTGCCTCCTCATTAAATCAGTGATGTCTGCTTGCCTCTTCATACCTCTGTGCAGTAAGCTTATAATAGCATCAGGGAATAATCTTGAAGACGTTACATGATTACAGCATAATCCTAACCACTCATATTGCCTGCCTGGGAGGGGTTTAGGACACCATGGAGGTGACCTTCTATCATATCCCAACTTAGGAGGATTCAGAAGGCAGTATTTCATTCAGGGGGAAATTGGAAGCCTGCGTCCTCACAAAGGGAATAAATCCAGGCTCAGATGACATTGCATCTTCCATGTTTCCCTTTCTTCTGAATATCCTTTTAATTTTTTTTGCCCCGTGAGAGATAGGTAAAATTGAATGTCCAAAAAATATCTAGCAGAACACCTTCTCCCACCTAAATCTACTCGAGTCACTCGCTATAGCCAGGAAAGACGGCTGAGGGGCCTAACGCCGAGAGAGGCCCGGAAAGAAAGAACTAGGAACTGGGCGTTCTCGGCAGTGGCCCCTCGGCTTTGGAACAGCTTGCCGCCAGAGATCCGCCTGGCACCCTCGCTGGGTGTTTTTAAGAGCCAATTAAAGACTTGGATCTTTAGGCAGGCCTTCCCTCCTGTCAATACTTGACTTTTATTTCTTACTTAGTCTTTTGTTTATATTTTCCCATTTTGATTAATACTTTATTGTTGATTTAATTATTGTTCTTTTTCGTGGTCTCTGTGAATGCACACATATGGGTATTGTCTGCGCCTGCGCTGACTCTCTCGGAAGATTCTAGAGCTAAAAGTAACAATTTTATGGTGTGATCCTCCATGAGGTATATGCTCCTCCCACCCACCATCTTCCTCAGTTCCTTTTTTCCGCCGAGCTGTTAGGTTTTCCGGAAACTAGAGCGCTTCGCTTTGCCTTTAGGCTATCTTTTCTAGGCTCTTTGAGCTTTTGTTTGCGGTTTATTTATACTAGTTAGTGATCCTCCTAGCCTTTTGTTAAGCCTTGATCGGCTTCCCGCTGGTTTTTTCTTCCCTTCCCCGTTCCCCTTCCCTTTCCCCCTTTCCCCGTTTGCCTCTTCAATCTGTCTCGCATGGCCTCGCCGTCGCCTTTCAAGTGCTGTACAACGTGTGCAAACAAAATCGCACTTTCAGACGGCCACGAACAGTGTCTTTTTGTCTGGGCGAGGAGCACCAGACCCACTTGTGCCCTGCTTGCAAAAACCTTACCAAGCCAGCACTTAAACAGAGACTCCAGAGACTTAGATCGTACCTGTGGCAAACGGCCATGAATCCGCCTGCTCCGTCCTCAGAGGCGGCAAGATCCCCCACTTTCTCAGCGGACCGACTTCCAGCAGGCCAGTCTACTTCAGACTCCATTTCTGTGCTACCAGCTAAGGACGCTGTTGAGAAAGCAAAGTCGTCTGGTAAGCACAAAGTCCCTTCTTCAGGAAAAACTCGGGCACCCGAGATGGGCCTGAAAAAGAAACCAAAACCTGCTTCCAAAAGGCCCAGGAGGGAGAAAGCCCCTGTCGCGGAGCACCCTATGCCCGCACTACCTTCTCCCATTCTTGAGTCCTCAAGGGAAGCCCCATATCTCATCTCGGATGGAGAAGAGCCCCAAGAACCAGCGGGTCACTCTTCTGTTCCCTCAGTACTCCGAGCATTGGCCTCAACGCGGCTGCGCCACAGTCCAGCCTGGCCTCAGCCCATTCTAACCCCGACTCAGGGCGGGCAGTTGAAAGCTCGGCATTGGAACCGGAGGCTCCCCCCTCTCCTCCGCGAAAGAAAACGGAAAAATGAAAGCATATTCCCCCACCGAGGCCCGTTCTGCCTCAGGGCGATTTCTGCCACTTTCCGATGGCGCCCTTCCAGTGCTTTGACCCCTATATGTGGCGATCCTTCTATGATCGGTACCAGCCCGATCAGGCTAAGCACCCCTGACTAACGCCGGACCCTCCCTTGGCAACTCCTTTCATGGACCTGCCTTGATCCCATATGATGGCGTCCAGTACAGCGGCCCCATCATTTCTGTCGCACCCCATTGCATTGTTTGCACCAGCCCCGAGACCTCCCATGGTCCCTTCGACCCCAATTCCACGCCATACCCCGGCGCCAGACCCGATTCCACCTCGGGATCATGTCGAGACTTTACCGACACACGGACACCAGGCCCCGCTAACTGAAGGTCCTGCCCAGTCCGACTATCCTTCCTCTCTGGGTTTCCAGCTTCTTCGGAGCCACAGCACTCTGAGTCCTCTCATGAGCCCGACATGCCTCCTCCTCCCCCCGATACGAGAGGCAGTCACACTTCGTCCTCTTCAGACGATTTTTCCTCTTACACCCACTTGGTGTTCCAGATGGCACATGCCCTAAATCTCGATGCAGAACAGCCTCCTCCTGTTGATGTCGACCCCGTGTTTGATGACATCGACCAAGAACGTGTTGCTCCGTTGAGCTTACCCTTTAATAAGTCTATCCTGCGACTCATTAAAGACACTTGGGGAAAAAACCCGTCTACTATGCAAATTTCTCGCCGTACGGATGGCCTTTATAGGACCCACGGCGTCAAGGCTGAATTTCTTACTAAGCATCCAGTGCTGAATTCCATCATTGTGGAATCGAGTCAACCTCGAGCTCATGCCAAAGCCAAATCTATCCTTACTAATAAGGATGGCAACAAGCTGGACACGTTGTCCAAACAGATCTATTCTCTCCAAGCCTTTCTGCTTCGGAGCATCAGCTACCAAGCGACCATGGGCGCCTTCCAGCATTATCTCTGGAATCAAATCCTTCCATTCCTCGATGCAATTCCTGAACCTGTCAGAACTGACACCATTAACATTCATGCCCAGGCCATTCCCCTGGCTAAATATCAGAGGGTTGCGGCCCGACACGCTGCGGAAGCGGCGGCCAAAACTTTAGTGACTTCTATCTCCATCCGTCGCCACGCCTGGCTCAAATCCTCAACTATTTCGGACGACACCAAGTCCAGAATCAAGGACCTTCCTTTTGACGGTGTCGGTCTCTTCAACCAAATGACCGATGACACCATGGAGGACTTTCATAAGAAACGTAAAACTGCATGTTCTTATTCGGTCCAACCGTCTGCCTCCTACCAGCGACCGTTCTATCGCTCGGGTCAACTCTACCCTAAGCAGTACCAGTCTCAGCGTTTTCAGCCTTACAGGCAATACCGTCAGCAGCAAATTGACAGATCGCTGCCGACTCCGCAACCCCTTATGGCATCATAAAAGCAGCAGCCTTTTCCACGCCACCGCCAGTCCTTTCGTAAAGGACAACGAAAGGGTAAGCAGTATTGACATTCATCCTTACCACCCTCAACTTGCACCCCCCTTGGCCTCTACCAGGTTGGCTCTTTTCTTACATCAGTGGCAATCCATCACTTCTGACAAATGGGTTTTGTCCATAATAGCACGCGGCTACCTCATAGAGTTTTCCACTTTACCCCCTTTGGGGTTTATCTGTTACACCTCATATTCCTCTACCTTACAGGATGAGGTTACCAAACTTATCCAGAAGAATGCCATTTCACCCGTCCCACCATCGGACTATCGCAATGGCTTCTATTCCAAGTACTTTACAGTCCCTAAGAAGGACAAGGGTCTTCGCCCTATCCTGGACTTAACTCATCTCAACCGCTTCATATCTCCCCGCAAGTTTCGCATGCTCACTCTGGACTCCATTATCCCTTTACTTTTGCAGGGAGACTGGTTCATCATTATAGATCTGCAGGATGCATATTTCCACATTTCCATTCACCCAGACCATCAGAAATTCCTCTGGTTCCACTTCAACGGCATCGCCTACCAGTTTTCTGCACTCCCGTTCGGGCTCTCTACTGCCCCCCGGACTTTCTCCGGCTTCATGGCATAAACATCTACCCCTACATTGACGATTGGCTTATTGTGGCGGCATCATACCACGGCGCCATTCGAGCCCGGGATTTAACTCTTCACACCCTGCATGCTCTAAGTCTCAAAGTCAATACCGAGAAATCTCATCTCACCCCAAAACAAACAGCAAAGTTCATCGGCATAGAGATAAACTCCATTCGAGCGTGAGCGTTCCTACCCCTCGAAAGAATCTCAAAAATCCAAAAAAACGGTTCACCTCTTTCAAAACCATCAGTCCGTTTCCGCACACCATGCCCAGCACCTACTTGGACTCATGGCATCAACGACGACGGTCGTCCAACAGGCAAGGCTCAAAATGAGATCCCTGCAAGCTTGGTTCCTTTCCCTCTTCGATCCAGTGACGGACCACCCTTACTCCCTCTTGGGAGTAACGCCAGAACTGGCTTCCCAACTCGATTGGTGGACTTCCCCACACAATCTCCTCATTGGCAGGTCCTTCTACCCACTGCGGCCGTCGATACAGGTCACAACCGACACCAGCCCGTCGGGCTGGGGGGCCCACTGACGTCGGCACAAGGTCCACGGGCTGTGATCACCACAGGAGCTCCTGCTCGACATAAACCACCTGGAATTCCTAGCCATCATCAAGGCGTTCCATGCCTTCCTTCCTCTCATACAGGGCCGAGTAGTGCAGTTGGCAACAGACAACACCACTGCACTGTTCTATGTCAACAAGCAAGGTGGCACGCACTCCCCCTCTCTCCTTTACCTAGCTGTCGACCTTTGGGAGTGGTGATATTCCAACCATGTCTTTCCCATTGCTGTCCACATCTCCATGGAGGACAACACTTTGGCGGATCGACTCAGTCGACTCCCAACACAGACACGAGTGGACGCTGAGCGATACCGTATTTCTACAGCTGTGCCGCAAATGGGCACTCCTTCGCTAGACCTCTTCACTTCCGACAGCAACAAGAAATGTCCTCACTTCTGCTCCAGAGCAGGCAGAGACAGTACCTCCCTCGGAGACGCGTTCTTCATAGACTGGTCCCAAGACCTCCTTTACACATTCCCCCCGCTTCCCCTCATTCAGAGGGTCATACTTCGTCTCCGGCACAACAAAGCCAACGTGATCCTGATAGCCCCGTTCTGGCCTCACCAGCCTTGGTTTACTCACCTGGTCACGATGTCATCGGACATGGTCCGACTTCCTCTCCATCCGGATCTCCTCTCGCTCGACCACGGCCTCGTCCTTCACCCCAACGTCGCCTCTCTGAATCTTTCAGCCTGGAGGATACTCCCGAGGTGATGCAGGTCCTCCTTCGAACCCGTAAGCCCTCTACCACTCTCCTATATGAGAACAAGTGGAAATCCTTTCTCAAATACACCCGTGACAACGGCTTACCTGCTGTACCCGTCTCCCTAAAGACTATACTTACTTACCTTCTTCACCTCTTTGAGTTTGGTCTCTCCCAATCTACACTACGAGTCTACCTGTCAGCAATTATGGCCCATCAGCCAGATGACTCACCTTCTTCCAAGTTGTTTTCCCATCCAACTGTTAAGAAGTTTCTCAAGGGGCTTAACAATATGCGCCCCCCTCGGCAACACATCACTCCCCAGTGGTCACTCCAACTGGTTCTCAACGCCCTTATGCGGCATCCTTTCGAACCTATGGTGTCTATTGACTTTAAGTTCCTCACCCTCAAAACGGCCTTCCTGGTTGCTATTACATCGGCCAAAAGAGCCAGCGAGCTCGCCGCCCTTCGGGCTGATCCTCCCTTTATTCAGTTTAACCCTGATAAAGTGACTCTTTATTTTGATGTTTCCTTTCTCCCTAAAGTGGTCTCCGACTTCCACCTCAATCAGCCCATCATACTGCCGTGCTTTTTCAAATCCCCATCTTTGCCCCTGGAACATATGCTCCACAACCTCGATGTCAGACGTGCTTTGGCCTTTTATGTCGAAAGAACTAAATCCATCAGGAAATCTAACAAATTTTTCCTGTGTTTCCATGGCCCAAACAAGGGTCTCCCAGCCTCTTCTCAAACGATAGCACGTTGGATAGTACAGACTATCACTCTTGCCTACAGCCTGTCAGGGAAAACTCCTCCACAGCATCCGACAGCTCATTCTACCAGAGCGTTGTCCACCTCTACTGCCTTTCACCATGGCACCGAGGTCCCTGACATATGCTGTGCTGCTACTTGGTCCACGCCGTTGACGTTTGTCAAACACTGTTGGCTGGACGTCAGAGCACACCAAGATGCTGCATTCGGCAGAGCTGTCCTGTCGTCCTTCTTACCATGATGTCCCACCAACCAGTAAGTGCAGCTTGCTAGTCACCCATATGTGTGCATTCACAGAGACCACGAAAAAGAAAAAGAGGTTACTTACCTGTAACCATGGTTCTTTGAGTGGTTCTCTGTGAATTCACACAATCCACCCATCCTTCCCCTCTATCCCTCACGGGTTAATTGGATACCTAATTAATGGTTTCCTTCGCATCTGGCAGATACTAGGAACTGAGGAAGATGGTGGCTGGGAAGAGCATATACCTCATGGAGGCTCACACCATAAAATTGTTACTTTTAGCTCTAGAATCTTCCAAGAGAGTCAGCACAGGTGCAGAAAATACCCATATGTGTGAATTCACAGAGAACCACTCAAAGAACCATGGTTACAGGTAAGTAACCTCTTTTTTTAACTGTTTTATGAATAATTTTATTGTAAGCTGCTGTCATGAGTGCTTCCGAAGACCTGGACCCAGAAGGGTTAACTGTGGCTGAAGAGAATGTGGAGAGATCAGAAACACCTGAACCGCCTCCAGATTCTCCCTCCACAGCAGACAGGCTTCGGGAAAGACTTAGGACAAGAAGATCAGAGAATCGCTCAAAGGCTTTCCACAGAGACCTACGGTCATCTAGTCCACTGGTTCTTAACCTTGGGTTACTCAGGAGTTTTGGACTGCAACTCCCAGAAGCCTTCACCACCAACTGTGCTGGCTGGAGTTTCTGGGAGTTGCAGTTTAAAAACATCCGAGTAACAAAGGTTAAGAACCACTGATCTAGTCCTGAGTATTAGCGGGATAGAAAGCTTTCCAGCAGCTCAAGGAGCTGTTTCATTATAAAACAGTTTCCAGTGAAGCCAGAAACTCCGTGGAATCAAAGAGTCAAAACCTTGGCTTGCATCCACGCTTCTTGCATCGTGTTCCTGTCTCTGAACTCTGGACTTTGACCCTGGACTGCACTGGTATTGGACTCTGAACTTTGACATTGGACTTCATTCTGTGAGTTGGTTTCTGGACTTTGGCTTTGCATTCTTGATATCTCTGACCCTGGACTGGTTTATCGGACTTCGGCTATTGTAACCCCCGGGAACGTGACAGCTGCCCTGAGTAGACATTGTTTAAAAGGGTGGGATAACAATCAATCAATCAATCAATCAAATAAATAAATAAATAAATAAATACTCTATTTGTCTTCCTTTCAATGAATAGGCATATGCAAGCAGTTATAAATGAGTGTATAGTTGTATGTCTAAGGAATACTTGACAGGATTTTGAAATACAGCATCTTGCTATAGGTCAGTTTGTGACCATATGTGGGAAATTATGGTTTTCACTTTCTGTAATTCCACAGATTTTTGACTTGTTTGTTTGTTTCTCTTTGGGGTGGGTGTATCCCATTTCATAGCAGAACTAATACTCTTGGAGGTTTCTGGGAGCAGAAAGTTACTTTTATAACCTATTTTTTTTTCCCGATTGTAGGGCACAAGGCAATCTGGGAACTCAGGGGTTACAGCATGAACTATGGAGAGTCCCTTCCACCACATATCATTCATCACATCCTACACGCCATGTCCAGAGAGGTAGGGTGGGAAAAGAGGGCTTTGTCACTGAAGAGGTCCCTACTGTGCCCAGTGAGAACTGAGCAGGTGGACAATTAACACTATGTCAGAAAGAAGGTCTTTAGGCTAGCTTTCCTTCTGCCGTTGTGCAAAAATTTGTGTGGAGAGTGGCGATAATGATGGTAGCAGTGGCAACATAGGAAACAAGGGAGAAGGCTTCAGGATTAAGAGACAGAGAATCATGAGTGGCATGGAAAGTGAACAGAACAGAGGTAGTAGAAGAAAGTAATCAAATGGGAGTTAGAAAAAAGACAAAAATAGACTTCAGTTATAAGAAAAAGAACTGCAAACAAAGTCTCGTGTATGTCCAGCACTTGATCATGAAATCATGAGAAGAAAGGAAATAAGAAAACTGATGGACTGCAAAAAGCAGCAGAAGAATTGAGTTGAGAAGTAAAAGTCCCTTGAAGAAGAGCGATGGATTAAGGAAAAGAAAGGGTTAGTATGAGTTACTGTCAGCTATAACAGGAGAGAGAAGGCCCTAAATGAACATAAGCGTCCATTTAGGTTGACAGGAGACAGACATGGTTTTATTCAGAGAGAAAAACAAACAAAGGAGAAATAAAACGTTGGAAATAAGGTGCAGAAGAATGTAGATGCTCCTACTGCAGGTATCAAAATGGGGTGCAGATGGGAGAAAAGCCGTAGGGAGGTGCAGTTTGCCAGATCATCCATGGGAGAAATTCATTTCCAAAAAATGTTTGCTAAACATTGGTACCATTCCATTAAAAACAAAAAGTTCTTATCAAGAGTAAAGCTAGTGAATGCATGAAACAAAAGGTTAGTGATAGAAAAGTGCAACTTAATAAATCACTCAGCAGGAATTGAAACACAGCGTCTTGCTGTAGGTCAGTTTGTGACCACATTATAAAAGAACGCCACTGTCTCTTTAGAAGCGGAAAGGAAGACTGAAGTTCACCAGGCACAGCATCTCTACAGTACTTACAGCGTCTCAGTGTTAAGGCAGCTGCTGAACATCTGCCCTACTTAGGACTACCTTTTATCCTGGTGTTTGTAAGTTGAGTGATCCTTCCAACTGAATTTATATTTATGGTTATGTTGATAGAAGAAGTTTTCTAATCTCACTTGTTCAGTTTTTTTGAGAGCAGGGAGCTTCCTTGCATTGTTGAAACAGAATTATAAATCGGAAACAAGCTAGCAGGCACTGGATGTATTGTTCTTTTGTGCATGCTTCATTCCCAGCTTAATTCAGAGTCACAGGGAGGTTGTCCCGTTCTTTCCAAAAATGAGAGCTAAATAACATGATTAAATGATCGTATGCATCTGTATTATGTGTATGTATACCAATGGGACTTGTTTATTGATTTAATTGTAAACAAAGAAATTAGTATTTTCAATTAGAAGTGCACAGCCGCATTATGTAGGCACTTAGCTTTTATAGGAAATTTCTTAATAACAAATTAAATATTCAGTGTGCATTACTTGAGACTAATACATGTAATCTTGTTAGTCATTACTGATAATCAGCTGAACTTCCTGCATTTTACTGGCCAAGGTTTTCTGTGTCACTTTTCCCCATTTTCCTTGCAACCTTCGGCTTCAGTCCTGGGCCTTCTCCCTTGAGCGGAATAGGTCCCATGGATTTCAACTAAACTTGCTTCAGAGTTACCGTGCCTTAAGACAGGACTGCATGGCAACCACCATGAAAACAAATGTAATGAATGCTCTTCAGTAGGCAGCCTATTTATTTTGACAATAATAATAACTATCAAGGGGCTGTAGTTAATGAATTTATCAGAATGACTCACAAAGAGCACTAAAAGGAAAGGTTTCCTTTATCTTGGAAATCATCAACATGTATGCATGTACTGAGAGCTTTAAACTGGACAGCATCCTCCTCCTTTTACCGGGGTTGCAGGTCCCTGGTGCAAACTCCCTCCTCCAGCTTCTTCCCCTGTCCTGACAACATCTACCTCCCTGCCTCCTATGCCACCCTTTGATCCCTGAGCCCCCAGGGCCCTCCTCTTCCTCCTTCTGCTTGAGTGGGTCAGTCTTCTTTTCCTGGGCTGTCTGTCTGGGTTCCTTGTTCCTGAGCCCTGCGTTCCTTCTGTCTAAGTTCTGTGGGTGATGGTTCTACCCCAGCCCTACCAGGGAATTCAGTCCAGAATTCCACGGGTCCCAAGGAAAGTTGAGACACCCACCCACAGAGGTGCCTGTGCCGCTGGTCTCTTTATGACATTTCACCGGGTCTAGGCATTGTCATCTTCACCATTTGCAATTCTCTCATATCTTTTCCAGTGGTTTAGGAAGAAAGGAAATAATAATAATAATAATAATAATAATAATAATAATAATAATAATAATAATAATAATAATAATAATAATAATATATTGTCATTGTAAGTATATACACATACAACGAAATCTGTTAAGATGGAAGAGAATTCCAGCCTATTCCATTCTCAGTCTCTCTCTCTTTGTCTCTGTCTCTCTGTCCCCCTCACGCACACTCACACGTGTGTGCACATATAAGCTTGCACCTGAGCAAGTTTGCAGGTGGGTGCTTCCCTTGCCAGAGCCAGGTTTGGGGCAATACAGGGGACTGAGGCGGGGACAGGAAGACATGTGTGTTATTTCCCTGGACGTTTCCAAGCGTGGAGCTGATTTCAGGTCCTTGAAGGTGTGTTCTGCCACCCTTATGATTTGATTTTCTTCACTGTTACCATGCACTGTGTTAATACAAGTGATGCTTATGTCATCTTAAAAGCTGCCCGGAATGGTTATGCCACCATCTTTCATGGGGAGAATAATTCTGTTAAAAAGTTTAGAACCACTTAAAGCTTATATCATAATTATTTCATAACAGGATGGATCATATCAATAATTCATACCAAGAAATCAGTATGTAGCCATTGTTTATCTACTTGCATATTTCATGATTTTTTAAGCCCTGTACTGTATTCTGTTAATTTAACAGAGAAATTTATCCCTAATGGTGAATACTGACAAATGTTTTATGACATTATCCATTTTGGATAATTGTTAGTGGTTCCCAACCTTGGGTAGCTCAGATGTTCTTGAACTGCAGTTCCCAGAAGCCTTCACTACCAGCTGTGCTGGCTGGGGTTTCTGGGAGATACAGTCCAGGAACACCTGGGTGCCCAAGTATGGAAACAACTGGTTTAGAAGGTAATACAGCACTCAAAATGACTAATGGTCTGTGATGCCTGTTTCTCCTTCAGTGTTTTTGAAATTTGTTGATGTTTCCCCACACAAACTTTGTAAAGTATAGGCTAATTTAATTTTATGTCACATTTTCACATGTTGACTGCTTATTATTCTAAGAAGAGGCGCCTATCACATAAGAGGTGTTCAGGGCTTCATAAGGAGAGGGAATTGTAGAAATGGGAAAACAGTGGGTTACGTATTTGCCATTCTACCTGCTGCAGTCTTGTTATAAATACCATTTCCTGTATTGATGTTCAGCAGCAAACTAGAGTAATGTTTGTCAAGCAATAATCAGTTGTGGCCTTAAAGACTGTTGCTTTGACTAGAGATGGGAGCTTTGTATTTGTATCCCTGGGGATACCGATATGAAGCGTGTCACCACAAGTGCTATTGGAGGTCCATTCCCTCCCCCCAGAACCAGCCTGGTCCACTCACCAGGCTCCGCACAGTGCATGTGTCCGTCAGTGGCAACATTGCACTAATTGTGGAAACAGCCCAAATGGCTCTGCCTTGCTTCTCTGTGCAACCGACTCATCATCCCTCCTCCTCACCAGAGTGGCTGGTGGTGTGGAGAGGCAGGGCAAAGCTGATCGAGCTACTTCTGCATTTGGCATGATGTCTCCACCAGTGGAGGCATGCACAGTGAGTGGACCGGGCTGGTTCAGTGGGAAGGGAATGGACCTCCGTGGCACCTGTGGTGCCGCGCTTCGTATTCATGTCCCAGGGATATGACTACAAAACTCCCATCTCTAGCTTTGACTAAGCTCCCATGTTCCTGGAAGGACTCCTGATTAACATAATGACACTAACCATGTCTCTGAGTGATGACCAAGCTAGTGATCTACAAAGCTCTGGTTCCTTTTGATGAGTGAGAACAGGGCTCTACAGAGTCCTAGTATTATTTGTATGGTACTTGGAGAACAAAGAGTATTGCAAAAAAAAAAAAAAAAAAAAAAAAAAAAAAAAAAAGAGCCAAAGGTAGATTGGACTCTGCTGACATATCTCTGGGCAATCTGCAGTAGATTGGAGAGTTGTTCTGACCTCTCATTGATGCCAAGATTCTAGTAAAACCAAGAAAGAACCTGCAGACCAAATCTGGTGTGTGTGGTGTCCCTGTCATAGCTCAATGGGTACCTCTTTCCTCCGATTTCCCTGCAGGGGCTTCCCCTTCAGTCTCAGACAACTCACAGCACGGACCCAGTTCAGATTGCAAACCTTCTTTTAGTGAAACTTCTTTATTGTAAACTACTTGAAATGTTACATTCCAGAGGATGGGGAGAGATCCTAAAGAAAACAAAGAACTTCTTCTGCTGAGCCCCTGAGCACTTTCCAGGTTGGTGCCAGACTGAGAGTTAGTAACAAAGCAATAATCCAGTCATTGAAAATCCTAATACAGTACTCGTATACCTAGTCTAACCTAAATAAATCCTGTACTATTATGATAATAGTTTGTGTGTTAAATGCTAGATAAGTATTAAAAGTTTATTTTGCTACGGAAGCTAAATTTATATCCCTTTCTGCTTCTGATAAATAAATACTGAAATATCTTTTAGAATACATTCCTTCCCCTCCACCTTGGTGTTAAAAGTTCAGGCGAGATGTCAGTAGGGCCACTCAGGAGCATGTAGGTTTCTGCATTCCTGAAGATATGATTTAGAGACTTTAAATTGATAAGAGTAGAATACTGTCATTTGTATGCAGTGACTGCCAATTCTAACTTCAGCACTACATACAGACAATTGTTACGTAATTTTACTTAATAGAGGGAAATAATAAGAGCGATCATAGATGAACATCTAAATTGATTAAAATATTTATTTATTTTAGTTATTTATTTATTTAATTATAATACAGAATTGCTAAGCAATAAAGAAAAAAGAGAATTTTTTCTCTCTTAAGAGTTCCCAAGGGTACTAAACATATTTACTTAATGCTGTTAAGTTCTGAATCAGCCCTCTCAAAAGGGTGAATTGATTTCCCATTTTCAGTATACCAGAGTCATTTGTTATGCATTTACAGCAATCTGTACAACTTCCTGACCATGACAGTAAACAGTCTCGTGCTAATCAGAAGCCTTTAATTGGATAGCTCCCTAAAACCCCTTTGTCAGTTTTTAGTAGCCCAGCAAGATAAAATCTGTATGAGTTAATGTTTCTCTTAAATTGCCTCATAACATTTTCAGCTGCATTTCGTAACAAGGGTAGATATTAAGAAGCTGCCTCTATTGGTTATTTTCATTGCTCTCTAAATGATTTGTAAAGCAGAAGCCAAACAATAGAACACAAGGGCAGTGTTAATTTAATTGGCTGACTTATACTTGAATCCAGGTACATACGTACATTGTTTCCTGGTTCTAACCTTCAGATCAGGAAAAAAAAAAAGATGTCTGCTACAAATTGGAGTATATCATGACATGAATGGTTTAGAAGATGAACAAAAAAACTGGTTCAGAAATATTAAGCAATTGTTTATATAATATCAGAACAAGAGGGCATTAGTTTCCGCCATGTTTAAAACCATGGTTTTTAATGTAGCAGTGCAGGCCTGTAGGACTGTCTGCTGTCAGACAGTATAGCAACAACATAGACACACTCTTTTGGGTTGCATTAGGAAGCAGTGACTCAGTCCAGCAGTTTCCTGAACCCATTCCAATTCCTAAAGCCCTTCCTGTTCCCTGACACTCATTTGTGCCTCTTCCATACAGAGGGAGAGAGGCATGAAGCTCTGTGTTCCCTCTCTGCATGGTGGCCAGAAGCAAAAGTTATCTATTGAGTCATCCCTGCAGTTATTTCTGAGCAGATCACTGAGGGCACAGACCACAAAGAGAATCTCTGCTATTATCTTTGGTTGGCAGCAGAAGCAAAGAGTTGACTTATTCCACGTGTTGTCTGGGTCATGCTTCTTTTTGCACTGCTTGTCCTGATCTGGATGAAATAGAGCAAAGAAAGGTGGTGGCGGTGGCTGGAGGAGCCGCACCTCAACGTGTTGCCTGAGTCATCCCTGCTGTTGTCTCCTGTCGGTGAACGAAGAGAACATCAGGGATCTGTGGCCCCCAGAGAGGGTGGAGCTTCAGATAGGGGGCATGGCAAGGAACGTCTACTTACTGGTTGGATTTAGCTTGCAGTCCAGTGGCTCCTCACCCCTGGATTTGTCAAACTCCTTCAACGTTAATAGCTCAGTGGGATTTTTAAGATCTGTTTCTGTGGCAGAAACCCTGTCCAGTTTGCTTTGGCAATAAGGAAACAAGGTGATTCGCTGTGTGGTGCATGTGGCTAACCTATCTGTGAGAGCCCTGAAGGAGGAGTGGACTGGAATGGGGGAGAAGGAAAGTGTAATGGACAAAGGAGGGTGCGTTTGAGCTGTTGTGTTGTAACTGGAAAAAAACCTGAAGCTTAGATCTGTTTCCCAAGTTGTTGTTACTTTGTAATAAAGAGAATATCACGTTTCATTCTTTGATAATTGGGTCTGGTGTGGTCAATGGCTGATCTCAGGCCCTTAATGGAAAGTTATTTTTAAAAATGACAAGCCTGGGTTGGGGACTGGTCACATATTGGTTCTCCTGGATAGGCTGGCCACATTCACCATCCAGGCAACCTTCTGTGTTCCTAAGTACTGTAGATTGGACAGGTTTCCATCACAGTTCCCCTATGGCCTTACTCTGGAAACCGGGAGACCATGTACAGTACTAATATATCAAACTGGGATGGCATTGATGTATCTAAGGGAGAACCTATGGCTTTCATGTCCAAGATGGCTTGCAAAAACTTTTTGTTGCCATCTGAAGCCCTGCTTCTTTACCACTCAACACGTTTAATTAGACTCAAAGCACCAGTCACAGAAATTAGAGGGATTGGAAGGGCAGGGCAAAAGAGTGTCTTCGTCATGTCACTGTCAGGATATTGTGTGTGGCCTGCTATATCCTGGCACTGCTGTGGTGACAGTGCTGCCGCTAGAGCTGGGGTGGCCCTGCACGACACTTCAGCATTAACTGGTATATAATCTCTTGTTCTTTCTCTCTCTCTCTCTTTTAAACTTATTTCTTATTTTTAAAAACTTGAGATAAGGTAAGGAATACAGAAGGTAGAGGGGTATGTAGGGGAAAAAGAGGGGGAAGGCGAACACAAAATGTACTGTCATCCAGTCTGTTCACATTCCAATATAAAGTCCACTTTTCGCCTTTTTGATTGCCCTCCAGGTTTCAATTTACACTTACATCTTAGTTTATTTCTATGTTATTCAAGCTCTATCTGGTGACTCAAGCCATTTATATAATAAATCCCATCATTCAGTTGCCTTTTCTACTGGACAGTAGAACAACACTTCTGATAGCAACGTTTCTACCACTTCCCATATCTTTTCAATGAGTTCCTCTTGTTTCAGTATCTCCAATTTCTTCCAGTTCTTAGCATACAGAATTCTGGCTGCAGTGACTATATATATAACTAGGTAGTTCTTTGTCTTGAGCTAATGAAGGGGCCAAAGCCAAAAGGACGCTCAGCTGCAGACGCGCCTGGAAGTGAAAGGAAAGTCCGATGCTGCAAAGAAAAATATTCCATAGGAACCTAGAATGTAAGATTTATGAACTTCGGTAAGCTGGATGTGGTCAAACAGGAGATGGCAAGAATAAACTTTGACATCCTGGGTGTCAGTGAACTAAAATGGACAGGAATGGGCGAATTCAATTCAGATGATTACCATATCTACTATTGTGGGCAAGAATCCCATAGAAGAAGTGGAGTAGCCCTCATAGTCAACAAAAGAGTAGGAAAAGCTGTACTGGGATACAATCTCAAAAATGACAGAATGACTTCAATACGAATAAGGCAGACCTCTCAACATCACGGTCATCCAAGTTTATGCACCAACCACTGATGCTGAAGAGGCTAAAGTTCACCAATTCTATGAAAACTTACAACACGTTCTAGAACTGACACCAAAGAAAGATGTTCTTCTCATTCTAGGTGACTGGAATGCTAAAGTAGGGAGCCAAGAGATAAAAGGAACAACAGGGAAATTTGGCCTTGGAGTTCAAAACGAAGCAGGGCAAAGGCTAATAGAGTTTTGTCAAGAGAACAAGCTGGTCATCACAAAACTCTTTTCCAACAACACAAGAGGCAACTCTACACATGGACATCACCAGATGGGCAATACCGAAATCAGATTGTTCTCTGCAGCCAAAGATGGAGAAGCTCTATACAGTCAGCAAAAACAAGACCTGGAGCTGACTGCGGCTCTGATCATCAGTTTCTCATAGCAAAATTCAAGCTTAAACTGAAGAAAGTAAGAAAAACCACTGGGCTAGTCAGGTATAATCTAAACCAAATCCCTTATGAATACACAGTGGGAGTGAAGAACAGATGTAAAGAACTTGATTTGGTGGACAGAGTGCCTGAAGAACTTTGGATGGACGCTCGTAACATTCTACAGGAGACAGCAACAAAAACCATCCCAAAGAAAAGGAAATGCAGGAAAGTAAAGTGGCTGTCCAACGAGGCCTTAGAAATAGCAGAGAAGAGAAGGGAACCAAAATGCAAGGGAGATAGGGAAAGTTAGAGAAAATGGAATGGTGATTTCCAAAGAATAGCAAGGAGAGACAGGAGGGCCTTCTTAAATGAACAAAGCAAAGATACAGAGGAAAATAATAGAAAGGGAAAAACCAGAGATCTCTTTAAGAAATTGGAGATGTTAAAAAAACATTTGTGCAAAGATGGACATGATAAAGGAGAAAAATGGGAGGGACCTAACAGTAGCAGAAGGCATCAAGAAGAGGTGGGAAGAATACACAGAGGAATTATATCAGAAAGATTTGGATATCCCGGACAACCTAGACTATGTAGTTGCTGACCTTGAGCCAGACATCATGGAGAGTAAAGTTAAGTGGGCCTTAGAAAACCTGGCTAACAACAAGGCCAGTGGAGGTGATGGCATTCCAGTGGAACGATTTAAAATCTTACAAGATGACGCTGTTGAGGTGCTACACTCAATATGCCAGCAAGTTTGGAAAACCCAACAGTGGCCAGAGGATTGGAAAAGATCAGTCTACATCCCAATCCCAAAGAAGGGCAGTGCCAAAGAATGCTCCAACTAAAGTGTTACTGCAGCTTTCTGAAAATAGATATGGGGCGGGAGGAACAGAAGGTCACTAATTTTGTTGAAATATCTAATTAGGCACGGATGATTTGCTTCAGAGGAATGGTCTGAATGGTGCTTTCAAAATGTCCATTCCTGGGACTGATCTCACATCTAAAATCCATGCAGAATTGACATGCTAGGCGCTCAGAGGCAGCCACTGCCCTCAAGCAGCAGATTTTGCAGTACCAGTGTATTTTGTCATCTATCCATGGCATGGATTGACATGAATTTTAATGTACGCTCATCTCCAAATCATTGCCCATCTCCATTTCCTCAGTTGTGGCACTGGTGTGAAAGGTTGGACAGGAAGCTTCTTTGAAGGGGCACATTTTCTCCCCACTTGTACTCTGCAAGGAACTGTCCATGGAGTGCTCATGGTGTTGATGATGAAGATGAGGCTTGCCAGGTCTCAGAAAAGGAGCTGCTGTGCCAGGAAATGGCTGGGCTCCCCTGAATCTCCAGGCCAGGCAAACAAATGTGAGGAGCAGTGGTGGAAGGGAAGGAGCGAGTCTCGTTTATTGTTACTGGACGGCCATAGTGTTTGGGTACCCAACTCCAACCCTCTCTGAATGGCACCAGGGCTCACTGGCTTCCTGTGTCTGTCCAACACGACACATAATATACTTGCTTAGGAGCTCAGACAGGGAACCCACAATGCCTAGCTCACTCCCTCACACATGCATGGAGAATATTATGTTCCCAATTCCTGTAACTTCACAAAGACCCACCCCAGGCATTGGGCCCCAGATATAATGAGGGGATGGGGAAGATAATCCCGTGACAGTCCCTGACAAACAAGACAACACTTCAAACCCATTCCAGAAAAATTCTTTTATTGGTTTTGGAAAAGAGGCTAAAAGGGTATCCTCAGCGGAGACAAAGGCCTGGTTCAGCTCCAGCAGGACGCCTGCCTTCTGGTCCCTCGCCTCCCCCTGGGGAAGAGGAAGCTTCCGGCCCTGCAAGAGAGAGAGAGAAAAAAAAACTAAGGGCCAAGGTTGTCCATTGCCATCAACCGGCTTCAACACAGGTGTATCCACCGACCAATGTTCTGGCAACTTCATCCCGACGTTCCACCTGCGGACATCTACTGGCTTCCACCAGGAATATCCACCTGTTGATCTCTTCCACTTTGCTTCTGAAGCCCGCCTCCACCAGCTCCTGAATGCTTGGGTCACACACATGCCCCAGCGACATCTCCATGGAACGCCAGCCAGCCCATTCACACACACATGAGCCACACACACCCGACACACACACACCTTCACTCCAGCATCCATTCACACACATGCCCGGGCTTCCATCCACCAATATTCACCAAGCTTCCGCCAGCTGGTTTCAGGAGGCTAACATCCCCCGGCTTCATCTGCCAACCTCTGCTGGCCTCCGTCTTGCGGCCTCAGCCAGCTTCTCTCTGCGAACGTCCGCCGACTTCCCCCCGGGTCCATCACCAACATCAGCCAGCTTCAAACCATGGATCTCCACCAGCCTCGAGCTGTTCACTCGCAAGCCCACTTAGCAAGTTCATCAGCTTTCGCGAGAGAACTTGCCTTGGGCAGAAGGGCTGGGTCCCCTGCAGACTCTGCCACTCTCTCTGCAGGGATACTCTCTGGCCACTGGCCTCCTTTCTGGTCTCCTGCCCTGCTCAGCAAGCCCCTTTTATCTGCCAGCAGAGAGGTGGGGCTCTGTGAGGTCACAAAGACCCAGGAGAAAAGGGGTTGGGTTCCCAAGGCAACACCCTCGGGATTGGCTAAGTCCTGAAGATGATGTCAACAGTCCCTCTGATCATGTGATTCACCCACAAAAGCTTGCATTTTGCATGATTATTTTAATTTTTTTAAATTAGTGGCCTATAAATTTATCCCCTGTCACCAATCCCTCTGATTGTTAAATCTCCCATCTTTGGCTAGGAAGCAGTTATGTGCCATTGAGCCCATTTTGACTGGTGGCGAGCCTATGAATTACTGACCTCCCAAAGATCTTAATTGTTGAGAACGCAGATGAGCTCTTGTAAACTCAAGGCGGTGGCTACTTTTATTGAACCAACCCATGTCATGCTAGGCTTTCCTCTTTTACTAGTACCATCCAGTTTCCCCAGCATTCCCCCTCCCCCCAAGAAAAATACATCCAAGGTACAAGAGCCTCAGTTTAGTCATTCTGGCTTATTTGCTGTAGAAGCCACTTGCTTCTCTTTCTAGCAGTCCTTAGTATCTGTGGAAGAAAGAAGCTGAGAGCAATATCCTCAAGAGGCTATGCCCTTGTCCAAGTCTGGACTCCTAGAAGGATCGTGTAAGGTGAAGTGGTGAAAGCTGAACATCAAATTAAGAAGCATCTGTCCTTTTTAAGAATTGATGGCTGCATCAGCAGAAGAGAGGAAGTGATGAGACCGAGAAATTCTCAAAGAGCACTTACGGGACAGCACAGTTGACACGGGTAGAGGATCTCTCACGGACAATAGTGATGATGCTGCCACTAATTCTTGTTAGTGCTGTTCAGAAAAAGGTGCTGGTAAACTGCTTCTGAACATTTGTACCATGTAGTCCCAATCATGAGACAAAACAAGATTTTGTTCTTGTTTTTCTGTGCTGCCAAGTTGTTTGTGACCCCCATAGGGTTATCTAAGTATATGAGTTATTCAAGGGGTGGTTTACTTCTCCCCCCCCAAGAGTTTCCATGACTAAGCAGGGACTTGAGCCCAGGTCTTCTCAGTTCTAGTGTGGCACTCTGTCCTCTATACCACATGTGAGAAATCCCTCTGTTTCCTTGGCAAACAAAAACAGAGGTACTCAGTCACTGATTTTAATTACAGGAGTGATTTTAAAGTACCCTGAAAATTAAAGTCCTTTCAAGCTGGTATCATGGTGAGGAAGAAATAACAGTGAAGACAGTCCTTGGTTAAGAAGGCAGGAGCGTCAGAAGAATCTTTTCCTCCGGGATGGTCCTCCTTGTGTTACGGGATCACATGATACTGATATTACAGCAGGGGGGAAAAACTGGTCTAGATGTATTTTACTTACCTGAGTTAATCCTACTGTGTCTTCTCCAGGAACAATTTTAATGTTAGCTCATGTTTGTGCAGTATTTTTATTTATTTCTTTTGGAAACATTGCCAAACTCGCCTTTATTTTTAAACCTTTGTCAGTATAGGGAGGGGAAAGATGGGGTTTGTTCTAAGCTTGGTCGGCAGCCCTGCCCGGTGGAGGGGGGGGCTGGAAAAGTAGCGCCCCTCCTCCACTGCCTTACTCTTGTCACTTCCCATCTCCTCTTCCTCCTCACGGCTGCCTCCCCCTTGTACTATTGTCATTTCATCTCCTGTTCCTCCACTACCTCCTGTCACCTGCCAACTTGTCTTGTTTTCCTCTCGTTTGCTACACATACATACCCACACCCGCTGCTTTTGTCTGCCTCTGTCTCCTCCATGGGCAGCTACGAAAGAGCTTTGTGGAGAATAATAACACTGTGTAGGGCTCCACACGTAACCATCTGTTTTCCAGGTACTGGGCTTTGAGGACTTCTCAGAGCCGGGAGTAGTCTGTGGATTAAGCAAGGGTATCAACTGAGACAGAAGCCATTTCTTTGAACAGCTCATTAAAAATGCCTGGCGCCAAGAGTTTCTCCTATCCAGCAGTTAGAAGGAAAGAAAGCTGTGCCATAATGCAGTGGCAACGCTCTGGAGCGATGGGACTCATGGGAAGGTTGGGCAAAATACGTTGCCCTTGGCACCCTCTTCTCTGAGATGGCTGCCCCAGTGTGGCTAAAGGCAAGCAGGCACTGCCCCCTCTCTTTCTGGGCGACTGAGCTGGCTCTTCCATTGGGGAATTTTAAAAGGGCAGCCGATTGTTAGTTGTGCACTTTATTATTGTAGATTTACTTTCAAGTTTGTGGTTACTGTACAACTGTGGCCTGTTGTGATTGTTCCTCAAAAAGGTCTTCAGACTGCTATATTGCATCATATAGGATGATGATGATGTTGCTTTCTGTTCTTCTGCTGATTGGCAGTCCGTCCAGAAACACATTTGAAGGGAGAATTTTGGTTTTTGAAATGTGTTTCTTCATGTTGTTATTTTGATGCCACCTTTCAGAGCAAAATAAAACACTCCAGGATCATAGAGCAATTAAAAAGATTAAAAGCTATAAAAATAGTTGAAAAGCAAAATGGAAGCATAGAAGCATGTCTGTGTTAGACCAATCTGTGACAAACCCAGACCTACTGGGATATGTCACACAGTTACTCTAAGCTGCCACCAACCATTCCCTGTAAGAAGTCACACAGACCAGGGATGGATTTTTAAACAATAAAAAGAATAAGGTTTATTTAAATACACACAGGGAAAAATAAACAATCAGGTGAATAGGTAAAATAACGTGGCTTTTTCTCACTCATACAAACATACAGTTTGGTTCACCCAGAACCCTTAACTTAAAGCACAGACCCTGAACCTATCAGTTCTGGCTAACCAACAGACACCTGAACCTATCAGGTTGGTACTCTGACACACAGAAGTACCCTGTCTGACCCACAGACTCCCACAACAGCTTCTTCTTCCCAGCTGCTGCTTCGTCAGTGTCTCTCAGTGTGTTCCTTCTCACCACACAGGCATCACATATTTATACAGTACAGCCCCTCCTCCTGATGTCCCGCCTTCCACTCCCCATAGGATGGAACTTTCCCTCCAAACCCATGACAGACAGGTAACATCAGTGCTGTATGTAACACCTCCCCTCTTTATAAGTTGTTTTGTAGGGGGAAAGCTAACGTGCTTTTCACCAAAAAACAACCTGTATAAAATACACAACAACAATTATACATACCATATTATACTTACTCATACTTACATTCTAAGTTAAACATAGCAATTAGGCATTTAAACATTTACCATATACATTACATCAATTTACCTTTATTCATACAAACCAAATTCAAAAACCAGGTACATTTAACCTTTTGTCATCATTATATACACATAGTCCATGTTCTTTCGCCGTCTTCAGTCTTCAGGTCTTCTTGATAAGGCGTCAGCAACACAGTTCACTGACCCTCTGACCACCTTCACTTCAAAGTCATAGTCCTGTAGGTTTAAAGCCCACCTCATAAGTTTGCTATTGTGGGTTTTCATTGTCTTTAACCATTGCAATGGTGAATGGTCAGTACACAGAATAAAATGTCTTCCCCAGATGTAAGGCTTGGCCTTCTGGATCGCGTAGACTATGGCCAAACACTCCTTCTCCACGGTTGCCAAATGTCTCTCACCTTTTTGAAGTTTCCTACTCAGGTAGGACACTGGATGCTGGTCACCATTCTCATCCTCCTGGCACAGAACTGCTCCTACCCCGCTGTTAGACGCATCGGTATAGATGATGAACTCCCGGTCGAAGTCTGGAGCACGCAGGACAGGATAGTTGATTAACGCCTCCTTCAACCTCTGGAACGCCGCCTCACAGTCGCTGGTCCACGGGATGCGGTCATCAGCCTTCTTCCTCGTCAGATCGGTCAGCGGAGCCGCAATCTCGCTAAACCTCGGGATGAACTTTCTGTAGTAGCCCACCAACCCAAGAAATGATTTGACTTTTTTCTTGGTGTTGGGTCTAGGCCAATCACGAACAGCTTCTATTTTGGCCTCCAGGGGTTTTATCATTCCTCCCCCTACCATGTGACCCAAGTATTTTATTTCTGGGCTACCCAGCTGACACTTGCTGGCCTTTACTGTTAGCCCTGCTGCACTTAACCTCTGCAGCACTAACTCCAGGTGTATCAGGTGATCTTCCCAGGTATTACTGAAGATCCCTATGTCGTCAATGTAGGCCACTGTAAAGTCACTGAGCCCTGCCAAGGTTTGGTCCATCAGCCTTTGGAATGTGGCTGGTGCATTTCTGAGACCAAAGCTCAGGACTCGAAACTCATAGAGACCAAAAGGGCTGCAAAAGGCAGTCTTTTCTTGATCCCTGGGATCAATTCTTAATTGCCAATATCCCTTTACCAGGTCCAATGATGAGATGAACCGACAACCCCCTATGGTTTCAATCAGGTTGTCTAGCCTGGGCATTGGGTAGGCATCAGGAGTGGTTACACGGTTTAATTTCCTGTAATCAACACAAAACCTAATGCTCCCATCAGGCTTGTCCACCAGGACTATCGGAGAGGACCAAGGACTAGAAGAGGGGACGATTACGTTCTCCCTCAGCATCTCGTCCAGCTCCTTCCGCACCTTGTCCCTATAGGGTCCCGTTACTCGGTATGGGGATACTGCCTGCGGGGGTGCATCCCCTGTGTGGATCCGATGCATCACTCCCTTCACTATCCCCGGCTTGTTGGAAAACACCTGCTGATATTTACTAAGCAGCATTTTTAGTTCTTGCTGCTGGTCTTGGGTGAGTGCAGGACTGATCTTTACCTCCTCTGGGTTGTATTTTACTTCCCCTCTACCCTCCCAGAAGGGTAATTCAGCTTCCTCACTCTCAGCTGCTTTTATAGCAAATAGAACCCTCTGTTCCCCTCGGTAGTAGGGTTTTAGGGCATTCACATGAACCACCCTCCTTGCTTGGTTCTCCTCCTGCTCTATAAGGTAGTTCAGGTCTGACATCTTGGAAATGACCCTATATGGTCCTGCCCATTTGAGCTGCAGTTTATTCTCTCTGCAGGGCCTAAGCCAAAGCACTTCCTCCCCTGGGTCAAAGTGCCTCTCTCTAGCTTTGTGGTCATACCATGTTTTCTGTCTGACCTTCTGAGCTTGCAGGTTTTCTGCTGCCAGCTCTAGATTTCTCCTTAGGTCATTCATCAAGGTGTCTATGTATGTCACAACGTCTTGTGGGTCATCCTGGGTGATCTGCTCCCAATCTTGTTTGATCAAATCAAGGGGCCCTTTCACCCCTAAGTGTGCAGCAAACATGTCAGAGTGACCCCTTTGTAAGATCATGGGGCGATACTTTTCAGGTACCACCAGCTGACTTCTGATCCCATCTCCCCCTTTTGAGATATTCCTCAGGGTTTCTCTATATAAAATCCCCTTTTTCTCCAGAAATCTCACTGGGGTTTCAGGTGTTAGCTGGGCGTCAGTCACCTGTTCAAAACACTTTTGGAGAGTGGCGTCTGCCTTTTGCTCCTGTCCAAATCTGCTGTCTGTGGTTAAGGTTTCCACCACAGCTTCTGAACTCCCCTCTGCTTCCGTCTCTGGCTCATCATTACCCCCCTGAACTGTCCCCGTGGTGGCTTGTGAGCGCGTAATCACTAGCACCCGTTTCACATGTTCAGCCAGGTCATTTCCCACGAGCACGGCTGCTGGCAGAGTCGATGAAATCGCTAGCCGCCAAGCTCCCCTCCAGCCTTGAAAGTTGACAGGTACCTCTGCTACTGGCAGAGAGATTACCTGCCCCTCAATCCCTGCCACCTTCATGCTCTCATTTGGGATTATAAACTCCCTAGGAATAATATCTGGATGGCACAGGGTTACCTGGGAACAAGTGTCCCGCAGCCCCCTATACTGACGGTCAAGTATTCCTACGTCCACCCCTGCTGACTCAAACAACTGAGAATCTGTTTTTATCAGCAAGCAGCGCTTTACCTCTATAAGAGGACCATTTTCCTCAGCCTGATCAGCAGCGGTAGCTGTTCCAGACTGAGTAGCCATGGCAACAGGCTCCCTCAGTGAGACTGAGCCTTGCTCTTTCTGGACACAGAACACAGCTTTTGGCTTGGTCCCACTAGCATTCTGAGGCACCATTCCTTTTAGCTGCTTTAATTTCTCACACTCTGAGATTAGATGACCCTTTCCCTGACAGAAATAGCATTTTCTGGTGTATTTTGATTCTCTCTCATCTTGTTTTGGTTTTCCCTCCAAAATCTGAGGTCTTAGTTTCATGTCTGAGGGCTTCCCTTCACCATGGGCCCCTCCCCCTTGCTGGCTTTTCCCTGGTCCCTGAGAGTACTTGCTGTAGGTTTCTTTGGGTTTACCTACAGATTTCCCCTCACCCAAGGGCTTTCTTATTTGCGAAATAAAATCTGCAATCTCTGCGGCTGCTGCCACAGATTTCGGTTTCCTTTCCCTCACCTGGAATTTCAATTCCCCATGCAGGACTGAATAGAACTGTTCCAGTGCTATCAAATCTTTAAGCTGCTCATAGGTCTCTGTCCCTTCCTGCGATAGCCATTTCTCAAGCAGCCTCACCAATTGGGCCCCCACTTGGGTAAAAGTCTGTTCTGGTTTCTTGGTGAGGGACCTGAATCTTTGTCTCAGCTGCTCCGCATTTATCCCATGTCTGGCAAACACCAGTTTTTTAAACTCTGCAAAATCTTTCATCAGTTCCTCAGGCATCTCGGCATAGACCTCAGCCAGGCTACCACTGATTAAAGATCGCATGATGGTCATCTTCTCAGTTTCCCTCACTGAGAAGTCCACAAACGCTCTTTCCACTAAGGAAAAGAACACCTCAGGACAATCTCCCTTGTGGTACACAGGGAATTTCTTCAGGTCAGCCTTAGACAATTGGCCTCCCTCAGAATCCCTATTATTATTATTGTTCTGGTTCATCAGTTCCAGTTTTCTTAATTCAAACGCCATTTTCTCTCTCTCCAATGCCAATTCAAATTGTCTCTCTAACCTTTCCTCCATTTCCCTCACCCTCAGTTCATGCTGTTGGGCTAGGATCAATTTTCTAAGTTCTGGGTTCTGCTCTCCTGTGCTGTCACCCTGCACTGAGCCAAATTCATCCTCAGAACCTTGGTCAATCTGGGGGTCTTTCACTTCACCCATGTCTGCTATCTGGCTTCGAGTCAAGGGCATAATCCCCCCTCAGAACAGGCTGCTTTAAAAAGTCAAGCCTCAAAATAAAACGACCACTTTTTTCCTTTTTGCCTCAGAACCAGCTCTCCCTAGAGATTGCTGCTGTTCTTCAGCACTAAACTTGCAACAGTATCGAGTCAGAGCCTACCCCCCTCTGCTGGGCCTCTCAGCTGGCAAGCTAGCTCGCTGTTGCTACGCAGTTTTGCCTCAGCTTTTTCCCGCCAAAACTAGGCTGCCTCAGAGCACCTTAATCTAAGTCTCCCCAGTTGGCACGTTCTTCTACTAGCGCACCTCCCCGTGAGGTACACCTAGAAGATTACCTACGCGCCTCAGACTGTCCCTGACTAGACCCCCCTTGCTCTGGGCACACGTGCCAAGGCTTTGCTGGACCACTGGACAACTGGACCAGTCGTATCCCACACGCTGGACACCAATCAATGTGACAAACCCAGACCTACTGGGATATGTCACACAGTCTTCAGACTGCTATATTGCATCATATAGGATGATGATGATGTTGCTTTCTGTTCTTCTGCTGATTGGCAGTCCGTCCAGAAACACATTTGAAGGGAGAATTTTGGTTTTTGAAATGTGTTTCTTCATGTTGTTATTTTGATGCCACCTTTCAGAGCAAAATAAAACACTCCAGGATCATAGAGCAATTAAAAAGATTAAAAGCTATAAAAATAGTTGAAAAGCAAAATGGAAGCATAGAAGCATGTCTGTGTTAGACCAATCTGTGACAAACCCAGACCTACTGAGCAAAAATAAAACACTCCAGGATCATAGAGCAATTAAAAAGATTAAAAGCTATAAAAATAGTTGAAAAGCAAAATGGAAGCATAGAAGCATGTCTGTGTTAGACCAATCATCCACGTGTGTGTTATGTGATGGCAAGTTAGAACTAGCTTCTAGTCACCCTAATAGAGTTTTCAAGGTGAGACATTTAAGGAGTGGTTTTACCAACTCCAGTGATTCTCATGGCCGAATAGGGATTCAAACTCACATCTCCTGAGTCCTAGCTCATCACTCTATCTACTGGTCTACAGTAAATGACATATCTACTGTTTCATTGGCTATTTTGATAGATTGTCTGATGAGTATTAAAAGTTTCTTTAAACATTCCGCTGACTTGTGGCTATTAGTATGCTCTAATGTGGTATAGAGATTTCTGTCATACTGTATATGTAATTTTATAGTACAGTAGGACCCCCGTATTTGTGGAATCAGTATCTGCTTATTCTCTTGTCCACAGTCTGAAAGTATTAAAATATTAAAAGGAAATCCTAGAAATACATATTTCTAAAGATGAAATCTCCAGAACTGGCCACTAGAAGGAGCCAGAGACCATGCCATATATAGCATTTGGTAGAGAAGTGTATTTCTGATACGTTATTACAGGAACATAGCCAGAAACTGTGCTGTGTATAACATTTGTTATTAAAAATAGCATTCACTATAATCCATTTTTTTTCGGCATCCACAAGAGGGCTTGGAACTAATCCCCCATGGATATGGGGATCCATCTATACTATTGTTATTTAGTCGTTAAGTCGTGCCCGGCATTTCGTGACCCCATGGAACAGATCACGCCAGGCCCTCCTGTCTTCCACTGCCTCCCGGAGTTTGGTCAAATTCATTTTGGTCACTTCGATGACTCTGCCCAACCATCTCGTCCTCTGTCGTCCCCTTCTCTTGCCTTCACTGTTTCCCAGCATCAGGGTCTTTTCCAGGGAGATTTCTCTTCTCATGAGATGGCCAAACTACTGGAGCCTCAGCTTCAAGATATGTTCTTCCAGTGAACACTCAGAGTAGATTTCCTTTAGAATGGATAGGTTTGTTTTCCTTGCAGTCCACGGGACCCTCAAGAGCCTCCTCCAGCACCACAATTCAAAAGCATCAATTTTTTGGCGGTCAGCCTTCTTTATGATCCAGCTCTCATTTCCATACATCACTACAGGAAAAACCATAGATTTGACTATATGGACCTGTGTCGGCAAGGTGATATCTCTGCTTTTTAAGATGTTGTCTAGGTTTGTCATCGCTTTCCTCCCAAGAAGCAGGCGTCTTTTAATTTTGTAGCTGCTGTCACCATCTGCATTGATCATGGAGCCCAAGAAGGTAAAATCTTTAACTGCCTCCATATCTTCCCCTTCTGTTTGCCAAGAGGTGATGGGACCAGTAGCCGTGATCTTAGTTTTTTTTATGTTGACCTTCAGACCATTTTTTGTGCTCTCCTTTTTTGCCTTCATTAAGAGGTTCTTTAATTCCTCCTCACTTTCTGCCATCAGAGTGATATCATCCGCATATCTGAGGTTGTTGATATTTCTTATGGTAGTCTTAATTCTGGCTTGGGATTCCTCCAGTCCAGCCTTTCAAATGAATTATTCTGCATACAGTATAAGTTAAATAACCAGGGAGACAATATACAGCCTTGCCATACTCCTTTCCCAATTTTGAACCAATCAGTTGTTCATGTCCAGTTCTAACTGTTGCTTCCTGTCCCACATATAGATTTCTCAGGAGATAGATAAGGCGTTCAGGCACTCCCATTTCTTTAAGGACTTGCCATAGTTTGCTGTGGTCCACATAGTCAAAGGCTTTTGCGTAGTCAAGAAAGCAGAAGTACGTACAGTGGTGCCTCGCTTAGCGAGCGCACCGTATAACGACGAATCCGTATAGCGATCCCCTTTTTCGGGATCGCTATACGGAGCACCCAATCGCTGCACCTCGCATTGCGACGATTGGGGAGTCCGGCCGCCATTTTGGAGCCGCGTTCGGCGGCTCCAAAATGGGCGCCGGATGACCCGAAATGGCCCCGCGCTGTGTTTTCACGCCCTCGGCAAGCGAGGGGAGGGCGCGAAAACGCGGCGCGGGGCCATTTCGGGTCCATTTTGAAGCCGCAAAACAGCCGCGGACGACCCGAAATGGCCCCGCGCCGCGTTTTCGCGCCCTCCCCTCGCTTGCCAAGGGCGCGAAAATGCCGCACGGGGCCATTTCGGGTTGCCCGCGGCCGTTTTGAAGCCGCAAAACAGCTGTTTTGTGGCTTCAAAACGGCTGCGGGCAACCCGAAATGGCCCCGTGCGGCGTTTTCGCACCGTCCCCTCGCTTGCCAAGGGCGTGAAAACGCCGCGTGGGGCCATTTCGGGTCCGTTTTGAAGCCGCAAAACAGCTGTTTTGCGGCTTCAAAACGACCCGAAATGGCCCCGTGCGGCGTTTTCGCGCCCTCGGCAAGCGAGGGGAGGGCGCGAAAATGGCTGCCCGGGGCCAGGAAACTTCTCTAAGTGGGAAGTTTAGGGCCGATTTGGAACGCATTAAATGAAGTTTAATGCGTTCCAATGGCTTTTTACTTCCCGCTTAGCGAAGATTTCATATAGCGAAGGTTAATCCGGAATGGATTAACCTCGCTATACGGGGCACCACTGTAGATGTTTTTCTGGAACTCTCTGGCTTTCTCCATAATCCAGCGCATGTTAGCAATTTGGTCTCTAGTTCCTCTGCCCCTTCGAAATCCAGCTTGTACTTCTGGGAGTTCTTGGTCCACATCCTGCTGAAGCCTACCTTGTAGGATTTAGAGCATAACCTTGCTAGCGTGTGAAATGAGTGCAATTTTACGGTAGTTGGAGCATTCTTTGACACTGGCCTTCTCTGGAATTAGGACTGTACTATTAGGGGTGTTCTATTTAGAAAAAGTCTCTGTTCTCTTATTTAATAAAAACATATTGATGTAGAGAATGTGAAAGAATTTTTTTGAAAAGTAAATGACACACATGGAGCAAGAAAGGATAATCAAGACAAATGAGGAAAGCCTAAAATGTTTTAGGTGCTTTTGTTTATAAAGAAGACAGATAGGGCAAGTTTGGAGAAGTGAGGAACAGTAATTAATGATCATGTATGGTGTGTGAAGAAAATGTTGTTCTGTGCCATCAAGTTGCCTCTTAAGGTGATCCCGTGAATGAGGAAACTCCTCAGTATACTGTGCCCAGCAGTCCAGCTCAGCTCTTGTAAACTCAAGGCTGTTGTTCCTTGAAGGAGTCAGCCCATCTCATATTTGGTCTTCCTCTTTTCCTGCTGGCTTCTACCTTTTCCAACATGAATGTAATTTCTAGAGACTCGTGCCCTCTCGGGATGTGCCCAAAGTAGAACAGTCTCAGTTTTATCATTTTTTGCCTACAGAGAGAGTTCAGGCCTATTTTGCTCTAAGACCCACTTGTTCGTCTTTCTGGCAGTCCAGGGTATCTGTAAAACTTCCCTCCAGCATCATATTTCAAATGAATCAACTTTTTTTCCTTGCCAGGTTACTTTACTACCCAGTTTTCACACCCATACTTGGTGGCTGGTAATAAAAGAGCATGAAAGATCTTGGTCTCCAGTAAAACATCTTTGCACTTTATGAAGATGGCAGCATCCATTAGGTGCAGAAATGTCTCTCTGATGTGAGAGTTTCATATGCCTACATTATGCACATGAGTTTGTATGCTCTGATTCTGTACATTGCCTTATGCACAGATATTCATATTACTTAGTTCCTGGCCTTTTAAATAAGCAGAGATGGGCACAAACCTGAAAACCTATGGTTGGTGACTACTCAGAAACCATGGACTATCGCAGCTCCACCCTCCAAATTAGCCACTTTGTGGTTCATTTTTTGGATTTGTGCTGAGGGGAGTGGAACTGGTAAGGCCACTCCTTAAAAATCTCACTTAACATACCTGGAAAGCCCTATGAGGGTCACTATGAGCCAGTTCTGACTCAAAGAGACATAATAACATATGTTGTACAAATACTCTTAACAACATTGATATGAACTAATGCATACCCATCCTTAAGTGGGGGACCCAAATTTGGAGAAGCCAAGAGTTCCATCACTGCCCCTGAGTAGAATTGGTAGAGGATGGATTTTGGCATCATGTCCAGTTACTGCTGGCTTATGAATGTAGTAGCATGTAAAAGAGATTTTTACCTGTATGAGAGCAGCAGAAATTGTTGGGAAAGTATTCAAAAAACAATGATAATATGTCCCAGTGCAAAATACATGATAATGATATCATCATTCTTCATCTTACCCACTACCTGGCTCCACTTCGCAGTTTGCCACGTGAGTTGTAGCAAGAAAAACAATATTAACATGATCCACATTTTGTGTAAGTAAGTAGACATTATAAGAGAGAAGGGCAAGTAACATGGGATTGCTTTCAGCAGGTGTTATGCATAGGTAAGCCATCATCCCATCTAGTCTCGGCCAGAAGGAAGAAGACAGGTAGACATGCTTTTCTTGCTACCACTCACATGGCAGACGGTGAAGTGGAGCCAGGGATGGGGTGAGATGAAGAATGATGATATCATTATCATGTATTTTGCATTAGTAGCTGTCGGCATTAATGGAGGGAGAGGCGGAGAAGGAAGCGCAAGGCTGCAGTTCTAGCCTTGTCTGTATCAACCGCCATAAAATGTGATTTGCAGTGTTAATGTTAGTCAAAGATTTTCCATGCATGTCCTGGTTGTACTCTGAGGAGGTATCTGTATGACACTGTTATAGAAGTTTGACGCCACATTAACTAACATGACTCCCTCCTATGCAATTCCAGGGTTTGTAGGTTGGTGCTCTGAATTCTGTGCTGTGGTTCAGATGAAAGCACCAGGGCTTTCTAGCGGGGGGTTCTAAGTATCTCAACCAACTACATCCCAGAATTCCACAGAATGGAGCTGTGACAATTCAAGCATTACAGACATGTAGCGTACTAGATATTTGGTTTAGGTTCTCTCTGTGTTAAAGAAGAATACAGGCCACTTTCTAGAAAGCTGCACTTCAAGAAGGCATTACGGGCATCCCTAGCGTTTAGGCTCCATTTTGGCATTCGGACACAGCTACATTTCAAGTGGGCAGTCAGAATCTCTGTATTGTTGATCAATTAGTATAATTGGCCTCTTTGTGCTGCTTTTTAAAATTTTAGTGGGGGAAAAATATTGTGTGCCTGGCTGTATAAGCAGTTCCATGTCCCGCTTGATTGCTTGTGGACGTGGCAGAGTCTTATGCTACTAATGAATAAGTAAAAAAAAAAAAAAACATAAGAGGCAGTGTGTCAGCTACACAATGATATTCAGTTAGCCAGAGACAAAAACTGTTGTCCAGATGATGTGCCAAATCAACAAGTCCTCCCACAACTCATAGGCTGCTCTCCATTAAAAAAAAGGCAATTAAGTTGTGATACATTTCCCCCCATAGAGCTGCTTATCTACTGTATTTTTTTAAAAGAACAATCATCATAGCTTTAATGTTTGTTGAACTTCTTAGGGATAAAGTGCATCCCATTTTTTAAATATTCACATAGTGCTATCAGAAATGTAAAAAAAAAGTATCATTTACAAATGTGAAAGAGTATGCTGCTGTTAAAAAGAAGCACAGCTTTTTCATTACCTTTTGACACTTTCAGAAACACTTCTAATGCAGCTGGCAGTCGGACTACGTTAGACATATTCCTCACTAGATTAGCAGATCTGTATCAGCCATACTGTTTTGAAAATCATATTCATATAGGTCCATTACCTGAGAAAAAAGATTTACATCAGTAATTAGCAAAGCTTAAACACTACTTGGAAATTCTTTATTGCAGAATTCAACTTTTCTAAACCATACAAGAAATCAGAACTTGCTATGTTGAATAAAAATACTATTTTCTTCAAGGAAATAAATGAAATGACTAAATTGAACTTAGAGGTATGACCTAAAATAGCGCTTTTTGCAATAGTTTAGAAGAAGCAATGGACTTGGATAACTACTAAAGAATTAGTTTCAAACTTGTTAACAGTGACAAAATTAATCATTGCTAGGAACTGGAAAATAAAGGGATGTGCACCTCTGCATGAGTCAGTGCAATTTCAGAAGAGGAATGAGGCCCCATAAAGGAAGGAAAATGGATTAGATCTCTAATGGTCAGTGAGGGGAAAGGATGTTTTCTCTATTTTTTGTTTGGTTTTGTTGTTAGTCTTTTTAGTTAGTTTGTTTTTGCTTTATGTTTTATTTCATTTTTTAAAAGAAAATCAGAACACTGGTTCTTAACCTCTAATTCCAATAACAAGCACTGAGTAATACTCTGGGGGGTATTCATTTTATTTACTTATTCTGTGTTCAGGTCTGAAATCACTGCTAAAGCACAAGTTTTGACATTTTATCACAGAAGACAGGCATGTGTAATTGAACTTTTTTTTCATTCGTTCACTAAATACAGTGGTGCCCCGCATGACAACAATAATCCGTTCCAGCCAAATCTCTGTAAAGCGAAATTGTCGTCATGCGAAAGTAAAAAACCAATTGGAATGCATTAAAAACTGGTTAATGCGTTCCAATGGGGGAAATACCTGCTCGTTTTGCGAAGATCCTCCATAGAGGAAGCCATTTTCAATCACTGTCTTCTGGAAATAGCTCCAGAAAACAGCGGGGAGCCATTTTGAAAACCTGACGATCAGCTGTTTCTAATTGTTGTGCAGCGAAAAAACGGTTCCCAAAGCAGAGGAACTAGTCATCGTTAAGTGAAAAAACCCTATAGAAACATAGTTTTGCGATTGCAATAGCGATTGCAAAAAACTCATTGTTAAACGATTTCATCGTGAAGCGGGGTCATCGTCAAGCGGGGCACCACTGTATATGAATTAATAGTCAAAACTCTCAGGGTTATGTACATAAGGGAAAATGAAGGCACAAATCGACCTATATTTGCACCAAATATTTCTATGAAAAATTTAATAAGGGTAGAAAATAAATGCTCTCCATTGTTGGTATAAGAAAGGCAGACGAGAAAAGCTGGTATTCCACATGAGATCCAGAGTCTTCTAGGAAAAAAAATCCTTCTCATATCCATCATACTAGACTTGTCCCATCAGTGTCATGCACCTGCAGCCAGTGTTGCCACCCATTTGGTTCTGGTTGCAGCCGGAACCCAGCACTGGCAGAAAATTAGAGGGAAAGCAAAGGGGTTAGGTGAGATCCAAGCCAAACTGCCCTTGGACATAACTCTCCTGCCTTGAAAGAAGCTGAATCAAGTACTTTTCTTACCAGGGTAATAGAATCACTGACCCACTGCATGGCAGAGTCTGAAGACTGCCCGAGAGCTTGTGACTGGGCTTGGTTTTCAGCTGTTGCTTTTGTGTGGGCCAAGTGGGGTCCATAAATAGCTAGGGAGGCAGGTAGTCCAGTCAGGATCTGTTCAGGCAGCGCACAGGTAGGATATGGATCCAGATTTCAGACATCAGAAGCAGACATGCTCGGTCTCAAGCCTGTAGGGAGTACAGTACTATTTTCTTCCACTACAAGGCCAACTCCAACTTAGTAAATCTCATGACTGCCTGTTCCAGGCTCTGCCCACTCATTGAGGAGCTCTCCGATTTACAGCCTAAAACTCCTTTGTTTTTCTGTTATATTGTGTCTCTTATGCTTCCTGAATGGACATTCATCATCATCATCTTGGAACTGTAGAGCCAGAAGGGACCCTCTGGATCATCAATTCCAGCCGCTGTCAAGGAGACTGAATGGGGAATTGAACCCCCAACCTCTGGCTCTGTGTACCTAAGCCACTGAGCTATCCAGTGGTCCTTGGGGAGTGGAATGGGAGCGCCCTAGGGTGCTGGGAATTGGGCCTTGGTGGGCATCTGGCATGGAAGTTAGGAGAATCTGCATTTGAGGGCCTCCCAAATTCTGGGGCTTCTGGTAGCCCAGTCTCAGCTCTGTGTTGAAGATTGAGTCCCTCATCTCGGGAGGTGGTAGTGGCAAACAGAATTGGATTCCACAGAAGCTGCTCTCTGTCTGTTGCTACCTTGACCAGTTTAAGGGAGTGCTCTCGTTGCAGTACTACCGGTACTTGTGTTAAATAGGGGGTGCAGAGAGATTGTATAGTAAATTTGCCAAACTACAGATTCCAGTTGCTGTGGATTTAGGGGGCACTGTATCTTTCAATGCTGGTTTTTAACTCAAGAGATTAGCTACAAAAATATGCCTATTTGTACATTAGATGAAATGGCATACAAAATGCTCATTTTAAGAAATATTGCAAATAACACAGCTTCCTTCCTTCCTTCCTTCCTTCCTTCCTTCCTTCCTTCCTTCCTTCCTTCCTTCCTTTCTCTGCCCCATTAGTGCATTGCACTGGTCTAGGCAGTATACATTTACAGTAAAACCAAACAAGATGTAACATGAGATAAAGTAAAACGAAAATAAGCATGGGATAGACAGACGAAATAAGACAGCAACTTAGCTCTGACAGCGCTGCAGTAAGGCAGCAGGGCAAAGTGCCAAAAATTTACACTTACAAAGGGCCAAAAATTCAGATGAGACTGCCTTCAAAAGCTTCTCAACAGAGAAGTGCCCTGTAAGGAAAAACTGAAGAATGATGTAAAAATTGGACAGAATTATGATCAAATATATGCCCAGTTGACAAGACTAGCCACAGATTCATATATTGCTACTGTTCAGTCTTGCCACCCCACACCAAACAAGTTAAAGGATTAGAAAAGGACGGCTTCATGTGATGTCCAAAGCTATGCCCACACAGGACAGGATTGGAAGCCAACTTTAAACCAAAGCAGTGAGTGGCCTTGTTTCCTGGTTTAGTGTGACATCAACATTTCTTTTTCAACAAAAATAACAAAATAGAGGAGACACATTTACATAGATTGTTTTGAGTCATTTATGAAGAGGTGTAATCATTTCAGAAGCACTCAGAAGACTTCAGATTTCTACTGGCCATCTCTTACAAAACTCTCTTACTCTGGTGCACTGTGTGTTTAGGTAGAACAATCGCATTTGTAGTTGAAACTGTGTTTATTACAGTTTACGAAAGGGATAATCCAGCAGTAGTTAACAACATCTAAACCCCTTTGCTCTCCATGAAATTCAGAACATTCACATTGAAATCAATGGCATATGAAAGTGTTTAACTGCAGCAGAGCTCTATTCTGTCTGGTCATACACTAGAATCTGAGATCCTGTTGCACATTTTCATGGTTGTAAGGTTGATGACGTAATCAGACACAGCCGCTGGTTTCCATTTGATGTTTCCCATCCCCACCTCATGTTCCAGGGCTCCCTGGGGAATCCCTTTTGACCCGGGGAAGCCACTAGGAGCCTTGGGAAGGAGGCAGAGGAGTCTTTAAGACCTGAAAATTGCTATTGTATTAATTGCTACTGCATTGTATTAATGTTCATTTGCTAAAATGTATCCTATTTTAAAACAATCCTAATTTATCTTATTAATGATAGCAACTCTTACCTGTATCTTCTTTGAGAATGATCAGAGACTCATTTATAAGCCCACTGGCATATTTCCATAGTTTGTGTATTTGTCCGATATCTTTTTTTAAAAAGTTGGAAATTGCATTCTGAGGTCTTAAATGACAGGGCCACTGTGACACCCAAGTTAATTAGCCTTGTGTTATCCATAGGACTGTGTGGTGGAATCTTCAGTGTGCAGATTTGCAGCAGCAACCATGAGATATACTGATAGGTTTTTGGTAGCAGTTTTTTTACCATCTGCACTTTCTTTTGCTCATTATAATCTTAGTATACGTCTCTCACAATCTGCTTGCTCATAATAGTAGCTCCAGTTCCAGCAATCCTCTGTTCATTGACGCGTCCAGTTTCTGAAAGTATGCATTTTCAGAGAGAAATTAGACTTAACTAATACCGAATAGTAGCTTGGGCTGCCATGCTAAAGCAATAAGTATCTGTCAAGAAAACTATTGAAAATGAACTTTTAAGTTTGAATAAGTGTTCCAAGGATTTTGAACAGGGTGTCATTGGGGACAGAAGGAAGCTCCAGAAATAATTGCTGAAAGCACAACTACAGTAGTTGAAGCTTTTAATATCTCCTCTCCATGTGTGTCTGTTCAGAAGGATATATCTTTGGAAGCCCAAATCCAGCCTGAGAACTGCTTTCTCAAATGGAGAGATAGATAAATCTAAACAAACTGTAGACAAATAGAACCCAATAAAATTGAGGACCCAATCGATGCCTGGACTGTATTCAGAAATATTTTTAAAAGATGTTACACATACATTGGCTGAAATTCTTTTGCTTAGTGTATAGAAATTCATAACTTTCAGTCCACCGGGAGAATCTTCCCTAGTTATGCTGCCACTGTTGTACTGCTGAGGTTCCTGTCTGAGCACATCTGTTGTGAAGCAAGTCTCATAGACTGTGGCAAAAGTTTTTCCAAGTGTGCATAGGATTGCACCGCACCCTACCAGGTTTCTAACAGGTTAAGATATCCTGAAGTGGACATGGACCTCCGGCAACCAACACATCAACTTCATTCTGAAGTAATCCATACCTCTTTCAACCCATGAAAGCCATGTTTAAACAACTGAAGTTGATTTAAGGAAACACACACAGAGACACCCATCTGACAAAATCTTAGGTCACCCAAGCATCCTGGTGTACAGTTTTCATTTACGTACCTGTTTACTGTATTACACTGGAATCTTTTCTTTGGACTGCCTCATCATAGAGTTTTGAAGGTAAGAAAGGTTCAGCAGTGGTTTTACTGTTGCCTTATTCTGTGCAGTGCTTACAAAAATTAGCTTGAGTGCCACTTCCACTGTCTGCGAAAGATCCCCCACCAGTTTCCTCTTCCGCTACTACTGCTGCCTAGTTGCTGGCCTTCAGAAATTTCTCTGCCTCTATTACTGTTGGAACGATCCATTCTCTTCTGCAGATATTAGTCCTGAAGATGGCGGCTGCATCTGAGCCTGGTGCTTCAACTGAAAATTCCACAGGGAGTGACCGTGCTAGGAGTCTAGCCTCTTGATGACACTGCTCTCAGCTTCTCTGGCATACTCAAACCCTTCTACCATCTTAAGGTGTAAATCCAAGAAAGGGATCCTTGGTGTGCATACAGACAGATCAAACCTGAACGATCTCTGGAGGCAAAAATTATGAAATGGAGATGGTTATACTTTGGGCACATCATGAGAAGACAAGATTCTCTGGAAAAGACAATAATGTTAGGAAAAGTTGAAAGCAGCAGGAAAAGAGGGAGATCAAATACAAGATGGCTTAAAGGGAGCTACATCCTTGAGTTTATAAGAGCTGAGCAGGGCTGTTGAGGGCAAGACATGTTGGAGATCACTCACTGACAGGGTTGCCGTACGTTGGAGGTGAATTGACGGCACAGAATAACAGCCTCTTCTTTTTTCAAGATAAAACACATGGCTGTCCCTCCATTCACCAGTTTTGTCCTCACAACAACCTTGTGCTCAGGCTGGGGGAGACTGTTGGCCCAAGATCACCCAAAAAGCATTGTGGGTGATTGGGGATTTGAATTTTATCTTTCCCAGTCATAGCCCAACACTTTCATAGCAGTAACTGTTCCACATGATCTCTCCAGGAAGAAATGGCACACCGTGATATTGGTAAGCAAATGGCGTAAACAGTACTTGTCGTTCTGCTTTAGCTTTTTGAGTAGGCTTGATGGCCCTGCTTCCTTCTTCCATCTGTAAAGAGGATAACGAATGTTGGAAAAGAGCTCAGCATATTTCTAACGTATTTGTTTTAATTTACAGGAAGGCAGCTGGCAGGGTATTTGAGGGGGGGGTCCTTCTGACTGCACATTTCTGTCATACTGAATACAGGGACCCTCAAGTGTGCATGTCATGTCAAAGCACCGTTTGAAACATGGCGCATGTTTTTAAGGGCAGCATGTTAAGATTTACCAGATTACTGGAAATAGTTGCCAAAGAGCAAATTAGAGCCAACCATTCTGCACACAGTATACCCAGAGTGTTTGTATAAATAATAAATGTCCTAAAGTTTCTGATATGGTACAAGTCAGTAAGTAGAAATCGTTCAAGAAATGGAAGAGAATTCTTAAATTTAAAGATAAACACTTTACTTCCATCTTGGCAGTATCACACCTGCAGGGCACTGACTTGTCGCAGCAGTTTCAACTATGAGGTTGTTCAGAATTTAAGATTAGGTTTGCTGTATAAAGGTCTTTCTCTCTCTCTGAGCTTTTGCTGCCATTTTCTACTATCCAGAACCTACTAAATAAATATTAAATGTAATTTAGCTGATTTGTGTTCAGACAGTGACATATCCTCAGCCTCTCGTTATGTCGTTAGGTGTTAACTCCTCAATTCTTGAGCTATCTTTGCCTGTATAAAGAAAAAAAGAATTTAAAATCTGCTTTTCTTTTCTTACTTCAATGTATCTTTTAAAAAAATAAACAGTTTCAAACATCATTGAATTTCTATCTCATTCTGATGTGTAGCCTTAAACATGACAAGAGTCGTTTCTAATGAAACACTTAAGGATTTCTCAGAATCTTAAAGCAATGAAAAACTAAAATCCCAGAAAATGTCAGGGGAAAAATATGCTGATTACTGGATAACTATATGTGTTCTTTTGAGCAGATTAAAATTTTATTTAATGGTAGAAGAGTGAAAGAATTTGGGCTACGGTTTTGTCCCAAAGCATATATCTTTTCCTTTTGCTTCTGTTTCCAAGTTAGTTCTGTTTTCTGCTGTCTTTAGAATACCGAGATCTGTTTTCTGTTGGGCTATTTTTGTTAACTGTTAGCACTGAGAATGGAAGTACTGTAGTGTAGTGAATATTATCTGCGCTGCCTAGTTGACTATAACAATCAGATTATGCACTCTGTCGCTCAGCAGCATATCTCTCCTTTGCTGGAACTGCAGCAGCTGAGTTAACATTTACAGCTATTGGAGAGAGAGAGAGCCCTGTCCATCGCCAGCACTGATTTAATCACAGCTTTGTGCTTGTGTCTCATCATTTTCGCTTCCAGATGCTGCTGACGCAGCAATGTAGCATGAATTATAAAGCTGAATACGTGAACCACTTTCTGAACGTGTTTCTACTCCCCACTCTCTTCTTTTCTCTTCTCTTCTTACCAAAATGGAAGTGGTATTAACAGCTTGGCTGTATCATCCGGGCTGATGTCTGCATTGCAGGTGGCATGAGGCTACCTTTGCTGGTCAGTGAACTTTGGGGCATATTTTGCTGGGAGGTTGAGAGAAGAATGATGCTACTTCCTCTTAAATATATTTGCTTGGCCTGCCCAGTCTCCATATACCATCTGACATAATTCAGTAAAATTTCTGTTCTAAAGGTAGCACTGGTTATAAAAGGTGTACATCACAAAGGATTAATGTACGGTAGTTGGTTGATGAAAACCCAGATTGAGGGGCTGAGGTTGAGACAATTGTGGGCAGGAGAAGAAATAAGACATGTATGGAAATAATAGTGATTTTAATTAAATATCTTAATGCTCAGTTACTTAAATCCTGAATGGTTGATAGCTATTCCTATGTGTTAGTTTGTGGTATTGTAAGGAACCATTTTATTTAGAATGGTTCATGGTATCATGTCTAAAAAAGACGATAACGGCACTTAAAAATAAATATACCCCTCAAATACCTCTCAGCTACTGAAAGCTAACCTTTAAGAAAATGTCCTAAGATGGGATGAGGCAGGAAAAATTCTGTTAAGGTAGGGGCCTGGTCAGTTTTAATCCACTGCTGTGATCCCTGAAGGGTAGTAATCCTCCCGGGTTTGAGGAAGGAATTTGAAAATCTTGAATTAGAGGTGATAAGGGTTGGAACAAGCCCTGCTGTTTGTCACGTCTGTGGGCTGCACTGACTAGAAAACAGAATGAAAGACCCAGGATAAAGCTGGGAGATGGACTGTGAGGCAACATTTATAGATTAATTTTTGAGAACTCTGTTCCCTTTGATCTAAGATATACTACTAGGCTTTATAGGTTATTTTTTTTTAAAAAAAACTATTTTAATGTGTTCTCTTTTCTACTTAGTTTTCAGTTGTTCAGTTAGGTCAAATTATTTGCATTGTTTTATTTTTTGTAGTTTTTTTTTTTAAAAAACATGTAGTTGCTTTAGACAAGAGTCCTGTGAAAAAGTGGCATACAAGTGAATGGCTGCTCTGCTGAGGTATTCCCTCCCCCCCCAAAGGGACTGTTTGCTCAGGGCCAAAAATAAGATTCATAGAAATCATTTCCTGGAAAAAGAAGTATTGCCTCAATTGGCAAAGAGGTTGAGAAAGCAGGTTGGAAGAGTAAGTGTGTGTGATGTTCTAATAATCTATGGAGTATAAACAATGGCTTCTTTTGTGTATTGAATTCTAACGTATAGCAACAGAGATCATTTTGCTGGGGAGAAATTGGCGTAAGAGCAGGAAAAACACATTTCTCTGAATGTGTTTTTTTTTTTTTGTGAGCAGGCACAGAGCGTTCAGCAGGACCACCTTCCCCATGATCTACAGAATAACTGTCTGGGAGGGTTCCCCTCTTGTTTGCATTGAAAGAGCCAATACATGTGCACAAACGCCTGTACAGGGAGTTTTTATTTGCCTCTTTAAATGAATGAAGAATTTCTTTGGATAGCAGTGAGGACTTCCAAGCATGTATTATGGTTCCCAAATATATTATTGTTCATTGGTTAGTCACATTTATAACTGCATTTCCTCCATTGAGTTTTGGGTGGTGTACATGGCTCTCCTCCTTTATACATGTTATGTTGACAACATATCTCAGAATTTGGCCAGGCTGAAAGAGAATGATTGGCCCAAGGTCACCCAGTGAGCTCCATATCGGAGTCCCAGTCTAACAACTAACTATGCCACACTGCTTCTCATTGACTGGATTGGTGTGTTTGGCCACCACATTCATTTAGTAAAATGAATATGTGATGCTAATATGGTATAGTATTTTGTGAAATTACAGAGTTTCTGCTTCTGTCCTATCCTGAGGCTCGCATAGCTCTCATGCAATGATACTGAGTGCAGACAAGGTGGATGAGGTGCGAGACACAGCAGGAACTCTCTGGTTACTGAAAAATCTCCCCCTGCTGGTGACATCATCACCCTTATGTGGTCATACAGAACAGGATTTTGAGCAATGACTGCATGAAGTTCCGGATTTTAATTTAAGCCTTGTTTTACCTGTTTCAATATTATATTAATTCCAGTGTTGTTTCCATAACTGTTTATAATTGTGCCACAGCATGGCCAGTTCTGGAAGTGTTGTGTCAGTTGTAAGCCAATATACAGCATGTTTGACACAGATTGGTAACTATTCAGATGCAGCAGCAGACTTCTTCTTTCTGGGAAGCTAATCAGCGAGTCTGTTTTGGCCCTGTTTTCAAAAGTGCTTTGTACTCTGGTGTTCTAACCAAAAATCTGAAGATTCATCATCCTGTACTGTATAAGCAAAAATAGTCTGTCCACAGTGCCATCCAGTGGATGCAATTTGTTACAGCAGTCTGTGTTTCCAGTGCTCCAAACTGCTCCAGTATTTTCCTTATTCTCACTTCAACAGCTGGAGACTAAATAATCCCAGTTATTGGGAAATAGTACATAGCTTTAATACCTTGGCTGTATCTGTATTTATGTGAAACTACAGTTAATTTCAGTAGGGTGTACCTCCAGTTAACTGTTCCCATGGCTCGGTGATAACTACAGTGGACCCTTGACTTACAGACGGCTTGACTTACAGACTTTTTGAGTTACAGACTTCTCTGGCCGCAAAATTTAGGTTTGACTTGCAGACTGAGAATTGACTTACAGACCAGAAAAAAAACAAAATGGAACAAAAACGGCCTGTTACGGGATTAATCGGTTTTCAATGCACTGTAGGTCAATGGAGACTTGAACTACAGACTTTTTGACTTGAGAACTGCCTTCCAATACGGATTAAATTCTCAAGTCAAGACCCCACTGATTATCCCATACCTATAACCTGTCACTGTGCTCCCAGGTAATTTAATCATAGTGTCATGTTTCTGTTTAATTGGCCTGTTCTTGAAAGCAACACCTTGAACACAGACTCTTGTCTGTCCATTTGAAAAAGAGAAATAGTGTATACTTTGTGTTTAATGCTCCTTTGTAAGCATGCATAAATTATAGATACTGGCTACACATTTAAAGACCTTTCTCTGCTGGCTACACATTTAAATACCTTTTCAAAAGTTATTTCAATGCAGTGAAGCACCATCTTTGTTTCCAACTTCCATACATTTAATTAACATTTTAAATAGAGGTTATGCACATTTGACAGCATAAGTTTCTGGTTAAATCATGAGACTTCTATATGCACGCAAATGTGGGTGCATATATTCTGTTCCAGCATTCAGATTAGTACCTCTCAGTTGGGAGTGAGGATAGGATGCATTACTGTATGTTATTTCTTTCCTCCATGTGTTGGGAGAATAAAAACTCCTTGTATCACAAGAGGAGAGTGAGAAAGATGCAGGTCTCCCAGGTGCTGTTGGGCTGTAGCTCGCACCAGTTGTTGGCAGTCTAGCTAATGGCAAGTAGGGTGTGCATTCTAGCTTATTTCGAAGTACAAGTCCCATCATTCTCTTGTAGAAGTTCAGCCTGCAAGACCCGGACCTTACAGACACCTGAATTGTGTTCACCTGGAGGGAAGTTCCACCTAGCTGCCAAGCCTCATGCCTTGTACAGCCCAAGCTTCCTGTTTGAAAAAGAAGTCTCCCAGCAACTATCAGGGCAGGTTCTTTTTCAAACAGGAAGTTAGGCCTTTTCAAGTCATGAACGCAGCCACTAGGCCATCTCCCCAGGTGAGGACCCTTCAAGGTCTGGATCCTGCAGGTAGGATTCCAAGAAAGGACAATTATGGGATTTATACTTTTTTAAAAAAAATCCAAAATGCACACTGGAGGGTTTGAATTCTTGCTCAGTTGTGGAAAAGCATTGAGTGACTGGATCTGGTACAAACAGGCCTTTAATATCTCACTTACCTTGAAGGCCCTATTGTTGTTGTTGTTTAGTCGTTTAGTCGTGTCCAACTCTTTGTGACCCCCTGGACCAGAGCACACCAGGCCCTCCTGTCTTCCACTGCTTCCCGGAGTTGGGTCAAATTCATGTGGAAAGCCCTATTAGGGTCACTGTAAATCGGTTCTGACTTGACAACACATACCATAACCCCTGTTTTTAGAACCATAACAGAACTTTCTTGTTATGCTTGAGTGATCTGGAACTGAATCTAGCATGGCAAACAAGAATATTTTTTGAGAATCAGGTGACTCCATTTATAGTTATTTAAAAGCTTGAAGAAAACGTTATTTATGGTTCTTGTGTATAGGAGAGAGGAGCAGGTCGTGTAAGGGAGGGATTGTGAACAGCCCTCCTTCTTCAGAGATGTTGCTGCTGAAGGACTCCGTGGCTGAAGGCCATGACACCAGCCACCCAACTCTGTCACTTTGTATTTGTATATAATTCTTTCAGCTTTGCTAAGGAAGATTTCCTTCCAATCCTAAAAATAAATAAGATGAGGAAATGCCTTTATTGGGTCACTAAAAAGTTAGGGGAGAAAAGACTAGTTTTCAAGTTCCCGGAAAGATCTGGTCATCAGGGAGAAATGGTGTAAAACTTGGTGTTAAGGCAAATAGTTAAAAAATTGGACCAGAAGTCATGCCCTCAGCTCCTGAAACTAGGTTGCCGTTTAAGCAAAATGGAGCTTAGATTCCCCTTGGGGCAGAGGGGACAAAGGTGTCGTTTTGCAGCCTGCCTTCCCAACTCTGTGGGTCTGCCCATTGCCTTAGCTGAGGCCAGAGACTTCTTTGTAGGCTTGGAGTGGAAAAACTGAAAACAAGGTGTCAGTCTTCACAACAGCAAAATAGGAAAATGAGTTTTGGTGGTGTCACGATACCCCAGGTTTTATCTCATCTCTGGTTGATGAAGAGTTTTAGAGAGCTCAGTGTCTGAACCTTATGTGTAACCTTTTAATGGTCCAGCAGGTACAGTATTGCCTAACTTTGGGCTTTGTACCAGCCCGACATGGATGTTGCTAACGTCTTCATGGCTGGTTTAGAATAATAAACTTTAGACAGCTTCTGCTGTCTAAAGTTTTGCTGCTGCCTGAGATACGTACACTGATGACATCTTTGTAACATGAACTCATGGACAGGAAGCCCTTGAGATGTTACACACCACAACGTCAATAACATCCACCCCATCCATTAGCCTAGACCAGTCTATGCCTGTGATTCCCAGCCTTTTATGAGTCACGACCCCTTTTAATAATAGCTAATTAACCTGCAACCCCTCCCCCACCATGTTTGCATGAAAAGGCATTTTTAATGGGGTGGATTCATTCCTTCTTAGAAAGTTGAGGCTTCTGTCTTCCCCAAAGAGCCTGTTTCTCATACATACACATACTGTACTGTGTATGGGCAGGTCAGCCAGAGAAAGGAGAAGTGAAGGAGTGGGATAAGAGCCGACACAGGGTGCATATCTTAGGATCCCATTCATGTGGCCAGTCTGGCCACTGTGAGGATAGTGAAGAAGGCATGGCAGCTCTGGCCCTCCACATGATGTCAGACTGTATCCCTGAAGAGCCCTAGCTAGCATTGCCAAGGGTGAGGAATATTGCAGTCCTGTGACACTGGGACATTCGTAGTTGCCCCCCCCAGCTGTAAAAGGAAGAAGATGAGACCCTTTGCAACATATAGCCAACATTTAGCGCTGAACATTTACTCTACAGTGGAAGCCATCACTCTGGCACAGAGGTAAATAAAGTTACATGTAAGGCATTATACTGAGAATATTATCTGTTGCTTTTTCATGCACTTGAATCGGTGTTCTTCAGGTTTCCAAATAACAGCTGAAAAATACATGTTGACTGTAACCAGTAAACTGTAAGCAGTTTTTCAAGGATGGAGCTGTCATGCCGCCGTAAACACTGGCTTCATGGGGTGGCTTCAGCTCATGGTGAAAAGCCATTCCTGCAAATGGAGCAATTGGTATGGCAGCCTGCATGTGGGCCTCACTAACTGGATATTCTCCTTGACCACTCCCCATCGAATAATAGTTTTTTTTTAATTCATGAAGGAGAATTGATGCTCATGAAGACTCCGTGAAAGCCAGTCTTTGTCTAATTCAAGGTGGCCACTCCGTTAATATTTGTATTTTCTAGTTCTCTCCTCCACCCATCCACAATAGATCTTTTGGTCACTTCAAGTTTTTCTGGGTTGTGGGGCGTTGCTGTGCAAAAAAACCCATGTCGTCATGAGAGGGAGGGTAGCCCATGGCAAGGGTTGTTCGGCTTGAACTTGCTGTGTGAGCAAGAAGTGTTCTTGTCCTGTAAAAGTCCATCCAGTTAAACCTCCTGTGTGTGTGTACATGTGGACGCACACAATCGGTCCTTAAAAAAATATGCATTGTACTGGTGATGCCATGCACCTGCCAAAGACTGCTCACCAGTTACAGCTCAGCTGGTAATATCCCTGGAGCCTCCTGGTCCTGACGCTCTTCCTTAGACCGATGCTGCCTGTTCATTTCCTCCCACCGAAGGACTGAGGAAGAAGAGTTTCCACCTGCCTTGTTTGTTCTTTGTGGAATTTGGTGCTGGGAAGACCCAGAGTGAGCAGGAAGGAAGTACAGTGGTACCTCGCAAGATAATTGTAATTCGTTCCATGGAAATCGCTGTCTTGCGAAAACATTGTCTTGTGAAACCCATTTCCCCATTGGAATGCATTGAAATCTATTTAATGCATTCCAATTGGGGAAAAAATCACTGTCTTGCAAAAATTATCCATAGAAGACATCATCTTGCAAAAGACAGTTCCCCATACCATCTTGGGGGAAAGCAATCCCCTTACCTGCACTGCCTTTGAAAAATCAATGGGTTTCAGATGGCCTTTCCCCTCTTTCTCTTTCCAGCAACAAAGAAAGAGAATAAAAGGAGTCAAAGCAGCCCCCTGGCTCCTGACAATGGTAACTCCATTTGCCCTAATCCTTTACCAGAGAGGGAAAAAAGAGAAAGAATGGAATATAAAACATCATCAGGACTTGCTGCCTTTGAAATAGGTCCTGATAAGGTAAAATAGAGATGAAACCATGATTAATCATAAGTGCAATCTCCTACTAACATAAATTATGCAAGTGAATTTCCCACATTTGGGGAAGTCACAGGGATCAACAGCACACCCCAAGTACAATGGATGAGCCTCCACCTGAGAAAACCATTTTTATGACTTGGTACTTCTCCTGCAAGGTATAAGTTGGAACAGCCCTTGTATCTCCTACCCCATTCTGTCCCCCAACCCCCCAAGTCATGGTGACCCCCTGGCTGCCCCTCCCACTCAGTACAGGGCTTTACAGCCCCAATCCTGCCAGAGGCCAAGAGAGCTCCTCAGTGTTTTGGGGTGCCCTGAGGGCATAGGTATTAGCATAAGGTATTAGCATATGCTAATACCTGTGCACTAGAGGATTGTGGGAGGAACAGCTAGCTAGTGCTAGGTGTTCTGCCCACAATTAGCATATGCTAATACCTTATACTAATACCTATGCACTAGAGGATTGTGGGAGGAACACTTAGCCCCTGATGGGAAGCACAACATTGCTCAAAAAAAGTCACTGTATAGTGAATTCATCATTTTGTGAGGCAAGCGTCTTGTGAGGCACCACAATGGTGGTGGTAAGGAGCTTTTGGTCAAGGCCCTCTGCTCCCACTTACAGGACCATCAATGTCCCTCATATTTTTTTCATAGAATGTGCCAGCAAGCCTCTATGTCAAAGTGCTGGGTTTTCTTTTTACCTTCCAAAGAGCCAAGAAATCCCTAAACCTGTAGGAGCAGGTAGGGAAACCATTTTTAAAAGTTCTCTTTGGTTGACAAATCTAGATGTCTAGGAGGGCTTTATAATGAAACCCCAAAGATAACCTTTCCTTCTTGGAACGGCACTTAAATTCATTGCCTGGATGAACTTAACATGTTAAATGAAATGAAAACCAATTCCCCATGTTAGAGATAAGCTGATTTTCCTTTTACTTCTTTCTATGAAGCCCTCAGTTAATAACAAAATAAGCTGGAGGCACTAGGTTTAATGATACCTGATTTTATTTTGAGGGGCCCGCATCAGTGTCTCAGAGGGGATAATTTTTGTTCACTGAATTTTTCCTCTTTAGTAGATTTCTTGTTGCTTGCAAAAATATGTTTTTACCCTCGTCAGCACTGGATTATGGCATTTGGGATCCAACCTAAAGAGGTTAGTTTAGAGACTGTACAGATCTAAACTTAAATCAGGTCATTTCTAAGGCATTGGGACTTTCATGTGTTTGCTTTTGTTTTTTATTTTGTAATATGAGCACTTGAGATAGTTTAAAATTTAATTTTATAATTTGCGTTTTGCAAACTGTTGTAGCATAGTAATTCAAATGAGCTATCTTTATTTGTGTCAGAACATTACACAATTAAGAATTATGGAAGTGTGTGAAATAAAGGTAAAACCAAAAACAATTTAAAATGTTAAGATAATTAGACTGTTTTTGACCAGAAGTGGGCTGCTTCAGTAGTACTGTATTATCTCGGCTATTTGCAAGATCTTCTTTTGTACACATTGTGGGGTTTAAACTGCATGCACCTCAGTGTTGCACGGATTGGATTTCTCCACAATCACAGAAAAGTCACCCTGTATCCAAGTAGCTCCATTTTATTTGATTATTCTTTGATCTTTCGACTTTGCTTGGAAGCCTATTAAGTGCTTTCCAGATGGTCCAGCTAGAGACTTGTCCTGGTGGGAGAACACCCTTTGGCATTCATCCGTTAAGCAAGGTGTGTTGCTTTTGTTCTTTGTAGGCTTAGCCTTGCCTCCTCTGGTTTAATATTTGGAGCTTGAGAGGTGTGCAAAAATGGAAGCAACACAGCTGGAGGTCTCTCGCTCTTACTTCATCTTTGCCCATGAGTTCACCAGGTGGCATTAGGGAGGCTGTCTTCTTTCGGTCTCAATACTCTCTACACCTATCTGCAATACAGAGGAATAATGGATGTGAATCTTGCACAGCAGGAATCGGTCCACAGAAGTTACCTTTCAAACCCTGCTCTGCTCAGCAACCTTTTTCCTCCCTCCATCTTCAGCCTTTCTCTGTCTGTCCTGCATGAGAAGTCTGGAGAACTGAAAAGCTTGCACACAGTTAAGTTACTTTTTAGTTGGCCTGATGATGCCATCTTTTGGCATTTGGGAATTTTATCTTTTTTTAATCCTACAGCCATAAAATGGATGTAAAGAATTGTTAGGTATGATTTTGCTCACTATGGAAACAATTAAGGGTTGGTGATGTTGATGGGTGTGTGTGTGTGATGCCTTGCTTTCATCCTCATCAGCCACAGTAGTTTATTTGTTCTTCCTATACCCACAGCCATTCTTCTGATAGAATGTGGCCCTTTTGGTTATTTTATGTGGGGAAAATGAAAGAATAAAAGTATCCACCAGACGTATTTCCACAAATGCAAAGGAGATAAAACTAGCACATTTATTTGAACAGTTTTGTAGCAAGATGCATTGTGTGCACTTGTGCATAAGCTGATATACATGATGAAGTGGGCTACAGCCCACAAAAGTTTACACCAACCCTTTTTTTTTTTTTTGAGTTTCATAGAGTAACACAAAACTGTTTTGTTGTTTTATCAAGGTGAAACTCTTGCTCTGTTTTGGGAGGGGGACATTATCAACCTGGTGTTGTGTCAAGATTATGGCCATGACAGAGAGGCCGTCACAAACCACTTAGCCATGCTTTCTTGCTGTGGGTAAGATCCAAGACGTTAGTCAGCTGGTGGCTGGGGGAACTCTTCCCGCTCAGTACCCTCTCTCAACACTCCGAGTCATCTCGACTCCTCAGTGCTCTAGGGCAAAGGTCCCCAACCCCTGGTCCGCGATCCGGCAGCAGTCCGCAGCCTAAGCAGGACCAGGCCACGGACACAGATCTCTGCCCCCCCCCGAGCACTGCCATGCACGTAAGCGCGCTCCGCCCCTGCAAGCCCCTCTTCTTCTAGAATAACTAAACTGCTGCAAGATTGTTGTTATTTTATATTGTAGATGTTGGAGACAATGAAAAAGTGACAAGCAGTTTTAAAAAGTTCAAAAGTAGTCAAAAAGTTTGTGAATCAAATGCACATTCAAAAGATTTGAGGGTAGGGCAATTCCAGAACAGTTCCCACAGAAAATAAGAGAACTAGCTACTGACATTGAAACAGAATGTCGGCATAGTTCCAGAACATACACAGAGTATATATTAGTTAGCAAGATAGCAGACAAGCATAGTACTGTATTCTCCTCAGAGAAGCAAATTTCCATACTGTTTTTATACCCACCATCCATGCTCAGCTGAAACCAGTTCTCACTTATTAGCTTGGTACCAGGAGAGTGTGTTTTATGACCTTGGAAATTCCTTCTCACACACTGATTAAAATGCACCCTTCAAATTAGCAGGCAGTTTCTTCTCTTTTCTTCAGGCCTGTTTTTTCCAAGCAGAAGCTAACAAGCCAACGTTTCAAAGGCAACTGAAACCGTCATCCCCTCACCCGCCAGTTTCTTGACATGTTGTATTCAGTTTATATTCCATTCATGGCTTCCCATAGCTTTCTATCCATCTTGGAATTCCTGCACAATGACTTTTAATTCATACTGCTAGCAAATTTCTGTTTGGAAGCAACTATTTTTAATGTACTGTAGTAAATTTATTACCTTGAAGAACTGGGGTTGGGGGGATATATGTTTTAAAACTGAGCATCAGTAGCCCATAACATCTTTTATACATTGCATCTTCTACAATTGAGCATCTGTACTGAATAGGTGTATTTTGCTACTTTCTTGTCATCAAATATGAAGCAGTCCAGATATTTGTGTTTCTGCTGTCCACCACCATCAGGCAAGTCAACCAAGATCAAACGTGGACCGGCCCTCCTGTGAGGCAGTCACTTCAGGCAACAGAGGCTGGATGCTGTCGAGAGAACAGCAGCACAGACTCCTGGCTGTTCCTGTCCACTGCTGGACAGAACCGTGTGCTCCAGATGGTTTGCCCCAGACCCCCTAAAAGTTAGCTCGCCTGGAAACAAGATCCCAGACTGAAGACAACATCCCATGCTCAAGTGTTACAAGCTGTAAAGAGAATTGTTTTTAAGTTACTGAAAAACCGATTGGACTTCTCTCAAGCTGAAAATCTGTCTATTCCCTTTTCTTTGGCTTTGTTTTTGTTTGTATGGCTGTGAGTGAGCATTTGCAGTAATAATACTTCTGTTGGCAGATGCAAATTGTAAGTACGTAAACCAGTGCTGAATGTTCTTTTTGAATGTAAGCAATACATAGTTGTAGGGGGTTTGCATGCATTTTGTTTGTTGAATATGAGCAGAGTATAATTACAGATGGATTGTATGCATTTTGTATGTATTTATGATTTAATTTGAAGTTAGAAGTGATGCACAGCATGCAGCTTATAAACAGCACATTTGCTAGCTTTAGTAGCAGCATCCTGTTAAGCTTGCCTCACAGTGGGGTCCTATTTTTATATTTTGCAGGATGTACACTCATAACGTTGCTCATCGTACTGTTCTCACAGAATGTTCACCCAGCCATTTGCTCTGTGGTGTTGTCTTCCTTTGTACATTTCCAAAAATTATCTTGAAGAATTGGGAAGGAAGAGAGATACACTCATCTGAAATGGCTGTAAACACTCTTTCTGCCCAGTTGGTACGGTTAGAGAAAAAGAGAGAAACGCAAGCCTTTACTGAGATTATTATGTTTCTCTGCATTTAAACTCGGCGTTTAGTTTATTCAGCATGGGTCGCGGTGACACTGGCCATAAGAAAGACAATTAAATTGATTTTGCTGTTATTTAAAGCGATTTGTAAATTCTGGTTTGGTGGAGCACCAGAAGAGTTGGTGTGCTCAACCTCTGGGCCCAGAGCAGGCCCCGATTGTCCACCATGTCTGGACTCGCCTGCTCTGCACCTGCAGAGTGAGCACGCCAGGACACGGAGGATGCTCGGCGTGCACTTTGCACCCACTCGCTCTATGCCTGCTCTGCATTCTCAGAGGGAATGCGCCGGGACACAGAGGATAGTCGGCGCACCAGGAGCATTGCCCCACAAAGCAACTGACTGGCCCACTGACCCAGGGAGCCACTTCAGCCCACCCAGCAGCTGAGCATTGCACCTGGCAAGTGCCAGGACTCAGAGGGTGGCCAGCGCATTAGGAGCATCAATAGGAGACCCTCGATTTAGCAATGCATTTTTGAAAAAATGAGTTAAACCAAAAGCATGCTCCACAAACTGAACGGAAATGAGCCCAAGTAATTTAAATCAATGTGAATGCATCTACCAGATTATATACGTACCACATGAATTTACAGTGATTTTTAAAAACTAAGGATGGGTATCGATGTAAATTGGCTGTGTAACTGATCCCATGGTTTATCTTTTAAAAAGGTGCAGAACTAGGTTATATTAGTGATGCATGACTTGCATCAAAACCAGTGCTTTAGCCACTATCCCTCTTCCTTCATTCTCTCCCCACAGTGTTTAGCAAAGCAAGATGTGTGGGACAGGAGACACATTTTCTGCCTCCTGTCTATATTGACTGCAGAGCCCCAGAAGACATCGGAAGAGAAGAAAGGAAGCAGGGGTTGTATATAATGGTGTTGACAGACCCCTGTATGGCACTCTCTACTGTCAAGAAAAATGTAACTTTTGAAGTTATTAAAATGTCTTTTTCTTTCATGAGCTGTGGTTAGTAGTTTGGATATCAGAAAGGTCTCTGTTGGAGAGCAGAAAAGTCTCTATCACTTAAAATATTGAATATGTGGATGTACCGTTTGGGTGCATTCAGACTTCAAAAAAGATAACAGCCGACTGTGAGATTGTGGGTGAGATCCGTTCTGTTTGGAGTCAGACAACGGAACACCTACTGCATACAAAACATCAGTGGTCCCTCAGCCCTCCAACCAGTAACATGGGGAGTGGGTCCATGGTGCATGGTTTCCCTTTGGTTTCAGGTTATATATAAATAATGTCATTCTCATGGAATGTTAATTAATATCTAGAATGCCAGGCCTTAATCATTCGTCTAAGAGCCAGAGTGGCTTAGTGAATAGAGGGCCACACTAGGAATTTATTTATGTATTTATTTATATATCCCGCCTGTCTGGTCTTGCGATCACTCTAGGAATGACAAGACCTGGGTTGAAAACCCTTCTTGGTCATGGAAACTCACTAGGGTGTTGTGACAATGGCAAACCACTCTTTGAACACCTCACATACCTTTTTTTTAATCCATTATACAGTGTTTATTATTGAAGGAAAGTATTTTATTTAGGATCTGGGAACTATTTTATTTATAATTCTGGTTTTAGTTGCTTCTTTATTAGCAGATTTTTCCTTCCATTTTCCCTTTCATTTAAACTGGTTAGGGCCCTTGTTTAGTTTGTTATTTTTCATGAAATATATATTTCCTTGGATTAAGTATTTATCCCTTATTTTTGGTTGATAGCATCCCAAAGACTTACATTGTTTAACTTAATTTAACCCTTCATCCCTGATTGAATAGACCTAAATTGTTTCAGTGGATTTTTTTCATAGTTGGATGCTGGGGTGGGCGATTTTAGTGGTGAGAAGGAATAAGAAATATTGAACTTATAACCCAGGTCAGTTATTATTAATTAGACTTTAGAATTTACATTAATTGATCATTACTAAATTAGAGGGAATACAGTATGTGCAGTTAAGATGTGTGTGTATGTATTTTCTTATTTGGAAGGGATTTAAGGACAATTAATTTGGCAACTGAGGAAGGGAGGGGGAATTGTTGGTTGTCAATTAATCATGGATGAGGTTATCGGGAGTAATGCTCCATTACTACCAATATGATGTTGGAAGCACAGGCCTTTATAGGAGAGCATGTCCCAGATGTTTATTATCTGCTCCTTGCTCTGGTCTCCCTCTCAGTCAGGAGAATCGAGGTAACTTTATCAGTCTGCGCGTGTGGCTGCTAAATGCCAGGTTGGTCCAAAATAAAAACTGGGTTAATATTTTTCATCACACTCTCAGGTACCGGATTTGATAGAATTGCCTGGGTGAGATAGGCCTTCATGGAGTAGAGCATTTCTTTCCAAATCTGTGGCACAGCATGGCGAAGCTCTAAAACAAAAGGACTGCCCTGCCTCTCCCTTAATTCTCTGAAGAAGTCAGAATGTTGTATATTTTACTAGAAAAAGACCTCATATGAATAAATGCCCCAAATTTCTTTCCCATTGTCCTGAACATTTGCATGTATGGATCATACATTAGATCTGTCTAGCTAGTAATGTTTTGGTTATTCGCTCAGGTACAAATGAATGCCTTTGTACATATATCAGGGCAGAGGTATATCAGCTGATACAGTTCCAGGCCTACAGTTATTCGGCTTTTCCTTTCCTATCAAACGTGCACTGAAATTGACAGGGTCTCCCATATATATGTTTTGTATCTTCCGTTTTTCAAAGGTAAGGGCTAAACACATAAGAACTCATGTCTGTTCATTGTGTAGAGTAACAGACTTACTGCAAGTGATGCCTGAATATGCTGATGAGAGTGCCAAGGGAACTGGGCTAACGAATATGGCCCAATCCACCTGTGCTTTCAATTAATTCTTACTCAAGTTTGAAGGAATGTATTACAAGTAATAATGTTGCCTATAAGGTGTGGCTTTTTGGGATAACAAAGGCATAAAAATGTGCTTAATTTAAAATTAATGGCTGATAACTTTATTTTAGAGTAATAAAAACAGTAATAGATAGCATTCACACATTGCTCCTAAAATGTTGTTTTTGACCGATTTGTGTATTTCTTAGAAAACATTCTTAAAATAAGCAAAAAAATATTTTGGCTGTTGTGGGTTTTTTGGGCTCTTTGGCCGTGTTCTGAAGATTGTAACGTTTCGCCAGTCTCTGTGGCCAGCATCTTCAGAGGAAAAAAATATTTTGTTCACACTGAATGAGCCATTCTGGGGAAAAAAATGAACATAACAGATTACTTGGCAGGTGGGGTTACAGAGGCTGAAATCCCATTGCTAAGTGTAGTAAGTTACAACTAGAGGATGCCTATTTGCATCAAGGAAACTTACAGAGGAGTTGAGTCACTAAATCCCCACTAATTCAGTGGGCCTACTCTAATTGTAACTGACTGTGCAAAGCAGCAGAAGAGTAACATTTCAAATACAGTGGTGTCTTGCTAGATGATTGCCTCACAAAACGAGGAATTCATTAGACGATGACTTTTTTAAAGCAATGTTGCGCTTTGCAAAATGATTGTTCCTATGGGCAGTTTTTGCTGGCCGATGTTTGGGTCCTTGATGTTTGTGTAAAGACAGGTGTTTTTTTAAACCCTGTTTTGCAAGATGGTTCCCCCCCCATTGAAACATATTAATTACATAAGACCTACTTTTTATCCCAAAAAAGTGGGGGAGAGTGTATGCTGCTGTTTTTCCAGGAGGCAGACCCTGGAAAGCCAGCAGCATACACTTTCTCCCCCACTTTTTTGGGATAAAAAGTAGGTCTTATGTAATTAATGTGTCTCATTGGGTGGAAACCATCTTACAAAGCATCACCAATGCAGCTATGGCTGCAAATTCAAGTGATAGAGGATAGTGAAAACAGCCAGGAACCAAAGGGCAAAGAGATTGTTAAAAAAAACAAACAGAGAAATCACAAATGTGAAACACAAATTATGAGGTTGAGTTTCTCACATTTGGGGAAAATCACAGAGATCAGCAGCACACCCAAAGTGCAATGGATAAGCCTCCCCCTGGGAAAACCACTTTTATGACATGGTATTTTCTCTGCAAGGTATGAGTTGGAATGGCCCTTGTACCTCATACCCCCTTCTGTCCCCTGACCCCCCCCCAAGGCATGGTGACCCCGTGGCTGCACCTCCCACTCAGTACAGGGCTGCACAGCCTCAGTCCTGCCAGAGGCGAAGAGAGCTCCTCAGTGTTTTGGGGTGCCCTGGGGGACCCCCATCAGGGGCTAGGTGTTCCTCCCACAATCCTCTAGTGCACAGGTATTAGCATTTTCTCAAATCTGGGGAACTCAACTGCATAATTTGTGTTAATGGGAGATTGCACTTGTGAGTTCCCTTGTTTTTCTAAATTCCTTTTCATCTCTCTTTTTCTTTATCAGGACCTATTGCAAAGGTAGCAAGTCCTGGTGATATCTTATATTGTATATTTCTCCCCTATAGTAAAGGATCAGGGTGAAAGGAGTCACCATTATCAAGAGCCAAGGGGTTGCTTTCACTCTTTTTATCCTCTTTCTTTGTTGCTAGAGAGTGAAAGAGGGGGGAAGACCCATTGAATTTCCAAAGGCAGTGCAGGTGAGGGGATTGTTTTTTCCCATGGTATGGGGAACTGTATTTTGCAAGATGATGGCTTCTATGGACAATTTTCACAAGATAGTGATTCTCCCCCCCCATTGAAACGCATTAAATAGAGCTCAATGCATTCCAATGGGGAACTGGGTTTCGCAAGACAATGTTTTTGCAAGACAGCGATTTCCATGTAACAAAATAAAATTGTCTTGCAAGGCACCACTGAACTGATTTCTACTTAAATGAGGTAGACACCATGGGACTTGAGAACCACATTTGCCCTCTGAGGGCTTTTTGTACAACTCTTAGCTGTTCCTCCTGCCATTGCATTTACCGCCATCATCATTGCTGCCACCAAAATTGTGACCCTTTTACAGTGACTGCTTGTTCCCATTCCAGCACCTTTCGGCAGAGCTGACAGAAGGTGCCCCTGTTTCATTGCCACCACATGCCTCGTGGTTGAACTGGAAACACTCTTATGTACCCTCCCACCACAACCAATAATAATTTCACATCCTCCTCTCCTACAATTGCTATTCCCTCCTCATGTATCAGATTCGACAAATTTTCATTCTTTCACTGCTGTTCTGGAAAGCGGTGAGATGTATTCAGGCGTGCTTTCCCTCAGTGACCAACCGGCTGCCTGAATGGAGCTGTTAAATGGATTGTTCGGTCTTACTGCTTTGAATGTGTTTTTGGTGTTGTTTTTGTTTACCATGTTGTGGTGTTGTATTTGACCCTTTATAGTACTGTATTTGTGCACTTACTGTTTTTAGCTTTAAATATTGTAATGATGTAAGTCATCTTGGGTCCTTTTTAAGGAGAAAGGCGGGGTAAAAATATTTTAAATAAATAAAAATAATAACCAAATGGTCTCAGCGTCTGCATTATATATAGTAGGTAGAGCTGAGGTTAAGACAGAACAGTTTTCTGCCAATGGACGCCTAGTAATTTGTATGAGTTTCGCAAGCTGGTATACTACAATAGCTGAGAGACTATCGGTCAGTGAATAAGATGAAACGAAACTGAGCCGTGATACGTTGCCTTTGATCTGAGACCTGTGAACCTGGATTCATGGCCTGTAGAATGCAGATTAAGGTACTAGCTGCAGGTGATCCTGGTGTCAGAACAGTGAATTCTCTCAAGAAATATATTTACAAATGACAAACTTTTGTTAAGTTCTGATTCGATCACAGGGCTTGAGTATAAGCATCACTAGACACACACACAGAACAGATGTCAGGACATAATACGATTTGGTTGAGTGTTCACACCCTAATCCTATTGCAATCGATTTTTGGTCTGGATTTATGAACTTAGCAAAGCATGCTGGACTGGTTTCTGGGGATATGGGAAATAGCTGTGAGGGAGTGAAGAATATGCACATTTAGAGACTGAAAGATGTGGTATGAATTAATAGCAGAACTATTTTTTTTTAAAAAAGATGTGTTTTCTCTTTGCATTCAACATGTTCGTTCATCTTCCATGTGAGAAGGGCTGTGAAGACAAGAAGTTGCAGAAGCTTCTGAAGAAAGAAAAGTCTGCTATTGTTCCTTTGTGTGTGTGTGCGCGTGTGCATAGACATAATTTTAAAGACAATAATCAGTTTTTAAAATGATGGAAAAATACAAAAGAAAATAACATTACAGCTACAAAAAAAATATCATAGTTAATACAAGTGATATTTCTTATACACAGCTATCCTTATTACTAACATTCAGTGCTTCCTCCCTACTGGGACCTTTGAGAGATACCCATTTTATTATTCATTCCAATCATCTTTCCCCTTCCCAAAAAGCCATGTTTCTTATGCTGGTGCTTGACTTTCTCTTTCACCAGAACAAGTTCTCCCCATATAGTGTGAAATCTATTCCTTTTTTAAAAAAATGTTTTTAGTTTTAATCTCACATGTTTTATCATTAATGGCTAAATTCCATGCTTCTCGCAACCATTCGGTTATTAGAAAATTCTGTTTAGGGTTTTTTTTTTTGCCAGAACTAGTGTTGCTGCCACTCCTAAATTTGTAATTAGTCCGTCCCATTGCTCGTTCTCAAAAGTAGATTAAGGCACAATTTGTGGGCATGCTTCCACATTGATACATAATATTTCATTCAGCACCACCTTTCAAACTTTCCAGATGAAACCATGTTTCCACCACGTATGAAAATAAATATGAAAGTCTTGACTGCATCTCCAACATAATGTAGAATATTTGGAATCCATACAACTTAATTTTACTGGTGTTAAATACTACAATCTCCACATTATTTTATAACAATTTTCCTTTCTCCTCACAGACATACTCTTTAACATTCACCTCAGTACTGTACTTACTTCCTTACTAACATCAGTTTCCCATACCATTTTAAGACCATGTTGTTAAAAGCAAAGCATGCTGCTTATATACCGCCCCATAGTGCTTCAAGCACTCTCTGGGTTGTTTACAAGTTAATTATGCAGGCTACACATTGCCCCCCCCCCAGCAAGCTGGGTACTCATTTTACCGACCTCGGAAGGATAGAAGGCTGAGTGAACCTTGAGCGGGCTCCCTGGGATCGAACCCCAGATCGTGAGCACAGTTTTGGCTGCAGTATAGCAGATTAACCACTGTGCCACGAGGCTTTTGCCTCTGTCAATATTTTTAAGATTTGCCTATCATCCCTTTCAAATGTTCCTTCCTTGTTCTCCATCTGGCAAAAGTACAAATGGGAGACTGAGTCTCAAGATGTATAAAAATAGTATGGGAAGTGCGGGTTTTATTATCTCAGAAGCTCAGCCTCAACGCGTTTCAGCTGTTTCCTTCTGCAAATACAGAAGGAAATACATCTACCAGTTACTAGAAGCTGGAAATTCTTAGACCTCTGTTAAGACACAACAGCATATGAACCATGTGCATATGACCCCACTAATGAAATCATTAAAGAAATTAAAATTACACTAGAGGAGGGTTTAAGCCTAGGCTGCATTAGTAATACTGAATATAAATTTCTGCTCAACAATAACCCCAGAATAGCAGGGTTTTTAAATACCTTTCTCATGATTCATAAAGCAGATAATTCAGCAGCAGGAAGACCCTGTTATTTATTTTATTATTTTATTTACCCTTTTTACCCAAAAATAATACCTAACCTGAAAATAAGCCCTAGTATGATTTTTTTCAGGATGCTCATAATATAAGCCCTACCCCAAAAATAAGCCCCAGTTAAACGAAATTCCACCATCCAGCCCTGTGCAGCATTGTGAAGCAACCAGAAGAAAATGGCATGACTATAAAATAAAACATCCTCTGAAAATAAGCCCTAATGCATTTTGGAGCAAAAATTTATATAAGACCCTGTCTTATTTTTGAGGAAACACAGTATTAGATTTCTATCTCGCCCATCTAGACCAAAGGTCTACTCTGGGCGGTTATCCAAGTTTATTGATCATTTTTTGATACCAGTAGTACCATTATATGTTCATGACTCTAGAAATATGATTAATAAATTAGATGGCGTTACAATACAAGAAAAAGAGATATTAGTGGATGTAAGATCATTTACACCAAAAGACCTCAGGAAGAAAGCCTTAAAAATTTTAAGGATTACTTTAGACAAAAGAGTAGAGAGACATCCACCAGCCTTCTTCCTGCATTCACTAGCTGAGAGAGCCTTGAAAATGAGCTATTTTAAATTTAATAACAAGTTCTATTGGCAAATAAAAGAAGTGCCCATGGGATGTGCCATGGCCCAGAAGCAACCAACCTATATATGCAATCCTTTGAAGACAGGATGCATTCTGGAAACCACCCCTTCTCTCTTTGAAGAGAACTTAAGTAAATGATTTCGATGCATGGATGATGTCTTTAAGATTTAGAGAGGCCCACACAGTTCATTAAAACAATTCTTTGGATGACTTAATACTCTCCAGTGGTCCCCAACCTTTTTGGAACCACTGACCGGTGGGGGAGGCGAGGTCCATGCGTGGGGGGGGCAGGGGCACGCCCCACGCTCGTAAGTGTGTGTGACATATTTGCGGACAGGCATGGTGCACTCATGCAGATGCGCAGACAGGCGGGGTGTGCATTCATGCAAGCGTGCCAGCTTACCCACAAATGTATCACACCCATCCATGAATGCACCCTGCTCACACCACACATGCGTGTGAGCACACCACGCCCATAATGCGGGGGGCCGGGAGATCTGTTTAATCTTCCTTATTTGTTTCTAGTATTGAACATCAATACTCAACTAACCAGTCTAGATTGGGGGCTGGTGATGGTATTGTTGTAATTTTATTGGTATTTTTAGTGCCCTTCTCTTTGGGAGAAAAGAAATTTGTAATTTTCTTTTGTCTCCCTTTCCTTTCTGCTAATAAGTTTCCATGTGTTGGAGAAACCCCATGTTCCTTATAACTCTGTCTAGGAAAAACCATTATCCAACAAGAACAGGTTATTCCTGTACTAGACCAGAAGGTATATACCTATAGTAAAAATGTATATTACTAGTAGTAAACATATAAATATATACTACCGATAATAAAAGAAGGTCTCCAAAATGGATTTGACTCAACAATATTAGCAGTTCTAGGAGCAGAAAAATTCAAATATATATAATGGCAAGCATATATTGTAAAGTAAAGGTAAAGGTTCCCCTTGACAATTTTTGTCCAGTCGTGTTTGACTCTAGGGGGCGGTGCTCATCCCCGTTTCCAAGCCATAGAGCCAGCGTTTTTGTCCGAAGACAATCTTCCGTGGTCACATGGCCAGTGCGACTTAGACACGGATCGCTGTTACCTTCCCACCGAGGTGGTCCCTATTTATCTACTTGCATTTGCATGCTTTCGAACCGCTAGGTTGGCGGGAGCTGGGACAAGCGACGGGAGATCACTCCATCGCATGGATTCGATCTTACGACTGCTTGGTCTTCTGACCCTGCAGCACAGGCTTCTGCGGTTTAGTCCGCAGCGCCACCACGTCAAGCATATATTGTAAATTGTACTAATATCGTCCTAATATTGTGTGTCCTCTGGTGAGATAGTCCAGTCAGAAGGTCTGGCTTCTTCAATCTTCTAACAGCTTTCTGGAGCAGTGTGTTCACGAAGGCTTTCACAGCCGGGATCTAATGGTTGTTGTGGGTTTTTCGGGCTCTTAGGCCGTGTTCTGGAGGTTGTTCTTCCTAACGTTTCACCAGTCTCTGTGGCCGGCATCTTCAGAGGACAGCACTCTGTGTTAAAACGTACAGTAGGACTCCCATATCTGCTTGTGATTGGTTCCTAGCCCCATATAGATACTGAAAACTGTGGATAGTAATATAGTTACTAGTTAGTGGATAGTTTTTCTTTTACCATTCTATATATAGATAGCATGGTAAAAGAAAAACAAACCAGAAAAAAAAGCATGTGCATCACCAGAACTGGCCACTAGAGGGCACCAGAGACCATGCTATATACCGTATTTTTCTGTATATAAAACGACACTTCCCCTAAAATAATTAGAGGAAAAATTTAGCGTTGTTTTATACACGGAAGGAAGCAGTTACTGCTCCCGCTGCCCAGTTGTCTCTTCCAGAGTTTCTGGCTTGTCTCCTCAGGTGGCCCCGAGGCAGCAGCAGCAGGAGGCAGAGGCGAAGGAGCATTCACATGCGCTTGGGCGCCTCTTGCTGCTGCCTTCCCCGACCACCCAGTTACCTCCTCCAGTGTGACCGCCGACTGCAGGGGCTCACCCCTAGCTCACGTCGCCCGCCTTGTCCCCTCCGGTGGTGGAGGCAGGAGGAGGTGGAGGCAAACAGTCGCACGTGCTTGGGCGCCTCTTCCTGCTGCTACCACCAGATCACCTCCTCCCACGATCTCCTTCAGGCAGGGGACGAGGCAGCGGCGTGAGCTGGAGGTGAGCCCCGGCAGTCGCACTGGAGGAGGTGATCGGACAGGCAGCGGAGGCAGCAGGAGGTGGAGGTGGAGGAGCAGCTGCCCATTAACTGCTCTTCCGCCTCCATCAAAGGTCAAAATTAGGGGGGTGTTTTATACATTGGGGGGTCATATACACAGTAAAATACGGTATTCTTCACAAACAAGTATTCATAGCAGAGTCTCTGGCTCCCTGTACTGGCTGGTTCAGTAATACATGTGAAAATAGTTTTTTTCTGGATTCTATTCTTTTAATATTTTTAATATTTTCAAACCGCAAGTGCATCAGTGGATACTGATCCAGTGGATAAGGGGATCCTACTATATATTTAATAATATTTCTCTAATATCTAGATCAGGGGTCTCAAACTCAATTTACCTGGGGTTCGCTGGAGGCAGAGTCTGGGTGAGGCTGGACCACATCAGATTTGCCACAAGAAAACCTTTGTTAAAAAAATTCTAGTCTTCTCAAATCTCTTTATTTTTAAATACAAAATAAGATGAAAAAATAAATAACCAAATTAAGAATTAATAAGATAATAAATAAATCAGACAATCAGTAATAATAATAATAATAATAATAATGATAATGATAATGATAATGATAATGATAATGATAATAATAATAATAATAATAATAATTATTATTATTATTATTATTATTATTATTATTATTATTATTATTATTATTATTATTATTATTATTATTATTATTATTATTATTATTCTCTAGTGAGTGACTCTATTCAGATTCAAATGTCTGCATTAACAGGTCTTTAACCTTTAATCTTCTTCTAAACATGAATTGTCCTGAACATGAATGGAACATGGAAGAACATGACCTGTTCTTCTGGAAATGGCTTCTCTTGCCTACTCCTTGCTGCTAGAGACTTGATCATTCAGGGAAGCTGGGGGTCAGTTCTCTAAAAAATTGCCCAAGCTTGTCTGCTTTTCCACTCACCTTCCTGAACTTCGCTTTGAGTTCAGAGTCACATTGCAGGTCAGTGAGCTCCATTTGAAGCACAGGCGGGGTATCTTGCACATCAAAGGAGAAGGGGTCCGCAAACATTTGAAGTGTGGCTCTGTGCGTCCAGAAAGGAGGGGGGCCTCTCCTTGCCCAGCAGTCTTCTCCCTCAGGGGTTTGGCGCCACTGGGGCTTCTGCTTTTAGGTCTCTCTCTCCCTCCCACTCTTCGCGGGTCACCTGGCGAGGCTGCTGCTGCTGCTGTCACCTCATCCTCTCTGCGCTTCTCCTTCCTCCCGCCTGGCGCACACAAGAAGGCTGTTCTCTCAGGAGCACTCCCTCCTGCGGCACGTCTGGGCAGGGAATGGAGAAGCGCCAGACGGGGGGAGAGAAGAAGTGCAGAGAGGATGAGGCAACAGCAGCAGCAGCCTTTCCAGGTGACCCGCGAAGAGCGTGGGGGGGGGAGAGACCTAAAAGCAGAAGCTCTAGTGGTGCCAAACCCCTGAGAGAGAAGACTGCCAAGCAGAGAGAGGACTCCCCTTCTGGATGCATGGGCGCTTCGGGGGGCAGGGGGGACCCAGCCCCTATGAGGCCGGGAGGAAGCCCCACACTCACCAAGTAGGAGCCTCCATCGCTGCTCCTGCTCCTTAAACTTTCATATTAAGGCGGGGGCCACAAATTATCATCCCATGGGCCACAATTGGCCCCCGGGCCGCATGTTTGAGACTCCTGATCTAGATTACCCATTTACATTTCATATAGCTCTACCCTCTAAACCAGTAATCCCTCTATATCCACTTAGATTTCAAACATACTGTATTTCATTTCTCTTTCTCAAGTATAATATATCTACCATATAAATCTAAATTCCCAAAGAGCTACTTTTATCAGTTCACTCCCCTTATACCCTATACAGTTGTGGCTGCTTAACGATTACCCCGTATAACGACGAATCTGCTTCACGACGATGTTTTTGCGATCGCAAAACGATGTTTTAATGGGGTTTTTTCGCTTTGCGATGATCGGTTCCCTGCTTCAGGAACCAATTCTTCACATTACGACAATCAAAACAGGTGATTGTCGGGGGTTCAAAATGGCCACCGGGTGCTCAAAATGGCTCCCCACTGTTTTTAGGATGCATTTTCCACAGGTACCAAAAATGGCCGCCCCTGTGGAGGATCTTCGCTGGACGAGCAGGTATTCAGCCCATTGGAACGCATTGAACGGTTTTCAATGCATTTCAAATGGCTTTTTTATTTCACTTGACGAATTTTTCGCTCTACAGCAATTTCACTGGAACGAATTAACATCATCAAGAGAGGCACCACTGTACTGCCATTGTTCCAACTTCCTTTTCCTTCCAATTATCCTGGTTTGCAGGCCTATCTCATTTGAACCCCTAAAGGTTCTCCCTTCTTTGACTGAATTATCTTTTATATTGATAACTAATTTACAATTTTTCATAAAACATAGGCTTACATATGCAGATTAGTTTGAGTTAATGACTGACAATCAGCAAGGCTAACCACAGCTTCCAGCCAGTTTTCTTACTGAAGTCTTTTATTTGAAAGCTGGGGGAGAGGATGATGAAAGAATAATTGAGCTGCCAAGGTGTAGACACTCTTAACACTATCATTCCATGATTCTAAGTGAGGTTTTCCATGTGAACAGTGACCTTCCATTTTTAAGCAATATTTTATGTACTGTGAAAACACTTCTCTGGCCATACATATATAGATACTGAAATAATATCATTTAAAAGAAACAGTGTTACAGTATTAGAACATAACATATATAATGCATTATAAGCCTACAAATATGGTGGTATGGAGAAATCACTGTCATTTTAGCAAAATGGTAATAATAAATGGTGCTTACCAGAAAGTTACTTTAAAATAATGCATTTAAAAACAATACTAGCTTTATAAAGTATGGTATTTTCCCGTGGGGTGCTACAGTATATAGAATTGGAGAGTCATGCCACAATAACCCTTACATGCTGATTAAAATAAAACATGTACAGAAAACTATCAGTCACTTTGTGAAAATAGCAGTGATCTGAAAGAGAGCATAGGGATAAAAGACAAAAGGTGTTTCCACAGCTATAAATTCTCAACTATCCAACAAACAGCAACAGAGCATGGACAGAGTTCGTACTCCAGTTCTCTGAAGATGCTGGCCACAGAGACTGGCAAAACGTCAGGAAGAACAACCTTCAGAACATGGCCAAAGAACCCAAAAAACCCACAACAACCATCAGATCCCGGCCGTGAAAGCCTTCGTGAATAATTTGATGATTGTTATTCCTATATAATTTGTACCTAGAGCCTTGGAAGCCTGTGGAAGCAACAAGTCCATTCTCTGGCTCACGTCCACGTTCCTGCTATCTTGAACTTTGCTTACTTGACTCTTGGCTCTTGGACTCTGACTTCTGACTACAATTCGTGTTTTGGCTTTGAAAATTTGGCATCTGTTTTGCATCTCTTGGACTTCTGACTCTGGACTGACTTATTGGACTTTTGCCTGCTGTATCCCCTGGAAATGTGACAATCTTACTTTAACAGTTCAAATAGAATGAAATGAATCGACACAGTTCTAAATGATGTAAGCCCTCCCACTGATCTATATATATATATATATATATATATATATATATACACACCACATTACCACTGAAAAAACAGTATTGGTAGAAGAGAGGGATGAAAAGAATCGGTATAACCAGGGTTCTGTTCTTACATGTGATCAAGCCCTCAGTGACAGCCTGGGTGAAAGTAATACAATTGCATTATAGGACTAGAGTAGATGATAGCGTTTGAAGTTTCCTCTACACGAGATCTTTTTCCCATGTGGATATTGAATTAATATTATTTGCTCTGAAGATATATGTCTTAGACCATGCCGTTGGTCTGGTCCAACATAATGGCTTCTCTGACACAACATTAAAAGTACAGTCCTGTGCCTGCCTGCTTACAATTAAATAAATAGAGCAGCACGGCAATGGAACCATGACCTCAAGAGGTGACGAGGGCTCCAACGCTGGAGGCATCTCCTTTGATTTGTATTCCTGCATTGCATGGGAGCAGGGTTGGACTCAGTGGCCTCGGAGGCCCCTTCCAGCTTCACTGTTCTATGATTTGAAGGACTGCTGACTTCATTGTGGCTTATTCCCAGGCAAATGTGCAAACTATAGTAACATAAAGCATTTGAGTAGAAACCGTAGACCCTCCTGTTACACACAACTCTCTCTCTCTCTCTCTCTCTCTCTCTCTCTCTCGCTCTCGCTCTCTCGCTCTCGCTCTCGCTCTCTCTCGCTCTCTCGCTCTCTCTCTCGCTCTCGCTCTCTCTCTCTGACTGTTTTATTTTCTCCCAAGCTATGCTCTACACATTTTAAAAGCTGTACGATTTTGGGCTACCTCAGTAAAGGCTGGCTATTGCTCTAGAGGTGAGTGAATGTCTAGTGATTATAACAAGGCCTGGAAAAACTCAAAGATCATTAAAGATCCTCTTTTCTTTCTTTTTCTTTTTTAATTGTTCCCAGACATCCTGAAATTAGATTTCAACGTACTCTCCTTTAGGGCACAAACTCCATTTCCTGCAGTGATGTGTTTTGCTTCGTTTTACTTTTCTCTGCTCAGGTTAAAATCCATTCTAACTTGTTTACACAGAGGGTCTCTCTGTATTGTTTTTCCCGAGACATGGTTACATGTTTCTGAGGCAAGATTAACCATGGCAAGGTTAATCCAGAGTGAGATTTGTTTCATCCTTTTGATGTGAGAAACCCACGGAATGCTGAAGATAACTTGAAGAGCTTCTCTTTGAAATCTTTTTTGTTTTGTCTTCAAATTATATCTGTGTAATGGGAAGTTGTACATATCCATTACCTTTAACAACTGAGTCTTCCAGATGCTGTTAATATTAATACTTTATTGTTCCTTTCTCATTTTCTTCCCCACCCCCTGTTTTAAATGATTTTCTAAAAATTGCTATATTGTTATATGCATTGCCCTGTGGGGTCTTCAAGATATGTAACTTGTAACCTTGTAATTTGTAACTTTATAATAGCATTACTTCCCCAATGGATCCAGACCAATTCCTCTAACTTTCTGGCCAGGAAGAGGTTGACACTATTCAATTAGGGCATGCAGGAAAGAGGTAGTACAGTGGTGCCTTGTTTAATGATGTTAATTGGTTCCCAAAAAAACATCGCTATGGGAAAACATCGCTAAGTGAAACACCATTTCCCATAGGAATGCATTGAAAACCGGTTAATCCGTTCCAGTGGGAACGGATTACCGTCCTTAAGCAAAAATCGCCATAGGAAACATCGCTAAGCAAAACAATGTTTCCCCCATTGGAATACATTGAAGCCTATTCAATGCATTCCAATGGTTTTGCGATGTCTGTTTTCACTATTTTTAAAGTGTCTTAAAATGTTCAAAAACTGCTTTAAATGCTTGGGATCGTTAGTGCACCTTGTAAAACCTTTGCAGACTTAATTTGGCTTTGTTCTGACTCTTCGTTAATTTTTGGTGAATTTTTTTCTCCCCCATTGGAATGCATTGAACTGCAGTCAAGCATTCCAATGGGGGAGAAAAAAATTCGCCAAAAATTAACGAAGAATCAGAACAAAGCCAAATTAAGTTTGCAAAGGTTTTACAAAGTGCACTAACGATCCTAAGCATTTAAAACAGTTTTTGAACTTTTTAAGACACTTTAAAAATAGCAAAAACGGGCATCGTTAAGCGAAACAGGGGGACCTAAACTGTCATCGCTAAGCGAGGCAAGGTCCCAAACATCACTATGCGAAATTTCCCCATAGGGAACATCGCTAAACAGAGCGCAAAATCACTCCAAAAACCTCATCGCTAAGCGAATACATCATTAAACGACGCAATCGCTAAGCGAGGCGCCACTGTACTCTTATATCACTGGAATGAATGAATGAATAAATACATTTAGTTGATGGTTAAATTTGGAATTGAGATGGCATAGGATGTTTACAAATATTCTCTTTGTACTCTAGCATCTGTTGAGCTCAGATTTAAGAGAAATTAAATTTAAATTAAATTAAAGGCTGCTGGTCTTCTGCTGGAGCCAAAGTCTGTTTTCTAAGCCAGAAAACATACATTCGGTGAAATAGTTGCCTTGTGTTGGAAACCAGCTGCTTTTTTCATGTCAGAAGCACCACTGTGCAATTAATAAATATATAAGCTATTTTTCATCCAATAGTGGACAACGTCAAAAGCATTTGGAGTAGCTAACATAAAGTCTTTCACAGTGGACATTGAGGGGCATAGAGAAGACTTGACGTATGTGTGAGGTTGCCTATTCTTCTCTACACTCCCAAAGGATTGTTTCAGTGCAGAGAAAATCCACAACATTTTCTAAGGTTTATTTTGGTTCTGTCCACTCTAGTTTGTAACCTATTAAGTGATTTCCAAGTGACCCAGCTCTCCATGTGGCTGAAGGCTAGGCTTTCTCTGGGTTCCATCTATATTAAGACTTGGGTAGTTCTTTCAAGTACTGTACCACAGAATACTAGCATTCTCTACAGTTCCTTTAAGATTCACAGATGTTCTGAATTCCCCACCCCGCTTGATTTTAATCTAGTTTGATGCTAGCCAAAGAATAGGTGCACATTTGATGTAGAAGCTTTGAGCAGTCACTATTAGCTGCTACCTCTCTGTGTATGTCATTGGATGCCATGGCTGCTAGGTAGCTGATTTTATCGACCAGACCAGATGGGCGGGATATAAATCAAATAAATAAAATAAAATAATAAATAAATATCAACAGGAGTTGGCTTCAACCAGCTGATGTTGATCCTACAGCCTTCATTGAGTGCTCTGTCCTCCTGTTTTGTGTGGGCTGAACTACAGCACGCTAGGCTGTGTGTTCACTTGCAGAGTGGCACATGGCCAAGGCTGTAGTTCTCAGTGTTTGTAATTTTGTGTCCTAGCTGGTTCCAGATACTGTAGCAATATAAGAATATTCCTTTTGGAGACCTTTTGCTCTGTGTTTTGGCAATGTGTGTTCTAGATTGTCATGTGATCCAAAGTAACACCAAGTATTCGGGGGCAAAACAGTGATCTGGTTGGTTGCCCTTCCATGTAACCTGACATTTCAAAAATGCCTGCTTGTTTCTCAGATAGAAGACACATGTTTGAGTCTTCTTGTTGTTTAGTCATTAAGTCATGTCCGACTCTTCGTGACCCCATGGACCAGAGCACGCCAGGCCCTCCTATCTTCCACTGCCTCCCGGAGTTGGGTCAAATTCATGTTGGTAGCTTCGATGACACTGTCCAACCATCTCTTCCTCTGTCGTCCCCTTTTCCTCTTGCCTTCACACTTTCCCAACATCAGGGGCTTTTCCAGGGAGTCTTCTCTTCTCATGAGATGGCCAAAGTATTGGAGCCTCAGCTTCAGGATCTGTCCTTCCAGGGAGCACTCAGGGTTGATTTCCTTCAAAATGGATAGGTTTGTTCTCCTTGCAGTCCAGGGGACTCTCAAGAGTCTCCTCCAGCACCACAATTCAAAAGCATCCATTCTTCGGCGGTCAGCCTTCTTTATGGTCCAGCTCTCACTTCCGTACATGACTAATAGAAAAACCATAGCTTTGACTATGCAGACTTTTGTCAGCAAGGTGATGTTTCTGCTTTTTAAGATGCTGTCTAGGTTTGTCATCGCTTTCCTCCCAAGAAGCAGGCGCCTTTTAATTTCCTGGCTTCTGTCACCATCTGCAGTGCTCATGGAGCCCAAGAAAGTAAAATCTGTCACTACCTCCATGTCTTCCCCTTCTATTTGCCAGGAGGTGATGGGACCAGTGGCCATGATCTTAGTTTTTTTGATGTTTAGCTTCAGACCATTTTTTTGCGCTCTCCTCTTTCACACTCATTAAGAGGTTCTTTAATTCCTCCTCACTTTCTGCCATCAGAGTGGTATCATCTCCATATCGGAGGTTGTTGATATTCCTTTCGGCAATCTTAATTCCGGCTTGGGATTCCTCCAGTCCAGCCTTTCGCATGATGCATTCTGCATATAAGTTAAATAAGCAGGGGGACAATATACAGCCTTGTTGTACTCCTTTCCCAATTTTGAACCAAATCACTTGTGCCATATCCAGTTCTAACTGTTGCTTCCTGTCCCACATATAGATTTCTGAGGAGATAGATAAGGTGGTCAGGCACTCCCATTTCCATCCATAGTTCTTGAGGCACTCTGTCCACCAAATTTAGTTCCTTAAATATGTTCTTCACTTCCACTGTGTATTCATAAGGTATTTGGTGTAGATTATACCTGATTAGTCCAGTGGTTTTTCCTACTTTCTTCAGTTTAAGCTTGAGTTTTGGTATAAGAAGCTGATGATCAGAGCCACAATCAGCTGCAGGTCTTGTTTTTGCTGACTGTATAGAGCTTCTCCATCTTTGGCTGCAAAGAACATAATCAATCTGATTTCAATATTGCTCATCTGGTGATGTCCATGTGTAGAGTCATCTCTCGTGTTGTTGGAAAAGAGTGTTTGTGATGATCAGCGTGTTCTCTTGACAAAACTCTATTAGCCTTTGCCCTGCTTTGTTTTGAACTCCAAGGCCAAATTTCCCTGTTGTTCCTTTTATCTTTTGACTCTATACTTTAGCATTCCCGTCCCCTATAATGACAAGAACCTCTTTCTTTGGTGTTAGTTCTAGAAGGTGTTGTAAGTCTTCATAGAATTGGTCAATTTCAGCCAGTATTGGTGGTTGGTGCATAAGCTTGGATGACTGTGATGTTGAAAGGTCTGCCTTGGATTCATATTGGAATCATTCTGTCATTTTTGAGATTGTATCCCATTACAGCTTTTCCCACTCTTTTGGGAAAAGAGTCTTTGAGACTTTGTAGAGTTTAAGTTGATTTCTACCATAGCATGCCCTTCCATCTAAAACAGTTCAACTGAGGAAGCTTGAGAGGAAGTACTTGGTTGTCGGTGGAGGTTACCCATTCTCAATGGGGGCGTATGGCCCCCTGGGAGGCCCCTGATACATTTGAAGGGGGCCATAGACTGGAAACAATTCTTCACACACCACCTTTTAAGGTTCATTATGCAACTTTTAAATCCTGATTTGACCTATATTTCTTTCACATTGTGTTTATGGCCATGGCCAAGAAAAGATTGAGAATGGCCAGTGTAGATGTTAAACAAAACAGGAGCCCGTATGCTGTACGGGGGCACACTATTCTTCTGAACCCTCCATTGGCTGCATTGTACATGAATTGTCCAAATCTGTGAATTCTGCGAATTGTGCAAAAGAGTTGCAATTGCATCGGTTTGTTTAGAACCCTTGGTTAGATAACAGAATTGTTTTAGTAGTACTTGATGATCAACAGTGTCACAGGTGGCCAAGAGGTTAACAAAGGCTATCCGTAAGATCTTCCTATTCAAATGAACTGGCTGAATTGCCTATAGAGAATCAGAACAGCCATGGATGCATTTCAAGCAAATCTGAAATGGCTACAGTTCTCCTTGAAGTGGTAAAACTGTGTCTGGCCAAGAACACTGCAGACTGACATGACAGAATGATCTTTTAGATGCAGAACCAATTCATGTGCCTAGAAAACCAGAACCGAGTGAAAACTAGCTCCTTTCCCCTCCATTTTAGGGTTTTGCTTCCAGGGGGAGTACTTATTTAAGGCAAACCCTAAAATGGAGCTAAGGAGTTTGAAAGTGGATCTTGCAGAGTAATTCAGGGAGTCCGGTTCTGTGGGAGCAGCAGGTCTCCATACCCACCTGCCTGTCTTTTACGTTGGGAGCATGCAACAGAGCAGTAAAAGTGAAAAGTAAAAGCCACCTGCAGAGCAGAAGGAATGAAGGTGTCCATCTTTCCCAGATAGTCTCTGAGACTGATGTTCCCAGAGTCCCCCTCTTGCTATTATGCTGACTAGTGACTAGCTTTGAATCTGTATTTTTTAAAAAATGAAGAGAAATACTGTAGAAGAAACCCTACTGCTTCCATGGTAGTCCTCCTCTCTTCAAAACCGCTGTGGGAGGTGAAATTGCAATGTTGGAGACAGCATCCAGTCCCGCACTGACGAATGGGATGATGGAATGGGAGTGATCATTATGGATCTGGACTATCCTTACCCCAACCTTTAATCCTCTATATGAAGGGAAATGGAAGTGTTTCTAGTCATGCCATATCCCACCTGGATTGTTGTTCTCAGACATGCTTTCTTGAGAAATCCATCAGAGAGGCATTTTTAATTTCAACAGTGATTCCTAATAAGTTAACATTTTCTTCTGTATTAGGTAATGGAAATGTATCTTCCATTTTGTGGGATCGCCATATCTAATGCTCAGCTGTTTGCGGCTTCCAGGAAGGAGTACGATAGAAGCAGAGTAAGTAAAAAAAAGAGCAATTTAGGCTGCCTAAGTATATAATATAGAGACAGACAGTTTTAATTCATACATCAACTTATAAAATTATAACATGGAGAAGTGTTAAGTGTTTGCAGATTAATGACACAGAAATTCTTAATGCTTTGATTAGTGAGCAATTTTTGTTAATATTTTAAAATACGCAATATTCATATAACTTTGGTCAACAATGTTTGTAGATTGGCATCAGCATTGTTTTGTGCTACCTGCAACAGATCTTCTATAAGTAAAAATGCAATCCTGTATACATCTAATCAATCCTTATTACTATTATACTATGCATACACTTACCAGTGAACAACCAGGTCCGGTAAATGCCTGCGAACTTGGTTCTGATGAGATGTGGAAAAGATTGCAGAATAGACCGGTCTTCCCATTCTTCATCCTTTCACTTCACATTCAGTGGATATTGGTATCTTGCAGTTACCTTTCCAGTTTTGTTTGCTCATATTTTTACTCCATTTAAAAATAACTCCTTCCACTGATGTTGTTGCATGAAAATTTGTGGGATTTAAATGGCAACTGCTCCATGTTTCACTAAAGTTTTATTAAAAGCTACTCAGGGAGGCCCATGGTCCGATGCAGACCTTAACACAGTAGGAGGGTTTGAGTGTGTCAGAAAACTTAATAGCAGTGTCATTAGGAGGTGAGACCCCCCCATTACAAATCTGGACTCTGAGAAGAGTTATCCAAGGTAGAATGGTCAGAGCTGAGACCCCAGACTTAAGAGGCATCTTCAGGAATTAGTGGATGCATCTAGGAGTATGCTTTTTTTTTGATGTTTTTGGATGGCAACCCCCAATATTCTCCACGCATTCCTTGGGCATAATTCAGGGAACAACAGCGCATAAGCACAAACAAACTACTGGTTGGTCATTCACTCCCACTGTCATGTGACTGTCTAGTGGGGACCAGGGCTACCTGGGTGCTGGGAGTTGTAGTCACACTGCCCATTAGGTTCTATTAGAAGGTGTATCTCTGGGAACTGTGACTCTCAGGAAGCACCATGGTAGCTTCCTTTTTCTTTTTAAGGAATGCCGAGCTGGTGGTGGGAGCACAGCAATGCTGGAGGTAAATGACCTAAAAGCTGCAGGTGTGCACATGTGTGTTGGTAGGCTACGACTATTCTGCCTGGGAAATTCTTAGAGAATTCTGGGGGTTGCAGTCCAAAACTATGAAAGAGTACACACCTAGGTTTCGGGTCTTTCATTTAGACCCCGAAGGCCCATCCCTAAATATGAGGGGTGATAAGTCTAATTCATAGACTCACCATGGAATCAGAAGCAATTTGACAGTCGGTAATAACAATTCAGTCAAGATATTAATAGTTTTGAAACACAGCTTATATAAATTGAGATGTCTCCACTTTTTCTAAACAGGTTTCGGAGTTTTTAGCTGTTCTGTTTTTGCCTAATATTTGCACAGTGACATGGAGAATGTAATGTAATGCCAGGGTGCTGTACAGAGGCATAAAATAATTGATCTCTTTAATGTTTAAAGACATAGTTGACTGGTACTGAGAATTAATTTGACACATTATATTAAAACATATCAGGTGTGTCAGGACCAAAGAGAAACTAATTTACATTGTGACACACATAAATTACAGAGTGGAATCTGAAGGTGTGAAGTTGTGACCTTATCATCAAAATAAATGAGTTTTACAACATCTCTAATTTTAGAACTCACACAGATGGAAAAGTAGTGTCCCTCAGTCTGGCGCACAGTTATATAAATCTAAAAGCCACTGCTTATATCAGATTTGTGCAGCTAGGAGCTACAGTGCAGTTGTTGCCTTCTGGGAATCCCCAAACATAGCACCTCCAGATGTTTTAAACAACAACTCTCATCAGCCCCCAGACATTGGCTACGGATTGTGAGAGCTGGCATTGAAAATATCCGGATGCGCCATGCTGGGAAAAGCTGTGCTGAAGTATGTTAAAGCTGCGTTATCTGTGACTGTAGATTCATCTTCAGTAGCCCTAGCAAAATTAATTAATTTTGCACTGCAAACGGGCCCAGGTAATAATTGAGGTAGTGTCTTACCTTGCTCTGCTAAGAACACCAGAAATGTTTCAGCTGGCCTCTTAGAGGGGTAGTTGCCCTGTGGTTTTTTTGGTTTTGTTTTGTTTTGTTTTTGCAGCTAAATTACATTTACAAACAAATATAACAGAGGCTCTGTAACTCGTATTTTTTTACAGCTTTGTTTGCGGATATTCTGCTATGCTTTCATGACTTTCTGAAATAGATTGTGACAGCTTTCCGTTTCCTGTTTACAGGCCTTGCTGGAGGTGGTGAATGATCTCTTTGAAGAACAAACAGACCTAGAGAAAATTGTAAAGAAGATTATGCATCGAGCTCAAGCACTGCTGAAGTGTGAGCGCTGCTCTGTATTGCTTCTGGAAGACATTGAGTCACCAGTAAGGAGCATTTCACATTTGGACAATATATGATATAGTAGCGATGGGATATATGTTTCTCCTAAGGCAGTGGATCCCAACTTTGGGCAACCCAGCTGTTGTTGGACTGCAACTCCCAGAATCCGCAGCCAGTAGAGCTAGTGGTGAAGGCTTCTGGGAATTGCAGTCTAAGAACACAAGGTTGGGAACCACCGTCCTAAGGAATAGCTTTAGTGTACTATCTATGTTCCTGTTTTATGATTTTGCTTTCAAGATTAAGCTGAGTCATATATACTGTATATAATTGCTGGATAGCTCAATGGCTTAGGCCTCTGGCTACAGAGCCAAAGGTTGGGAGTTCAGTTCCCCATCTGCGCCTCCTTGAGAGGGGCTGGACTCGATGATCCATAAGGTCCCTCCCAGCTCTGCAGTTCAAAGGTTATTATTAGTATTGTTATACAGTGGTGCCCCGCATAGCAAGGTTAATCTGTTCCGGATTAACCCTCGCTATGCGGAATCGTCGCTAAACGGGTAGGGAAAAGGTATTGAAATGCATTAAACTTAGTTTAATGCGTTCCAATACCTTGCTTACTTACCCGTTCAGCGAGGATTCCCCTTGCCGGCAGCCATTTTCGCGCCCTCGCTAAGCGAGGGCAGGGCGTGAAAATGGCTGCCGGCAGCCATTTCCGGGCTTCCGGCGGCCATTTTGGAGCCGCCGAACAGCTGTTCGGTGGCTCCAAAATGGCCGCCGCAATACCCGATCTTCGCAATGCGGATTTTCCCCATTGCGAAGATCGGGTATGTTTCCGTATAGCGATCCCGAAAAAGGGATCGCTATACGGAAACATCGCTATACGGTGCACTCGCTAAGCGAGGCACCACTGTACTAATATAATATGCAGTATTATTATACCTTCATACAGGGGTTGGCAGATGTTGGGCTGTCTTAATGGTCATGCCAAAGGTTTTACTTGCCAGCCCCCCATCATTGCTTTTAGTCTCTGTTGCCACCATTTCCTCAGCAAAAGCCAGGGGAGGAGGGAAGCCTGTAGAAATGGGCCTCCTCCTTCAGATAGCCCAGTGTTCTACCCAGTTTTTCCTGAGTGAAACTCAAGCTGGGCTAGGCATGTGTGAACTCTGCTCTCAACTATGTCCCTTTCATCCCACTCCAAAGCAGGAAGGACCAGCCGAAGTAAGAATTGGCCTTTCCCCCTTAATGGCTAAGGGTGTTCAGATACTTTCCCCATTTATTTCAACAAGAAGCAAAACAAAACCCAAAAATGTTGTGGCACCTTAAAGACTAACTGCTGTACTTTAGTGTAAGCTTTCCTGGAACATGTCCACTTGACGTCAGACTTAGAATAAAGAAAGTACATGGTAAAACATTGATGAAAGGGTTTAAGATAAATGGACATTGGTGTTTGGTTGCATTTACTGCCAGCCTTGGAGCTGAGTAGCTGGAAGAGCCCCCCAGCTGCTAAGATGATCCCACCCACTTCTGCAACTTCAGTATCCGAAACTCTACAGACACGTTGTGCGCGTGTTTTCCAAAAGATGCCCCTTTGCTTTTCGAAATAAAAAAAAAGGAAGAGTTTGGAGTTAGCAAAGAATGTCACTGGAAACCAATGTCAAAAGCATCCATACTATGTGAAAGAATGACGGTGAAGAAAGAGACAAAAATAAACTCATTTGAAATGTGGCGTTGGTACAGATAATAAAGAGAGCCAAAAAAGCATAAAAGTAGGTGCTCGATCAAGTCAAACCTGAATTCTCACTCAAGCAAAAGTGAGTAACCTAAGCCTATCCTGCAATGCACATGTAATGGAAATACAGAAGTGACCAGAATGGATTATATTGTGGGAAAAATAGGGTGGACAAGTAGTCAAAGAGGAAGATCTAATATGCGATGAGTTGGCTCTATAAAGGAAGCCACAGCTGTTAGGTTGCAAGATCTGAGCAGAACTTAAAAGAAAAGACAATATTGCTAGGACCAGGGGCAGCTGGAAAAGAGAGCAAGCTAATGTGAGTTGCTGGTGCTTTACAAGATCTGAACAGAGTTCGTAATGATAGGACGTTTTGGAAGTCAGTAACTCATATAGAGCGAGAAAGGCAGGGGGAAAGGGAACATTCATCCCAGTGTCCTCCTCATGCTGCAGCTGTCCTTAGCTTCTGTCTCCTTACTCACAAGTAAACTGGATAAACGCATTGATTAGTAAACTGGGTAGACTTACTCATGAATAAGCTGGGTAGAATTACTCATGAGTAGATCAGGTAAAACTTCCCTTGAGATCATCCCCAGCCATAAAGCCAAAAAACAAAACAAAACAAACAAACAAAATCACCAATATTTCCACAGCTTAAATGAGTGAGCTTCAAAATATTATTTTCTGTTTTTTTAAAAAATATATCTTTTAAAATGTTTTCACAGGAATAAGTTTAAAATGCTTGGCCAGGAAGGAGTTAAATGCTTTCTTTGACGGTCATTGAATGGATTTCTGAATGGCAGGGTCAAAAGTTCAGTCCTAAAGAATGTAGGCATCTTATAAGAGAAAGCTCATAAAACTAGCCTTGCTTTAAAATTGCTACTTTGGAACTATCAGTTAGGGCCATGAATGGCTCAATTGCCTGGAACTAAATAAAGCAGAAGGCAGGCACATTTGCCCATATCAGTTTATTTGATCTGTTTTAAATTGGCTGGAGTTCTGGGTCGCTTGGTTCTGCATGGGGCAAAAACAGTGTTACATTTTAAAAAGTCATAACTCAAAAACTGTTTGCTCAAATATCCCCAACTTTGGCACAGAACAAGCACAGACCTTCTGCTACATCAGTGCTAAAGTTGGTGTTGATGCGAGGTCCAGTGTCATAGTTACAATTTTTTGTTTGGGGCACCCCTATTTTTTGGAGTTGGCTTACAGAATGCTGAATGATGCTGGCAGCACAATATATTGACGCCTGACTGGGCATCAGTAATGAAGTTCTCCTGGCTGCAGTAACTGCATGGGCAGAAATGTCTGGGGGCTAGGCAGAACAGTGCTGGAATTTTCGAGGTGCAGAGGGAAAAAGATTTGCCAGTCTGAGAAGCAGACCATCTGTATGCAGACCAGTTCCATGTAATCAATTCAGTAACTGCCTTTTTACTGTGTGTTCCCTTTATAGAGGATGTGAGCATATAATTCAAGGACTAGGTAAAAATTGCAGTGGAACTGGCACTTGATAAAAAAATATTGGTGCCAAAACTGAGGATGGAACGGACACAGATCAGAACAATAGCTTTGAAATCAATCCCATTTATTATCCCTCTTTTATTAAGCCCTCATTGCCCCTCAAACCACTTAGAACACAACAGAATGGTCTGGAACTGCATCTTTGAGTAGGACAAGCTAAGCAAAATTCATCAGTCACATGCAGCTGGAGGATGCTGATGCAGCAAGCCACAAAGCATCTCAGGAACAACTTTCCAGGCAGAAAATCAATACTAAGGAAAACAGCTCAGAATGACAACTTCCAAGTAGGACAACTGAACAGAATTCACCCTCCTCGTGAGATTAGACGGGCCTGATATAATAAGCTGTGACACATCCGCAGGAACTACTGTATATTCCAATACCCATTCAAGCCAACAAATTAAATGTTCGCTGTAGCTGACCCCAGTCAGCGGTCTGGCTGCAACGTTTTGAAGCAGCTGAAGTTCACAAACACTCTTGAAAGACAGCCTCACGTAGAGCACAGAACACATCACAGTGATCCAGAAGAGATGCAACCAAGACACATGTCAACATAGCCAGTTCAGACATCTCCAGGGACCAGCAAAGGTAGTGCATTAGCGTCAGCTGCCCATGTGCACTTTTGGCCTGTGTCGAAACTCGGGTACGAATCCAGGAGGAGCCTTAATTTGCAAAGCTGACATTTCCAGGGTAGTGTAACTCAGCACAGACTGAATCTTTATTCTGTGGTCTTCCTGTAGTATATATAAATCCAGCTGCATAATTTGGCTGCTGTTGACTCTCTGGACATAATCCAGCATCTCAATATCATCTCCGGCTTTGATACTTTAAAGAGTGCCTCTTTGCTGTCTTGTTTTCTACTGCCTAAGGATCTTTGGGCTAAAATATCACCGAGTGTGAGGGGACCAACTTACTATGGGACTTGTATTGTCTAAGATGGAAGGCTCATTGTTTCTGACTTTCTAATCCCCAATTCCATCAAGGCTGTAAATTGTCCGGGGTATCACTCTTGCATCACTTGATGACTTTTATTTGATCGTCTGCATAGCTTTCCTGCTCATTATATCTCAAGCCAACATACAGACTGCAGGGATTTCTCGAGTCTTCTCTCTGCCTTCCCTTCCTTCTGTAACAACAAGATCTGTAATCTTGACAACTTGCACAGTTCTCTGTGTTTTTTTTTTTTTTTTTTTTGGTTGGCCCACTAAAAGTATGGATTTTGGTCCTTGAGTCTATTTATACTTGATTCGGGCTCCTGAGCATGTGGTCTGCCGGGTTAGCTGCAGCGTAAGCAATAGCTCTCCACTTTTGTGGGGTTTTGAGTCCAAAGCTGTGTCCTCCAGAAGGCTAGCTTTCACACTTTCAGCACTTTTTAGAAATAACATACAGTAAATATTGAATTGACAGTGTTGCCCATCTGACCATTGTTGATGCCTGCAGCACACTCAGAGAAGAAGGAAAGCTCAGAATCAGACAAAGACGAGCACCCTTTCCCCCCCCCCTTCTTCTTTTTCTTTTCTTTAAACATAGGCTGGATATCCTTTTCTGCCTTCAGCAATTCTGCCTCCTTTCCATATTTGCCTGTTGGAAGAATACAACGGTATCATTGAAATTTTAGTAGCTTGCACTTCTGTTATCGACTGCCTCCTCAGTAGTACTGCTTCATCAGATATGTGGCTTAAACTAATGGTTACAATTCACAATGTTGACAGGCCAATTTTAGGGAGAGAAATCTCTGGTATCAACATTGAAGCTCTTATTGTGGACTCCACAGAGAATCAATGTTTTGCTGGGTGCTTCTAAATTAGGTTTTATTGTAGAACGATCCTGCCTCATCCACAGAACTATGCAGGAAATATCAATGATGCCTTCTGTTCCATATTTTTTTACTTCAACTTCCATCTTTTTTCTATTCCAGAAAAAAAATATGTCAAGGGAAAGATGGAATAGTTTGGTGTCACTGTTGACTGTTTTGTGGTGTTTACAGCAGCTTTTTTTTTAAAAGGTCTTATTTTACATGGTTTTGTAAAGACAGGCCACCCTGAACATTAATAGCTATGTGTTTCTATGTTTTAAAAAGCAGGGAAATACTCAAAGTGGAAAAAGTGGTTTAAAATGAGAAATCAAGGTTGAAGGTATGCTCCCAAAACTGAAAAAAATTCAGACCATAAATGAACCCTCAGACTCAAAATGTGGTCACAGTGATTGTACCTTAGCTTCTACCTCAAGTAAATACAAAAGATGGGCACCTCTGTTTTAAAAATGTTTTTTTAATTAAAGAATACAAAATACACACAAAAATGTTCACCCTTCTTTGATTCGCTGAATTGCATGGATACCTCTGTTGATCTAGGATTAAGCCTATGAAACACAATGAGAATTCTCCCCCCCCCAAATTTTGACTAAACTTAGACCACTGAAGTTAATGGTTTGTAGCCTATTTAAATTCTCATGCACGTAAAGGTGATGATGGAAGCAGCTGCTGTGACATAGAGAAGCCCACTTGCTGTGTGTATAGCTTCAACCCCAAGTGTTTGCTTTAAACCCCTTTGAAAATGACATATGGATCCCAGGCCCACAACACGGAGGTCCCTGTGTATCTACTACCCAATCTGGATGTTTTTCATGCAGCTTGCAGCTCTTGCAGAAGGAATGTTCTTCTTTTCTTAAACCCAGGTTTTTCTTGCAGGCGGTCTGGCCCCTTGTGTCCAAATAACCAGCATTGACTGTTGCAGAACTTATTATTAAGGTAGCTATAGTTGATGAGAGAGGAAGCTTGGGTCCCTTGTCTTAATTGTAAAGAGCCTAAAAGGCAGGTGTGGGCCCTTTTGCTCGAAGCAGCGGTGGCAGAAGGACAGCTCTAAGAACACATCGTGCCTTGTTACTGACTTCGGTCCTAATTGCATCACACGGAGCTTTGAGCTACCATTGCTTTTCATGACAGTGGCCTCATCACCCCCCACCCCACCCCGTCATCCCAGGGCTAACAGCCATAGGAATTGTACGGTTTCATTGGTCTGAATGTGTGTGTTTTTTTAATTGATCAGTGCTGAGAATCAAGTTGCCCAGGCAGCAAAGCTTCCCTTCGCGGGGGTGTCCTTGGACAGCAACTCCCCTTATCCATCACCATTGGCTATGCTGGCTAAGGATGACTGGAGTGGTAGTCTTAACAACTGGAAGACCACACTTCCACTACTCCTTCCTTGTGTTGATGATACTGAAATCATTAATTATCACTGTTGTTTCTGGGGTATGTGGGCGTTTTTTGATTTGCCTCAGAAAACACACAGTGGGGCAAACTGACGTTGGCTGAAAACCTGTTGTGCTAACAGAAGGCCTGAGGACAGAAGGAGGAAATCTTGAATTACCAATATTTCTTTTGCAACGTTTTGAATTTCTGGTAAAATTCTATTTCTGTGCAGTAGAAGTACAGAGACTCACAGAGAAGAATAACTACAAGTTCCCAAGAGTCCACCCCTTTCTCATTAATTTTCTCATTATCAAGCACTTAAAGGCTCAATAACTCACTCTGAGACATTTGTAGGAGACAGAATTAAAAAAATAATTTTTACTTATAGTTGCTTGAAATTATAAGTTTGTGTATACTTCTTTCTTTACTGTACATATACTTAGCAACCAACTGAAGAGATCAACAGCAAACAGACACCAACAAAGCTAAACAGGAGAGGTAAAGAGCACTCAGCAGATAGGTGGGGTTCTCTTTGAAATCAGAGGCTGGAAGGAACAATCACTTAATGCTAGATAAATAGATAATCACGCCAGCTCAGAAAGTCCCTCCCAGTCACATGAAGTACAGACAGTAAGCGAGGTTGGAAATAAAACTCTTAACAAAATCACCACCAGATGATGTTACAAGCAAGGGGGGATTTTTCATAATTAAAGAATTCCATCCCACAGCCTTCATGTGATGGAAGGGATTACACTGGAGTTGGGAAAACCATAGGAAAGAAGTAGGAAGCTTTCTAAATATCGAAAATCACCATTTGCTGATGATGTCATCACCTTTCTGCAGGAGTAAGTTATGAGACAGAATTTAAGTGACTGTCTTTTAGAAATAGAATTTACTGATAAGCAGTTGACCAGTGCCCAGATTCCTGATATCTCTTGTAGTGGCCTCATTGTACTTTGGAGTTATTGATTACAGTGAATTAATGACAATTGAGTTAAGTTAGAGCGTATGCTGTTTGTAGGCTGTTCTTAAAGCTAAGTGTGCTGCTTATATACCACCCCATAGCTCTTTAAGCACTCTCTGGGCGGTTTACAAGTTAATTCTGCGGGCTACACACACACCCCCAGCGAGCTGGGTATTTATTTTACCAACATCAGAAGGATAGAAGGCTGAGTCAACCTTGAGCCGGCTACCTGGGATTGAACCCCAGGTCATGAGCACAGTTTTGGCTGCAGGATAGCAGTTGCGCCACGAGGCTCTTTCTTACTGATACAAAGTAATGATTGTACAGTATAACGGCCATGTTTGTCAGCTTGGTCCCAAACGATCTTTGTGAAGTGTTTGAGTGAGTCAAAAGTAGACAATCTATAATCTTTTGTTAGAATTTATGATTTTGTATTACTTCAGTTTAGTCCTTAATTCTGTTTCTTTAGCATGAGAACTAGTAAAAACCCTTCAGATATGGTTCCTTAAAAGTTGTTCCATTTCTAGGCAAGGAGAATTACAGCCATGGCTACAAATATTGGCACCCTTGCAATTCTGTCAGAAAACGCAGTCCTTCTCTCAGAAAATTGTTGCAGTTGCAAATGTTTTGGTACTCACATGTTCATTTATTTGGTTTGTGTTGGAACAACACAAAAAAACAGAGAAGAAAAGTCAAATCTGATGCAATCCCACACAGAAACCCAAAAACGCACTGGCCAAAATTATTGGCACCCTGTCTAAATTGTAAGAAATAATTGCTTTTCAAGCATGAGATGCTCCTTTAATTTGTATTTAGACACACCTGTCACTAGAGTTGTGGGCAATATAATAATCACACCTGCAACCAATTAAGATGGAGAAAAGGTGACTCAACCTTTGTGTTGTGTGTGACACTGAGCATGGAGAAAAGAATGAAGTGTGAAGAGTTGTGTGTGGATATGAGAGAAAAAATTGTGGAAAAACATTGACAATCTCAAGGCTACAAATGCATCTCCAGATATCTTAATGTTCCTGTGTCTACTGTGCGCAATGTCATCAAGAGGTTTACAGCCCATGGCACTGTAGCTAACCTCCCTGGACATGGACGGAAGAGCAAAGTTACCCAGATTAATCTACCAACAAATTCAAGCTGATCTGCAGACACAGGGTACAACAGTGTCAGCTCGCACTGTCTGTCGCCATCTGAATGAAAAGAGATGCTATGGTAGGAGACTGAAGAAGACACCACTGCTGACACAGAGGCATAAAAAAGCAAGACTGGAGTATGCCAAAACTTACGTGACAAAACCACAATCCTTCTGGGAGAACATATTGTGGTCAGATGAGACAAAAGTAGAACTTTTTGGTCAAGGACATCATGGCACCATTTACAGAAAAAGAAATGAGGCACTAAAAGAAAAGAACACAGTCCTTACACTCAATGAGCCCAGATCTGAATCCCATAGAACAGTGGTCCTCAACCTTGGGCCTCCAGATGTTCTTGGACTTCAACTCCCAGATATCCTGGCCAGCAGAGGTGGTAGTGAAGGCTTCTGGGAGTTGTAGTCTAAGAACATCTGGAGGCCCAAGGTTGGGGACCACTGCCATAGAACACCTGTGGAGAGATCTCCAAACAGCAGTTGGGAGGAGGCATCCTTCAAATCTGAAGGCCCTGGAGCAGTTTGCAAAAGAAGACTGGTCCAAAATTCCAGTAGAGGAGTGTAAGAAACTCATTCTTGGTTACAGGAAGCGAATTCAGTTATTTTTTCCAAAGGGGGTGCTACCAAATATTAAGTTAAGGGTGCCAATAATTTTGGCCAGTGCATTTTTGGGTTTCTTTGTGGGATTGTATCAGATTTGACTGTTCTTCTCTGTTTTTTTGTGTTGTTCAAACGCAAACCAAAGAAATGAACATGTGAGTTCCAAAACATTTGCAACTGTAACAATTTTCTGAGAGAAGGGTTGCATTTTCTGACAGAATTGCAAGGGTGCCAATATTTTTGGCCATGAATGTATATACAGTATTTAAATCCAGGGTACATTGTTGATCAATTACCTTTTAATATCCTTATATTGAATAATTTCTGTGGCTCTTCTAGACCTGTGTTGTTAACCGACCTGAAGACAGGAACAAAAACATCCAAGTGTTTTCTCCCTAATAAGCAAGATTATGAGTGGTTTTGTGCATTTTCCCCATTTTGGAATTTCTTTTGCTGAAGAAGAGCATATTGAAGCAAATTTTTTAAAAAAATAGCACAACAGTACACATTTTGCACAAAAATGCATATTTTGTACAAAAGTACTTTTTTGCTTACAATACAGTGGTGCCTCACTTAGCGACGTTAATCCGTTCCAGGAAAAACGTCGCTAAGTGATTTAATTGCTAAGCGATTTTTAAAAGCCCATAGGAACGTATTAAAATGCATTTAATACGTTCCTATGGGCTAAAAACCTACCTTAAAGCGAAATTCCTCCATAGCAGCGGCCATTTTGGGTGCCTCTAAAGCGAGGCAAAACAGCGGCCGCCATTTTGGAACCGCCAATCAGCTGTGCTTCCTCCAGGGAGACTGAGGCACCGCCGCCGCCACCCCAGCTGAGAAAGACCATCTGCACCTGCAGCAAAGCTTGCTGCAGGCGCATAGGGTCTTTCTCGGCCAGGGTGGCGGCGGCAGTGCCTCAGTCTCCCTGCCGAGGCTGGAGTTGAAAGGGGTGGGGAGAGAGAGCGTGCGGAGGCGGCGGTTTGGGAAGCTGGCTTCCCCGCAATCTTTGCAAACAACCGCCCTGTGCTTTGGGCTGCTCTCTCCCCCCTCCCAGCTCCAGCCCAGGCTGGGAGGGGAGAGAGAGCAGCCCAAAGCACAGCTGATGGGCGGTTGTTTGCAAAGATCGCGGGGAAGCCAGTTTCCCAAACCCCCGCCCATCAGCTGTGCTTCGGTGCTCTCTCTCTCTACCCTCACAACACAGCTGATTGGCGGGGCCTTTGGGGGCCTTTGGGATGATCGTGGGGAAGCGCTTCCCCACGATCATCGCAATGCGATTTCCCCCATTTAAAACATCGCAATGCGATCGCTTTTGCGATCGCAAAAACTCCATCGCTATACGGATTCATCATTAAACGGGGCGCTCATTAAGCGAGGCACCACTGTACTTTTTTGGGTGAAAAACAAATGAGGTTTTGTTCTGTTCTTTGTTGCTCATACTGCTACTGACAAAAAAGCTGGTCTTTTCATTCACACAAAGACAAATTTGTAGTGGATGACCCTTTTTTAAAATAGATACCTCTTTTTGTTTTGTTTTTTCACTTTCATTGCTCTAGGGTTGAGTTGTTAAGTGATGACAACATGGTTTTAGTGTGACCTGGACTATCTCTCAAAAGTCCCTAATAGAGGGCAACCCTGCTACTTCAGATCTTCGAAATGTAGATGGTGTGGTACACTAGATCCCCCTAAGGGGCAAGTTGCACTCGGTCAGAGAGTCCAACAGGTCACTTACCTACCACCTTTGCGCTGGGGCAAGTCCCAGGACCTCAGCAGTGTGTAGCATAAGCCCTTTGAACAAGTCTGACCTTAAAAGAACACTTTACTCTTAACCAGTACTTTGCAAGTACAGACACATGGGCTTTGTGATTCCTTAGAACTCACTAAAACTCAGGTAGGACTCTTCAAGATATCTAGTTTGTGGCCCTCTTCACCTTCTGGATTTAGCCAGACCCTGCTGTTCAAGAGATCAGTCCTTTTGTAAAATTTTTGTAATTAATTTTTATTAGAAAAATAGAGTTTTGTTAGAACCAGTTTATATTGCACAAGCGTTAGCATCAAGAACATATTCAAAGATCATTGCAGTTAAATAAAATAGCTATTTCCCATTAAAAATAATGAAACTACTAACCTAACTAAGGTGGACTATAGTGGGCTAGCCCCACCTTCTTTCTCCTTAGTTACATCCTCTCAAATCCAGATCAGAACAGCACTTGAATCTCCATTCAGCATTCAGATTCAGATTTCTTCACATAACCCATCGTCCATTTTTCTACACTACCCAACTTCTCCCTTCTTCTTGGCCATTCTAGCTGTTAACCAATTAGCCTCAAGAGGCTGTACCACCTTCCCATGAGAGTCCAGGTGTTGTTTATCTCTTTTCCAATTAGCTTGGAATGGTGAGTCTTCCATGGGCCTCTCAATTTGGCCTTCATCGCTATCAAGAACCAGGCTGTAACAGTCTTCAGAAAAACACTCTCATGGTACTTAGAAAAACACATTCCAATGTCTCTCAAATCATTTTCACACAGAATCTATCTGACTCCATTTTACATTTCTCTGACTACATATCCCATCATCATGACAGATGGCATCCAGTTTTTCCTCACATATTCTGAAATCCCATGTATAAAGTTAGAAGAAGAGCAGAATGTTATAGAAGGGCAGGCAGTTCCCTACTAATCCTGTTCTGTATTAGTGACTGAATAAATTTCATGCTAATGTTCTGTGGAATTAAATTTGTCATGATCATAGAATAATAGAACCATAGAACAGTGAAATTGAAAGGGGCCTATAAGGCCATCAAGTCCAACCCCCTGCTCAAGGCAGGAATCCAAAACTGAATACAGTATCTGACTTTCTCTTGAATGGTTTCAGCGTTTTGGAGCACTCGCCACCTTCCAAAGTAAGTGATTCTATTGTCATACTGCTCTAACAACTAGGATGCAATAGCAGATGATACCTTTATTACGCCACTTAAAAATGGAACAAACGGCTAGCTTTCAAAATTAATCCATCTTTCTTAGGCTGTTTATCTGCTGAACATGCATTGTCTATTGTTGCATGAAAGATCTAAAATTCACTACATTTTCTTTATTCTTTCATTATAACAGGTGGTGAAATTTACCAAATCCTTCGAGTTGATGTCTCCGAAATGCAGTGCAGATATAGAGAATAGGTTAGATTTTACATTTTGCATTGCAACTGATACATTGCTTTAACGAATAATTGTTGATTTCATGGACTAAGAAAAATTGCAAGTCGACTTCTTTGCCAAGGGTGTTGCCTCCATCCTGCATGTAAATCACAATACGTTGTAACAGAGAAGATGCTTCCACCAAATGACACGTTGGTTTTGTTCCTGCCTTGTGGGATGTAATAATACAAATGTGGCATGATTGGGGCCTGTTGTACTTCTGATGGGATTGTGTTCCAAAGTGAAGTAGCCACCATAGAGAGGGCCTGGTTATGAGTGACTGATTTCTGGGCCTCCCTCAGGGTGGCTGCCTGGAGCCTCCTGATATGGGAGGCATGGGTGGGACAGGTAGGTGTTTTGAGAGAGAGGTGCTCAGCCAGCTAACAAGGTCCTAAACCATTATGGGCTTTAAAAGTTAGCATAAGCACCTTGAGCTTGGCCCGGAAGCAAACAGGCAGCCAGTGCAAACAAGCCAGGATAGGGGTTACGTGGTCATAAAGAGATCTCCCAGAGGCCAACATGGCAGCCGTGTTTTGCACCTGCTGCAGCTTCCGAACTGTCTTCAAGGGCAGCCCCACATAGAGAGTGTTGCAGGAGTCTATTTTTGAGATTACAAGTGCACGGACCAAAGCTGTAAGGGATTTCCTGTCGAGATTGGGGCAAAGATGTGTGATTCCCCTCAGCTGGCAAAAGGCGGACTTGGCCACAGCTGAGATCTGGTTGGTCCATTGAGAGGGCCAGGTCCAACAGCACACGCAGGCGACACACCTGATCCTTCAGGGGGAGTGTGATCCCATCAAGACCAGGCAGACTGCCACCAAGTTGATTAAGGGTCCCTCCTAACAGCAGGACCTTCATCTTACCTGGATTCAGTTTCAACCTGCTAGCCCTTGTCTAACCCATAATCACAGCCAGGCAACGATCCAAGGTCCACATATCTTCCACTGCTAAGATGCCATTGGACTATTCCTTGTCTGCCCATTCCCCTGTTTTATGAATTTGCTTTGATTTTTCTTGTTTTTCCTCCTGGCTTTGAAAATACTATTATTTTAAATTGTATGTGTCTGTGCATTTCCACATTCAGCATGGGAGCACTCAGCTAACTAGATTGCTGGACAGAAGAATAGCACAAGAGTAGTGCTGGTTTTCAGTCTTACAAGATATAAGTCAGATTATAGAGAATAGCTAGTTCCCGGCATTTATATTTCATTCCTATGTTTCATATGACTGCATTATACTTACCTGCACAATGATGGGACTGACAGATAGCGGCCCAATGGGCCAGAATGCTGTTACTTATGCATGCCAGTGTAAATTGAGTGTAGTGGGGGGAACCAGTGAGTGGCTCTTTTTTGCCCCGTAGTGAGGCAAAGAAGTTTGCCTGGAAACAGTGACCTCCCCTCATCCCCCCCCTAAACCTAGTGTTGTCATATTCTGGTTTTCTGAATCTGAATAGCATAATTTGCATATTATACAAGTTAGAGAGCCTCATTTATCTAACAGGCACATTTCCTTGTTGCACAAATTAAACACATTAACTGTTGCATTGATTATTGCACATTTTTACAAATTGTTGTTTATTTTTACGAATATGCTTTTAACCTTGGCGTAATTTGAATAGTAGTAACCAGTGATTTCAGAGAGCTCATAAAACAGTATCTTTAGAGGGCTGGACATGGAACAGGAAGAACCGTGTTCGGATCCCTGTTCAGTCACTCAGCTTCCTTGGTGTCCTTGAGCCAAACCTATTTTATTTGTTTATTCGGGGGATACAATGGGGGGAGGGGGAGAAAGACACAATTGAAAGCAACCAAGTGCTTTGCTGGTTCATGTAAGTAGAGAAATAATGAAAATTTTGCCATTTTTGTGGATTTTTCCCCCATCAGTTTTTGTTGTTTTTGTTGATGTATGTTGTGTTATTGTGTCGCTTCTGATTAGGTAAATCCTATAAAGTAATGATCACCAAACGGTCCTGTAATTAACAACCATGCTCAGATTTTGCAAATAAAAAGATTGATGATTGAATGAAGGTATAGAAAATCTTTGATTTCTTCACTGTCAGCATTAAAGTTGTGTAATGCTTCTGTAGCTGTTATTTTGGCTTATACAGTGGTGCCTCGCTTAACAATGTTAATTCGTTCCAGCGAAATTGCTGTAGAGCGAAAACATCATAAAGCGAAAATAAAAAACCCATTGAAACGCATTAAAACCCGGTTAATGTGTTCCAATGGGCTAAAACTCACCTTTCAGCAAAGATCCTCCATATGGCGCCCATGTTTGGTGCCTGTCTAGCGAGGAATCCGTCCTAGAAAACAGCGGGGGGGGCATTTTCTTCAACCGGTGGCCATTTTGGAACCTGGCGATCAGCTGTTCGCTGATTGTCGTAATGCAAAAAATCGGTTCCCGAAGCAGGGAACCGATCATCGCACAGTGGATTTTGCCCATAGGAAGCATCATTTTGCTATCGCTTTTGCGATCCCAAAAAAGGCATCGTTAAGCGGATTTGTCGTTATACGGGGCAATTGTAAAGTGAGGCACGACTGTATTCAACTGTAATCTTGTTTTTGCATATTCTTCTTTCATCCTCATCAGTTGTTGCTTCACGTCATTGCTGTTTTCTCCCAGTGACAATATGGTGTCACTTGCAAGACTCCTAAGGGGCCCCTTTTGCCCTGGTGGAAGCCTTTGGCATTCTCGGGACAGGGTGAGAACTTGGAATATCAAAATTTGCTGCCAGCAGTGCTGCTACCAAATTGGAACTGTCGGCTATGATTTTCCATTAACAACCTATGTTTCTCACAAAGCGATTGCCATCCAATGAGGCACCTGCCCTGTTTTAGTTCCATTTCTTCTTCTCAGTAGAAGTGCTTCCTAACCATCACTACTCCATCAGCTGCTGTTTTGTTCAACTGCTGTCGGCTGCTTCAGCCCCTAGCTAACTTTCAGAAGCCTCTGGCGGATGAAACTTTTTTTATGGAATGCCAGTCTAAGCAGAATATCAAAGCCTGGGAAAGTTCCTTTTTGGGTCCTATAATCCTCCAGCGCAGCATTCATGGTTATGCCTTCCTTCCTTCCTTTCTGCATACTGTTTGTAGGCAGCTCTGCAACCTGCCTTCAGCTATTTGCAGACCAACTAGGATGAAGCTTTCATAAGCTTTCCCACTGTAACATCCACCCACGACAGAATGAACCTTTGGTTTATGCAGCTTGTCAAACTGGATGACTTATTTCATTGGCTAATCGTGCTTGACTTGGGAAAACCATTACTGTATTTGAAGCGGGCCAGTGCAGGCTAAACAGGATTGCTTAAAAGCCAACAGTGTGGCCCTTCGGCATCTAAGATAAGGAACCAGATCTAACAGGGGGGAAAAAAAACAAGCTGTGAGCCCTCCCGTTAAGGAGCGATCCTCCCAGACTCCGTGTGTCAGATGGGGCACCCAGTAAGAGGTCTTCTGCCTCTGAATTGAGCTTTGCCTCAGCATAGAGATGATATCTTTCTCTAGCTTAGTACTAAGAAAAAATAATTTTGCTGAAATTTTAGGTAGGCTACTTTTAGACTTTCCACTTGAATGATTTCTTGTTTTGTCAACTTGTGTTTATTTAACTGTTCCTAAAACCTGCCACACATAATCTAGTGCTGATTTAATCATCTTCTCATAAAATAACAATTGGGGCTGTGCTGTTTAAATCTCTAACTGCTTTGTGATGGATTTTACAAGATCACAGTTATCAGCATCAGTAATTGTGATCTTGCCCCTCATGTTCATAAAGCTGGTGAAATAAATATTTTAACCAGATTTTTCATTTCTGCATCTTTACATTTAAGCTTTATGTTGCTATCAAAATCTGTACCATATAACTTCTTTATTATTAAAAATAAAATGATTTTTCGGCTTCCTGCGTTCTTGCTTATTTTTAAACAACTCAAGGAAATCTTATAGACGTCTAGTCTGGTGTAAGTTCCACTGATTTCAAGTACTGTACTGAACTGCCCGGTGAATGTGTCTTGGATTGCAATCTTACTTGAATTTGCTTATGGACTTTTTTTTTTAAAGCAGAACATCTCTGTATAAACATATGGGGGAATTGTGCAGTTAATAAAGAATTATTCTTTTTCCCATGTGCCTTATGGATCCAGCTGTTTTTGTTTGTTTGATTGAGCCATTTCTTCTTTTCCCCAGTATACTCTGCTGTGAAAGAGATAGACATGGTATTTTATTCAAACCAGTTCTTTTTTTCTTTTCACTTTTTTTTGCTTTTGATGTTCAGCATGAGCTGTATAATCTTGATATTTCCTCATATTTGCCTCACAGCTCATGACTTAAGATTTTTCTCCCATGTTGCTGATGAATAGAGGATTTGTTGGGATGTATTCTTCACAGCTTCACGCTCAGCCTCACCTGCAAATTGGTTAAGCTAACATTCTTGTACTAAATCTGGGTTTGTTTCATTGAAGCCTTTGGGCTATTTTGGATTAGAACCAGGTAGCTAACCAAATTTGTAAATTTGGCTGTCAGTGTGACATCAGTAATTTATTTGGTTATGGATCTGAAGCAGTGTCTCATATTTGTTGAATGGTCCTCAATGAGTACATTTCACTATGTCCTTCCTTTCTGTAAAAATATAAATATTGGAAGCAAAGCAATAAATAAAAGGATTATTATTCTGTACCTAGTGCCAGTAATTTCCTCAGAAATTTTTTAGGTACAGTGGTGCCCCGCTTGACGATCACCCCGGTAGACGATGAAATCGCCTCACGATGAGGTTTTTGCAATCGCTATTGCGATCGCAAAACGATGTTTCAATGGGGATGTAGCAAACAGCCCTGCCCTCACCTGTCCATCATAGCTGAACAGTGGAGTAGGAGCCAATGAGAGGACAGAAAGTGGAGCCAAGAGGGGAGGGGGCTGGATATAAAGGCTGGTGTATGGAGTATGAAGAGAGATTCTGTGAGTGAGAGACAGTGTGTAACTTAAAAGTGAACTTAGAGTGAGTTAGAGGCCTGTAAGAACACTGAATGGAACAGAGTGTTAATAGAATTTTAAGTTCAGAGTAGGACTGATACAAATACAAGTGATTAGCAACCTGTGATTTACCTATTGAATAGTAATCATATGTTAACTTCCCTGCTGTAATAAATTGAGTTAAGTTTTAAAAGCACACTTGTCTCCTTGATTAAATGGTATTGAAGCAGCAATACCTGGTGGCAGCGAAGAAAGAAGAAGAGTGAGAACCTATGAAGACCTGAGGGAATAGGGGCTTCAGAGGGGATCGCCACAGGGGAAAATCCGCTTCACGGCAATCGGTTCGCTGCTTCGGGAACCGATTTTTCGCTTCCCGACCATCAAAAACAGCTGATCGTCGAGTTTTCAAAATGGCCACCACTGTTTTCTAGACCTATTTCTGGAAGACAATGATCAAAAATGGCTTCCCCTATGGAGGATCTTTGCTTTGCGATGAGGTATTTCGCCCTTTGGAATGCATCGAACCGGTTTTCAATGCATTTCAAAGGTTTTTTTTCTTTTGCTTGATGACGGTATCGGTTAACAGCGATTTTAACGGAACGGATTAACGTCATCAAGCGGGGCACCACTGTAATTCTGTTACAGGGTTATGCCTTCCAATCTGATGAAGATGAACTTTCAAGGCACGGTGACTATATCTTTTTATTTCCTCTTTTCTGCCTTTATTATAGTTCCAAGGACAGTGTGGAGAAACCTTCATCATCTTACTCAGATTGGCTAGTAAATAACAGCATTGCTGAATTGGTAGCTTCCACAGGCCTTCCGGTGAACATCAGCGATGCCTATCAAGATCCTCGCTTCGATGCAGAAGTAAGACATCTTTTACCTGTGCCTTCTTTTGGTGTTCGAAATAATGGACTAAGTCTCCCAATGCAGGTTGCAAAAGCGTTTATGTAGTGTTTTGTTGACTGAATGATCCTGCTATCTTTGGAGGAGAAAACTCAAAAAACATATACTAAACAGAACCTGTTTATAAATTAACTTTGTTCTACTGGGTTAGTAACTGACACAGTAAGAACTAGAAGAGTTCAGTCAAACAGCTGGATGATAGAGACAAATCGGTTTGCAAACATTTGTGTTCACCTCACAGCTTTTCAGCCATCATTGTCTACTTAGCATTACCAATTCACAACTAAGTGTGATAGTGGATGCCATAACTGCAACCATTCCCATTGTTCATGTTATAACTATGTTGGTAATTGCATTGTTTCTTAGTTGTGAAAAACAAAATTTGGAGGGGAAATCAAGGCTTGAAAAGATTTACAGAATTATATGGGAGATACCATAATGTCCTTGGGCCGCCTTAGATAATGGCCAAAACTGTGGCTTTGTGGGCAGTCCCAGGAGGCAAACAGTGTAACTTGCCATGGCTCCCACAAGTGAATGAGTCCCTGCTTGGATTTTTGGCCATTTGCCTAGCCAGTGTGTAGGTGAGCAAGCTGAAAATCCCAGCAGAGACTCCTTAATTGCCCAGCGTGAAGCCACTGCAGCTTATGCCATTTGCCTTCCACATTCACAATGAAGCAGCAGGATTTTGGCCATATCTACTGATCAAGGTGGCCCAAAGAAGTTTCAGTGACTGAAGGAGAGGAAAAGATAGTGGTGCCTCTTCTACATGCAGATGTGAACTACATGGACGGGCAGCCAGCTGGCTGAGAAAGTACAGGCTAGGCTGGATGTTTGACACAGCTTTGTCTTCCCAGAGGCTCAGGAAGACCAACCAGGGCAATGCCACTGCTACCCCCCAGCAACCTGCAATGGCTTCCTCACTGAGTAGAAATAGAGTCAGCCCTGATTATCTGGCTGTCTGCACTGCCTTCTTCCTCCACAGAATTCAAAACAGTGTACATGGCGTTATTCTAACTGGTGTTGTACTTTATTATGTCATCGGTTTGTAGGAAACTTATGAAGGGAATAACTCCCAAGACAGCATAATGGTTATTTTTAAAATGGAGCATATATTCAAAATAAACTACAGTGGTGTGCCCCTCATAGCGATGATAATCCATTCCGGAAAAATCGTCGCTATGTGAATTAGTCACTATACGGAACAAAAAAGCTCATAGGAATGCATTTTAAAACACGTTTAATGTGTTCCTATGGGCTAAAAACTCACCGTTATGCGAAAATCCTCCATACGGCCACCATTTTCGCTGCCCGGTAAGCGAGGAATGGGCGTGAAAACACAGCAGGCGGTCGTGTTTTTTTTACCCGGCGGCCATTTTGGAACCGCCGATCAGGTGTTCTAAAAACATTGCTATGTGAAAATCAAGAAGTGAAACAGCTTACCGATCATCACAAAGCCATTTAAAACATTGCAATGCGATCGCTTTTGCAATCGCAAAAACTTAATCGCTATGCGGATTCGTCGTTAAACGGGGCGCCCGTTATGCGGGGCACCACTGTATTGGGGCAGAATCTTCTTTGTTTTTAAATATGCCAGCAGTGGTCTGTTGTGTGTGCATTCATTTTTGCCCCCTAAGGGAAAAAGCTTGACCTGGTTGCTTTCAAGATGATGATCACCAGCTCATGCCACTGCAGGTAGAGATTGTGGGGGGAGAATTGCCCCCATGAGCCATTGTCTTCCATATTTCTGTAACAGGATTCTGCCCCAGTATCAATGAAAGGGGAAAGTGCTGGATGTAATTTATTCAGATTTTCAGAAAGTACTGTTAATGGCTGTTAAATATTTTCTGCCTGAACATATGCAGAAGTAAAAATGTGCAGTGCTGCGTTCACTAAGTTTCTTTGTTTGAATATGCCGAGGCTTGATTTAATGTGCAATGCAGCTAATTCATATTTGCTTCATGCTCTCTTGAAATATGCATCGATAAAACACCCTGCCTTGATTTCCACAGGGAAAGAATGATGTGAATATGCGAAAAAGGGCATTATTCATTTTTAAGCCCATTGTCATAGGCATTTAATCCCCAAATTCAAGGAGCAGGAAAAATATTTTTTTGGAGGCAAGGGGCTATATTAATAAGCCAACACCATAATCTTTTATTAAAATAGTAAAAGCCTAAGAAATGTACATCAGTGTTGGCTGTCATATCTTGTTTTTCTACATGCCTTTGTCCCTCCGGAGTGTCAAGTTCTGTTACCAATGCTTCTGCTTCTTCCTTTGTGACGTTTGCTATTTACCTTTCCACCAAGCGTTCAGGGCAAATTACAACAAGACAAATGTCACAATCTTACCAAAACATCCAAATGGTTTGACTTGAAAAGGCATGAAATGCTACTGAAATAGAAACTAGTTTAATCAAGAAGTATAACCTGACAGGCTTTATTAAAGACAGCAGTGGCTGTAGTTGTATTTTAATTCAGCTGATTCTGTTTGAAACAATACCAGTAAGAGCTCAAAAATGCCACATGGGCACAGCTGTCCACCTTCATCTCCCACTGTTGAACTGACCCAAGAGCATGTCAGAATGAGAGTTTTGGCAGGGCCATTTTGTGCTCTCTCGGTTTTTTTCCAGTGACACTACGTGCACAGAGATCATGAGAAGAAGGGCAGGTCACTTACCTGTATCTGTGTTTCTCCGAGTGGTTGTCTGTGGAACTCACACAATCTGCCCTCCTCTAAGGCGCCCTGCCATTGCTCCTTCGGCTGAATTAAAACTGGAGCGATACCAGAGAATAGGATCGGTGAAGAGGAGTGAGGCTTCCTTAAAAACTCAACCATTTCTGCTAGGAAGGTTCCGGAACATGCTGCACAGGCACAGGAAAATCCATGTTTGTGAGTGCAAGAATGACCACTTGAGGAAACATAGTTACAGGTAAGCAACCTATCCTTTAAGAAACAAATCTTCATGATTTGATGAAGACTTACATGCCTTGATATATTGCCACTTCCACCTAGGTCAAAGTTTTCTTCTTTGTGCTCATTCTTCACTTCTTTCACACAACGTGCATAAACCATTGCTTTTGATCTTTGTGTGCATTTGGGTGGTTTCCCAGGTAGCTTTGTATTAATGTGGAGTTCTTTGTCTCCTTATGTAAGTGGACCGCTGTGAATCTCACAGAGAGAACCAGGAAGAACGAGCCTGGGAATAGCAGAAGAAAACACACTTGGCTGTATACCTACCTACCTGTCTTTTGCATTCTGCTGGCTTCACATCATTTGTTCCATGGATGACATCCTGTGGAGAGCACTGAGTACAACCCTTTAATTGTTTCAACAGCTCGACGAATGCTAAGTCCTATGCTATGTTAGTCACTAAAGATCTTGTTCTTATTTGCAGGCTGACCAGATATCTGGCTTCCATATAAGATCTGTTCTCTGTGTCCCTATATGGAATAGTAGTCACCAGATAATTGGTAAGCTGTCACTCATTTGTACTGTTTACAGTAAATACTTTATAGGAAATACAGTAGGACCACAGAATCTGCAGGGTATTAGTTTCAAGCCCTTGCTGCTGAAAAATGTGGAAGTGTTGAACACTATACAGTGGTGCCCCGCTTGACGACGACCCCACTTGATGATGAAATCATTTGATGATGAGGTTTTTGCGATCGCTATAGCGATCGCAAAATGATGGTTCCTATGGGTTTTTTTCGCTTTACATCGATTAGGTGCCTGCTTCATGAACCATTTGTTCGCAAAACAATGCTTTTTCCAGCTTTGTAAAATGGCTTCCCTTCACAAAATGACTTCCCTCCCTTTGCAAAATGGCTGTTTTCTGGACCCCTGCTTCAGGACAGCGATTTTAAACAGCTGATTGGCGGTTCTCTATGGGTGATCTTCGCTGGACGATGAGGTATTTCCCCATTGGAACGCATTAACCGGTTTTCAATGCATTCCAATGGGTTTTTCCCGCTTGACGACAATTTCACTTAACGTCATTTTTCCTGGAATGGATTATCGTCGTCAAGCGGGGCACCACTGTACGTTGCATGGTCTCTGGCTCCTTCCAATGGCCAGTTCTGGTAAATACACACTGGAAATACATATAAGTAGATATTTCTGGGTTTATTTAGTATTTTCAGCAAGTGGACAAGTGAACCCACAGATACTGATCTTGTAGATAAGGGGTTCCTACTGTACTCTTATGTCTGAGGAAGTGGACTTGTCCATGAAAACTCACATTAAAATGAAGCAGTTATTCTTTATAGTACAACAACGTTTTCATCTTCTTTATTTTATTTTATTTTTTGCTTGATACATTACACTATGTTTCCGCACACAGGATGTGGTCCTCCTGTAGTTTTGAAAATTATACTTTAGTATGATTCATATCAGTATAAAATTGGTAGAAGTGATATGAGTATCAAAATTCTGCAGGTCAATTTACACAAAGTGGGAAACAACATGTTTATTATTAGCCTATTGCATGCATGGTGTTTAATTTTTATTCGTGGCAGTTGTAGCAATTCTGTACTAAAAATAAATGTAAATACTGCATGCAGAATAAAATTTAAAAAAAAGAAAAAAGGTCAAACCATGCCTTGCATTCAAAAATAGGTGCAAAGCATGTGAGATGATAGAAAACATGGGAAGAGAAATTAGATTGAAAGGCACTGTGGGAACATTTTGTTTTGCTGATAAACAGTGCAGCCTAAGGACTCTTGGTTTTTAATAATGCTTTGGGCTACATCCAGTAGTTAGTCCCAATTAATAAAGACTCACTGAGTGAACAGGACTGGTTAAATCAACGTTAATGTAAATTACATTGATTAATGTATTTGTTCTAGTTGGGATTATCTGTTGTATCTAATCTTCCAAGTTTTATGAATTACAGGTTGTGTTCTGTGGCATTTCTTGTTTTGTTTATTGTACTTGTGTACTTCTGCATAAATGTGTTATATGTCTGTACATACATATCAATTTCTAATTATAAAATATGGAGAAAACTTTTTAAATGCGTGTGAACATGGACTGTGTTTGCTGATTCCATCCAAAGGGGTAGCTCAAGTGTTGAACCGGCTTGATGCGGCACCATTCGATGACGCTGATCAGCGACTGTTTGAGGTAAGAAACGCTGAGTTTGCATCAAGGATCTGCAATCCATTTTGCACTGTTAAAGCTGCAGTCTCTTAACTAGGTAGTGGGACTTCTCTGGGAATAAGCACACTTAGAAATCTACATGATCTCTCACTAGCTTCAGCAGGAATAAAATAGTAACTTGTTTAGAACTGAAATCCTATGTATACTTACCTGGAAATAAGGGGAACCTGTTTCAGAAAAAAACATTTATAGGTTTAGACTGCAGCTGCTCCAGTCTGACTATTGGGATTTGCATAACTGTGTTATGAAAAAAACATGGACTGCTTGAGCCTATTTTATATGTATCGTCTGGTGCTAGTTATTCAGAAATAAGCATCAGTGAGTTTACTAAAACTGACATACAGGTCAGTGTGCTTGGGACTTCAGGCTCACCGTCTGTTTTCATTATCAGCTGGTTCTTCATGAATCTGTCTGGTTTTTACTTCATATTTGTGGCAAATGTTTGAGAGTCCTGCCTGCTGTGTGCCTGCTTCATCATTCACGGCATTGGAAACTGAGGAAAAATTACAGTAGGACAACAACATTAAAGTGGTTGTTCCAAGCTGCAGCTCTAAAACTTGAGTATCTTCCAGATAAAACACCTCTCTTAGTTCAAAGAAAAATAAAACAATTAAAGAGCAACATATTAAAGAGTTGATCATTGTATCATTATTAACATATACAGTACTCTGTATGGCGGGAGTAACATATACTCTTGCTACTTTATTGTTTGTAGGTCTGATAGATCTCTTTTAAGGCATAGATCTATATAGGTTCTAAAAGAATTAGCTCCAGAGAGTCATTCATTCCAGCTCACAGACTTGATGATGAGAGTGTTCATCTGTTCCACTGTTTTCATCGCTGCTGTCCTTTCTTTGCACTAGGTGGTTAAACTGAGAGCAGAAAGTGGTCATAATAATGATCCCCAGTAACCCAAAACATCTGTAGGTTAATATCCAGTGGCATGTCTGGCAACACTGGCAGGAGGAGCGATCCCCCTCCTCTGCACCCTCAGTAGTTGGGAGCAGGTTTCAGTGCTGGCGTGGGCTGCAAGCAGGAGAACAAACTTCCAGTGCCACTACCAGCATAATATTAGGTTTGTCTCCACATTTACAAAATTGTCTGAGGCATTCCCCTGTTTAGGTTTCCAGATTTACCCGTGCCGCCATTAAAGCCGTAGAAGCAGGATTCTAATGATTATCTTAGGGGATCAACAAAGCCAAATACCTTGTATGTTTCCTATGTGGGAAGTTAAAATATGTTTGAATTTCTGGTCAAATTCTCTTTTGCTACACAGCAAAGGTACAGAGATCCATAGAGGAGAAGAGCTACAAGTTCCTAAGAGTCCACCCCTTCCTGTTTAACTGGCACTTCAAACGTCAGTAACTGAGAGATTTGTAGAGTGGTCTTAATCGACTAGATAGGTGGGATATAAATAGAATGAATGAATGAATGAATGAATGAATGAATGAATGAATAAATAAATAAATAAATAAATAAATAAATAAATAAATAAATAAATAAATAAATAAATAAATAAATAAATAAATAGGAGGGATAATAAAAAACATTACTTACAGTTGCTTGAAATTAAACATTTTATATCACTTTCTTTGTGCACACATCCTTAGCAACCAGCTGAACAGATAACAGCAGACAACCACCAGTAACCCACAAAAGAGAGGGGGAAAGGACTCAGCAGAGAGGTGGGGTCTGTCTTTGAAATCAAAGGCCAGCGGGAACAATTGGTTAGTGCTGGCTAGATAGACAATCACCTCAGCCAAGGAAACTCCCTTCCAGTTATACAAACTACAGATACCGTGCAAGGTTGCAGACAAAACTTTCAACAACATGCTCTTCCAGACACGTTGGCATGGATATTGCGATCCTGTGAATGGAACTCTGTTTGCAGAACAAACACCCTTGCCAGTGGACGTTGGGAGGTTCCTTTGGCTGCCTGTGTTTGTGACCTCAAGCCCCCACGTTGAAGGAGACGGGAGACTGTAGGAAAGGCATGCAAGGGGGTGCTTTCTGAAGTATCATTTTAAAGATGTCTGGAGGTAAGAGCTGGCCCAAGATAGTTCACTGCCTGGAATAAAAAGAAAACCCACAGTCCATTTTAATTGCTTCATGTGGCATTATAAAAAGTGTTTTTTTAAAATTGTTCAATTATAGCTATTGTTCCAGGAAAATATTACCTCCTACCCCCCTTGTCTGTTACCCACTGTTAACAGTTTACGGTTTGCCCAGCGAGTCACCGATTAAAGTGAGCATGTGGCTGCCCAGCACATTTCCATTCCATTTTTTTTTACCGCTTCCTTTAAAAACACTTTTGAAAAACCAGATTTCCCACCCACCCCCAGGACCCAACACCGGAGTTAGCCCACTTTGTTTTATAAAAACACTGCCTGAAAGTTGGGGACAGGATAGCTAAAGGGGATGCAGAGTGGGAAAACTGGACATGGGGCTGGAAATAGGTGAAAACATTGGAGGAAGTGGTATTGTGGGTTGTACCGAAGTAGTATGAGTTATGTTGCAAAATAGATTTTCAGCAATGAATGAGGTCAGAGGTGCTAAAAATGTAGTAGAAAATACATTTAGAGCCCATTTCTTGATTCTGTAGTTACTGGAAAAGAATCGTATGTGAATTAACCAAGCAGTTCTGCCAGCGTACACAGGAATACAGGAATACAGTGGTGCCTCGCACAGCGAGGTTAATCCGTTCCGGATTAACCCTCGCTGTGTGAAACATCGCTGTACGGAAAGAAAAAAGCCATTGGAATGCATTAAACTTAGTTTAATGCGTTCCAGTCGGCTGATTTACTCACCGTACAGCGATGTTCCTCTATGGCCGGCAGCCATTTTCGCGCCCT